>NC_044309.1:83066953-83718724 GCF_007474595.2 Lynx canadensis | reverse complement strand
ACATTAGCATGTTTTTCTGAGAATAGACTTTTAAAGAGCAGATATCTATGAGCTATACTAGACAATGCAGAATAAATGGGCTGGCGGGGGGCGGGGGGAGGTCAATCATTTAGCAAAGGGAATTTTCAAAACTTTATACAATAACCTTATTGAAAGAACTAATTTCTTTTGGAACCAAAAGTCAGAAAGTTGGACGTCAGAGTTAAAGTCCACGCTTTCTACAAGATATATTTCTATATATTACCAAAAGGACTTCAAGAAAGCATGCTTTCAAAGATCTACAAAGTGAATTTCAATGTGAGCATAAAATTGAATACATCAGTATCTAAGACTCTTTGAGAATATGAACCTCCTACCGCTAGCCCAAAACACCGCAACTCTCTTGGAACCTCCCTTAAGCCTGTGTAAATTCATGCCTTCCTCCAGGGCATCAACTGTCCTATGAAAAATTAAGTTCTTGAAACTTAAGTTTTTAATTTTTAATTTTTCAAAGAATCAAGAACATTCTACACCTGTCATGCTATGAGCATGACAGCCTGAAGTTAGGGCATATTTTCTAATTTACTATATTTTTAAGGTAAAATGTAGCTTCAATAGATGAAACAGTCTTCTAACTACCGATATAGATGCTACAGCCAACCTGGCCACATTTTTGCCAAAGCACTGCAGCCAGAAATAGCCCACTTCTTGTTACTTCTACAATACCATGGCCTCGTTCCTCTGAGGAGTTCGAGGCACCTAACACACTTGAACTGGCTCACAGGCATTCATTCTCATAACACCCAAGAGAGAGACTTATTAAAAACTCAGGTTTCAGTGTACTCTCCAAATAATATGAGTTGTAATTAGATGCAATGGGGCTGCTTATTCATTTCAAGGGAGAGAGAAAATAATCTGAGTTATAAAGCATCAGCTTGAAATGTATATTCGTTTTTTTAACTTCTCAGCACATTGCACTCTTCAATTAATGAAATGCAAGTATTAAATACATACGTCTAAGAGCATAAATATATCGTGCTTCTGAGAACAATCCAATGTGCTTAATACTAAAAAAAACTTCTTACGTTGTATTTTTGAGGCTAAATGTTTTACTCTCAGGCAAGCAAAGAGCTTTACCTAGAGGAGGGAGCACAACAAACCCGTTAAGAACTCGGGTTGTAATTCTGCCTCTGCCACTTCTGAACCCATGGATCTAAAAAATGCCTCGCTTTTGACATATATAAAATGGGGATGGTAGCATCTACCTCAATGGACTGTGGTGAACAAAGTAAGAATCCACAGAAGGAAAAATAGTTTATAATTATCAAGTCACCACTAGTATAAAATTTAAAGGTTATAATTCAGACAATTCTAAAAAGATGCTTAAAATGTCTCGTGTCTCAAAATTGTGTTCAGTCGTTAAAAACGGAAACCTAAGAATGGCATGGAGCCACGACAGTAAGAAAAGGAATATGTTTAAGTAAATTATGCTTCAATAAAATATCCAAACTCAGAGTGCTCCCAGGGGGAAGATCTTTTACGATAAGACTCACCTCCGAGCAGGCCAAATGTCTGACATCGGTGAACCAGTGGACGTGAGCACGACAGTGATCAAACGCATGAATGAGCTCATGGGTGACCACTCTGTTCATATGGGCCTGATTACCGATGTTGTTCTGGCATAAAACAATCTAGGAGGCAACAAAATAAGGGAAGTTCCATATTTATAATATCCGCTCTCTTTTTGTAAATCCCATCTTCTCACCAGCTGGGCAGAGCCTTCACCCACCCTACTCCCTCAACCCTACACCTACCTACTGATCACGGTCTGGCTCTAATGTACCCGTTCCATTAAGCCTTCCCAGTGACCAACTTCTCCCTCTTCTCTCTCAACTACAGCAGCACTTAAATGCCATCCTCGGTGAGCTGGTGGACTCCACAGCACCATATTAGGAGCGGGCTTTGGAATGCAGCAGACAGGTTCAAACTCCAGCCCCACTCCTTACTAACTCGGTGACCTTGGGCACGTTTCTTAACCTCTGTCTCTGTGCCTCAGTTTCCTCAACTATAAAAAGGAGATCATGAGAGTACCTACCTCAGAGAATTGTGAGAATTAAATGAGAATATATGTAAACTGCTTCTTATCAAGTTTCTGAATGAGCAATGAATCAACAATGAATGACCACCACTGTCTCAGTCTACTAGAATTGCCAGGAAAAATCCTCAGAAAGACCTTCAGAAAGAAGTGCAAAAAGCCAACAGCACACTGAGCAGGACCCTATAAGAATAATAAAGACATGAGGGATCCTAGTAATAATAGTTACCATTTATTGTGTACTTACTATGTACTATGTTCCAGACACTGAGATATGTGCCATTCATCCAACATGAATGATATATACATTCATCCAACATTCATCCTTCAACTAATATTTATTGAGATCTACTACTTATAATTTATAACTAAAATTTATAATATATACTAATGGCCCTAGAAATTAATCAAACAGTTGCCAAAATGTTAAATACGTGCAATGACAGGTGTCATGAAGAAAAACCCAAGATGTCATGAATGCATACAATGAGAATGCCTGACTTGGTCTGGAGGATTGGGAAAGGCTTCTCTGCAGAAGGAATGTTTAAATGAGGATCTCAGGGATGACTAGGAGTTAAATTTGAGGGTGGGAAGGAAGCCTGCCAGACGGAGCAACCTGTGCAAAGGAGAGGAGCACTTAAGGAACAGAACGAGAGGCTGGAAGCAGGCCCGTATTGCTGAAGCACAGAGCTGCAGGTGACAGGCATGAGATAAGGCTGGTGAGGTCCGCTAGAGCCAGATCACTCTGTATCCTGAGAACAGTGGGAAGTCACTGAAAGGGAGTAGTGAGACAGGGAGGTGCTTTTGTTTGTTTTTATCCTTTGACTCCAGTTGTAAAAATAAGCAGATGACCAAACTGGGTGCCGAGAGACTGGTTGAAGGCTAATGAGGTATTCTAGGCAAGAGATAATGGTACCTGAGCAGGGACAGTAAGACCCCCCCCCCCCAAAATAAAATATTTAGGAAGCAAATTAGACAAAAGTTAGTGATAGAATATGGGAAGGGAATCAGAGGTACAAGGATGATCTCTACATTTCTAGCTTGGGTAACAGGATAGATGGTGGTACCATTCACTGAGATATGCAAAACTACAACAACACCAGGTTGGGTGGGGATAGGGGATGGTATAAATCATCAGTTTGGACTCGAACAAATTTGTGAGGTCTCGGGTGCCTTTAAGACATCCAAGTGTAGGTACTAAGTGGGCATCTGGATATACAGATGTAAAGTTCAAAAGAGAGCTCTGACCTAGGAAAAGAAATGAGATCCCCTTGGCAGAGTACAGAGGAAGAAAAGAAGGGGATCTAACACTGAGGATTAAGAGACTTCACGTGTAACAGCTGGTAGAGGGAGGTGAGCTAGCAGAGGGTCATATACTGGAAACCAGGGGAAGAAAGTGTCTGACATTACCTGCTAAAGCCAAGTGTATGCATATTATATGACCCAGTAATTCTGTTCCTAGGCATAGACACAGGAGTGACTTTTGCACATGTGCACCAGGAGAAGATGTGAAAAATATTCACAGCAGTATTGTTCTTAATAACAAAGTTGGAAACAATAAATACAGTAAACTGCAGTATAGACATACAGAGGAACACTATACAACAGCCAAACTACACAAACCAGAGGTGTGTACAACAACATGGAAGAATCTCAGGACGCTCAACAAAAGAATTGTTCCGGGAAACTAACTACTGCATGATTTCATAAAACTACAAAGTATCACACAGAACTCAAAATATTCCCTGTATAAAACTTAAAAGCCAGGCAACTAAATAACACATTGTTTGTACACAGAGATGGTAAAACTATTCAGAACAGCAGGGAATGATTATCACAAAAGTCAGAGTAAGAAAGGGAGACGAAATGTGATCCAAGAGGGGCACACAATCTTCTGAAATCCTGGCAATGTGCTATTTCTCAAATCTGGTGGCAGTTACACGGGTGCTCATTTTATTACTGTGACCAAAAGCATACGTATAGGTTTCTTGCTCTTCTGTGTGAATGAGACACTTCACAATACAAATTATAACTTAAAAAAAATAAAAGGAGTGCCCAACTATGCTCAACACTACTGAGAAGTAAGATACAAGTTCAAAATGTCCACTCTATTTAACCCCAAGGCCGGGGTGGGGGGGGGGATGAATTTACCAAGACCCACTTTGAGAGCTATTAGGGGTTGTTATTATCAGTTTACAAATGAGGAAACTGAGCATAAGGCAAACAGCTTGCCCAAGCCCCACAGCCAATAAGCAGGGGAACTGGATTTGAACTCAATTCTACCAGACTCCAAGACCCAGACCTCTCACTCCTATGCTGTTTTTTTTTTTTTTTCCTCATGATTACTGTGAAACAGCTATAAATAACCAAAATATATATAAAATTCCCCAGGAGGAAACAAGTAAGTATTGTTAAACAGGGTGATATGTTCAAGATGGGAGGTGTTACTTATAAAACCTTCATCTACCCTCATCACATGAGGGTAATATAATTCTTCTACCAACTCCAAGATACTGTCAAAACTCTCCAGTTACTTAAAACTAATAATATTTATTGAATGCTTACTGTGCTTACTATGCTAAGCACCTTCCATGAGGTATCGCATTTAATTCTAATAACTGTTCTATGAGACAGATATAATCATTAGCCATATTTTCCAAATGAGAAACCTTATGTCCCTAATCAAAAATGTTCAAAGGTATATCACTTCTCACCAGGTACAGGTGAAACTCTTTAAGCATTCAAAGCCTCCCACCATACAGCTTACCTTTCTTTCCAACCCTATTTCCCCATATTCCCCACACAGTCTTGCCCTAGAAATTAATCAAACAGTTGCCAAAATGTTTAAATACGTGCAGTGACAGGTGTCATGAAGAAAAATCCGAGATGTCATGAATGCATACAATGAGAATGCCTGACTTGGTCTGGAGGATTGGGAAAGGCTTCTCTGCAGAAGGAATGTTTAAATGAGGATCTCAGGGATGACTAGGAGTTAAATTTGAGGGTGGGGAAGGGAGCCTGCCAGACGGAGCAACCTGTGCAAAGGAGACAGTTGCTACACTAGACAACATGCCATTCCCTAAATATACTTTGTCCTTTCCCAATACACCACCTTTGCTCATGATACCCCTTCCGTGGGCAATAGTCTTTGTCTTCTTTGTCCCTGAAGAAGCTTTATATGCTCTAGCTGAATCTGTTGGTATTTTTCATTCATATCACAGTCCCATTGTGGTAACTACACCCACGTAAAATAGTTTAACCTCCCTCAAATTTTTATCATTCTGTGTTCATGGCTCATCTCCCTTAGGAAAGCATAAGCTCCTTAAGAGTAAGAACCATAAGATTCAGTTTTTGAATCGTACACAAAGTCTACCAAACAGAACGCCCAGCATGTGGAAGGTGCTTAGCAAACATCAGGAAAGAGAACAACTTGGCAAAAATACCTACCTGAGATGTTGAAGCATCAAAACCTCCACTGACATTTCCATCACAGTCTTCACAAGAAAAGTGTCTTTCTTTGTTAACAGCACTAAAAGGCAAGAATGGATTAAAGAAACAATGCGCAAAAGCAGTGTGCAAGTGGTGCGAGGGAAACAGCCCTGGGCAAGGAGTCGGGAGCCCCATATCATCAAGCCCTTTCAAAACTAACACCTTCAAGACTCAGTTGTCTCATCTGTAAAATAAGGAAATCATCCCTGCAAAATCTATCCTAGTTCAACTCCCATGACGAGGTTCCATCAAGCATCCGGTCAACTGATTAAGGCCACATTGGAAGTATGCTGGAGTTGCTATCCTTGGGCCAGACTGTGAAGAAGTGGACCTCAGATGTCACTTTCTCTAATTTCCTCAAGGTTCAACAACACCCGGAAGGCTCCTACATAACAAGCCGAGATTTCTTCTCCATGAAGGACGATGCTGAGGCTGGTAAAGCGGGAAAGCCAGGTTTGGTAATTACTTACAAGACTTTAAGTGTGGTCTTTACTAAATACCGGAGGTGAACGGTAGAGCCAGAGATTTAGAGTTAGGGCGGAAGATGTCTGAAGAGAGCCAGACCTGTCTGGAAAGAATGCAGAATCACCAACACCTACCATATGGAAAAGGCTTTGTGGCCAGAAGTGAAAAACTGTCAGAAGTTGCAGTTTGGGGTGTTTTTTGTTTGTTTGTTTTTAGCAGCCGGAATACAGACGACCACTTTAAATAGATTTACTTACCAACCTGAGTGCTTCATGGCATCAAGTAGAAGTTTGACGTAGGGATCTAGAAAGATATTTGATTCAATTAGGTATGCTAATCAGGAAAAAAGAGCACCAATTAAATTCTCCAAAAAGCAGTATAGGATATTATGAAAGAGTAAGTCATGGGCCGCCTGGGTGGCTCAGTCAGTTAAGCATCTGACTTTGGCTCAGGTCATGATCTCATGGTTTGTGGGTTCGAGCCCCGCATCAGGCTCTGTGCTGACAGCTCGGAGCCCGGAGCCTGCTTCGGATTCTGTGTCTTCCTCTCTCTGTCCCTCCCCTGCTCACATTGTCTTGCTGTCTCTCAAAAATAAGTAAAAAACATTAAAAAAAAAAAAAGAAAAGAAAAGTAAGCCACAAATCTTAATGAAGTAATACTACCTTAAAACTGGTAAAAGATGGATATGAAAAGACAAGCTTAAATTAACATAAAAATAAGTCCTTAATGAAATAAAACTGTGACACAAATACCAAGATGGATACTACTAAACATCTCAAATGATATCAAACATGCTTGTAAAGCCCATGTTTAATTACATGATCGAAAACATTGTATTAAAGCATATACCAAAAGAATGAGGGAATTTGGGGCCTCTCCGTAGAAATGAACTGCGGCACAGCATCCAGATGAGAGGAAGGGAGTAAGTGGCTCGTTGGCGTCTTTCCTGATCAGACCGCAGGGTAACAGTGTCCCATTCTAAGTAGCACACTCTAAACAGGACCTGCCAACTTCAGCTCTTCCCCGGGGGAAGGCAACTAGAACAGTACAGGACTATGCTCAGTAAGAAGCAAGAAAGGAGCTGTGGGTGTGGAGGTGGAAGGGAGAATAAAAATCTTAACTCGGACCACAATGGCCTCAAGTATCTGAAGGGCTGCCGTGTGGGAACAGATGCAGATAATATTTGTTCAGAGAGCAGAACAGGGACCAAAGAGTAGAAGTTACAGTATGAGAAAGGATTTCCCAACAATTAAAGCCGTGACTACAATATACAGGTAGCCACAAGGAGCCTCGAAGAACTGGTAACCTGTTCCAGCAGAGGTGTATAAACTCCCTAGTCAGTGATGGCACAGTGGTTTTCCAGTGTAGTGTGCGAAGGCCTAGATAACTCCTGTGGGACCTTCCACTGCTTTTTTTTTTAATTATTTTTTTAACATTTTTCATTCTTTTGAGAGACAGAGAGAGACACAGTGTAAGTGGAGGAGGGGCAGAGAGAGAGAGGGAGACACAGAATCCAAAGCAGGCGCCAGGCTCTGAGCTGTCAGCACAGAGCCCAACGTGGGGTTTGAACTCACGGACCACGAGATCATGACCTGGGCTGCAGTCAGATGCTCAACCAACTGAGCCACCCAGGGGCCCCAGGACCTTCCACCTCTAAGCATCTATTAGCCTGCAATAATTACGGGAAAGTAAAACAAACCCAAATGCCTCTAATATCAACTTTCCACATAGGGGTCTTATCTCAGCACACAAATGCACTGCATACCATATGACATAGGCAAAAAATTAGAAAACGAAACCAAGGTTTTTTTTTAAGTGCTGAAAGGAAAAACAAGTGAGTAAAAGAAAAGTAGGGAGATGAAAAAGACAGATATAGCTTACTACTTTAACTGCCCCCTCTTAAGAGTATGAACAGTAAAACAATTATTAGTAATAAGTGTTTTTAGTGTATATCAGGTGTCAAGAACCATATTAAGTGTTTTATTATTCAAGCAACTAAGAGAGTTTTACAAAGTTGAAGTGGGTCCCAAAGTCTATAGTACTCTTACTAAAATAATAATAGTTTATTATTATTATTATTATTATTATTATTGCAGGGAGCACAGTGGTTCAGACAGGACCTGCAGTATTTAGAATGGATTTGCTTTAAAAAAAAAAAAAAAAAAAGAGCGTTGGGTGTTAGATGTAAGTGATGAATCACTAAATTCTACTCCTGAAATCATCATTACACTATATGTTAACTAACTTGGATTTAAATTTAAAAGAGAGAGAGAGAGCGAGAGAGAACAAAGATCTCCCTTGAGGCCGGGTCCCAGGTTTAGGATTGTAAAGCTGTAAGTTGATGCTTTAATACCACTGACACTTCTCCCAGCATCCCTCCAGGGGTTCTTGCTAATTGAGACTTGCTAATTCCTACTGGGGTTCATGCTCAGCTCGCCACCCTCCTCACATCCTTTCTCTACATCGCCTCCACTGTTTGTCTCTTCCATTGTAAGCACAGTTAGCCATTACTCAGCTCCTGATATGGTCGCAATCTACCTTCATAAAATCCATTCCTCACAACAATCCTAAAAGAGGTATTTTTATCCCTACCCTTCCCTTTTTGTGTGTGCAGATAAGGATAAAGGAGATCAGAGAGTTAAGTCAGTCTTCCACACCTGATAAGGAGAGGGACCAGATCTGAACCTATATCCAACTCTGCAGCCCAGGTCTTTCTACGGTGTTCCACTTTCAACCTCTAAAATGCACCGTCCAGGGGCGCCTGGGTGGCGCAGTCGGTTAAGCGTCCGACTTCAGCCAGGTCACGATCTCCCGGTCCGTGGGTTCGAGCCCCGCGTCGGGCTCTGGGCTGATGGCTCAGAGCCTGAAGCCTGTTTCCGATTCTGTGTCTCCCTCTCTCTCTGCCCCTCCCCCGTTCATGCTCTGTCTCTCTCTGTCCCAAAAATAAATAAACGTTGAAAAAAAAATATTAAAAATAAAATAAAAATAAAATAAAATGCACCGTCCAGACCCTTACTCATCTTTGTATTTCCCCACACCAGAACTTAGGAGGCATTGGATACATATTTCCAAGTGAATACAACCTCATCATTCCCATTAGCCCCTTTCCCCTCCCCCCTCCCTGGATTCCCTAACATGCGGATAAACTCAAGAAGGCTGGAAAATCTCTAGGTGGTTGGCTTTTGAACTGTGATTGGCCAGCTATGAAATAGTAACCTTGCTTTCGGACAAGTAGGTTTAAGACTTCGATTTTCTAAATGTATCTGAAGTAAACTTAGGAAGTCCATGTCAATGTAAAGGAGTTAAGAAATCTCTAGTGTAATGTCCCTGGGGCTGGAGAAATTGGTCAGTTGTGTCCCTATTTAACCCACAGCAGTGATCCTTGACTCTTTGGGGGTCCGTGGCCTCTTCCAGAATATGATGAAGTTAGAACTCTCTCCCAGAAAAATGCACTCAGATGCATGCACACGATTTCGTAGTCCATTTCAGAGGTTTCTACGCTGGGAAGCTCATCCATGCATGAAGGTTAAGAACCCCTTCCAACGAAGGTAGTTTGCAAAACTGTTTTTGCGCTGCCGGCAGTAATGCCTTAATTAACGAGTCTCTTTAAAACTGCTTCGCCCACACGCTGAAGTCCCCATACTGCTGCATAATTTACATGAGAAATCAGAGGATCTATCAGACCCGTGAGTGTGACTGAAAAGGGCAAACTCCTATCCAACTCCTCCCTCAATCCACAAGCAAGAGTAGGGCTGAAAGGCCCCAACACCACCTGATAGGGAAACTGAGGCCCAAACCCCACCACCACCACCACCCCGCCCCCACGAGGCCGAATCTGTCCGGATTCTGCGCAGAGGTGCCTGAACCCTGCTCATGCCACACCTGGGGGTGAACCCAGAGACCCCTGCCCTCTGGGTCGCAGACACCACCCCGCCGACCCCCGGCCTCCGGGTCACGGTTCCTACTTGTCTGCAGCGTCTTCAGGAGCATAAACTGGCACTTCTGGTTGTTGGTGAAGAAGCTGGAAAGGAACCCTTGCTGGGGATTCCCCTGAGCCAGCCGCTCGGGGAAGACCTGGCACGCGACGTGTTGCTGCTGCATTTGTTCCCCCGCAGCAGAACCGGGCCCGCTCTCATCCGGAGCTCCAGCCATGCCGCCCGCAGACTTCGCCGCTGCTTCGTCCTGCCTCGGGCGGCCGGGTATGAGACCCGGGGAAGGCAACCTCCTTCCCGCCAACCGGGCCGCCCAGATCCTCCTTGTGCCCGGCCGAACCGGCCCCAGGCAGGGTGACCGCCACACACAGTATCTGAGGACTTTGCGGCTGCTGGGCCTCCGAGCCCAGCAAGGGACGCTGGGCGGGGCGAGAGGCGCGGGGAGGGGCGGGGCTAGAGACCAGGCGAGGGGCGGGGCCAGAGGCGCGGGAGGGACGAGAAGGGGCGGGAAGAGGCGGGAAGGGGCGGGGCTAGATGCCCAGGGGGCCGAGAGGGTTCGGGGCTCTGGATCGCCTACAGGCCGAAAGACTCGGGCCTGGCAAGCGCCCTTGCAGGCGTCTCGGACACTGCTGTGGGCTTCGCTGCTCCCCCTAGGCTTGGTTGGCCCGTCCTCGTAAGCGTGGTTATGCAGCCCGCCTCCTTGTGGACACGCCTTCCTCGGTACTGGCCACTAAGTCCCTTCAAGCTCCGAAGGTCTCAGGCACCGTCCCAGTCCCTTGCCTTTTCCAACCAGCAGACCAATTGCAGTCTGGCCCACCTGTCTCCTGACATCCCAGGCCATATTGAAAGCAGTACTTCTCAGAAACGTTTAAAAGCTGCAATTATAATGACTGGCCATCTCAAAATCCTCAAAATATGGGGCACAACTACTTTTTTTCTGTCTCACCTGGGCCCATTCATCCACCCCACTCTCTTGCCACCCCAAATAACTTTCTGATAACATAACACAACCAGTTTCCTTCCATCTCCAAGCCTTAACTCACTTCCATCTATTAAGCCCTTTTCCTCAGTCCTTATGATCCAGGTCGTGATCAAATCTACCCACTCTGCAAGGTATTCCCAGATATCTTAATCAAAATTATTCTCTCCTGGTCTCCCAGCGTACCAAGTACTTTGCATCTGTTATCATTTTCATCACAACTTGTCGGGTTTTAACTAATTTGTGTTTCTCTTTTTCCACTAAATTACCCAGTTCAACTCACATATTTCTTCAGCACCTACTATGATGGACCAAGCATAATGGCAGAGACTGAGAAGGCAATAAGAGAATTGATGAGGTTGAAGAGGAGCATATGGTTTATGTGAGAAACACATTGAAATTATTCGTGTTCAAGAGACCTTGAGGATTATAAAGAGTACTTTATGTGTCATGAGTGCTTCATAAATATCTAGATTGAGTGCAAATCGAAACCACAATGAGATATCACCTCACACCTCTCAGAATGTCTATTATCTAAAAGACAAGAAATAACAAGTGTTGATGAATATGTGGAAAATTGGGAACCCTTGTGCACTGTTAATGGAAATGTAAATTGGTGAAGCCGCTGTGAAAAACATCCTGGAGAACCCTCAACAAATTAAAAATAGAACCAACATATATGATCCAGCAATTCCACTTCTGGGTATTTAGCCGAAGAAAACAGAAACACTAACTTGAAATGATATATGCACCCCATGTTCACTGCAGCATGGTTTACAATAGCCAAAATATGGAAGCAACCTAAGTGTCTGTTGAAGAATGAATGAAGAAATAGCAGTATAAATACACAACGGAATATTGTCCAGTCAAAAAATAAAAAGAACGAAATCTTGCCATTTGCAACAACATGGATGGACTGTGAGGGCATTATGCTAAGGGAAATAAGTCAGACACAGAGAGACAAATACCATGATTTCTCTCAGATATGCAAACTAAAAAAACAAAAACAAAAGCCCACAAGTTCAAGGATACAGAGAACAGCTTGGTAGTTGCCAGAGGTGGGAGTAGAGAATGGGAGAACCAGGTGAAAGAGGTCAAAAGGTAAAAAGAAAAAAAAATCATAGAAAGATAAAAATGAAATGTATGTAGAATAAATGACAGCAAAAGTCATGTGGGTTAAACAGTGTTCTACTGGCTTTGTATTGATTGGGAAGTGGTAAAAGTACTAATTTGTAGATTTATTTAGTCAAGGATACATGTTGTAATTACAAGGAAAACCATGAAGAAATAGCATAAAAGGGCAAAACGAATGGGCTAATAGAGGGGGAAAATGAAAAACACACAAATTGGATGGGTTGCTAAGATTATTCATTCATCTGAAATACGAAAACATGAACACCTCCTAAATACAGATTGCTAAAGCTATAATACTTTTTTAAGCCACTTTATTGAGCTCACCTTAAATTCATTATTTCTAATCTTGACTACAACCCTGCAAAATAAGTGTTATTATCACTATTTTGCTGATAAAGAAAGTGGGCTCAGCAATATTGAATAATTTATCCAGGACCACACAACCAACTTTCAATCTAGTTAGGGAGCTACCACATAAACATATAGAAAACTACGCCATTAC
The DNA here is from genome assembly GCF_007474595.2 of Lynx canadensis. Taxonomy (NCBI): domain Eukaryota; kingdom Metazoa; phylum Chordata; class Mammalia; order Carnivora; family Felidae; genus Lynx; species Lynx canadensis. Next base: position 83,706,149 of record NC_044309.1, on the reverse strand, counting down.
AAGTTATTGTAATGAGTCTGCAATACTAAGGAAAGTCTAGAGAAGATGGGGCCTGACATGGACCATAGCCTGTAAGCATGTGAAATACTATGGGAAATCCTATCCAGCTACATGAATAAGGAAAAAAATGCAGATTAAAAGCTGTAACTTTCCCCTACCAAATTAGCAAATATTTTTTTCAATATTCATCACTGAAGGCAACAAAGAAGGAAAACTAGAAAAAAATTACACCAAAACATGATCAGTAGATGCCTAGATATTGGGATATTTTTATTATATTCTGAATTTTCCTAGTGTCCCACAATAAGCACGTATTACCTTTACAATCAGAAAAGTAAACTTTAAAGAACTGAGTAGGCTTTGGATGCCGTGTGTGTACCTTCATCACTTTACAGTATAAAGACAGAGTGGAATGGGAAGGTGTTGTGGGCGAGATAAGGAAGTGCAAACACAAAGGACTAATTTAAGAAAGAGAAAAGTAATTATCACAAAGAAATGAGAACATGAGCAAAGAGTTAGCTACAAGGATTTTCATTTCTCCATTGCAGCACCAAACAAGAGCAAAAAGGACAAAAACTGTTTCAGTGTCCAAGAGATACAATGGAATACGTGAAACCATATTGTTGTAGGGTCCTTTTAAACATATTCAGAAAAGTTAAGTTACAAAACAGCATAAACGCGATCCCATTTTGAAATTTCATTTACTGTATCTGTGGCAAGAGTCTGGAAGGCTACCCCAGTGTTTATTTCTCTGTGGCTGAGACGTGGGTGTTTTGTTTTGTTTTGGGGCTTCTCTTCGTTTTCTAAAGCAAAAATAGTTGCTTTTTACTTGTAAGTTGTTTAAGCATGTCACAGCAACACGTGAAGTTGCATATCATTTTAAAGTGTGTTCCATCTTTCAGCTTTGTAATAAGGTTTAATCCATTTATCTAGGGCCCACAAAAATGGGATGGCTTTACAGCCTTTCCTAAGCTCTCCAGTCATTTTGAATGTTAGGAAAGAACAAAACATCCCCCCCCCACCCCGCCCCCTAGCCCCCCAAGCCCCCCAGCCCTCCGCAGAAAAACGCCTCTTCGCCAGCAGTCACAGGAGACTGACAGGCATCTACTTCCGGAAGGAGTCAGCCCTCCGAACCAGAAGAGAATGAGAGAAGGCGCGCAGCATTCTGGGACGACCTACAGACGCCGGGTTAGGCGGGGCTGGGGTTGCTGGCTGTTGCCAGGGCAACTAGAAGCGATTGGCGGTTATCCGCGGTTTGAAGCTGTTAGGCAGTAGAGTCCGGGATGCTCAGAGGTCATTTGGGATCAGCATGAGGGGCATGAGGGCCTTTCTAAGACAAGACTGTCCTCTCAGGAGGTCATCCAGTCGTGCCCGCGCCGGGGACACCTGCCCCCGGGGGGGGGGGGGGGGGAGGAGGGGGCTCTGGGTCACGCCCTCCTGGAGAAGAAAGTAAGTGTGGCCCAGTGGCTCGTGTCACTTCTCTAAGTTTTTTTCTTCCTTGTAGAAAATTTAAGTTGATAATAACAATATTACATTGCAATGTGTTCTAATATCAAAGTAAATTGTTTTCAGGTGAGTAAAAAGAAAAAATGCACCCGTCCTCCCCACTACCTAGCAGTGACTTCAATTTGTCAGGTATTACCTATCACTGTTTTCTCAGCCCAAATGTTTTTTACACAGTTGAGTTTATTTGGGGAAAATCATCTTGTACCCTGCTTTTTCATAAATATGCATAGGATGTAATCGTTGTTAAAATCTTAGCAACAGAGAAGGCTTTTGAAGACCTGAATGTAAATCTTGTTTTGTAGTGAGTTGAAGAGACAGAGATGAAGCGGACGCAGCACGTGAAGACAATTCTTTCAAGAAGTTTGGCTGTAAAGGAAAAGATAAAGGTCAGTAGCCAGAGAAGAATGGCAAGGAAAAGAAAAAATTTAGGATTTTTCTTTAAGAAGAGGAGACGTAGTGGTGTTTATTAGTACAAGAGAAAAAAAAAAAAAACAACTAGTAGTCAGAGGTTAAAGATACTGCCAACAAAGAGAATAACTGATTGAATGATTCTGTAAAGAAATAGGAGGAGATAAGATCCACACATCAAGTACATAAATAGCTTAGGAAATGGAACCTGGTAGGAAGATGTCAAAGGGGGTTGTGGATGTTTATAATTTTAAATCTATTATAAGTTGGCAAGAGTAATGAAGATATATCAAAATACATATATATGGCAAATAATATGTATACTCAGTCACATTAGTAATATTATAAATGGAATATTAAATGCTTATTACATTGGCAAAGATTGGGGAGCCTGGGTGGTTCAGTTGCTTGAGCATCCAACTTTGGCTCAGGTCATGATCTCACAGTTGCTGAGTTTGAGCCCACATCAGGCTCCCAGTCTGCTTCAGATCCTCTGTCCCCCTCACTCTCTGCCCCTCCCCTGCTCACACTCACTCTCTCCAAAATGAATAAACATTTTTTAAAAAAGAGTATGCAGAAAAAAAATTGGCAAAGATTAAAAAGAAAATAATATATGTGTTGGGCAAGGGCTCAGTTAAATAGGCACCCCCCCAGGCATTTTAGGACTCTGTATCCTTAAAACGTATATATACTTTGACTAAGGAAGTGTACTTCTAGGAAGTTCTCAAAAGGAAGTGATCAAAACTGCACACATACTAAGCTGGATGGAGTTCATTTCAGCTTGTCCACCAATGAAAGATAGGCGAAATGCATTATACCCATACTTCTTAGACATGGATAACATGGTTGCAAATAAGAGAAGTTCACTTATGTTAGTTTCCTTAAAAGCATCTTCAGGTTTTATGGGGCGCCTGGGTGGCTCAGTCAGTTAATCGTCCAACTTCGGCTCAGGTCATGATCTCACAGTTCATGGGTTTGAGCCCCACATCTGGCTCTATGCTGACAGCTCAGAGCCTGGAGCCTGCTTTGAATCCTGTGTCGCCCTCTCTCTCTGCCCCTCCCCTGCTGGCACTTTCTCTCTCTCTCTCTCACTCTCTCAAAAATGAATAAACATTGAAAGAAAAAAAGAGCATCTTCAGGTTTTATAGGAAGGGAATGTAGAGTTGCAGTCCGATTGACTACCCTGATACATAATCAGTGGGATGCCTTGAACCGTTAAAAATTATTTAGAAGACTATTTAGTGATAAGAAAAGATATGTAAAGTACATTGTTAAGAGAGAAAAGTGGGTTATGAAAGCAGCGATATGTAGGTTCTTACCACATGGTGGGTTTTTCTGTTTTTTGCTATTCTGCTTTCTGCTTATCTGTATTCCACATGACAAATATATATTTTTCAGGACATATAAAATGTTGCTCTTTTATTTTTTCTAATGTTTATTTTTGAGAGAGAGAGAGACAGAGTGGGAGCTGGGGAAGGGCAGAGAGAGAGGGAGACACAGGATCCGAAGCAGGCTCCAGGCTCTGAGCTGTCAGCACAGTGCCCAATGTGGGGGCTCAAACTCATGAACTGTGAGATCATGACCCGAGCTGAAGTCAGATGCTTTACTGACTGAGACACCCAGGCGCCCCATAATGTTGCTCTTTTAAAGGTGTGACTAACTTTGTAAGTGAGGAAGGAAGTTGGGGAAGTGCTCTCCCAATGACTTTGAAATAGATGATGGCTCTCTGTGAAATAGAAGATCAAAAGAAATTTGATACTCTAACAACCTGAGAGAACTATTTTTTAAATGTATCTTATAGATGCATATAATTTATCAATGCCCCCACCAGTCTCAGAAAAGATTGAGTGTGCTCAGAAAGAGATATATGCTATAATAGGAGAAAAATGATAGGAAAAGGTAAAAAGTTATTGGAAAACAAAGAAAATAAAGGCAAGGGTATGTTAATACCCCCAAAATAATCATGCCAAAAGGTCCTATGTAATTGGTAGAGGCATGCTACCACAAATTAGTCTGAGGTCCCTAGCAACTAAAGCAAAACATAGTTCTAAGTTTCACATGGTCTGTAAGATTTTTTTTTTAAGTTGTTTAAGAGAAGTAAGGGCGCCTGGGTGGCTCAGTCGGCTAAGCGTCCGACTTTGGCTCAGGTCATGATCTCGCGGTCCGTGAGTTCGAGCCCCACGTCAAGCTCTGTGCTGACAGCTCGGAGCCTGGAGCCTGCTTCGGATTCTGTGTCTCCCTCTCTCTGACCTTCCCCCATTCATGCTGTGTCTCTCTCTGTCTCAAAAATAAATAAACGTTAGGGGCGCCTGGGTGGCTCAGTCGGCTAAGCGTCCGACTTCAGCTCAGGTCACGATCTCACAGTTCGTGGGTTTGAGCCCCGCGTCGGGCTCTGTGCTGACAGCTCAGGGCCTGGAGCCTGTTTCAGATTCTGTGTCTCCCTCTCTCTCTGACCCACCCCATTCATGCCCTATCTCTCTGTCTCAAAAATAAATAAACGTTAAAAAAAATTTTTTTTTAAATAAACGTTAAAAAAAATTTTTTTTAAAAGACAGAAGTATAGTTTGGTACAGAAACCTGAGAAAAATTCTTCCCTAGGTCCTGGTAAGGGAATAATATGAGATTCCTCTATTACTATTGTGTTTATTCTATTTTTATAGAATTTAGCAACATCTCAGAAAGGTTATATTCCTATTTATTAACTCAGTAATTACAAGCTCTTATTAAGTACAGTGAGAAATAGAAACACATGTAAGACAAAGTTTCTGCCCTCATTTATTGTGAAAGAATAACTATAACATAATTGCATATTTATGATATTTAATGAAAAACTAGTAAGATGAATAGTATGATGAATACCAGAATAACTAACATGAGGAACTATAAATCAAGACAATGTTTGAAGCAAAAAAGTGAGATGGGATTCCTGCAATACACAGAAAGGCTTTCAACCAGTGGGATCACATTTAACCTTTTGTAAAAGGGGATGGTACTCCCCTTTTACAAAAGAGGAAACAGGTTTACAGAGATCAGATAAATTGTCCAGGGTCACATAGCTGGTAAAGACAAGAGCCAGGATTTCAAGCCAATTCTGTCCCTTGAAAACCACCTTAACTACTACACTGTATGGGAGAGATAGCATTCAAATAGACTTTAAAGGGTAGAAAAGCTATGTCAGGCAGAGTTTGGGGAAAGATAATCTAGGTGAGAGGACAGCACTAAACAAATCAAAAAGGTTGGAATGCCTAGGGTATGTTTTGGATAACACACAAACACCCCAGGAAAATGAGAGATATATAGGTAAGCACTAGAAGAAAAAGACTAGGAAGGTTGGGACAGATATTTTAATTTTTGAGAATTAGTTTACCTGTAGTTTACCTGATAAAGGACTCAGGCCTCAGGGCCTGATAAAGCAAGAGTTTTAAGCCCAGAGACCTTGAACCTGAAAATTCTATGTGAGGGCTCTGGATGGGGAATTCAAGGGACACTAGGTCTAGATTAGGGACTCACCCCACCCAGGTGAGGAAGGGGTCTAATGGCAATAATAGAATCCTGTTACACGTTAGCTGTATAACATTGGTCAGATAATATAAGATCTTTGGGCCTCAATTCTTTATCTCTTAGAGAGAGGAGGAGGAAGGAGACTGTTAGACAAGATGATCTCTTAAAACCTCTTCTAGCACTAACATCCAGTGATCACATAGGCCAGAGATTGCACACTCACATGCCTAAACTAAGGATTAAGATTTCATAAATGAGTAAATGAATTTGATGTAAGAAGAATAAGGAATGGTAGAGATTAGCGGTAGTTTAGATGTCTCATCTAAAACTCCAGGCAATTCTTGCATGAGTGAAGACTCCGTGTTGCCAGATTTTCAAATTTTTTCCGAGATACAAGAACACCGTATTTGTAAGAATATTATACAGGACAAATAAAATACCATTCTTGTTTAGGGCCTTTTATCTGTAGCAGAGGTTGAAAATTAAACAGGCTCCAGGCTCTGAGCTGTCAGCACAGAGCCCGACGCAGGGCTCAAACCCACGAACTGTGAGATCGTGACCTGAGCTGAAGTCGGACGCTTAGCCGACTGAGCCACCCAGGCGCCCCTAACGTTTATTTATTTTTGAGACAGAGAGAGACACAGCATGAATGGGGGAAGGTCAGAGAGAGGGAGACACAGAATCCGAAGCAGGCTCCAGGCTCCGAGCTGTCAGCACAGAGCTTGACGTGGGGCTCGAACTCACGGACCGCGAGATCACTGTATCTGGCCAGCTAGATACAGTCCCATGGGTCACTAATTTTCAACCTCTGCTACAGATAAAAGGCCCTAAACAAGAATGGTAAGTGTTTGAATGAAAAGAACTAAATATGAGGAAAGAGGAAAGAATCAAAGAGAATAATACCAATTTTTCCCCTAGGTAAGAAGGAGGAGGTGGTAACTAAATACTAAATAGTAATAAATGCTAAAATCATCAGAAGGTTTGGAGAGAGTAGGTGCTTGACTCTGAGGTTTTTTTAGCACAGGACAAACTTCTTGGTCATGGGTGTCCACTGCACATGAATCTAATTCAGCTGTTGAGTTTGAGAAATCTGTGGGATCATCTGGGCAAAGGGTGCAGGAAATGTAAGGGAGAGAGGATAAAACAGGAGTTAAAGATGTAAGATTCATTCCCTCAAAGTATTATTAAACATGTAGCACAATATGTATTTGTTATTTCTTTTTTTTTTAATTTTTTTAACGTTTATTTATTTTTGAGACAGAGAAAGACAGAGCATGAATGGGGGAGGATCAGAGAGAGGGAGACACAGAATCCGAAGCAGGCTCCAGGCTCCGAGCTGTCAGCACAGAGCCCGACGCGGGGCTCGAACTCATGGACCGCGAGATCATGACCTGAGCCGAAGTCGGCTGCTTAACCGACTGAGCCACCCAGGGGCCCCTGGATTTGTTATTTCTTAAGACTATAAATTCTGTGAGGGCAGAAACCAAATATGTTTTTTTCACCCCTTATCCAGCACCTAGCACAATATATAATAGGTGCTTAATGTATGTTGAACAAACAGATTGATAAATACACCATGTGTTTCACTAGCATCCTGAGACACAGGGTTGAATTCAAAAATGTTCTCAAAGAAGCTTATAGGCTAGAAAGTAAGTCAAGTCTTATATTTAATTAATTAATCTAAGTTTGAAAGTAGTACCATTTTTAAAAAAAAGTTACCATGGGATTCAGAGAAAAAGATTTTTAGAAGTTACACTGGGCTCTCATAATGGATAGTTAAGATCAGATCATGCAGATGTTGGAAAGAACTAATCAAAAGCATCTAAATTGAAGGTGCATATTTTTCTTCTGAAAGTAGTGTTTGCGACTGCCAAGATAGTGAATAGATAAACAGTTTGAAGCCAAAACCTTGAGAATCACCCAAATGTAAAGAAGGTAAGGAAGAAGAACCAACAGAGTAAACACGGAAGAAGTCATCAGAAAACTAAGAGAGGCATCAGGAGAATGAGTTACATAGGAACCAAAAATCCACATTTCAAGCAAGACGGGTCAATCAGTATTTGTCAAATACTATAGAAACATCAAGCCATGGAGGAGGATCAAAGGCCATTGGATGTAGTGATTAAGGAAATCATCAATGACTTCCAACTAAACAGTGTCTTTATAGTTGACCAATGATTAGAAGGGAGAGGAGCATGAAAGACCATAGAATTCAGAGGCTTTTGATTTGCTTAGGGAGGGAGGGAATGGAGTTACTTAACAGGGGGAAAATCTAGAAAAGGACTGAGTTGCAAAAAAAAAAAAAAAAAAAAAAGGATAAATTCATGAACCAAGACTTTGGAGGATCTAAACAGTAATGAGATCAAGAAAAGAGAGAAGAGTCACTGTCAAGAATCAGCATTATAATTCTAACAAATATTAATAACAGAGATAATATTTTCCTTAATCTCTCAACATATTTTCCTAAGTAGTTACTTGGTTTCTTTTTACCCTTATGGCCCCAAAGTAACTTTTGATATGCTGAAAATAGTCTTAAAACTTTAACTTTGTAACATTTCTCTTTTTTTAATTTTTAAAGTTTATTTATTTAGAGAGAGGGGGTTGGGGGAGAGGCAGAGAAAGAGAGAGAGACCCAAGCAGTCTCTGCACTGTCAGTGACGAGCCACACGCAGGGCTTGAACTCACGAACCATGAGATCATGACCTGAGTGGAAACCAAGAGTCAGATGCTTAACCAACTGAGCCACCCAATCGCACCTCAACTTTGTACTATTTCTTAATGCTTCCTTAAAATCCTCTTTTTTTTTCTTTTTTTTTTTAATTTTTTTCAACGTTTATTTATTTTTGGGACAGAGAGAGACAGAGCATGAATGGGGGAGGGGCAGAGAGAGAGGGAGACACAGAATCGGAAACAGGCTCCAGGCTCTGAGCCATCAGCCCAGAGCCTGATGCGGGGCTCGAACTCACGCACCGCAAGATCGTGACCTGGCTGAAGTCGGACGCTTAACCGACTGCGCCACCCAGGCGCCCCAAAATCCTCTTTTTATAAGTAAGTAGGTATTATAGTACATTATTCCTGCATTTTTTTTTTTGTTTTTTGTTATTCCACATCCCTTCAAGAAACCACTTCTCCCCAGCTGTAGCTTGTGTAGTTCAAGTGGAACTGATTCCCAACTCCCCACCCTGCCCCTCCTCCTATACTTGATCCAGATCTGGCCAATGACAACCATCACTGACACTTTCACTAACCCTATAAGGAAAAAGACTCTCTTCCTCTGATATTGCAGGTGCTGAAGACCATATAAGCATGGAGTAGACAGGCCACCTTTGCTACTACATGGAAGCTTATTTAAAATTGAAGCTTAAAAAGCCAACCTGGAAGATAGAAACCAAATCCTGATGACATTATTTGAGCCCAGGGATCCAAACATGCCCAAAGACTATTTTGCCACTGGACTTTTCAGTTAAATGAGCCAATAAACTCTCTTTTATGCTTAAACTTGGGTTTTATCTGGACTTTTGTCATTTACTACTGAAAACATCCTAATACAGGTATATTTCATTAAGTCAACATTATTTCTGTTTTCTCTATGCCTTATTTTAAATTTGTTACTCTATAATGTACTTTGTAGGGGCGCCTGGGTGGCGCAGTCGGTTAAGCGTCCGACTTCAGCCAGGTCACGATCTCGCGGTCCGTGGGTTTGAGCCCCGCGTCGGGCTCTGGGCTGATGGCTCAGAGCCTGGAGCCTGTTTCCGATTCTGTGTCTCTCTCTCGGCCCCTCCCCCGTTCATGCTCTGTCTCTCTGTCCCCAAAATAAATAAAAAACGTTGAAAAAAAAATTTTATAATGTACTTTGTAATAATACTCCACAGCTCTCACTAAATTAATAAATTTAGTACAATCCCAATCTTAATCCCAATAGTATTTCAAGAGCTTTTTGTTGTTGTTGTTTGCCTGTTGTTGTTCTGCCTAGGCAGAATTACTCCAAAGTTCACTGAGAGAAAAAACACTAAAATACCAAAAAAATAGGGGGATATAATCAGATACTGAAACATAAAGCAATAATAATAAACATAGGGTGGTAATAGAGCATGAGCAAACAGCCATGTAACAGAATCCAAAGGCTGAGTATAATAGGAGTATTTGCCATATTTAATATATGGTAAATCAAGTAAAGGTTAATTTGATAAAGTATTTAATATTTAAGGACAATGAGCTAGATTTGGGGGAGAAAAATAACTAGATCTTTACCTTATTCATCATTCCAGAATAAATTCCAAATAGATTTATGACTTAAATGTGAAAATTGAAGCCAGATTCTCAATATATATTGGTTGGCATATTACTGGCACAATCTTTAGCATTATCTGCTAAATTTTTAAATATTAATACCTTTTGACACAACTTTTCAATTCTAGAAATTTATCCGGTAGAAACAAAATGTATATATAAATGGATAATAGAGCATTGGAATATCAAAAATATTACCCACATGTGGAATAATTAAGTTATGGAGTATCTATATCATGCAATCTCAGAGGGGCAATATCACAACCAAGGAGATGAAAATTGGTTCTTGGCAGGAAGTGGGGGACAAAAAAAAACTATTTTTTATGCATAAAGCACAAATATGCCTGACATATGTAGATATACAGTATATATGTGGTATTGAAATTTCATGGAGGGAATGATTAAGAAAAAAATGTATAAACAGGCTTCTTGGGAAAATAATGGGGGGAAGACTGAAAAAAAACTCATTTATATAATTCATTACTATGCAACTGTAAAAAAGAATGAGGTAGATGTATATTGACAAAAGAGGATGCCCAAGATGCATGAGGTTTTAAAAAAACAAAAACTGTAGATAGTCTTGTGGTCAGAAAGGGCTTCTTAAACGTGACTCCAAAGCCCAATACTATTAAACTTTAGGTTAAACTACACAAAATTAAAAATTATTGCATGGTAAAAACCCTGCCCACCCACCCCCCCTACACACACACACACACACACACACACACACACGCAACTACACGCACATTAATAGTTAAAGTTGAAACAACAACCCAAGAGAAAATATTTGCAAAATACATGACACAAGCGTATGTTATTAATATACAAAGATCTCTTACATGTCAATAAAAAGGTTTAACACCCTAACCACACCTGGTACAGAACATGAACAAGCAAATCACACACACACACAAACACACACACCAAATAAGCATAGAAAAATATTTTTATTCTTGCTAGTTAAGAATATAAATAATCCCAACAATGAGATAACACGTTTTCATTGGATTAGCCAAGTTTACAAAAGGTGCTATTAGCAGAGATAGGAGATAGGGCTCTGTCAGAGTATAAAGAGGGTCAGCCCTTCTGAATTACAGTTTGGCAACCTGTATCAAAATGTTAAATATGCATACCTTTGAATCAGCAATGATGCTTCTAAGAATATATCCAAAGGTGGTTATCAAACCAGAAAAGATACATGTGCAAGAATGTTTATTACAACATTGGTTAAAAATTGAGACCAACTTAAAGTTTTATAAATAAGAGTCTAAATGTACTTTTGAGTGAAAGGACCTTGTTACAAAGTATCATGTTCATTTTTTTATGTTTGTTTATTTTTGAGAGAGAGAGAAAGAGTAGCCAGAATATGGTCTGGAAAGGGAGGCATCAACTCTGGGTGGAGTGTGCCCCCCTGGGAAGTCCATGGACTTCTCACCATCTAGAGGGGTACAGCTAGAGGAGGGTCAGAGCAGGGGCCCCTTGCTTGGGTCCGAGGACAATACTGCAGTAGAATTTCCCATAGTCTTGGATTTGCTGATCACATCCCCAAGATATTATTAAACACATTTCTTTGGGAGTGCCTGGGTGGCTCAGTCGTTAAGCTTCCGACTTCAGCTCAGGTCATGATCTCACGGTTCTTGAGTTCGAGCCCAACGTCAAGTCTCTGTGCTGACAGCTCAGAGCCTGGAGGCTGCTTCAGATTCTGTGTCCCCCTCTCTCTCTGCCCCTCCCCTGCTGGTACCCTGTCTCTATCTCTCTCTAAAATAAAAAAAACATTAAACACACGCACACACACACACACACATTTCTTTGTTCCCTCTATTTCCTGTGAATTGATACTTAAAACTAGGAGCACAATCAGATTCAGGTCCAATGTCTTTGGCAAGAATATTTTATAGGTGAGTGGTGTGTACATACATCAGGAGATCATGACCTGAGCAGAAATCGAGAGTCGACACTTAACCAACCGAGCCACCCAGGTGCCCCTGGTCTTTGACACAATGCTCTAAGTCTTTGCTAACTTCCTTGCTTTCTAAATGACAGGTTGTTCCAGACTCATCTTCAACATTTCCTGCAGCAGACCTGGAATCAGCCACTTCTCCAAGGAACACTGGTTCTTTTCAATGGGAAATGGTATTTTAGAGGCCACAATCTGGTAAGGGTGTTTATTGCTACTGGGTGGTTGGTTTATGGTTTCTAGACCTTTCTAGTGGGTGGAGCTAAGAAATGTGGTGTTCTAAAGATATAACACATATGTCCAATTCAAAATCAGAACTACCTTCATCAGTCTCACATCTGTATCTCCTTTTCCCCATGCCTAAAATCCACATAATTACTCATTTGCTTTATCCCACCATGTAAAAACAACTCTCAGAATACAGTCTTGGCACTCCAACCACAATATGATTAACTGAAAGCAGTTTGGGGTTTTTGTTGTTGTTTTGGGGGTATGGGAGCCTTTCTGTAAGTTTTTTTGGCATTAGGGTATATTTCAATAAGGATGTGTAGTATATTACTGTGTTTTAAAGTCACTTAGAGAGGGTCCACATGTGTGGTTATGCCACCAACTCAATACAGTTAGGTTAATTTGTTTAATCTTGATTTTAGTTTTTAGAGATTGCATTTTTAATGTAGCTTTGTTTTACAACTCATATAAAATATTTACATGGTTCTAAAGTCAAGTCTATAAAACAAGAACTATCAGAGAAAAATCTAGCTTCTACCCCGTCCTTCCTGTCTTATCCTTCCCTCACTATGTAAATAACCATTTATTTTTATTATTTATCCTTCCATGTTTTTAGATACATAAGCAATTATAATCTCCTTTTAAAAATAAGTTATAGCATACTGTGCACTCAATTCACGCATTGACAGTGTACAATTTAATGATTTTTAGTATATTCACAAAGTTATACAACATCACCACAAGTTTGGAACATTTTCATAACCCCAAGACACCCTTTATGCCTAGTCACCCCTTATCAATCCCCCAATCCTCCCTAGCTTTAGGCAACCACTAATCTACTCTCTGTCTCTATAGACTTGCCTATTCTGAATATTTCATATAAATGGAATGCTATGATACGTGGTCTTTGTGTCTGGCTTTTTTTATTTACAAAATGTTTTCAAGACTCATTCATGTTGTATATGTAGCAGTACTTCATTGCTTTCTATTGCCAAATATATTCCATTATATGGGTGTAACACATATTTATCCATTCATCAGTTGGTAGACATTTGGGTTGTTTCCTTTTTTTGGCTATTGTGAATAATGCTGCTATGAACATTTGTGTACCAGTTATTGTGTAGGGTAGACTTACATTTTCATTTCTCTTGAGTGGTAGCTGGGTCATATAGTATCTCCATGTTTAACTTTTTTAAAAAATTTTTTTCATGTTTGTTTTTGAGTGAGAGATACACACAGTGTGGGTGGGGGAGGGGGAGAGAGAGAGGGAGACACAGAATCCGAAGCAGGCTCCAGGCTCTGAACTGTCAGCACAGAGCCCCACACAGGGCTCAAACCCATGAACCGCGAGATCGTGGCCTGAGCTGAAGTCCAACGCTTAACTGACTGAGCCACTCAGGTGCCCCATCCATGTTTAACATTTTGAAGAGCTGTCAAACTGTTTTTCAAAGCAGCTGCACCATTTTACATCCACCCCCAGCAATGTGACTTCCAATTTCTCCACATTCTTGCCACCACATGTTACTGTCCATCTTTTTTATAATAGCCATCTTAGTGGGAGTGAGGTGATATCTCATTGTGGGTTTGATTTGCATTTCCCTAATACTAATGATGTAGAGCATCTTTTCATGTGCTTATTTGCCATTTGTATATCTTCTTAGAGAAATAATCTGTTAAAATCCTTCACCCATGTATCAATTGGGTTGTCTTTCAGCTGTTATTTTTTTTAATGTTTATTTATTATTTTTGAGAGAGAGACAGAGTGTGAGCAGGGGACGGGCAGAGAGAGAGGGAGACACAGAATCCGAAGCAGACTCCAGGCTCTCAGCTGTCAACGCAGAGCCCGATGCAGGGCTCAAATCCACAAATGAGATCATGACCTGAGCCAAAGTTGGACGTTTAACCAACTGAGCCACCCAGGCACCCCAGTTCTTTTTTATTCTATATGATTATCCATTTGATGTACAGTTCAGTTCCTTTATTTCTGTTTGTATTCAGTTTTAGGATTTCTCCCCAAACTTGTTGATTTTACTTTATTTTATAAATATGTTAGATATTTACATGGTTCCAAAAGTCAAAGCTATACACAAATGCTTATCCAGAGAAGTGTCATTCTCTCCTGTAGACAAATGTCATTAGTTTCCGGTTTGTTCTTCCAATGTATATTTTAGTAAAAATGAACAGATATATGTATATTATTTCCCCTTATTTCTTACCCAGAAAGTAGCGTATGATATATATTCTCTTTTGCTCTTTACTTTTCTCACTGAGCAGTAAATCCTGAAAATCACTCCATAAAAGCTGCCTAGTACTTTATTATGTGTACATGAATTTATTGTGTATTCAGTCTCCTATGTATACAGATTTAGATAATCTCCAACACTTTTCAATTACAAATACATTGCCCTGTATAATCCACATGTGTAGTTTGGTACTATTTGGAGATATTTCTTCAGGATAAATTCCTGCAGAATTTGGTAAAAGGGTAAATTCACAGATATTGCCAAATTCTCTCCTGTAGGGATTATATCATTTGGCAATCATTCCAGCAATAGATGAGAATTCCTGTTTTTCCACAACCTAACCAAGAGAGTTCACAGTTTTTTTAAACCACTGGTAATATTTAAAAAAAAAAATACAGTCATAACCATCATTCATGCCTATATTTCCTGAAATTGGTGCTTTTCCCAAAAGAATTTTAGGTGGAAGTCCATAGAACTATAAGCACCCTTCACGTTTATGGTTTTCATTATGTGGATTTTCTATTTGGACTTTGCTGCCCTCCCCCCTTTTTTGGCAGCAATGCTTTGGAACAATGTGTTTGGGAACTTGAAAAAAGCATGGTGCATCCCTAAAACCTGTAGCTGGTCTGTCACCCAGGAGGAGGCTGCAGCAGAAATATTATGCCCTGGGGATAACCAAATTTATATCCATGCATCTCTGTCATTATCATTGTCTTAAAGACTGGTGTTGTGTTTATCTTCCCCCCAGAGTGTATCTTCGTTTCATTCACATATTTTCATCCCACAAGAAAAAAATTTTCTGCCTTTGTTAACTTTAGCACAAAGAAACAAGGAAAAGCTAAACCTCTGGGTGTGAAACTAAACATCACGAAGAGACGTATGCAAGGAGAAGACAGCAGATACCAGAGGCTCAACGATATCGTGTGAATAGAGGGCACATGCCTTTAGCCCTCACTTTGTTCTTACCATCGTCAGAATCCCAGGCAGGAAAGAGCACATGGGCCAAGATTGTGTAACCAGCCCTATAGCACAGCTTCCCTTTAAAGGAATCAAGCAACTCACCAATGTGTTCCTCTTCCACCTCCTCAAAGCCCACTTGCCTGGCTGGCTGTCAAGGTTGGGCCTCCAAGCCATCAACCCATGGAGGGTGGAAAAAACCACCCTACTAACTCTAACACTTCATCCAACCACATTTCCCCACTTATACTACATGTCTACTCTTTCCTTTGCTCATTCTCTCTTACCCTTCACCCCTCCTTCCCGTGGCCACTTCACTGACCATCCATGAGTACTTCAACAAGTCCTTCGTAGTCCTCTCCTTCCCCAGCCTGACAGAGGCTGCATGGCATATTAGAAACAGCACGGGCTTTGGACTATAAAAGGGTAGGTTTGACTCTTGGCTCTGTATTAATGAGCTTTATGACCTTGAACACATTATCATGAGACTTCTAGGCCTTAGATTCCTTGTTTTCTATCCATCTTCTAATCTGTGCTTCCTCATTTTTAAAAATAAATGATTTTGGGGCGCCTGGGTGGCGCAGTCGGTTAAGCGTCTGACTTCAGCCAGGTCACGATCTCGCGGTCCGTGAGTTCGAGCCCCGCGTCAGGCTCTGGGCTGATGGCTTAGAGCCTGGAGCCTGTTTCCGATTCTGTGTCTCCCTCTCTCTCTGCCCCTCCCCCGTTCATGCTCTGTCTCTCTCTGTCCCAAAAATAAATAAAAACGTTGAAAAAAAAATTTTTTTAATAAAAATAAAAATAAAAAATAAAAATAAATGATTTTAGGGGCGCCTGGGTGGCTCAGTTGGCTAAGCGTCCAACTTCAGCTCAGGTCATGATCTTGTGGTTCATGAGTTTGAGCCCTGTGTCAGGCTCTGTGCTGACAGCTCAGAGCCTGGAGCCTGCTTCAGATTCTGTGTCTCCCTCTCTCTCTGCCCCTCCCCTACTCAGGCTCTGTCTCTCTTTCTCTCAAAAATAAATAAACATGAAAAAATTTTTAATTAAAATTAAAAAAATAAAAATGAAATAAAGGATTGTAAAAGTCTTTTCCAATACTAAAATTCTGTTTTTAATAGGAAAAAATAAACAGATGTATATTAAAGGCCTATTATGTACAGAAAAGGTCACATATTTCTTTAGGTCAATCAGATTAAATTAAAACCTACTGAAAAATAATCTTTAGGTATTCTTTTTCTTCCTTCACACATTATTGCCAATGGTGTCACTGTATATATGATCAAAGGGAGTAGTGAGTGACAATCATTCCTGTACATAACAGCCTTGGAGGCTTTTTTCATATATGTGTATATATGCGTAATTAAATAATATTTATGCCTCAAAAATTCTATTTCAATGCTTCCTAAATCTCTAAAACTGTACTAATATGGTCACCACTAGTCATTTGTGGCCACTAAGAACTTGAAATGTGGCTAGTCTGAATTAAGAATGTGCTCTAAGTATAATCTCCACTCTAGATTTCTATGACTTAATTTGACAAAAAAAAATGTCATTGACATTTTTATATCGATTACATGTTGAAATAATGATATTTTTGATATATTAGATTATATAAAATATATCATTAAAATTAATTTTACCTTTTCCTTTTACCTTTTTTGATATGGTTATTGGAATTTCCTAAATGGCTCACATTATATTCCCATTGAACAACACTGCTCTAAACAAATGAGATGCCTACGTAACATTAATCATCTCTAAGACAAGATTATCACTAACTTGTAGTAAATTTAATTTACTAAGGAATATGGGAGCTTTTTCCTGTGCATAGTCTCTGGGGAGTAAAATCAATACCCGCTCTTAGTGACTTGTGCATTTTAATTTTTGGAGTGATCCTCAGATCACTAGATATCAGCCACTGTCTGGTAAAGACTGTCATACTCAACAGTGTGGCCTCATCCCAAGGAGTCAGTAAAAGATCGGGCTGGGGTGATCACAGCTAGATCAGCTTCACTGTCTAGGAAATTCGTATCATTACAACTGAATTAGTTCAGTGCAACCCAGCCAAGTGCTTTCCTGGCTACCGTGACAGCCTTGGTGGGAGATGACCAAGCTATCACTAGGAAGCCTCCTTTTACCCTGCTCATCTCCTCTGAACATTACCACCTGCAAAGGTTCTGAACCTGGGCCCACAAGATGTGCTTTGGTTCCTTCATGAACTGCTCGAAATTGTATTCGGTTGCATGTGTACTTGAATTCTTTTAGATAGATCTGTAGCCTTCATCAGGTTCTCAAAGGGCGAGTTGTATGACTGTTCAAAAAATGAAGGACCACTGACATAAGAAATTAAGTAGCGTCCTACCTGTTGTATTCGTTTCCCAATGCTGCAGTAACAAATTACCATCAACTTAGTGACTTAAAACGAATCTATGATCTTCTAGCTCTGTAGATCAGAAGTCTGACACCGTCTCACCAGGCTAAAATCAAGACAGGGCTTCATTCCTTTCTGGAGGCTCTAGGGGCAACTCGTTTCCTTGTTCATTCAGGCTGTTGGAAGAATTCAGTTTCTTGCAGTTGTAGCAGTAAGGTCCTCATTTCCTTGCTGGCTGTCATCTGAGTGCTGTTCCTCACTCTAGAGACTGCCCACATTCCTTGGCTCATGGCCTCCTTCTTCTGTCTTCAAAGCCAAGTTTGAGGCCTTCTGAAGCTTCAAGTCTCCCCTGTCTCTTCTTCAGCCACATCTCTCTGACTCATTTTCCTGCCTTTCTCTTCCACTTTTAAAGGCTCATGTGATTATGATGTGATCACATTAGGCCCATCTGGATAATCCAGGATAATCTCCCTATTTTAAAGTTCATAATCTTAATTTCCTCTGCAAAGTCTTTTTTACTATATACTTTAACATATTCACAGATGCCAGGGATCAGGGGGCCACTATTCTACCCACCACACCTTTCCACCTGCATTTCTGCTACTTGCTCCATTCTGAGCACAGCCCCTATGCAAGGTGTCCCTCAGCAAAAAGTGTGTGAGGCCGTATTTGTCCTCAACAGCTTCCTCGGTCTTCCTTCAGTTACTCATTAGTAAAGTGCCACCCAGTACCCCCACTTAAAGACTCAACATACTTGGGCCCCAACAGCACCCCGCTTCTCCTGCTCCTCAGGCCAGACTCTACCTCCATTTCTCTACCTTTACTCCTTTTTAAAAAAAATTAAGTTCCACAGTTACCATCTGGAAGGGACCTAATAAAATAAGTCACTCTAAACTGTTAAAGACTGATAAGTAATAACCCTTCTCTAATAATATTAGAGTAAAACATTTATATATAAATATATATATTTGAAAAAATTTATTAAAACTTATGGAAAATTTGTTACTAAATTTCTGGGAATTGCAAGTCAGCTATACCCAAGGCTTATTATATCTACTCACACACGTCTTCTGTTTTCCTATTGTCATCAATCAACTCCATTCACTAGGTTGTATCGTGGGGACTATCATCCACCCCTCTCCCTTCTAAGGGATTCATCCTTTGTTCCAGACCTTCAACACCAGCTAGCTCACAGGTCTTCGAGAGAATATCAGTCTGCCTATCATTAAACTTACAGCAACCACGGAGGGAGGGTGCACTACACAGGGAAAGGTCTGGCTTTCTTGGCCTAGACCACCTTCAACTGTCTCCTTTGTTAAGGAAATCTGCCCTAGATATTTCCTCATAGCATCCTTGGCCTTTAGAGAAATAACCAAATGTAAAACAGTATTAGGAATAATTGCCCTCATCAATATCAATGATTTTTTCATATTTAGTTTAAGACAAGATTTAGCAGCCAATCTAAAAAGTCATAGAAAAATAAAAATTATTCAGATAGTGAAGCATGGGGTTCTTCCATTCCAAGCTCCTTCTTTCTCCCTCTCTCTCCCTCTCCCCTGCCTCTCTTTCTCACGAGCACACAACCATTTCTTCGATGGGTGGTTGCAATAAAGAAAATTCAAAGAGTAAAACTGTTGCTGATAGACTGTTTCATTTTCAAAACTCAGAGTTGCCAGGTATCCCTTTCCTTAAACCATGTCCTTGACTCTGGAGACAAGATGTCGAGGGCTTTTCAAGCACAACACCTACTCATCAGCTACAGTCCACCATGGTGGAAAGGGGGACACCACATTTTAACATGGTGGTTTTGATGTGGGGCATTTTTTCAATAAGACCTGAAAAATAAAACATCATTTCTCCCCATACTCTGTCTCTAATCCCTTCATTTTTTTTCATCAGGTAGTGTGTAGAATCCATATCCTTCTTTTTTTTTTTTTTTTTTAATTTTTTTTTTCAACATTTATTTATTTTTTGGGACAGAGAGAGACAGAGCATGAACAGGGGAGGGGCAGAGAGAGGGAGACACAGAATCGGAAACAGGCTCCAGGCTCTGAGCCATCAGCCCAGAGCCCGACGCGGGGCTCGAACTCACGGACCGCGAGATCGTGACCTGGCTGAAGTCGGACGCTTAACCGACTGCGCCACCCAGGCGCCCCTCCATATCCTTCTTTTGATCCTTCTGTCTCAACTCTGATCTCCACCCCATCCCTCAACCCACGCTGTAGTCACCTCCAAAGGTGATTCACGGGGAGACTAACAAAGCTGCAGCCGCAGGACCCGTCACTTTCAGGGCTCTGGGAGTTACTGGGAGTTGTAGAGGGATCTTGGTGGGAGGTGAAGCCAGGTGGCAATTGGGAAGGATTTCTGTGTGAAATTCTGGAAAATTGCCTAAAAATATATCAGAAGAAAGTATCTGAATCTCCAAAGCATCAATAGTTCATTGCAATTCGTTTTGTCACCCTAAATAAGTATCTAAACGGGCAACTTTGTACATAATTTTGCATGCTTTTCTCTTAAAGGGCCCCCCCAAATTGTAAACACTTCAGCCCCACAAAACCTGGTTCTGTGTCTGTTCACCTCATCACAGCTCCTCATGGCATCCCAGGTCTCAACCCACTCTTCATTCCCAACCCCCACCAACCCTCCCTCAACCGAGGGACCTGCAAGGGTGAGAAGCCAATTTAAATACTATTTCTACCACTTAGTACCTTTGTGGCCCTGAGTGAGACATTTAAGCTCGATGAACTTCATATTCCTCACCTGTAAAAGGTGGATAATAATAATACCTATCTTGAAGGGTTATTTTTGAGGATCAGCAATAATGAGTGAAAAGTGCCTATCGTCTTGCTCCACAGTGGACACTGAATTTACAGCACCTAAGACTTTCAACTGCTGTAGCTTATGAAGATGAGGAACACAAACTGTACTCAAGTCAGGCAAATTCCATGAAGACTAGTCCTTACACATACTTGGCATGACGTATACATCATCAAGCTCTTAGCACAATGTTGCTTTAGGTTTGACCCCCAGGCTGGTCCAATCCTGGTTCTCATCCTCTGATAGTCCCCAGATATACCTCTTTGTTCTTTTCTGCAGGCACCCAAACTGCATCAGAGGACTGCTCCTCCCAGCGTCTCTCCAATCCTTTACGTCTAGCTTGGAAAAAACATACTCATTTTGCTGCTGCCCCCATGTCTTAGTATGTTGGGCTGCTATAACAAAATACCATAGACTGAGTAGCTCATCAACAATAGAAACTTATTGCTCACCGTTCTGGAAGCTGGGAAGTATAAGAACAAGGCACCAGCATGGTAGGGCAAGGGCCCTCTTCCTGATTCACAGCCAGCACTTTCCATGGTGCCCCCACATGATGGAAGGGGCTAGGGATCTTTCTGGAGCCCCTTTCATAAGGTACTTAATCTGGTTCATGAGGGCTCCATTCTCATGGCTTAAGCACCTCCCAAAGACTCAACTTACTATTACATCAAGCATTAAGATTTTGACATACGAACTTCGAGGTACACATATTCAGACCATAATACCCCCACTTAAGCCACTTCCTAAGGGCTTTTGTATGCGCAACTATTCCTCAATATTCATGCAGCATCTGTATATATACAGGACATTTTATGGCGCTCTTGGGAGAAAACAAGGAAAATAAGACCTTTCTACCTTAACAGGCCTAGAGAAATAAAACTGATTCAAAATCACTGCAAAAGAACAGAGAATATATTAGCAGCTACAGAAGTTCAGAAAAGTAAGGCAATTTGTCTGGCCTTGAAGAATTAGGGAAAGTTGAATGAAGGACAGTTCAGTCTTGACCCTAAAGGATGGAAAGAATTCTGGTGGCAATACGGAGGGACGGGAAATGTGTTTCAATGTATCTGAGTCTGGCTTAGTGGAAATGTAGGCAAGTTCTGACAAATAAAGCTGAAAGAGGAGTTGGGATCAGATTTTAGGGCCCTGAATGCCAGGCTAGCAAATTATTATGCAGGCAGTGGGGAGCCCGAGGAGGAGGGGATGAAGAAAGGGACAACAAACGATTGTGATGAGAAAAAGCCATCAGAGCGGTGCATTAACCAAGGCAGTGAGATCACAGTCGTGAGCCGGGTTGGAAGCGAGAGCCTGGCAGCGGGGGCCCATTTCCACTACAACCGCAGCCAGCCTCTGTTTACGGAACGAGACTCTAGGGATTTAGCTCTTGCAAGAAAAAACTTCACTAAACACTAAGAAGAGCATTGAATAAATAAACACTCAGCAAGAAAACACAAGAGTCGTTAAAAAAAAAAAAAAAAATCCAGGCAGCCTAGGTTTCTGATGCTGTTAGAGGAGACTCTAGCCCATACTTTGCTATCCCCTTCCCTGTCCTCTATGCCTTGTCCCCCTGCTAGTTTCCCTTCCACCTCTTGCCTAGCTTCTCTTCTCCCCCTTCCCAGCACCCCACTGCTCACCAGAGTCCTTCGCTCTCTCAATCACACACTCTTCCAAGTACTCTCTGGGTTACTTTCATTCAGTCTTGTGATCCTAAACCCAAACTCATGTATCCATATGCCTGCTTGACATCCACCTGGAAGTCTCACAGACTCCACTACGTCCTTTACCCTTCCCTCACAATCTGCTTCACCCAGACTCCAAGCCAAAACCCTGGGTTGCCATCCTAGATTCTTCCCTTTCTCTCACTTCCTCTACCAATTCTATATCCTAAATAACAAACCCTCGTAAGAGACTACTATGAACAATTATATGCTAACAAATTGGACAACCTATAAGAAATGGATAGATTACTAAAAAAAAAAAAAAATACAAATTTCCAAGACTAAATCATAAAGAAACAGAAAACCTAAACAGACCAATTGCTAGTAGAAAGATTGAATCAGGAGGCGCCTAGGTGGCGCAGTCGGTTAAGCGTCCGACTTCAGCCAGGTCACGATCTCGCGATCCGGGGGTTCGAGCCCCGCGTCGGGCTCTGGGCTGATGGCTCAGAGCCTGGAGCCTGTTTCCGATTCTGTGTCTCCCTCTCTCTCTGCCCCTCCCCCATTCATGCTCTCTCTCTGTCCGAAAAATAAATAAACGTTGAAAAAAAAAATTTTTTTAAAAAAGATTGAATCAGTAATCAAAAACCTCGCAACAAACAGGGGCACCTGGTGGCTCAGTCAGTTAAGCTCCGACTTCGGCTCAGGTCACCATCTCGCAATCCATGAGTTCGAGCCCCGTGTCAGGCTCTGTGCTGACAGCTCAGAGCCTGGAGCCTGTTTCAGATTCTGTGTCTCCCTGTCTCTCTGACCCTCCCCCATCCATGCTCTGTCTCTCCCTGTCTCAAAAATAAATAAACGTTAAGGGGGAAAAAAAAACCTTACAACAAACAAAAATCAAAGGCCAGGGTCACCTGGGTGGCCCTGGGTCGGT
Organism: Lynx canadensis; assembly: GCF_007474595.2. Classification (NCBI taxonomy): domain Eukaryota; kingdom Metazoa; phylum Chordata; class Mammalia; order Carnivora; family Felidae; genus Lynx; species Lynx canadensis. The sequence goes on along the minus strand of NC_044309.1, from coordinate 83,683,285 downwards.
TAAGCGTCTAACTCTTGGTTTGGCTCAGGTCATGATCTCACGGTTCATGAGATCAAGCCCTGCACTGACAGCACAGAGCCTGTTTGGGATTCTCTCCCACCGCCCCGCCCCTCCCCTGCTTGTGCTCTCGCTCTCTCTCAAAATAAATAAACAAAAATAAAAGTTTAAAAAAAAAAGCCCAAGACCGGATAAGTTCACTGGTGAATTCTACCGAAGAATTCACACCAATCTTTCTCAAACTCTTCCAAAAAATAGAAGACAAAGGAACACTTCTAAACTCATTTTATGAGGCCAGCATTACCTTGATACCAAAAACAATAAAGGCACTACAAGAAAAGAAAATTATAGGTCAATATTCCTTATGAATATAGATATGAATATCCTCAACAAAATATTAGCAAACCAAATTCACACATTAAAAGGATCACATAATCATGATCAAGTGGGAGGCAAGAATGGTTCAACATCTGTTAATCAATTGATGTGATATACCACAGTAACAAAATGAAGGATAAAAATTATACGATCATCTCAATAGATCCAGAAAAGGCATTTGACAAAATTCAAATAAAAGTTTTATTCATGATAAAAACTCATAACCAAGTGGGTATAGAAATAATAAACTTCAACATAATAAAGACTATCTATGACAAGCCCACAGCTAACATTATGCTCAATGGTGAAAAGCTGAAACCTTTTCCTCTAAGATCAGGAACAAGACAAAGATGTCCCTCTTGCCACTTTTATTCAGCATAGTACTGGAAGTCCTAGCCAGAGCAATTAAGCAAGAAAAAGAAATAAAAGGCCTCCAAATCAGAAAGGAAGAAGTAAAACTGTATTTGAAGTTGGCATGATATTCTATATAGAAAACCCTAAAGACTCCACCAAAAAAAACAAAAAACAAAAAACAAAACAAAACTCTTAGAACTAATAAATTCAGTAAAGTGGCAGAATACAAAATCAATATACAAAAATCAGTTGTGTTTCTATACACTAATAACAAACCATAAGAAAAGAAAATTAAGAAAAAATCCCATTTGCAATTGCATCAAAAAGAACAAAATACCTACACATAAATTTAATCAAAAAGAAAAAGATCTGTATGTTGAAAGATGTAAGACACCAATGAAAGAAATTGAAGACACAAATAAATGGAAAGGTATTCTGTGTTATGGAATAGAAGAATATCATTAAAATGTCCATACTACCCAAAGCCATCTACAGATTCAATGCAACCCCTATCAAAATTCCAACGGCATTTTTCACAAATAGAAAAAAAATCCTAAAATTTGTATGGACCCACAAAAGACCCTGAATAGCCAAAGCAATCCTGAAAAGGAAGAACAAAGCTGAAGCACCATGCTTCCTGGTTTCAAGACATAGTATAAAGTACACAGTGATCAAAACAGTATAGTATTGGCATAAGATCAGACACATAGATCAATGCAACAGAATAGAGAATCCAGAAATAAACTCATGCATACATGGTCAAGTAATTTATGATAAAAGAACCAAGACTATACAATGGGGAAAGGACAGTCTCTTTAATAAATGGTGTTGAGGGGCACCTGGACAGCTCAGTCCGTTAAGCATCCCACTCTTGATTTCTGCTCAGGTCATCATGTCACGTTTTGTGAATTCAAGCCCCGTGACGGGCTCTGTGCTGACAGCGCAGAGCCAGCTTGGGATTCTCTCTCCCTGTCTCTCTGCCTCTCTCTCTCTCAGATAAATAAACTTTAAAAAATTAATGGTGTTGAGAAAACCGGACAGCCACATGCCAAAGAATGAAACTGGACTCCTATTTTATACCATACACAAAAAATCAATTCAAAATGGATTAAAAACTTGTATGTAAAACCCGAAACTACAAAAATCCTAAAAGAAAGCATAGAGGGTAAACTTCTTGACATTAGTTTTGGCAATGATTTCTTTGGATTTGACAACAAAAGCAACGACATAAAAAGCAAAAATAATCCAAATGGGACTACATCAAACTAAAAAACTTCTACAAAGAAAACCATCAATGACATAAAAAAAAAAGCATCCTATGGAATGAGAGAAAATATCTGCAAACCATATACCTAATAAGGGATTGATATCCAAAATATATAAAGAGTTCATATAACTGAGTAACAAAAAGAAATTTTTTTTTGTATTAAAGGTCAGAGAAACTGAATAGACATTTTTCCAGGGAAGATATATGCATGGCCAACAGGTACAGGAAAAGATGCTCAACATCACTAATCAGGAAAATGCCAATCAAAACCACAATGAGGTATCACCTCACACTTGTTAGAATGGCTATCATCAAAAAGACAAGCGCTAACAAGTGCTGGTGTGGACGTGGAGTAAAGGGAACACATGTGCACTGCTGGTGAAAACACAAAGTGGTGCAGCCACTATGGAAAACAGGGTGGAGGTTCCTCAAAAAATTAAAAATAGAACTACCATGTGATCCAGCAATTGCACTTCTGGGTATATATCTGAAGGAAACAAAATCATGATCTCAAAGAAATCTCTGCACCCCCATGATCATTGCAACATGATTCACAATAGCCAAGGCATGGAAACAGCCTAAGTGAATGGGTGAATGGATAAAGACATTGTCACACACACACACACACACACACACACACACATTGTGGAATATCATGTAGCCATAAAAAGAAGAAAATCCTGTTATTTGCAACCACACGGATGGACCTTGAGGGCATTATATACTAAGACAAAGACAAATATCATGTAATCGCACTTATATGTGGAATCTAAAGAAAACCAAACTCCTAAAAACAAAGATTAGATTGGTGGTTGCCAGAGGTGGAAAGATGAGGGGTGGGGGATTAGGTAAAAGTGATCAAAAGGTACAAATTTCCAGTCATAAGATAAGTGAGTTCTGGGGGTATAATGTACAGCATGATTGTAGTTAACAATACTGTATTGTATATTTGAAAGTGGCTAAAAGGGTAGATCTTAAAAGTTACCATCACAAGAAAAAAATTTTGAAACTACGGGAGGTGATGGATGTTAACTAGACTTCTTGTGGTAACGATTTCACAGCATATACATATACCAAATCATCGTGTTGTACACTTTCATACAAAGGTTTGTGTCAATTATATTGCAATAAAAGTGGAATAAATAAAAATATAAATAATAACTAGTGCTCAAGTCCATTCCTTTCTTGCTGTTCCCATCTCCACGGTCTTAGGCATTCATCATTGTTCACTGAATTACTCTAGTAGCCTGCTAATTAGTTCTCTGCCTCCTTCTCACTGCTGCTCAAGTTATTTTAAAAACATAAATCTGATCCAATAACCCTGCTGCTTCCAGTGGCCCTCCACCTTACCCTCCTTCATCTCTTACAGCATAACATTCACATTCCTTAGTGTTAATATCTGCCCACCACATAACCTCTTCACCTTCGTCTCTCACCACTCCCCACCACCATCATTCATTCATTCACTCATTCATTCATTCAAGGATTTATGGAGCAACTACGGTGCCCCTCACACCATATGCTACAAGCATATTTGCAGTAGCTGGACACCCAGTACAATCCCACCTTCCTGCATGGGCTTTCCAACTGCCTGGGCCTCCCTTTTCTATCTCCACCGTCACCCAGCCTACCCGAAAAACTCCCTATTCTGCAAGATCGGCTGCTACTTCCTGTCTTTCAAGCCCTCACTGACCTCCAAGTAGAGGTGACCGTTTTGCATCTGTCCTCAGAGCACGCATGCTCTTCCACTGTTATTGCACACTGGATGGCATTTGCTTGTTTATTTACTGCCTTTACCATTACACTTGTAACCCTTAAGGACAAGGCTTATTCATCTTCAGTCCCTAACAGCACTAGTATAGAGGCTGATGGTAAAAATTAAATAAAAATTTGTTGGCTGATGTATAAAATATTTTCCAGCTTTAAAATTCTGCGATTCAGGCACAGGCTAAAGATCAAAAATTTAATAACTGAGAAGATGTCATATATTCACACCCCATTTCACACAGAATTGTAAATTTGGATTTTCTGCTGGCAACAAGCGGCAACCACAGATCCCATGCCAGTGCTGGTACTACTACTAGTTCACCTCTGAGCCCCATCTGCCTCCTGGGTGTTAAGTAAACTGTTAACTTCCTTCCTTCCTGATCTGTATCTTTATTTCTGTAATCCTAAACAAGGCAGGGAAAGGATTCCTAGGGTGTCACACCACCTCTGGCCACGAGAGGGCAACAGAAGACCCAGTTTGTGTTAAAACCTTTTGGCCACCAGAGGGACCCCAAACACCAGTTTAATGGAAGCAAAGATTTCATTTAGATCAGGTGCACTTTGATTTAGATCAGTTTTCTTTTATTCCCTCTTCTTGAAAAGTAAAATCACACCCACAGGTGACTAGCCAAAACCCTGGAAATTGTCTAGAGCTATTTGTAACTTTGCTTCGAAGGAGGTAATACAGAAAAAACAGGAGCACCGCTAAGAAATTTTTTTTAACGGTTAGAAAGAGGTCCACTTCAAGCCCAAGAAAAGAACCAGTGATTTGGTTCAAGCCCAGTGATTTGGCTGTGGATTGAGGATTTAGGTGGATCCAAAGAATTATCATTAATTTTTTTAGGTGTGTTAATGGGGTTTTGGTTAAGAAAATAAAAAATAGGGGCGCCTGGGTGGCGCAGTCGGTTAAGCGTCCGACTTCAGCCAGGTCACGATCTCGCGGTCCACGAGTTCGAGCCCCGCGTCGGGCTCTGGGCTGATGGCTCAGAGCCTGGAGGCTGTTTCCGATTCTGTGTCTCCCTCTCTCTCTGCCCCTCCCCCGTTCATGCTCTGTCTCTCTCTGTCCCAAAAATAAATAAACGTTGAAAAAAAAAAAAATTTTAAAAAAAGAAAATAAAAAATATAATTGAAAGCAAAAGAAGAAGAAGAAGAAAAAGAAAAGAAAAGAAAAGAAAAGAAAAGAAAAGAAAAGAAAAGAAAACTAAGTTGGGTTAGTTGGGTGGATCCTAACCATGATCATCGGATCATATTCTTGAAAGCCTGGTATTGTCATCATGGTGCAAACAACCAAAACGAGAGTGTCTGTGGATGAAGACAGTCCTTGCAGGAGACAGTTTTGCTGGGCCAAGAAAACACTGAACCCAGGTCCTGCTACCTGGCCCCTGGCAGACCAGCATGCAGAAAGCAAATGCCTCAAACCTGCTCAGGGGAAGCTGCTTTATCTTGAAGGGCAGCAAACTGAGGAGAGGGATTCTTCGTGTTGGTTTTGGACAGACCTCTGGGATTTATGTTCTCCACAAATGCTTTCAGGCCCTCCCGTGAAAGACGGGTGGTAGTTATTTACTGCAGGTAAGAAATTTCCAGTAAAAATCCTGATTCACACCCAGACGGTACGAAAAGACTGCATTAGGGGTACGTGGTGCTTTCACTCAGGAGAGCTGAGCCGGAGAGACTGTCCAGGGAGCTTCACCTTTATTTTAATTTTGTAGCCCCCGGAAGGAACAATTCCATGCCCTGCTTTTCTTCACCGATTGTTGCTGTTTCTCCTGTGCTAAAAGAAAACTGCTTATAGGGAGGCTGATTATAGAGGGTGTTTTTAACCAAAAAATAAATGTTAGAGCCCAATCATCCACAAAATGTATGTGACATTCCCTGACTCCCCCTGTCTTAAGTCAGCCCCATATTACTTGGTCACAGTGTCCTTCACAACACTTGGGACAGTTAGTATGTCATTTGTTTTTTTACTAGACCTTAGGCTCCATGAGGGCAGGACCTGGGTCTATCCTGTTCACTCTCTCAGCTCTTAGCAAAATGGCACAAAGTAGGCATTTAGTAAATAGTTGTTGAATGAACGAATGAGTGAAGAGAAAGTTTAGCATCATTTAAATTGCACCAAATACAAGGTGGGGGGGTGTGGGTAACAGAATCCTGGCTGGTTTCTATGTTGAACATATTTTAGGAGTGAACAGGACTATTAAGACTATTGCTCTTTTTCAACAGAATCCAATTATAATTACTGTTCATTTACCTGTGTTCTCCTGGAAAGACTACTTAAACCAATTACTAACGTTAAAACATAGAAATGTGACATTTCACTGTTGAGATGGCAATCTATTTAAAATATGTCCCAATTTTACTCTCTTGTTAGAAGGTTCTGACAAATGTCTTGATAAAAAACTAAGTCCTCCCCTAATTGAGCCTAATCATGGAAAAACCATTCATATCTGCAGAGCTGAGCCAGTGCCGAACTGAGTTCCAACTTGGCCACTTACAGCCGTGTGACCTGGAGCAAGGTAGCCTTCTGGAGCTTCCTCTTCCCCACCTAATAATGTTTCCCCCGGGACTGTGCCTGGCATATGCTGGACCCTCAGAACTATTCAATTTCCCTACTTTCCCCAAGTAGGAGGAGCCAAGAGGAGCCACACCACCCAAGACACCTCAGACTTACTCAGCCAGGCATTACTAACATTCAGCTTAAGAAACGAGACTACAGGGGATCCTGGGTGGCTCAGTCGGTTAAGCATCCGACTCCTGACTTCAGCTCAGGTCCTGATCTCACAGGCCCAGGATTGAGCCCGAGTTGGGCTCTGCACTGGGCCAGGACCCTGCTTGGGATTCTCTCTCCCTCTCTCTCTGCCCCTCCCCCACTTGTGCTTACTCGTTCTCTCTCACACAAGAAAGAAAGAAAGAAAGAAAGAAAGAAAGAAAGAAAGAGAAAGAAAGAAAGGAACAAGACTACAGGCCACACCACAATTGCCCTGACTTCCTCTGCAGTCTCCTTTTTTCTTTTATTTTGTTTTTAATGTTTATTTATTTTTGAGACAGAGAGAGACAGAGCGCGAGTGGGGGAGGGGCAGAGAGAGGGGAAGACACAGAATCCGAAGCAGGCTTCAGGCTCTCAGCTGTCAGCACAGAGCCCGACGTGGGACTCAAACCCACGAACCGTGAGGTCATGACCTGAGCTGAAGTCGGTCGCCTAACCGACTGAGCCACCTGGGCGCCCCTCCAGTCTCCATTTTTATTATACTTCAACATCAGATGGACGCCCACAGTGCACAAACACACTCTCTACCCCAGTACTCCCTACCTAACAGAACTGCGCTGACTCCCCTCAACCCCCACAAAGTCTCCAATAACAGCTTTTTACTTCATTGCTCAATATGGCCAAGGGTTCAAGGGCCAAAGAGGATAAATGTGTTACGCAGGCCCAAGGTTTCCCTAATCCTGTCTTCAATGGGCTGCAGTTAAGGGATAAACATATGGCATATAGTCACACACTTGGCAGAACAGAGGCAAATTTCTTTAACATTCAGAAACTCCTAGAAATTGATTTGGAAAGTCAACGAAGAAAAAGCAAACTACCCGATAGGAAAATGAAGAATAAAACCAGAAAAAGAATGCAAAAGGCCAGTAACCCTGTAACAATAGACTTACCCGTAATTAAGACATCAAAACAGTGAGGCACCAAAGAAAAATGAAAAAGAAAGAGAGAAAGAGAGAGAGAGAGAGAGAGAATGAACCAAAACAAACAAACAAAAAAGATACACCATTTTCACCTATCAGATTAACAAAAAGTTAAACCGGTAATATCCAGTGTCGGCAGAAGCATGGTCATATGCACTATTGACAGAAGTAGAAATTGGGCAATTAACAATATTGAAAATTTAGGGGCACCTGGGTGGCTCAGTCGGTTAAGCATCCGACTGAGGTGTGAGATCAGACCATGATCTCACGGTTCCTGAGCTCAAGCCCCATATCGGGCTCCACCCACTGACAGTGCTGAGCCTGCTTGGGATTCTCTCCCTCTCTCTCTGCCCCTCCCAGCTCACATGCTCTCTCTTTCTCAAAATAAATAAATAAACATTTTTAAAAAAACAATATTGAAAATTTAAATGCAAAATTCACTCACATTAAGTCAACTTCTGTTAATCAAAAGGCACCCATTTAAAAGGTGAAAAGACAATCAGGACAATACCAAGCGTTGGTGGGCATGTGGAGTAACTTAAGGCAGGTTAAGAGTGTAAAAACACTTTGAAGAACAACTTCTTTCAAAATCATCGAAGATACTCTCTCTGCCCCTATTCCTATCCCAAGAATCAGTCATTCCCTCTTAGGCAAATAAATACCCTAGAGAAATCCCCACATGCTTACAACAGAGAGATATACACAAGAATGTTCATAGCAAGGGCACCTGGCTGGCTCAGGCAGAAGAGCATGCAACCCTTGATCTCCGGGTTGTGAGTTCGAGCCCCTGTTGGGTGTAGAGATTACTTAAAAATAAACTCTTTCAAAAAAAAATTCATAGTAACATTGTAATAGAAAAAAAAAAAAACTCATACAACCTTAATGTCCATTAGCCCTAAAATGGATACCTAAATTGTGTTAAATTCATATAATTTGAAGTTATTCAGTACTGAAAAGAAATTAACTCAGAAGTGGTATCTACATGAAAGAATGTCAGAAATATAATACTGAGAAGAAAATGCAAGTCTCAGAAGAATACATTCAGCAAAGTACCATTTATGTAAAATGCAAAAACATTCTAATCATCACATGAGAATGATAAATATCAAATTCAGGATCCTGGCATCCTTCAGGTGGAATGGGGGGCCAGTGTTGGACAAAGGAGTATTTACCTGTGTTGATAATACTGTTTTTTAAGCTGTTTTTATTCCTTATGTCTTTTTCTTTGTGTGTGCTTTAAGTAGTGCAGAATAAAAATTTTAAAAATATAATGTCTAGGGAGCCTGGGTGGCTCAGTCTGTTAAGCATCTGACTTCAGCTCAGGTCATGATCTCAAGGTTCGTGAGTTTGAGCCCCACATCGGGCTCTCTGCTGTCAGCACAGAGCCTGCTTCAGATCCTCTGTCCCCCCCCCGCCCCTCCCCCACTGGTTCTCTGCCTCTGTCTCTGTCTCTGTCTCTCCCAAAATAAATAAATAAACTTAATTTTTTTTTTTAAGTTAACATCTATATACTTTCACCTAATTCCACTGCTAGGAGTTTACCTTACATGTATATTAGCATATGCACAAGTGTGTAACAATATATACAAAGATGCTTTTGGGGCAGCTTATAAGGGGAAAAAACAGAAGCAATATAATATGGGAATATTATATACAATATTCAAGGAAAAACCAGAGCTAGACAATCATTAAAAAGAATGAGACAGGCCTATATGTCAAGATACATATTTAAGTGGGAAAAAATGTAGGACTAGACCATTTGTGGAAAAATATTAGATTAGATGCACACACACGTACGTATATGTATAACAAAAAATTTGGGGGTCACGAGAAACCATTAACTTCAATCATCTAAGGGGAATAAGAACGGGTAATGAGAAGAGACTTCTACTTTTCATTTTATACCCTTCAGGGTGATTTGCATTTCTGTTCTCACCATTAGTGTGTATTATCTTTATAACGTGAATAAATAAGTAAATCAGTGGAAAAAATAAATAACAGCATAAGATTAGGATGCTGGTTTACCAAGATTATAAAGGCAAAAATCCAATGAAATTCTTTTAATCATTTTTTTTTAATGCTTTTCTCTTGAGGACTTGATATCATGCAAAGAAATGAGTCCTAAAGACGGCTGTTTTGCACAGGACAATAACCAGTGCTGTCCTACTCACCTCCCCCATACACACCTTCTCCACCTTCTTCTCCCTGCCTCCCCGGCTCAAAATCACCAATGCACATAGAGTAAACTCCGCGGCCCTTTCACAGTTCTACATAACTGACTGCAGAGCATGTTGCCAATATTTGCTTTATTTCGAATCAACATTCTAAAAAGCATAAACTGGCTTTTGTTTTACCTCAAACAGTTTGCTTTCCAAGAAACACATCCAAAAAGAGAAAATAGAACCCAAAGCACATTAGCAGAGCAGGCCAGCATACCCGAGCCGAGGTGGTTCCGAGCCCTGGTGACATCGGGTGTTCCTGTTGGTGTCAGACCAGAGACGGCACACCTGGCCCTCTGCCTTGGAGCAGCGGCACCGGTCCTGCCTAGCTGTTCACACCCCCCTCCCTGGGCCGAAACATGGGCAGAGCGGGCTGCTGGCCTCACCACCAGCACGCCCAGGGGTCCGCGAAGCCTTCTAGGGCTCGGGCCTGGCCTCTGAAGTCAGGACGCTAAAAAGGAAGAGAAAGAAGCTGAGTGTGGAGACAGCGGTTCTAGGTGCTTCTGGGTTCCCCAAGAAGCAAAGTCCTATTTCCTAGGCTGGCCTAGGGGCCAGGAGTGGGAGCAGAGCCAAGCACCTGAGACTCAGAACCTCCCTGCTCCACTGAATGCAGAACTCTGTTTTGTGCATCTATTTGACCACCAGGTAAAATTTACTTCCAAAAAGAAGAGTGCTAAAAATAAAAGTTTGGAAGTCTTTGACATAGACTGATGCACAGGTGGTTCTCCAACATAACAAAACTTGCTACAACCATTCTTCTTCTGTAGGTGGGGGGAGGGGCTGATAATACCTGTCCTCCAGAACCTTGCAGGGTCTCTGGAAAGATCAAATGAGGTAATAGCCATCTTCAGCTAAAAGGCCCTTAGGAAACAAATTTATTATTTCCTTCCTTTATTAATGGAGCGTATATCCGGTTCAAATAATTAGTCACGCAAGCAAGGCTGTGTTTCTTCTAGAAGGAAAAGGAGAAGCAGCAGCAGTAGAAGGAGAAGGACAAGGTGGGAAAGGAGGAGGAGCTCAAGGGGAGTTAAAAGAAGAAAAACAACAGCAGCAACAACAGCTCAGATATAATTTTTATTTTTTATTTTTTTTAAATATTCTTTTTTTTTTTTTAATTTTTTTTTTTCAACATTTATTTATTTTTGGGACAGAGAGAGACAGAGCATGAACGGGGGAGGGGCAGAGAGAGAGGGAGACACAGAATCGGAAACAGGCTCCAGGCTCCGAGCCATCAGCCCAGAGCCTGCCGTGGGGCTCGAACTCACGGACTGCGAGATCGTGACCTGGCTGAAGTCGGACGCTTAACCGACTGCGCCACCCAGGCGCCCCCAGATATAATTTTTAAAGGGAGAATTATACTATGTTCAAAGTGCCTGCCACTTCAAGGAAATGAGGGAGGGGGTGAGGAGGGAAGCAAGTGTGGAGAGAAAGGGCACTTGCATTGAATGTGCCCAGTACTGTGCAGTGTGTGAGATGCTTCCTGTATTTCGTTTAATCCAAACAAAATATGATGCAAGTGTTGTTATCCCCATTTTACAGATCAGAAAACTAAGGTTCAGAGAGCATGAAAACCAACTTAACCAAGTCCGTGCAGAGCAGAACGACTACTCAGGCAGGTTAGCCTGCTTCCACAGCGCACGTTCCCTCCACAGCCTTACCACTGGCTCCTCCTTCCAAACGTGGTTGTTCCCTGGCCCTGTTTCTCTTTCTCCCTTTCTGTTAGCTTCCTTTCAGATCTGTAGTATCTCTTTCATCTTTTGGGTTATTTCCTCTGTGCTGATCCTCTGTCCTGATTTCCAGCCCCCTGGACAGTTCCCAGTTAAGATCCCACTGTCCTTACAAACTCTCTGAAAGGAGCTCCTCACCTCCCGCTTACACACCCTCTCCACCTTCTTCTCCCTGCCTCCCCAGCTCAAAATCGCCATCACCTTTGATCACGTCTCTCCTCCCCAAATACACAATCACTCAATTACCTCCATTCCTTCTTCCAAACATCTCCTACCTCTCACTTTTCATTTCTACTTTTCCCCTTAACATCCTAGCACTGTGAACCTTGTGTCTGCCTCCTTTCTACAGAAGCCTCCAGCCGGTGCCGTCAGTGCTCCCAGTTTATGCTGTGCACTGCTGCCAGAAGCATGGAACCACCTACCTGCCCTGCACTGTCGCCAGATCCCACACTGCCTTCGTCAAATCAAATCTACACAGCCCTGCACTCCAGACTGCCTGCATCTGGCCCCTGGGGCTTTCTGGCCTCATGCCCCGCTCCCCCACTCCCCATTTCCTCGGTTTAGCAAAAGGATTGCTCACTGCACAACAGCCCCCCCCCCCAACACCATGCTCCTTTCCTTCCTGCCCCACCTGAGGCCTCCAGGTCCCCCAAAGGCTGCCCCCCTTCTCCCCCCTGCCCTCTCCCGCCCTCCCTGGAAGCCTGCAGGACTCATTATCTGTACTGTGCAAGGGTAGTAATTATGTACCGCCTGGAACTCTTCTATTTAGCCTGGAACAGGCATTGAAATGGTCCAGTGCTATTTAATCTCCCCCAAGTCTGTATCTCATCACCCAAACTGTACAAGCCACTTGAAGGTGAAGACTAATAGGTCTTGGTTTCTCCCTACATGCCTAGTACTTAGACAGTAGGTGCCGAATACCTGTGTTTTTTCTTCCCACATATGCTGGCCTCAAACACATAGCCAGGGCTGGTGAGAATAAGCGTCAGCCTTGGAAGCCTGATTTTGGCCACCACAGATCTCCCACAAGCCAATTTCACCTTAACCCCTCGGCTCGGGATCCCTCACAGGCATCCAGGGCATCAGCCACTCTCAGGACCCTCTGGGCTCCAGAGAGGTGCCTGACCGACATCGCCAACCCGGCTCTGCCTGCTCCTTCGGTGATCGAATTTCCAGGTCCTTCCTTGGTTTCCAGCTAAAAGGACACATCCCCGGGTGGTGATGGGGGAGGGGGGCCCTAAACCCTGAGCCCTGGCACCCTCGTGGGTGAAACCACCTCCAGCGGCAGCTCGGAGGCCGGCAGAAGCCCCCCGGGGCACCGGCCCCGGGGAGAGAAAGAAGACACTGCACCTTTAAGTCTGCAGCCAGCGGAGAAAAACAAGCTGTGATTTATATAAGCGGGAAAATCATGTGATTTGCGGGAACGCTCCCTCCTCCCCCGGCCCCCTCCCCGCGTCGCCTCCAGCCCATCCCAGAGGGGCCCGGCCGCGGGGCTCGGCGGGAGGGAGCGGGCCCCGGCGCCCGAGGCCTCCCTCCCCGGCGCCCCCTTCCCTTCCCGCGGCGCTGCGCTGCGCGGGGGCCCCAGATGCCCGGGTCGGGCGGCGTTCGGCCTGGCGCGGCGGGTCACGTTCGGCAGGGCGGGCGGGAGGCGCCCCCCGGCCCGGCCCGGCCCCCCGCCGCCGCCCGAGCGTCCCCTCCCCCGGGCCGCCTCGGCCTGCCGCCCGCGGGCCAGAGTGTGCCTGGAGAAACTGAGGCTTCTCCCCCAACTTCTCGCGGAGGGAGAAAAGCCGGGGCCCCCATAGACGCGCTTCTGTGCGCCCCCCCCCCCGGAACACCCAGCAGGGGGGAGAGCCATTTAAGAAATAATCTGGTTAGGGAAGGCAGGATGAAAATCAGCCATTTCTGGAACTGAGAGGCGGTTGCGTTTAGCCCAGAGGACCTGGCTTGCGGGGGCGGGGGTGGGGGGGGTGGGAAACCCGATGTGGCCATTTCAGACGGAGCCAAGGAAAATAAATACTAGATTTCGAGCCCCGAAGAACCAGCACAGATCTTTTAAATATTAGAGGGAGGGTGGTGTCGCTACAAGGAGCCCACGCCCACGCCGAGTTAACTCTGACAGTTTCTGAACGAAAGGAAACGTTTAGATCCTCCTGAGGATGCAGAAACGGTTGGGTGGGCAAGTCTTGAAAAGGTCATCTCAGCCATCCCCCTGTCTCTGGAAGACCGCACCAAGCCCTTCCAGGAAGTGCTTACAGTGGGAGAGGGTTCACTATCACTTCCAAAAACAAGCCCAAGAGAAGCTGGGGGGCTTTTGGAGGGAGACAACTGGGAGGAGAGGTAAGATCTCTCTCAGTGCCAGAACCAGGAGGATGGGCTCTGAAATCGCCGGAGGAAGGCAACCCATAGCCTCTCGGAATAACCAATTCCAGGGATTAATCCTTGTCAGAGATAAGGGGGTTGCTAATGCATCATCTTGCTGTGACCTCGGCCATGGCCAGCAGAGCTTGGAGAATTTCATCCACCCTCTGCATCCCAGAGCCAGGTGGACCCTGAGAGATCATCCTGGCCTTCCTCCAGTCCCCCCACCCCCACCCCACCATCCTGCCGAAGTGGAGAGTCTTTATGCTGAGACCGTTTCCAGAACAGTGCCTCAATGCCCTGTCACACCAGCCCTAAGATCCTTCCTGAAAGGGAAGGCACAAGTTAAGCCAATATTCTCCGTTAGTCTTTAAATCCCGAAGAAGAAAAATATAAGGTGACTTGAGGGTTCAAGAGAATAGCAGTCGGTGAGTTCATCCTTTCAGTTATTCAGTGCATGCCTTCTGTGCTCCTGGCCCTGAGCTGGGCACCGGGGGTACAGTGGGAACAAGACAGACACCACGGCTGCCCTGAGCGCTGCCTCTCTGCTCTCCCACTCTGCCTCCCAGGAAGAGCTTCCTCTCCTCCACCAGCATATGCACGTCCCCTCCCCAGCCCACACCCAGCATGTGTTGCCCCCAATTCCAGCTGCATATGTCTCCCGTGTCTGCCAAGAGCCTCTTCTATCAGAAGGCGCTAACTCTCTGGTGATTGGGTGGTGGGTGTAAGAAGTAACCCAAAGGCCTCTCCAGAAAATGAGATCGAAGTTGGCGGCCTCCTGGGCCCCTCCCAAAATTTATAATTCAGTTCAGGCCCCACCTCATTCAGTGCCACTTGCTTTCTCTCTCTCTTTGCTCTTTTTCTAATATGCTGGCTGCCCCCATCCAGGGCTGCTCTTCCCTAAGCTTCCGGTGCCCGGGGCCTGTGCATCTCAGAGCCTGCCCTGACCAGCCCAGGTGCCATCTTCCTAGGGGGCAGCTCACCACAGAGGGCCTGAGCCCTCCAGCCCTGCATAGACACCTATCCAAGTGAGGCTCCGTGAGGAGGGTGCTCAGAGGGTCACCCTTAACCACAGGCCTCTCGACCTTGCCCTTATGACCCTCCCAGACCACACCAGCCCCTGCCTTAGTCCAGTCTTTTCCTGAGTTTTCCTGTTTCTGGCTTCCCTCAGCCATTCACAAGCACAGCCTGATAACGTGCAAAGGGAAACCTGGCAATAAGCCTGTGGTGAATGAACATTTTAGATGAACAAACAGAAATCATGGCTCCAAACTGAAAACACCCTGGAAGCCGCAAACTCTGTTACTTTCAAAGAAGCCAAGTCAGACCTCCGAATTTTCTTTAAAAGGCACCAAGGAGTGCAACGAGTAAATAGGTGGAATCCGCTCATCTCGAATGCTCTTTCAGGAAACGGGGGCCTCAAAGAGAAAAGGCATCCCAGCCCCTGCCAAATTCCATTCTGTTTCAAATTAGCCTTCCAGCAAAATGAGGGGGCTATCCTAGCCAGTCCCTAAGATCCTCCTAGCACCGAAGCTCTGAGGCTCTACCATTGCCCTAAACAACTTTTTCGAACACTCCACGTTCTCCTGAGCAGAAAATGCATGTGTGCTCCAGGCCTGGGTCCACAGCTGAAGCTCAGAATTAAGCTTTCACTGCAGCTTTTTCAGGCCGGTTTCCTCTTTCTTCTTTCCCTGAAAAGGCCTCTGGTCTTTCCCAAGCCGCCAGAGGAGAAGGGAGCACACAGCTCCCCCAGAGCAGAGGGGCCCGCCAGAGGGAAAGCTGGCCCGGCCCCAGCGCAGGCTCGCCTCTGACTCTGCAGGGACATTCCTCCCTCCCAACGGGCAGGGAACTTCTGGAACTTCTAAAGAGCGTATCCTCTGGCCAGCCCAGGCCCCATGGCATCCCACAACGTAGTTTACGAGCTTTTAGTGGCAACTAACACATTTGGCAAACATTCCTCCAGTGTGAGCCAAGCCGGGCCCTTTTCCCCAGGACCCACTGATGAAGGGTTACTGGGCTGGGTTAAAAATGAGGTCCGGCCAGACAAGCCCTGAGCCTTGGTTCTCTGGGCCAAGACTGGAGAGGACCAGAGGGAGATGTCCTCGGTCGGCCTCGCCGCCACCGCACAGGCTGGTCCCAAGATCTCAGGGCGCATCACTAATTCCAGGCAGGGCTCCACCCCAGCCCACACTCAGCCCAGGACCTGGTCAGGAAAACTCCAAGCGTTCCCGGCAACCTGCTTGCCATGCCAGGCTCCTCTGGGGTCTCTGGGTGGGAGCGGACGGGCCCTCTCACCGGGCTCCTGGTATGTCTAGGAGGTCCAGAAAGCACCCACCTCCATCAGAGCTGGTCGGAGCCCCAGCTCTCTGCCCTCGGACGATTTTCAAGAGAATGGTGTTCTGAAAGCTCAAGCCATGTTGTGGGCTTGGCTTCGGTTCTAGCTCCGTCTCCATCTCTCAAGAAGCAGTACCCTTCCCCCATGAATATGGAAATCCTGGAGGCAGTGAGCGAACTGAGGGACCTCAGAGAGCCTCGTCCTCCCAAGTGACCCGGCTATGCCCCGGCTAGATCTTGCCGCTCCGTCCCCAAGAGAAGAAGACCCACGTCCACCCTTCCTTCAGGCTGTCTACCTCGCATGCCTGCATGTAATATTCAGGAAAATGACTTGAGCCCCGTCCCACCAACTGTGGGGACCCCATCATTGTGTCCCCCCAACCTCACAGCCTCTCTCGCCTCTGGCGCCTACCACCATCTCTGTGCCCACGGTTCGCAGCGGGCTTATGCTTCCTCTGGTGCCCTCTGGCTCTGGTTCCCTGCCTTGTCCTCTCCCCTCCATCTACATCTCACCTCCTGCAGCCGCTGTCCCTCCCTCTCAGCTCTGTCCCTTGCTCCTATTCCCCCAGCTGCCCCTGGGCCCACAAAAGGCTAATGGGCACAGAAGCAGACATTCACTTAAAGTTTGGGGTAATGGACCCCCCCATTACCATTAGAATCCAGGAATAGGCAGTACTCTCTCTCTTTTTTTTTTTCTTAGAGAATGTATGTGAGCAGGGGAGGGCAGAGAGAAATGGGAGAGAAAATCTTAAACAGGCTCCATTTAAGCCACCCAGGTGCCCCTAGACATTACTCCCCTAAAACTTCATCAAGACTTCTCCCGCCTCAAGACAGTTCCCTTTTTCCCATGACCCAACTTTTAGCCCATCTCCTCCAGCCTTTCTCTTCTCCAGGTGCTTCCCAAATTCCAAGTTCCTGTGGTTCTCTTGCAGAACCATTTGCCTTGCCCTCAGCATGGTCAGAGGGCCACGCTGCTCTCACGGGGGCGGCTTCCCCATCAGGGTCCATCATGCCATAAACCTCAAAACAGAGGCATCTACCTCCAGGGGGAACGCCACCCCTTCCCTGGAGTGACAAAGCACAGCACTCTGTCTTCTATGTAACACTTTCTTCCTATCCACCCGCCACCACCGCCCCCTTGCATCTGGTACCCCTGACAGTCAAGAAATCCACCCAAACCACTCCCGTTCTCTCTCTCTCTCTCCCTGTCTTGTTTTCTTGTTTTTGTTTTTTTCAGACCTCGATGGGCACAGAGCGCTGCTAACCAGCGCCTCTGTTATCATTGAAAGTGATGATCCAATTAAAAATAAGCAGGATGGACGCAAAACGGCAAACACTATATGAGATGTGCCTTGAGTAGTCAAATTCCTAAAGACAGAAAGTAGAATAGCGGTTGCCAGGGGCTGGGGAGAGGGGAGAACGGGCGTTAGCGTTTGGTGGGTATGGATGGAGCTTCGGGTTTTTTGTTTGTTTTTTTTTAAGTTTTATTTATTTATTTTGAGAGAGACAGAGACAGCGCGAGTAGGGGAGGGGCAGAGAGAGAGGATCCCAGGCAGGCTCCGCCCCATCAGTGCAGATCCTGATGCTGGGCTTGAACTCACCAAACCGCGAGATTATGACCTGAGCCGAAACCAAGAGGCAGACGCTTAACCTACTGAGCCACCCAGGCGCCCCTGGAGCTTCAGTTCGAGAAGATGAAAAAGGTTTTGAAGATGGATGGTGGCAGTGGCTGCACAACAATGTGGATGTACTTAATACACAACCAAACCACACACAAAATGGTAAATTTTATGGTAAGTATGTTTTACCACAATAAAAAAGTAACGTCGACAACATTCACTCTGACGTCACCCAAAAGAGATTTGCAGTTACTTCAACAAATGGGGGCTTTTCCCTCCACCTCCCTGGGACCACAGCAGCTCTGGGAACCCCTGTCCCAGCACTCCAAAGCTAAGGGAGCACCCTCGCCTACTCTCAGACTCCGTGGGCAGTCACCTCTGCTGACCCTGACCATCTTACTGTAGGCATATGCTCCCTTTTCAACGTGGGGGGGGAAATAGAACCACAAAGGGGTCGCCAATGGAACAGGAGCCTTTGGACCTTGGTTCTAAAGCTAGTTCAGTCATTCATGAGCTGTGCACCCTTGGGCAAGGTATTTAACCTATGTCAATATCCTTTTAAAGAAAACGGAGAAGACAATAGGCAGCCCCGAGTGAGGTCATGGACGTGAACACACTTCGAGAAGTGTGTGCAAGCTGGTTTCATCCTCTCTCACTTCACTTTGTCAGACTAAAAACATCTCAAAGAAGGAAGGTGCTACCTAAAAGTGAGGAGGTAGACACAAATAACCCACAAAATACAACCTAAAATAATGCTTTGATCTTCAGTCAACGTCCCCAAATCATCCTCCTCATCCAACATGTAGTAAAGCAAATCCTTCAGAGGCTGTCCTCTGCCACAAAAACCCACTTTTGTTGAGATACTTATTTTCCCCAGGATTAGCTTTGATTCAGAGCCAGCCTCCAGCCTTGCCCACAGGATGTGCACAGCTTTGCCTTGATGAAGCGTGAAGCGGGGCAGCTGAGACAGGGGGTATGAGAGAAGCCGGGGAGAAGAGGTGTACCCCATGAGCACACAATCAAAAATGGCACCTTCTAATAGTATTTGGAACATGCTACCACATTGACATGACCATCAGAAGGCTGGTGGAAAGGTGGCCAAAGAAGGTGGTCCAAAGGTGGCCTCAGCTGGCCAAGTTGGCCATCTGTCAGTCTGACCACCAGCTGGTTTCCCTGCTGCTAGAGCCCCACCAGCCCTGACTCTGCTGGCACAGCATGTAAGAGGTAGAACTTCCTTCTTTCCTCCTTCCTTCCTTCCTTTCTTTCTTTCTTAAAGATTTTATTTTTTTAAGTAATCTCTACATCCAACATGGGGGCTTGAACCCACAACTCTGAGATCAAGAGTCACATGCTCCACCTACTAAACCAGCCAGGAGCTCCAAGCGCTTCTTTCTAATATCTCCCTCCCTCCCACCCTTAGGTCTAAGGAGGAAGCTCAGGTCACCCATGGCCCAGGTATGTCCACATCCGGCCCTTCCCTTTCTACCCCTTTGCCACCCTACCACATCACAGACCTCTCTGGCCTTTCTCTCAGCCTCCCCTTCCCTTTGGGAGACATGACTGGCCCCTTCCCACCTCCCATGGAACATTCCGAAGGGAGAGGTCCCGGGACTCCCAGTGTTTGGCCCCGGCAATGCCTCGGGACCATCTCATGTGCTTCTCGGGGACCCAGCTCAGCCCAGATGGAAGTCATCTGGTTAAGGCTTCATACTGATTTCACCAATAATTACGTTATGCTTATCCACACCCATTCCCACATCACCTCCTCCCGAGTCCCCTTCCCACTCACTCAGGCGGTGCCAAGAAGTGAAAATGGAAGCAGGCCTGAAGGAACCCCGGGCAGGCAATCTGGGGACACAACCAGGGCCCAAGGCTCAGACCACATACAACTTCGGGCTGCCGACCTCGTCCAGCCCAGCCTCCCGCACAGCCGCTGCGGAATCTGTGATGTAACATCCAGAAGCTAGCTCTTCCCTTCACGCCCAGGAAGGGGGATGTAGAGATTTCCAGGGACACCCACTCCCTCCAGAGTGACCTGTTTGCCTTCCCTCCCCTGGGCCTTATGGGTGCTCCGCCCCGGGGAGCCTGTCCTTGCTGCTGCCCCAGAGCCCTCATCCCACAGCCGGCCAGAGGCACCTGCGGGTCACCCCACCAGAGATCCGAGGACCCCGAGGGGAGGAGAACGGTTGTGAGGCTCTCGGAATGTCACTATGAATTCCAAAATGTTCTTCTTTCCTATTTTCGGGCTTTTCAGTTTTCTTACTACCCAGACAGAGCCGACCAAGGGGACTTTGATCCCACTTTGATCCCAGGGCACCTGGTAGAATAAACTGTTACTGCAAATAAGGCCTCCTCTCGGCCTCCTCTCCACACTTCCTCTCAAAGGTGGCCTGTTCAAGGGCAAGCCGCCCCACAAGAACCTGACCACACCTTCCTGGGAGCTCAGAGCAGCCGGGTGAGGAGCGGGGAGAGGGGAGCTGAGCAGTCACTAGGCCGGGAGCTCTCTGGAAGGGGGGGGGGGACTCAAGAACCCCCCCACCTCCCTGCAAAAGCTAGAGTGGTTCCTCGCAAGAAACCGTGAAGTGCCAACAACGTGACATGTCTGAGCCGCCAGCCTCCTCTCAACTCCTCACTGGAGGCTGCGGGTGGCAGGAGGGGGGCGCAGCTCTGCCCCCAAGAGGCGGGCCCTGGCGCACCCCGGCCTTCTCACAGGGGGCTCCGAGGAACCGCAGCTCCGGCTGCCCCAGCCTTTGCGCCCCACAAAAGCACCCTCTGTCACTGCCTCCCCGAGAACAGGCCTCCTCCTCCTGCTCCCCACTCTCTCCCACTCCCCCCACTGCGCACACGCACTTCCTACAGGAGCAGATTCCAAGCTGAGTTAATGTCGGATACTGTCTCCCGACAACATGCTGGAACAAAGGCTGCACATGACTAACCGCGTTGGGGTGCTTGTCAGGCTTAGGCGCGCGTAATTATAGGGAGGGCAGATCCACTCTGCGCAGCCACACCTGGCCGTACAGTAAACAGCACTTCTTCCTGTCGAGCTGGGGGGAGCTGAGAGACAGGGAGGCGACAAACCACAATTTGAATCATTTGGAGAGAGGCTATAAATATAATAATGAGTCATTTGTAAAATATAATTTCATCCAAAAGCCTGGAAAAAAAAAATGGGAAAGAAGTTCTTCTGCTATTTCAGGCTAAATTGTTCGAGGGTGTTCTGCCAGAACCTGGGGAGGGGACCCAGCTGCCCACCAAGAGCTAGGCTGGGCTTCGGATCCGGGCCTTCCCGAGCCCTCTCCCCGGCAGACACCCCCTTCCCCAGTTCCCTCATAATATTCTGGGATTGGAATGCTCGCCATTCAAAGCTCGCTCTCTCGCTCTCTCTCTCTCTGTCTCTCAGAGAGCTGATAAGAATCATGGACTAGCATATTAGCATCCAGGCTGTGCAGCTGAGAACAGTTTAGGGCAGGCTCGCTATTGTTTTTGGCAAACTCTTCCCCAGCCTTGGGCCCTAACAGCCTTTCGTGCACAGGGTGGCTTTTCCAGTGTGGCTCCAAGGTCTCTTCCAGAATACCGGGAAGCCTCAGTTCCAGCCCTAAGCCCCCGCTGCTGTGGGAGGAAAGGAAGAGCCTATACAAAGCTTGGTCCCGGGTTAGCGGGCTGAAGTCACTCATCTGGACCCAGGTCACCACTGCTGTTCGGGGGACTTTTGAGGACAGTGAGGTCCGGAGCTAGACTTTCTTAAGTTCAGTTACAACTGGGCCACGTACTACCTGTGTGACCTTAAGTAATTTACTTATCCTCTCTGGGCTGTTACCTCATCTATTAGATGGGGGTTTTTTTAATTATTTTTTTGAAGATTTATTTGATTTTCAGAGACAGTGTGTGAGCAGGGAAGAGGGGCAGAGGGAAAGAGAAAAAGAGAGAGAGAGAGAGAGAGAGAGAGAATCTTAAGCAGGCTCCACACTCAGTGCAGAGCCTGACACGGGGCTAAATCCCACAACTGACCGTGAGATCGTAACCTGAGCCAAACTCAAGAGTCAGACGCTCATCTGACTGAGCCACTCAGGCGCCCCAAGATGGGTTTAATAACAGTACCTTCCTCAAAGGATTGTTGAGGAGATGAAATGAATGAATACATAAAACACTTAGAAGAGGGCCTGGCCTAGTAAGCACTCAGTAACGTTAGCTGATAAGATTCTTGTCGTTTCTCCTCGAGCACTTGGTGCAACAATGACCCACAGGACAGAGGCACCGTGGCATACACGGTAGATCCAAGTGACCATGGATAAACCAGGGTTAGGTCCCCTGGCTTGTCCGTCAGCCATTTCGTCACCTCAGCTTGCTTGTTGACCTGAGCAGACTCCTTAATCTCTGCAGCCCGAACCTCCCCTTAGCCCTCCTTTCTCGAAGTTTTGCCTCAGAACTGAACTGCGGCCGGCACCAAAGAGAGGAGGGTAGCATTCTACCCAACGTTTAGAGCCTGGGGTCAACCAGCACTTTGAAGCCCCTGAGTGCACACTGAGCTCTAATGCCTGCCTCTCTTCTCTTCCCTGTCTCTCCTTCCCTCTTTTCTTTCCTCTTCTTCTCACTAGGTCTCCGCTTCTTGGTCTTCTACCCCCAGGCAGAGCTGGGCAGGCGGGGGGGGGGGCGGTGTGGATGAGGTTAGGGTGCTCAGAGCCTCTGTCTCACCCCACACTGCCAGGTCCTTGCCCCTTTTTGCTGACAGTGGCCTTGACAACCCTCAGGACTTCCTCCTCCCACCCCCCAGGTGGTCCCTACACCCAGAGAAGCCAGAAGAGGCCTCCAGAAATAGTCCCCATGTCAATATTCTGCCTTCTCCTGCTTCGGAAACCGGGGCACCACAGCCAGCCCTAGCCCGCAGATAAGAGAGGATACTTATGCAGCAGGAAACTGCCGGATGACTCCCCCTCACTAAGAGGGCATGCCTTTACCCTTGCTGTCCCCACCCTCTGGAGCATCCCCACCCTGCCTCCTCTCTTGGCCTAGGTAATGTTTTTTTCCTCCGATAATTCCTTCATACACCTGTCAGTGTTCACATTCCCCTGAATGCCTTATAATTTTCCCTTCTTTGTCAGAATTAGGGATCTCAACAAGAGCCACGCGCTGTGACTAACTGATAGGTCTCCAGTCCCTAGCAGTCCATACTCCCCCATCATGTAAATGCCAGTCTTTCTCATTCATTCTGTCTGTCTTTGCAAGTTTGTTTGTTGGTTGGTTTTTGAGGGAAAAAATCTGATGGTTTATCCTATAGAATGTCCCAAGTCTGATTTTTTTTTTTTTTTTTTTTTTTTTTACTAAAACAAAGTGGTCACTTCAATTTTTTTCTGTCCCTTCTATATCCTGTAAATTGGTAGTTAGATCTCGAGGCCAGATTCAGCTTTGACTATTATGACTTCTTTTTGGTTTTTGTTTTGGTTTTTTGTCAAGGTTACTTCACATAGGTGAAGCATGTCTCTATCGATGTTTATGATATCTGGTTGTCTCTCTTTTTGTCGTCTTGTCAGCCATTGTTCATGATTGTCTAGATCCATTACTCAGTAGGGGTTTCAAAATTGTGGTATTCTAATTATATTATTCCTTTTTCATTTATTAGATGAAACACCTCATTTCTAGTGCTGTTCATTGTCTTGCATAGATCCAGACTTCTTTCTAGCATAATTTTCCTTCTGTTTGAAGGATTTTGTCAACATGTTGCATGGTGCAAGTCTGCTGATGATTAACTCTTTCGCATTTTGCCTGAAAAAGCTTTCATTTCGCTTTGAGTTTTGAAAGATATTTTTGTTGGGTATAGAATTCTAGGGTGACATTTTTTTCTTTCAGTACTTCAAAGATGTTGCTCCATTGACACTTGCCTTTTATTGTTTTTAAAAGAAGTGTGCTGTCATTTTTACCTTTGTCCCTTTATATGTAGTGTCTTATCTTTTTTTCCTCTGGAAAAAATATCTTGTAAGATATTCTATTTAGCATTGCTTTTAAGCAGTTTGGCTATGATGTGCCTTTGTATAATTCAGTTTCTTATGTAAGGCATTCATTGACCTTCTTGGATCTGTGGGGTTATACTTTTCATCAAATTTGGAATATAGGGATGCGTGAGTGACTTAGTCAGTTAAGTGTCTGACTCTTGATTCCAGTTCAGATCATGAGCTCACAGTTCATGGGATGAGCCCCACATTGGGCTCTTCATTGGCAGCGTAGAGACTGCTTAGGATTCTCTCTCCCTCTCTCTCTCTCTCTCTCTCTCTCTGACCCTCCCCCACTCTCATGCACACGCACGCGCGCGCGCGCACACACACACACACACACACTCCCTCTCTCTCAAAATAAATAAACTTTTTAAAAAACTGGAATATATTTGGCCATTATTTTTTTTTAAATATTTTCTGCCCTCCTTCTTTTTCTGGGACTCCAATTACACATATGTTAAGTCCCAGAAGTTTTCTCGCAGATCACTGATGTTCTGTTCTTTTTTTTCCCTCAGTCTTTTTTTCCCCTATGTTTCATATTGGATAGTCTTTACAACTATATCTTCAGGGTCACTAATGTTTTTTTCTTCAGTGTCTAATTGATGTTAATCCCATCCAAGGTATTTTTGCACTTCATATTGTGTTTTTCATCTCTAGAAGCTTGATTTGGATCTTTATTATATCTTCCATGCTTTTACTTAACATGCTTAATCTTCCTTTTACTTTCTTGAACATTATATGTCTTTGTCTACTAATGTCCTTATTCTAACACCTGTGTCAATCTGACTCTGCTTCCATTGATTGATTTCTTTTCTTTGTTATAGGTCACATTATCCTAATTATTTGCATACCTGGTGATTTTGGACTGAATGAGAGTCACCATGAATTTTACCTTGTTAGGTCCTGGACATTTTTGTATTCCTATAAATATTCCTGAGCTTTGTTCTGGGACACAGTTAAGTTACCTGAAAATAGTTTGATACTTTTGAGGTTTGTTTTTAAGTTTTCTTAGTTGGGACCAGAACATTTATTAGTCTAGAGCTAATTCTGGCTAACTACTAGGTAATCCCTTTCTGAGTACTCTGTCTGATGTTTTGTGATGTATGAGGTTTGCCGTTCTGGCTCGTGGAAACATAAACTATTCTTTGCCTTGTGTGAGCTCCAAAGAGTATTTCCTCTGCTCCTTTTTCATGGTTGTTTCCCTAGACTTGGGTGGTTTCCTCACACACATATTCTGATCAGTACTCAAGGGAACCCTCTGCAGAGCTCTGGATATCTGTTTCTGTCTCTTTCTCTATTTCTGTCTCCTCTCCTCTCCTCTCCTTCTTCCCTCTCCACATCTCACTCTTCTATGGTAGTCTGCCCTGAAAGCGCTAGCTTCCTTGGCCTCCCTAGACCGCCTGGTCCATCTCCTCTACTCAGAGAGACTTTGAACTCCACCTGGGTTCCTCCTCTTTGTGCTGCAGGCTGGGAACTCTCTCAAGGCAATAGGTTGAAGCAACCACAGGGCTCACCTTAGTTGTCTTCCCTCTCTTGAGGATCATTGTCCTGCACTCTCTGATGTCCAAAACCTTTGCTTCATATAGTTTGTATAATTGTTCATTGCTTCAGGTGGTAGGGTAAATTCTATCCCTGTTATTCCATCTTGGCCCGAAACTGAAGTTGGCCTGGTTAACTTCTACTTAAGTTGACATACTTAGCCCAGGACCCTACTACCAGAAGATTTCCCTATACCCCACCATCATCTCCACCACTCCAAGCTGTGTGTCCTTCCTTAGTGAGCTACACATCTTTGTATCCTCCCTGGAGCTGAATTAAATATTTAGGAGGATGAATAAAAAGAACTCTATGGTCACTGGGCAATCACCAGCTAGAACTAAACAACAATATGACCATACTCATAACTTCTGTCTGCTGTTAGACTTGCCATAAACAGTGGGCATTAACCCTGACAGCTGTCCTCTGGGCACTTCTCTCTTCCTGAGCTGAACTGGCAGTGTCCAGAACACTCCCAAGAATGCGGTTTTAAATATCCTGACCTTGACAATCCCAAGGCCTTTGATGGTGTGTGGAATTGAGACACATGAGTCACCCAGGGTGCCAGAAAAGTATAATTGCTTCACTGAGGCTCTCAGAACCCTCCCTGTCCTGAGGTGTGGTGGAGGAAGAAAATAAACACGGAGAAGCCTAGTAAACACTCTCTCCAACGTTTGACACATTCCTCACCCCGAAGATGTATCCAAAACTCTCTGCCCCCATAAGAGGCACTGACAGAGCATCCCAGGCATATTCATCGCCAACTCAGTGTCTGGATATGGCTGCCCCAGTAGGTGCAAAGTAAGATCAAGCAGACTCAAGGAGCAGGGAAGCAGGAACCCAGCAGGAACCCAGTCTCTGGAAGCACAGTCTACATGCTGCCCAAATCTTGGCTCTGAAAACCCACACTTTTCAGGTCTAGTAGACAGGGCTCTGCCAAACTCCCATTCTGTGCCCTACACAGTGCTAGATACTATGAGGACAAAAGAAGTCCTGCTGCCTGTCCTTGAGGAATTTGACATTTCCCTAAATGCAGTGTCTCCCAGAGTAGGGTTCCCTTATCACCTACATGTGAACCATCAGGGACATTTGTTAATAATGCTTATTCCTGAGCCCAATCCCAGATAAAAGGAGTCATATTTGGTGGAAGGGGGGGGGGGGAACAAAGCCCCAAAATTTATACTTCTTTTTTTTCTTTGTTTTTGAGTGGGGAAGAAGGGCAGAGGGAGAGAGAGAGTCCCAAGCAGGCTCCATGCTCAGCACGGAGACCGACACAGGGCTCAATCCCATGACCCTGGGATCATGACCTGAGCCGAAAACAAGAGTCGGATGCTCAACTGACCGAGCCACCCAGGCGCCCCTAAAATTGATACTTTAAATAAAATTCTTATGTCAATAAAAAGTGTGAGAATTATTGCTTTCATGTTTTATTTCTATGAAGGTTGATTCACTGTGTTTAAGGACCTAAGAGTTGAAAAGTCTCTAGCCACTGTCATCTGGGCTTAGAGTTTCTTTGGCACTGTAATTCCCTTGGTAGGCTTCTAGTCTATTTGCTTCTGGTGTATTCTATGAGCTAATATATAAAACCAGAGATCTTGTTGAGACTATCCTGGGTCTGGAGTCTGGTATGGGCATTTCTTCTCTAAGCAACAGGCTTTGGTGCTCTTCCTGACACTCAACCTTACGCTTAATCTTGAACCTTATCTTAGAACAACTGTATCTTGAACCGTATCTTAGGCACCTTAAGTCTGGTCCTTACCTGTAGGCTATATCCCACGTACATCTCTGGTGGGATTGAGAGCTCCCTTTGTCTTGGAGGTAGTAAAAAACAGTAGGTGCTTAAGAAAGGGCTAGGGAACAGAATTAATTGTATCCCAGTCTTATCTCATGCAATGTATTCTCCCCTCCCTGTTTCTGCTTATAGTAACATCACTTGGGACAAAGTTTTTGGGATTTTCCAGTCCTGCAAGTTTACAGAATCCCAGCTATAGCCACAGTAGGCACATGATCTGCATCCCAAGATATCATAACTAGCTATATCAGATTACCAATTCTTAGACTGGTATATCAGATTACCAATTTCTCAACCCAAGATAAAGGGGTTCTTATGCCCCTCATCTTACCTCTTTGGTTGAATCAATTCCATCTTGGGGGACCTGCCTCTTGAAACCCCTCCCCACTCATGGTACTAATTTCTGTCCTAGTTAAGACTCTTTAGGTTGCAGTAAACACAAATCCAACTCAATGGGCATAAGCAGTCAAGAGAATTTATTGACTCACCTAGCTCTAAAGTCCTGAGGAAGAGCTGGCTTTGAACAAGGCTTGATCCAAGACTCCACACAATATCACCAAGGACTCAGTTTCCCCCCTTTGCCATGCAGGCTTTCATGGTTGGTTTCATCACCATGTTTCACCTCGTGGCCTTCCGGCAGCTCCAGGTTCTCCCCCTGCGGTCGTAAAGTGGCTCCAGCAATTCCAGACTCACATCCTCATACTAGTAACTGCTTTACAAGTCCTAAGACTCATAGTCTCCCATTCATTTAAAATGGGTCAAGTGCCCATCCCTGAGCTAGTTACTCTGGCCAATATGCTGAGTAGCAAAGGGATAGTTGGGGATAAGAGTCCATCCTACCTGAATCCCTTGGTTGGGAATAAGTGAAATCCTCTAAAGCAGGCATAGAGAACAGCTACTGAGTAGACAACAAACAGGGAGTTTAGAAGCCACATGTCGAGGGAAACAGACACCTAAGTGTTCTGATCAAAATGAAGGATTGTAACAGAAATGAGGATAACATTAGCCAGCAGAATAAAAAGAACGTGCACCTAAGTCTGCCTGGATACATGTAGAAAGGTTTCTTAAAGGAGGAATAGAAGCTTTCCAGATAGATAGGGAGGCAAAGGATGAAGGAGGGCATGTGACACAGAGAAAAAAGCATGCACGAGGATATGGAGGCTGAGAAAGTCAGGCACATTCAGGGCACACCACGTCCTGCTGGAGAATAAAGGGGGAGGGGGTGTCTCGGATACAAAGAAATACCAGTGGACGGAGCTAGGCAAGAGGACAGGTAGGCAAGTGCTAAGCCCCGTGACCACACTTTGGGTTTACAAAGTTACCAGGTAGGTCACAGGGAGCTTCTAAAGAGATTTTTTTTTAATGTTTTATACTTTTTTTAAAACACATGTTTTTAATGGGTATTTATTTTTGAGAGAGAGAGAGAGAGAGCAGGAAAGGGGCAGAGAGAGAGGGAGACACAGAATCCGAAGCAGGCTCCAGTCTCCGAGCTGTCAGCACAGAACCCGACACGGGGCCTGAACTCACGGATGGTGAGATCAGACCTGAGCCGAAGCTGATCAGACCTTAACAGACTGAGCCACTCAGGCGCCCCAAAGAGATTTTTTTTTATGTTTATTTATTTTGAGGGGGGGAAGGGGCAGAGAAAAAGGGAACAGAGGATCAGAAGTGGGCTCTGTGCTGACAGCGGACAGCCTGATGCGGGGCTCAAACTCACGACCCATGAGATCATGACCTGTTTCATGACCGGAGATCATGACCTGAGCCGAAGTCAGTTGCTTAACCAACTGAGCCACCCAGGTGCAACTCCCCCCAACCTTTTTTTTTTTTTTTTTTTTTAAGAGATTTGAACAGAAGAATGGCATGAAACTTTTGTTTGAGGACACGAATTCTGGCCACAGAGTGCACCACATGTTGGAGAGGTGCAAGATCCCAGAGCTGGTCCTACCTATTTCCCCATCTCAGTGAATGGCACCATCACTCTCCATCCATGGCAGTCGCTAGTGTTGTTCACTTAACATGTCCAGTCCCCCCACTGCAGATCACATGGTAGGACTGCATTTACCAGCCCCCTTGAAATGAGGGGAGGCCACGTGATTTGTCTGGGCTAAAGAACACTGAATGCTAATTTTAAGGGATTTGCCACATCCCCTTTTGCTGACTCAAGTGACTGTGGAAACATGCACTGAGACCCGGGCTCTGTCACGCTGCTCCTTGCTAACAAGAAACTCCTTTAACGATCTGTGATGGATACACAGCAAGAATGAGAAGTCAACCTTTGTGACATTAAGCTACCAAGACTGGGGACTTGTTTTTTGCTACAACATAACGTATCCCATGCTAACCGATGCACCGCCCATTTGCCAAGCCAGAAACCTGGGCCTCATCAGACTTCCCCTGGGCCCTTGTTTCGCACCCCCATGTCCTTCCGAGTCTTCCTCTAAATATCTCCCCAATGCATCCATTTCTCTCCATCCCCACTGCCCCTGACCTGGTCCAGCACGTCATCCCCTCTTGCCCTGTCAACTGTCACCTTCTCACAACTGCTTTCTGTTCCTCAAATCTTGCGTGAACCACTTATTTTTTTCTAGATTTACACCAAAGTGATCTCACTAAAACTCTGATTCAATCCCAACACCCTCCTGCTCTAAATCCTTCAGGCTTCCCACTTCCATTGAATAAAGTCAACACTTGTTAATAAGGCTTGCCAGATTCTGCATGATTTGGCCGCTGTTTACCTCCGATCCCTGTCTGTTCTCTTGCTCCTCCACGCTCTGAATGCCGACCTCCCTCCAGTGTCTTACATTTGCTCTGCTCTTCTTGAGTGTTCACACTTGCTTTTCCCTTTGTCTGAACCCTCTAAGCTTGGCTAATTCCCCCTCACTCCTCAGATTCCAGCTTAGTTATCGCGTCTTCCTGAAAGCTTGCCCTGAGCTTCCGGTACCGAGTTAGGTACCCTCCTGTGCATTCCTTCATGCTGACAGCACCTTGAACTTTTTCATAGTACATCACTTATCCGGTATCACTGGTACTTAATAAAAGGTAAGTAGGTCACCACCACGGTCCTCAAGAAATGACCATCTGGAGGCGCCTGAGTGGCTCAGTCGGTTGAGCGTCCAACTTCAGCTCGGGTCATGATCTCGCAGTTCATGAGTTCGAGCCCCGCATTGGGCTCTGTGCTGACAGCTCGGAGCCTGGAGCCTGCTTCGGATTCTGTGTCTCCCTCTCTCTGCTCCTTCTCTGCTCATGCTCTGTCTCTCTCTGTCTCTCAAAAATGAATAAACGTTAAAAAAAAATTGTTTCAAAGAAATAACCATCCGTTCTAAGGGGGTGACGGCAGAGGCAAACGGAGAGGGTGATAAGGAAAGCATTTAGAATGACTCCCAGGTTCCAGGACTGGGTAAGAGAGAGAGGCCAGAGCCACGGTAAGGAGTTCAGATCCTATCGTGGAGGTGGCAGGAGCTGCAGCAGACAACTCTGGGGACCCCACACTATGTGTCCACGACCCATCTCGGATTGGGCCGCAGCTGCAGCAGACAGCCCCCCGTGCACCGACAGCAGCCCTCCTCGGTGACCACCGCATGTCTGGCTTTGCGTCCCATGAAGCCCGGTGAGCTCCCTCAGCCAGCATGCAGGGTGGCCCCAAAGTGCAGGAGGTTAATGCTCCCAGCACAACCCTTCAGAAATGGGGGTGAAAGTTCATTGAATAGACGTCCTAGCCTCCTGTTCTTCTGAGCAACAATTTGAGATACATTCCACCCAGTTCCTCAGGACTGTGATTAGCCAGCTTGAGCCCCAGTTGCCGCCCCAGTGGTGACCCACTCAGTAACACACTCTTCATGGCTTTT
The DNA here is from genome assembly GCF_007474595.2 of Lynx canadensis. NCBI lineage: Eukaryota > Metazoa > Chordata > Mammalia > Carnivora > Felidae > Lynx > Lynx canadensis. The sequence continues at coordinate 83,652,418 of NC_044309.1, read as the reverse complement.
GCTTCTTCCTGCCTCCCTCTCCTTGCTCCCCCATCACACCCGATAAACTCCCCGAACCCACATCCAAACCTTAGCTCCTGCCCTCATCCCACACAGCAGCCACTGAAGATGTTCTGACAGAGGAAACAAGAGGAGAAGCAGGTTGAAGGGAAGCTGCCGGCATGTTGACCGCCATGTTCATTGTGAGGCACCCATGGGACCACAGGGATACGACCTCTGCTAAGCATATGGGAGCTTTCTGCCTTTATTCCCCACTGATTCCTCTCTCTCTCTCTCTCTCTCTCTCTCTCTCTCTCTCTCTCTCTGACATGCTTCCCAGGTACAGTACTTCCCTGGTTTTCCTCCTACGTTCCTGGCTACTATTTTCAGTTTCCTTTGTAAAATTAACTTGATGGTGTTGAGGTGGGTGATGGGCACATAAGTGGTTGTGGCAGTATTTTAAACTTTTGGGTGTTCAACACTTTCCAGAACCACTTTTAAAGGATACCTTTCTTCTTAAGTTTATTTATTTATTTATTTTTAGAAAGAGAGAGAGCGGGAAAGGGCCAGAGAGAGGGAGGGAGGGAGAGAATCCCAAGCAGGCTCTGCACTGTCAGCACAGAGCCCAACGCAGGGCTCGAACTCACGAACCGTGAGACCATGACCTGAGCTGAAATCAAGAGTCACACACTTAACAGACCGAGCCACCCAGGTGCCTCAAGGATGACTTTTTATGTAGTTTCTCTTCAGTGGCAAGATCTCTTCTCCATCTTCCCCAGTTGTTCTCAAGTGTGTGCAGAAGTATACATAAGCATCACCTGGGGATTTTATCATAAATCAAAGCTCACCTTGCTGTACTTGCCCTGGCCCCTGCCATTTTTCTGATCTTATCTCACACCACGCAACCTTGTGCTGACATGGCTCCAGCCATGCTGCCCTTCCTTCTCATCCTCAAGCACACTAATAAGTTTATGACCTTTGCACTTGCACAACTACAGATGACAGATGCCATGACAGGCATACCTCATTTTATTGCACTTTGCTTCACGGCACTTTGAGGATACTGTGTCTTTTTTACAAATTCAAGGTTTGTGGCAGCCCTGCATCGAGCAAGTCTGTTGGTGCCATTTTTCCACTTCGTGTCTCTATGTCACATTTTGGGGATTCTCGCAATACTTCATACTTCTCCAATATTATTATGTTTGCCACGGTAGTTCGTGATCGGTGACCTTTGATGTTACTACCGTAACTGTTTTGAGGTGCACAAACCGCACCCATAGAAGATGGCAAACCTAATCAGTAAATGTTGTGTATGTGTTCTGACTGCTCCACTGACCGGCCGTTCTCCTGTCTCTCTCTCTCTCTCCCTCTTCTTCTCCCTGTGGCGCAATGATATTGAAATTAGACCAATGAATAGCCCTACAGTGGCCTCTAAGCAGTCAAGTGAAAGGAAGAGTTCCATGTCTCTCACTTTACATCAAAAGCTAGAAATGATCAAAGTTAGCGAGGAAGGCATGTCAAAAGCCAAGACAGGCTGAAAGCTAGGCCTCTTGCACCAAACAGTTAGCCAAGGTGTGAATGCAAAAGGAAAAGTCCCTGAAAGAAATTAAGTGCCACTCCAGTGAATATGTGAACGATAAAAGTGCGAAACAGCCCGCTTGCTGATGTGGAGAAAGTTTTGCAACTTGGATAGAAGATCAAACCAACCCCCACGTTCCCTTAAGCCAAAGCCTAATCCAGAGCAAGGGCCTAAGTCTCTTCAGTTCCGTGAAGGCTGAGAGAGGTGAGGAAGCTGCAGAAGAAAAGTCTGAAGCCAGCAGAGGTTGGCTCATAGGGTTTAAGGAAAGGAGCCACCTCCATAACATAAAAGTACAAGGTGAATCAGGAAGTGACGACGTAGAAACTGTGGCCAGTTACCCAGAAGATCTAACTAAGATCGTTAATGAAGGTGGCTACACTAAACATCAGATTTTCAATGTAGATGAAACAGCCTTTATAAGAAGATGTTTTCTAGCACTTTCATAGCTAGAGAGGAGAAGTCAGTGCCAAAGTTTCAAAGGACAGACTATCTCCTTAGGGCTAATGCAATTAGTGACTTGTAGGTGAAGCCAGTGCTCACTGACCATTCTGAAAATCCTAGGGCCCTAAAGAATTGTGCTGAGTCTACTCTGCACATAATGCTGCTCTGTGAATGGAACAACAGCACCCGGGTGCCAGCACATCTGTTTTACAACATGCTTTATTGAGTATTTTAAGCCCACTGCTGAGACCTACTTCTCAGAAAAAAAAGATTCCTTTCAAAATATTACAATTTGTTGACAATGGGTCTGGTCACCCAAGAGCTCTGGTGGAGATGTCCAACGAGATTAATGTTGTTTTCATGCCTGCTAATACAATATCCATTCAGCAGCCCATGGACCAAGGAGTGATTTTTGATTTTCAAGTCTTATTACTTAAGAAATACATCTTGAAAGGCTACAGCTGCCATAGATAGTGATTCATCTGATGGATCTGGACCAAGCAAATTGAAAATCTTCTGGAAAGGATTAAGCATTCTAGATGCCATTAAGAACATTTGTGATTCATGGGAGGAGGTCAAAATATCAACATTCACAGGAGTTTGGGAGACGCCAATGCTCAAGGATGACTTTGAGGGGCTCCAGCCCTCAGTGGAGGAAGTCACTGCAGATGTGGTGGAAATATCAAGAGCTGGAATGAGAAGTGGAGTCTGAAGATGGGACCAAATGGCTGCAATCTCATGGTAAAGCTTTCCCAGCTGAGGAGTTGCTTCCTATGGATGAGCAAAGTTTCTTGACATGGACTCTACTCCTGGTGAAGACACTGTGAAGACTGCCAACAAGACAAGAAGAGACCCAGAATCTTACATAAACTTGGCTGATCAAGCAGCAGCAGGGTTTGAGAGGACCGACTCAAGTTTTACAAGAGGTCTCCCGGAGGTAAAATGCTGTCAAGCAGCATCGCATGCTACAGAGAAATCATTCGTGAAAGGAAGAGTCAGGTGATGCCACAAATCTTATTATTGTCTCACTTTAAGAAATTTCCACAGTCATCCTAACCTTCAGTACCCACCACCCTGATCAGTCAGCAGCCACCAACATCAAAGCAAGGCCCCTCACCAGCAAAAAGCTTATGACTTGCCAAAAGCTCAGCTGATAGTTGGCATTTTTTAGCCATAAAGTATTTTTTAATTAAGGTAAGCACACAGGTCTTTTTTAGACATGTTATTGCACACTTAATTAACTACAGTGTAGTGTAAACACAACCCTCATATGTATTGGGAAAGCAAAAAATTCATTCGACGCACTTTATTGTGATATTCCCTTTATTGCAATATTCCTTTTATTAAGGTGGTGTTGAACCAAGACAGCAATATCTCCAAGGTATGCCTGTACATGATCTCAGCTCAGATGCCATTCCCTTAAGCAGTCACTGTAAAATAGTACACACACACACACACACACACACACACATTCAAGCTCTGTCACATCGACATGTTTTATTGTCTGCATAACACTTATCCCTGTCCAAAATCATCTGACTTATTTATTTGAATTTTGTTCACTAGCTCCACATTGTCTAGCACTCCTAGGTGAGTTTGTTTACTGCTTTATCCCAACTTCTGGCATATTCAAACCACTCAAAAAATATTTGTTGGATAGATGAATAGATACAAGCCTGCAGAACCAGGAAAGAAAGCCGGGGGGTGGGGGTAGGGGTGGATTTGGGAGCTGGCATCACAGCAGTAACAGTTGAAACCATTTCATGAATCAATTTGCCCAGTGAGAGTGGGTAGAAGAAGTGGGGAAGACCAGAATAGAATTCAGGAGATCTCATCTACAGAGTGGAAAAAGGAAAAGAAGCCTGGGAAGGAAATAAAAAAGACATGGCCGGAGAGGCTGCAGAGAAGCATTAGACAGAGACCTATCCTAGAAACCAGGACAGAAGAGAAAGTTGAGGAGCAGAAAGTGGAGGACGACACAGCAGAGAAGGAATTGGATGTGCCCATTGGCTTCTGGTCACCGAGAAGTCACCGGTGAACATCCAGTTCCAGTATAATTAGGGGCAATTGGCAACCAATGAAAGTCATTAGATAACTGCCCTTGCCTCCTGCCGTTTGGAGGGACAATTCTGACGTCCCTCAGTGGGTCCCCAGCAGGATTGAGCACCCGTGGAACAGGCTCACAAGTACACCCTTTATTGGTTTGTCTTCCTTTCCCATTTCATCCTCTCTACTTTCTCTCCCCTGCTCCCTGGGGTCCCCTCCCACGTAAACTACTAGCATTCGAGTCCTCTCTCGGTCTCTGCTTTCAGGGAGATCCAAATTAGGACAGACTAGTTGCACCTCTCATCTCTCTTTCTGTTTTTCAGGGATGGAACGAGATTTCCCCCTATAACTCATCATCTGGAACCAGCCCGTGTGCCCGTGTGTACACTAATCACAACCACAAGGGAAGGGGATTATTATGACTGCCTTAGACCAGTATTGATCCATTGCCTGGGGCTGGGCATACCATCCATTGAGAACATCAAGCCAGATTCTGGCTTCACCTCCAAACCATGGTGAGTATATGGGGGCCCCTTCACAAGAAAGGGGCATCTTAATCTCTGTGCGTACTCCACCTATACCAACCACAACCATGGACGGTTGGGCATTCAGTTCATGCCTCTGCTCTGCAGGACTCCATGCCAAGTGCTGGGGACCAGAATGCAAAGACCATAAAACAGAACTCCTTACCCGAAGGGCTGTATCATCCAAACACGTTACATACACAGGACGATAATGCCAAAGTACAGAGAATAGCGCGGTTGATTCTAAATCAGAGAGGGAAGAATTATTAGTCAGGGCAGACTGGGTTATGCTGGAGAAACAAATAACCCCTCAGATTTATTTATTCCACACTACGTAGCCCTCAAGGTGGACAGGAGGTTCTTTTTTTTTTTTTTTTTTTTTTTTTTCTTTCAACGTTTATTTTTGGGACAGAGAGAGACAGAGCATGAACGGGGGAGGGGCAGAGAGAGAGGGAGACACAGAATCGGAAACAGGCTCCAGGCTCCGAGCCATCAGCCCAGAGCCCGACGCGGGGCTCGAACTCCCGGACCGCGAGATCGTGACCTGGCTGAAGTCGGACGCTTAACCGACTGCGCCACCCAGGCGCCCCTGGACAGGAGGTTCTAATCCATGGCATCATGCTCAAGCCAGAACCCAGCCTGATGGAGCAGCTGATATCTGGATATTGCTGAGCCAGAGGGAAAGAAAGCTCCAGAGGGTTTTGAATTAGCAATTGAATTCTTGGCCCAGGAATGAAATGTATGACTTCCACTTATATCTCATTGGCTGAAACTGGTCACATGGCCCCATCCAACTTCAGAAAGCCAGGAAGTGAGATTCTACCAGAAGATATGCCAGAAGGCAGAGAGGCAGAGATATCTGGTGAACAGTGTAAAAACTCCCAGAAAGCATGAAGACAAATGACATTTGAACTGAGCTTTGAAAAATATTTTAGTCTTCAATAAATGAAGTTAGGGGCAAGGGAGAGGCCCTGCCAAATAGAGAGCCATAGAAGAGAAGTCACAGAGGCCTGACCAGTGTGACCAAAGCCAGGCTTCGTGAGGGCACGAGGACTGGGCCAGAACTGGAACGAGGCAGGAAGGCCGAGTTTACGCTGTGAGAGGCTTTGAATATCATCATAATAAGGATTTTACACTTTAATAGACGATTGGCAATAGGGAGCTACCAAAAGGTTGTTAAGCGAGTAGGTAACCTGATGTGATTTGTGTTTTAGGAAGATAACTTGGTGGCAGAATGGGAAGGAGACGGGAAGGGAGAGAGACCAAAGTCTGGGAGGCGATAGGAGGCTGTCATAACAGACAGTCCAGGCAAGGATAACGCGGCAAGAGCCGAGGGCGGGGCTGGGAGGATGCCGAGGAAGAAACAGATGGGAGAAGATACTTCCCATCTAGAAAGGATCACTGCCTTTTTTTTTTTTTAATGAAAATATTCAAACACATACAAGAGTACAGGAAATAGTTTAACAAACCCCCATCTACCGTCACCCAGCTCTAATCGTTCTCTGCACATGGCCAGTGTCGCTTCATCAATGCCCCAGACCCTGCTTCCCTCCACTACATGGGATTAAAGCAAATCCCAACCGCCAGAAATCTGTAATTTCTTCTGTATGTGTTCTAAAAGATAAATACTCTTGGGGTTCAGTCAGTCGAGTGTTCGACTTCAGCTCAGGTCATTCACAGCTCGTGAGGCTCGTGAGTTCGAGCCCCACATCGGGCTCTGTGTAGACAGTTCAGAGCCTGGAGCCTACTTCAGATTCTATGTCCCTCTCTCTCTCTGCCCCTCCCCTACTCATGCTCTCTCTCTCTCTCTGTCAAAAATAAATAAGCATTAAAATTTTTTCAATAAAAAAGGTAAACAATACTTTTTTAACCATAACCACAATATCATCACACCTAAAAAATTAACAACAATTCCTTAACATTATCAAATATCCATTCACATAATTTCCTTAATGGTCTCTTATTTTTTCCCAGTTGGTTTGCTTGAATCAGGATCCAAATGGGGTCCACACATTCCATGTGGTTCTCCCTCTTTCTCTCTCTTGTCACTTACTAGTTGAAGATTCTGGATCGTCTTTCCTCTGGAATTTCCCAAATTCTAGATTTTACCAATGGTATCCCCCTGCTATCATCTGACATGTTTGTCTTCCTCCTGCATTTCCTGTGAACTGCCTGGATCTGAAACTTCCCTTCTTTGAACAGAAACAGAGAGAGGACAAGAGAGGGGGAAGGTGGCCATTATTTATACACCATCTACTATATGCCAGGCACTGTGTGAATTTTTTTTTTTTTAAATAGGCTCCACATCCAGCGTGGAGCCCAACATAGGGCTTGAACCCACAACCTGAGATCAAGACCGGAGCTGAGATCAAGAGTTGGATGCTTGGGGCACCTGGGTGGCTCAGTCGGCTAAGCATCCAACTTCAGTTCAGGTCATGCTCTCATGGTTCATGAGTTTGAGCCCCACATCGGGCTCTGTGCTGACCGCTCAGAGCCTGGAGCCTGCTTTGGATTCCGTGTCTCTTTCTCTATCTGCCTCTCACTCACTCACACTCTCTCTCTCGCAAATAAATAAACATTAATTTTTTTTTAACGTTTATTTATTTTTGAGACAGAGAGAGACAGAGCATGAATGGGGGAGGGTCACAGAGAGGGAGACACAGAATCCGAAATAGGCTCCAGGCTCTGAGCGGTCAGCACAGAGCCCGACGCGGGGCTCAAACTCACAGACCGTGAGATCATGACCTGAGCTGAAGTCAGACGCTTAACCGGCCGAGCCACCCAGGCACCCCTCAAATAAATAAACATTAAAAAAAATTTTTTTTAAAGAGTTATATGCTTAACTACACCACGCAGGCACCCCTGTGTGGATTCTTTATAAAAATTATCTCATCTAATACTCACCACAACTCTTTGATGTGAGTGCTTATTATCACTGTGTTGTCAGATGAGGAAACCAGGATCAAGGAGGTTAAGCAACCTACCCATGTTCACCAAGCCAGAAAATGGGGGAGCTGGGGTTGGAACATGGTTCTGTCTGACCCCAAAGGACCTTCCCTTTCCACTGCTCCACAGAGGAGAAGGGACTTAACCCATGGGGGGCAATGCCAAGAAGGAAGCCTCGCTATTCTGACTCCAGTGACAACTTCACTATTAATAATAGACATTGCGGGGCACCTGGGAGGCTTAGTCGGTTGAGAGCCCCACTTCGGCTCAGGTCATGATCTCATGGTTCGTGGGTTTGAGCCCCGCATGGGGCTCTGTGCTGACAGCTCAGAGCCTGGAGCCTGCTTCCGATTCTGTGTCTCCCTCTCTCTCTGCTCCTCCCCTGCTCATGCTGTCTCTCTCTCTCTCTCTCTTTCTCTCTCTCTCTTTCTCTCAAAAATAAATAAACATTAAAAAAATTTTTTTTAAATAATAGACGTTGCAACTTCATATGTTACATACCTTACATATATCACAAGGAGAATAAATGATGCATCATTATCCCCATTTTACAGGTGGGGAAACCAAAGTCCCAAAAGAGTAAGCAGTTTGCCCTGGGGACTACAGCTGATGCACAGAGCCGGGATGTACCCCCATCCCGGGATGTATCCCCCATCCCGGGATGCACACCCCCGGGATGCCCTCGTGTGATGGCAGAGCCTATGCCTTGCACCACTGCCCTCCGTGGCCTCTCCTAGTGGATGGCTCCAATCTTCCTGGTGGCCATGGGGGGATGGAACTGGGTACAGAAATGGGAGTTAGCAGGCTGGCTTCTCTGGCTGAAGTCTGGAAAATGAGCTCTCGCTGTTGGCCCAGAGTGGATCTACTTCTTTCTACCACATTCCCCAACCGAAGACTGCATATACTCAGCTCAGAGCAGTGAGATGGTGGGGGAGGGCCAGCCCACGCCCAGCCCCATCAATCTTGGTGGCATGGACTCCCTCCTAGAGCTTTCTCAAGAGGCCGCACTCCCTGCTGCCACGGGGCAAGAATCCAGGAGGACCCCACTCAAAGGGGAGACAGAGGCAACGCTCTCCACATTAGGAAGCCCTTCTTCCTCAGAGCCGCGTGGACAATCGCAGAGAAAAACCAGGACATTTCCCCCCTACCAGGATATTTTGTATGCTTTGCACTTGCTGCTGTGTTTCCTTCATCTAAAAGCTCTAAAATTTCAAATAAAAAGGTACAATGAAAGCAGCAGCAGGATAAATAGCCCCAGTGATCTGAGCCGAAACCCTGGAAGCTTTATTCACATCTTTAGAAAAACTCTGAAGGCTCCTAGTAGCAGCTGCAGTACAAAGCCTCACACTTTAATTCTAAGGCTGCCAGAAATAGGTCTGTCAGGCCTGAAATATCACTGCATTTCATTACTCTTAAATGTGCATTACCATCTCTGCCTCATTACCAGCTGGGGGGGGGGGGGGGTATTCTCCAGACCAGCTCCAGAGAGAACCTGGGGCCTGTGGGGAAGGGGAGAGTGCTGAGGTGGGGCCAGAACATGGGGATGGGAGGGGAGATGGGAAAGCTCACCAGGACGGGGACTAGAGGGAGGCCCACAGAAGTGGGGGATCCTGTTATTAGCATGTCCCCAACAGGCAGGCACTCAGGAGAGTCTGATGTCACCAGCTTGGGCGGTGAAGCCAGGAGGAGACGGGGGAAGAGGCAGGACGGCTGAGGTGGCGGTGAGGACAGTCCAGGAGCAAAGAATGGGGCCTGAAGAAGCCGTGGCTAAAGGGCACGGAGGCCTTCATTGCCTGGCGTCAGGTAGGAACCAGTCAAAGGCAAATTAGGCCGGCAAGACCTGGGGAGTCTAGAATCACAGGCACAAAGCAGCCAGTGAAAAATCCTGGAGGGAGCCGGTGCTGGAGGGTTGGAAGTTTGGAGCCTGGAGCAATCTGCATGTTTATAATAAAACTGACACTCAGGGCAGCGCTGAATAATTCAGTAGGCGCTGTGATCTCCTTACAGTGCGTGTCCCTGGGGTACAAAGGGAAGGGGCTGGCTCGCCCAGGCCGGCTGCCTTCGCCTGGCTCTCTGAAAGGGCGTGACAGATGGGCCAGTGCTGGCCACCACCCAGTCACGCTTTGCACGGTGATTGGTTTTCAAAGGAGGACAGGGTTTGTGAATGGAGCCAGCTTGTTGCTTGCTGCCTTCAAATGGACGCTGCTGGGTCGCGTGGCCAGCTTGGGCCCCCTTGTGAATGGGGCATCGCCAGTGGGTGGTGAACAAGCCAGAGGTGACTCCCCATTCCCTCCCCCTGTCACTGCCGAGGCTGAGGCGAGGGGAAGGGGGAAAAGTGCCCCTGACCCTTCTCTCTGCTGACAGGTTTAACCCTCCGTTAAACCATCCTCCTCTGTGCTAGCCCTGTTACCAGTTAGAATCAAATTTGGCTGCATAAACCAAAAAAAAAAAAAAAAAAAAAATTAAAACAAGATGGAAGTTTATTCTTCTCTCGCCTAAAGAAATCTGAAGATAATCAGCACAGACCTAGTTTGTGGGTTCCAAAACCATCAGAGACCCAGGCCTCTTTCATCTCCCTACTCTGCCATCTTTAGTCCTTACACACCACTCCTGGCCCAACATGGCTGCTCACACTCCAGCATCATGTCCACATTCCAGCCATCAGGAAAAAAGATGGGAAGAAGGAGCCCGGGGAACATGCCAGCCATCTTTTGCAATTTCCCTGAACCTGCCACACCAAAGCTCACGCTTAATAGACCACGACTTAGATGGTTACACCTAGGTGCAAGAGAGGCTGGGAAATGTATCGTTTGCTTTCTATGGCCATGTGTTTGTCGGCAGACTGTTCTCCACAGTTCTATTCCATTTCTTTATGTCTTAGAAGTGAAACACTGACTGTCCTTTGTTCCCGACTATCATTTCCAGGATAGTGAACACCCATAGAAGGTATATAGTGCCTTCCTCCAGAGCAAAGCACAGGCATGCTGCCCATTCTAAAAGATTTCATTTCCCCAAGTTTGCCTTCCTCTCCTGAAATGCAACCCACGTGTGTCCAGGCATCACCTGGCCCTCTTTGTGAGGCCCTGTGGGAATTGACGCTGACCCTGTTCTACTGCTATTGCTGTGAACAATAACATGTCCTCATCTCTGACCCAGGAGCCTCAGCTCCTGGGTCATATATATGTGGAGATATACATATATATATATATATATATATATATATACACACACACACACACACACACACACACACACACACACCTGCCAGCAGCTATGACATGGGCCAATTTGTTAGCTTATAAATAGGATAAAATTGTAGATATTCATAATTTTTGACAGTGCCCAGTTAAGAATCAAGGTTTCTGCAGGGATGGTTACTAAAACTCTGCCACAAGTCCTTTCCTAGCTACTTGAACTGTCCACATAGGTGCTTGGTTTTGTTTCGTTTTTTAATTATTTATTTAAGTAATCTCTATACCCATTGTGGGGTTTGAACTCACAACCCCGAGACCAAGAGTCACATGCTGCTCTTTACTGAGCCAGCCAAGCACCCCCACAGTGGTGTTTTCAGATGCCTCTGGCCCTTCCACAACCAGAGGGAGCAGTCTTCAGGTGAACTTCAGCCACTTTCAGAATTCCAGCAGTTCCTGAAATGCCCAAAGACAGGGGACCCGCTGCACCTGCTAACCTCCTCAGCTCTGAGTGTTCGCTCGGGGACCCGTGGACCACCTGGTCCCATCTAGTCAGTGCCCAGATTAGGGGAGGGTGCTGAGGCCTCCTCTGGCTTCTGAATCCAGAATGACTCGGTTCCCCGAACCAAACCGCTCCCCTTCTCATTCCCCACCCCATCTTCTCCAGACCCTCTCCTCCCCACTCCCCACTTCTCCACCAATGTCTCCCAGGCCAGTTCCCCCTAGAAATACAACCCTCACTTGCCTGTTCTGCAACTGCCTTCCTGCCCTAAGACCGTCCTCTGGGTGAGCAGGCTGGGGCCCAGCCACACCACGTGCGCAATACCCATCCTCGCCCCTTCTCAGGACGCTCATGCGTGTGTAGAGAAAACAACTCTAGCTCACTCCACTTGCCCCTCAGTCTCTCTCCTCTTCATCCTCCAAATCAGAACTCCAAAGTCACCCTATCTCCTCTTACCCGTGACCCCACTCCACTATCCAATCACCAGGCCCTGCCTCTGAGTTTCTCTGGTGTCTGTCCCCTCTGCCCCAACCCCACCGCCCTGTTTCAGACCCCATTACTTCTCGCCCCGGAGCCCAGGCTCCCCCATCGGCTGAACACAGTTTAAACTCCTTTCTGTGGAACCTAAGACCTGACCAGTCTACTTATCCGGCACCGTCTCCCTCCCGCCATCTCCCACACGCCCCCAAGTCCCAGCCACACTGGGCCACCCTCCAGTTCCCCTAAATGCTCTGCTCTCAGATGTGCCTGCACTTTCACACCTGGTTTCCCTTCTGCTGGGAGAGCCCTCCTTCTCTCTTCTCCCTGCCCCCTTCCTGGGCACTTACCACTTCCTATCCATCTTTCAAGACCCAACTCAAGCATAACTTCAGGAGCTGTCCCAATGTTCCTCCACAGCCCAAACAAGCGGGCTCTGCCCCTTTGTGCTGCCACACAAGTGTGTACCCACATTATCTCTATTAAAGGCTGTCCCCTGATTATTCGTTCACATTACCTGCCTCTTCCTCCACACGGTAAGACCTTGGAGAGCAAGGATCAGAATTGTTCGTCTTTGTGACCCAAACAGGCTCAATAAATCCTCGCCAATTGAATAAGCAGGTTGTCCCTTACTTCACTCATCTCCACTCAATCCCAAGGCTAGCTCAATGGTGCGCTGTGAGCAAGTAACATCGCCCGAAATAGAAGTTGCTTCCCTGAGGATTTCAGGTTGGAGGATGATTCCAGAATGGAGTAAACAGAGAGTGAGGCAGGGGAGACGTGAATGGGGTTTGTCCCTTATGAAGATGAAGGAATGGGTGCCAGGTGATGAGAGGCACAGAGAAGAGTCAGGTCCCAAAGGAAATGCAGACCTGGGTCAGATCACCCGCAACGTCATATCCATCCCATTTCCAGTATAGGCATAGTGGGGGTACCAGGGCAGGGAGGGGAGACCCAGTGTCGGCCTCGGGGTCTGGATTCGTACCAGATGCTACCAGAACCAGTGAGCAGACCCAGGAGCGATCCCTTGATATCACTCTCAGGAGATCCAGGGCTCAAGGTGTTTCCCAGGCCCCCAGGACAGGAAGCTCAGTCTAGTGCCAGGGGCACCGCCTCCTGCGTCACTGCCAATGACGGAGACTTTACACAGTGAGATCTGGATTACATATTAAAAGGCTTCCAGCCCTAAATGCAAGGAGATATCCCAGATTGGTCTCGGAACGGAAAAAAAGATACAAATGGAAAAACAGGAAATCCAAATAAAGGGTGTCGTTTGGTTAATAGTATTGCACCAATGTTGTTTCTCCATGTTGACAAATGTACCACAGTGACGTGACCTAAGATATTAACTTTGGGGGAAGCTGGGTGAGGAGTATGTGGAGACTCTCTATACTGTGTTTTCAACTTTTCTGTAAGTCTAAAATTATTCCAAATTAACTAAAAGAAAACACACAGAGCCTTTAAAACCTTTAGCTCAAGATTTAAAAGGCAGGAAGAGGGGCGCCTGGGTGGCGCAGTCGGTTAAGCGACCGACTTCAGCCAGGTCACTATCTCGCGGTCCGGGAGTTCGAGCCCCGCGTCGAGCCCCGCGTCGAGCCCCGCGTCGAGCCCCGCGTCGAGCCCCGCGTCGAGCCCCGCGTCGAGCCCCGCGTCGAGCCCCGCGTCGAGCCCCGCGTCGGGCTCTGGGCTGATGGCTCAGAGCCTGGAGCCTGTTTCCGATTCTGTGTCTCCCTCTCTCTCTGCCCCTCCCCCGTTCATGCTCTGTCTCTCTCTATCCCAAAAATAAATAAATGTTGAAAAAAATAAAAATTAAAAAAAAAATTTTAAAAAAGGCAGGAAGAGAAGGAAAGCGTAAGTTTAAAAGTAAGGTAAAAGAGCAAAAGGAATTCTTAGGAATCTGAAGACCTTGACTATGGTCATTCATCCACTCAACAAATATTTATTGAGCATCTATTATGGGCCAAGCATTGTTTTCAGAGCCAAAGATAACCGCAGTAAACAAATGGCCAAATCCCTGCCCTCCTGGAGTTTATATTTTAGTGGGTAGACAGCTTGATATTATCTAATCCCACTCCACCCTCCTGGCCCCAGCACTCAGCTCCTGAGTGGAGCCAAGTGCGGCCAGTTCCCGGGCCCATGAGGGTGCAGGAAGGTCAGGAGACCTGAGGAGGCTCCAGCGAAGGTGCTCCCCGTTGGCCTGACTCCTTCTTGGCTCCTGACTAGACATGGAACTACATGCCTGGGCTTTCCAGTTCCTGAAATAAGGGAAAGAGTAAGAAATCAACTTTATCCCTCCAGAGATACGTTGAAGTTCACTAGGCATGAGAGTGTATTTCAAGTGCCTGTATTAATATGATTGCTGTAAATATTTACATTCCGGCCAAGAACTGGGTTAGGAGCTCTCTTCTGTAGTTACTACAAACCCTCCTCCTTCCGCCGTCAAAGAATCCTCAGAAGGTGGAGCAGAACATCGAAGCAAACTTTGCATGCTCACCCCGCGCGGGCCACCAGACCGGGCGGGCAGCGGGGACCGCCAGCTCCACGATCAAGGCCACGGTCAGGCCCACTCCCCCACCGGGCGCTCGGGCAATCCGGCCACGGACGCGGGGAGTTCGGCGCGGCACCCCGGCCTCGCCCCCCGCCCCGCGGCGGCCTCGGCTCCCAGGGCAGGGAGTCGAGGCTGCGCCGCGCTGCGCTCGCAACCGACCCGCGCGCTTGGGGTGCCGCCGGAGGAACCGAGGCCCGGGCCGCGCTCCTCCTGGCCCCTGCCCAGCCGCCCTCGGAGGGAAAGTTGTTGCTCAACCCTGAGGAATGCGGAGCCACAGCGGCGGCGGGAGGAAGCGGCGGGAGATTACGACGACAGCCGCCGGGGACCGCGCCGGGGCGGCGCGCGGCGAACTTCGCCCGAACATAAACAGCGGCCCAGGCCCGGGAAGCGGCGCCGCCCGGGGCCCCCTCGGACCCGCAGCCTGGAGGTGACAACCACGCAGGGAGGGGTGGGGGGAAGACGGCCAAAGCCAGCACACCCTCCCCCCCACCCCCCGCCCGGCCATTCGGGAATGCGGGGCAGAGGCAAGGCCCAAGGACCAGGCAAGAACCGCCCACCGAAAACTCCCGGGCGGCAAGGATTTTTGTCTTTTCTGTTCACGATTAATCTCCCACGCCAAAGAGTGCCTTGTGAACATAGTAGGCCCTCAACAAACGTTTCCGAAAAGAGTGGCCTAACCCCACCCCCACCCCTGGCCTCAGTTTCCTCCCAGGTACAAGGAAAGGTTTGATCTCCGAGGCCCCTGGCAACTCTGAAACTCTAGGATGCTGAGATTAAATCCCATGTGTACTGCTGTGGTTTTGCTTTTAGTTTTTCAGGGACATTTTTAGTGCTACCCTTTATGATGTGCCAGGAGTGAATTTGACACCAGATGGCTTTTTTTTTTTTTTTTTTAAATAAGAAAGAAGACAAAGGGAGGGAGAAAAATATTTTCCAACTGGCAGTGCTGACAGCATTTTGGAAGAGAATCCAGGGAGGCAAAGAGGAGCTGTTTCAGCTTGATTTTTTCCTCCTCCGGCACACTCTGCCCCCCTGGCCTCCACCATAAATGGGGTAGATCATACTGGAGCTTTTTATAGACAGGCAAAGGGAACGTCATCACAGGAAACTCCACCCCGACTTGGGAGTTGCTTTGTCCTCCCTGGCTCTCAGGGAGGACTGGCCCCAGAGCCACGGGGTTATGGATTCCAGCTATAGGGAGGCTCCGACTAAAGGCGGACTCTGGTGCTAATTAGAAGAACAGACAGACACCTGGCAAATCAAAAGTTAGCGCTCCCTGCCTGGGGAACATAAGGGAAAAAATAGCCAAAATGGCAGTATCTTTCCCGGAATTCCTCTTCTCTTGGATCCCAAAGCCCTCTCTTCGCGTTGCTCAGAATGGCCTCTAGCTCAGTTCTTAATGTTGTGGCAAGAAGGGAAATTCCTAGAATAAGCCAATTTGGCAGCGAGCACAATGGCGTCAACTCGGGATGCTTCAGTCGGACTGCTGGGGTTCAGATCTTGGCTGCATCACTTACTAGTTGTTTGACCAGGACAGGTGACTCTACCTCTCTGTAAAGTGGAATAAAGTCCTCACATTGTAGGCTGTTGTGTGGATATAATCAGATAATACAAGAAAAATGCTAGTGGTCTGCCTCTTCGACATACCGATATGGTAAGCAGTCAACATTTTCCTTATTTGTTCAGCTACAGGACCCCAAAACTAGGACCTTGTGCCGAGTAAGCCCACTGTGGCAATGTCACCTCTAGGCGAAAGAGTCCTAGTCTAGCTGACTGGCCCTCTCTCCTCCTCCTTCACATCCCCAGGAGACTGGAGGAAGGCATCACAGAATGAGCAGAAGTCATGTGTCGGGCTCTAACTTGAATTACTCTTAAAGGGGTCTGGGAGGTTCAGTAAGACACAGGCGACCCTTAGCCCTAGGGGAAGAAGGGACCCGTGGGCCAGGAGAGGGCTATTGGTGCTAGGTTGGGAGGTTGTGACCAATGCAGTGACCAATGCAGTGAGAACGGCTTGTAATGGCCACCCATGGTCTCTAACCCTGTGGGGTGTCCTTGGATTTTTTTGCAGATAATTGTTTCAGATGCAGTACTCTTGAATCCTTGACCAGCAAGCTCCTTGAGGTCGGGTCTTATCTTTGTATCCACCCTACACAAACTCTGAGCAGAAGCCACACAAAAAGCCAACACTCTGAAGGTGCTTACTGATTTGGTTGAGCTGGGTTTTTTTGGACCGAATGTTTGTGTCACCACAAGATTCATATGTTGAGATCCTAACCCCCAACGTGATGGTATTAAGAAGTTGGGCCTTTGGGAGAAGTGATGAGGCCATGAGGCCTCATGAATGGAATGGAATGCTCTTATAAAAGAGACCCCAGAGCTCTCTTGTTCCTTCTTCCATGTGAGGACACGGCCAGAAGACAGCCATCTATGAACCAGGAAGCAAGACCTCACGACACACTGAAGCTGCCAGCACCTTGATCTTGGACTTCCCAGCCTGCAGAACTGTGAGAAATATATTTCTCACCTAGTCTGTGGCATTCTGTTATAGCAGCCTACATCAAGACATGTTAAAACAGGGGAACAGGTTGGAACTCCAGACTGGATGGGCAAGGGGAGACAGGAAGTAGCTGGGCACTCAGACACCAGAGGGTCATCTGCTGGCCCCAAGTGTCTTTCCTTCAACCCACAGGCTCTCCCTCCAAATACTCCATTCAAACTTTTCCAGCCTCTAGAAAGTCAATGACACTTAGCCTGTCCTGCCAGAGGGAGGTCTCCAGCTACTCTGTCACCCCTGGCCTGCCTGAGCCTCCAAGGCCAGCTTTGTTACCACCTCTTTCCCTTTCTGGAATGAGCACTGGACTCCCAGCCAGGACAGAGCCAACTTCTGCCCTGAGACATTTTGGGGGAATCTCCGTGTTGTTATTCACATGGCTGGCTCATTCTCCCTTTGGGTCTCTCAGAGGGGACTTCCTTGACTACCGTCTATCAAAATTAACCACTCCCCTAAAATGACCTTCCATGATCTTACCCTGTTTATTTTGTTACTTGCATGCTCAATGTCTCCCCAACCCAGCCAGACTGAAAGTTCCAGGCAGGAGGGATCTTGTCTTCTGTCATCATTATATCTTCGCCCCCTTCACAGTGCCTGGTATACAGCAAGTGTCTACTTAATGAGTGGTGAGCTCCTCCCCGAGTTTTCCCCTTCTCGCTAGCATTTTCAGTCAATTATTATCTATGAGGTAATTCTTGTGTCTCCAAAAGATGCATCAGCCTCCTTTATTTTGAAATCTTATTAATGCTACCCTTTCAGCCGTCAGCTTATTTTCCCCTCCATCGCCCCACCAACCACCCACAGAAGATACTTGGCATTTATGTGATAGTTTCAACCTCTTGGTTGAAAGCAATAGAAAACCAACTAAATGTGGCTTAAACAATCAGCAAGTATATCATTTTTTTTAAATTTTTTAAAATGTGTATTTATTTTTGAGAGAGAGAGAGAGCAGAGGAGAGGCAGAGAGAGAGGGAGACACAGAACCTGAAGCAGACTCCAGACTGAGCTGTCAGCACAGAGCCCGACACGGGGCTCGAACCCACAAACCGTGACATGGTGACCTGAGCTGAAGCCGGAGGCTTAATGGACTGAGCCACCCAGGTGCCCCAGTATATCATTTTTCAGAGGCAAAGAGGGTTAATTCCGCCTTCAATAAAGTCGAGGCTCCACTCAAACTTCCAGGCAGCTTGTGACTGTGTCAGGATCCCTGGCCTAGTGGGCTTCCCCTGTGTCTCATTGGCTAGAGTAGCATCACATGTCTGGGCCTGAACCAGTTGCTGGCCAAGAGGCAGAAACACCCTGACTGGCTGCTTAGACTTATCAGCATTCCTCTCCTGTGGCCTGGATAGAGGACAGGTACTTTCAGGAATAAAATCAAAGCGTACCAGCACAGGACAAAAGGCAGGGAGTGCCGTCGCATCCATGAGCTGTCTGATAACCTTCCAATCAATTGTTTTCCTGCTTAAGTTAGCCAGCGTTAGTTTCTGCGGCCTGTAACCACAGAATTCTGGGGCAGCTGCAGATCTGGGGTTATGCAGTGAGGAGTGACAGGAGCAGCAAGCACGGCTAGGACAGCACATGTCCATGAGATGGAAGATGTGAAACAGCCCTAAAACCCGAGAAAATGTCTGGTGGGTTTTGAAAGCTAGGTCGTCAGAGCTCAGAGTCAGAGGCTGTATGTTTCAGGCGACCTCACTATGACTGTACCCCGAGGCCCTGTGACCTGGGGAAGGTGCTGCAGTACCTTCAGTAGTTCAGTGAAGCACCCTCTCTTTTAAAGTGAGCACCCTCCCGTTTAAAAAACTTTTTTTTTTTTAATGTTTATTTATTTCCAAGACAGGGAGAGAGACAGAGCGTAAAGCGGGGGAGAGCCAGGGAGAGAGAGGGAGACACAGAATCCGAAGCAGGCTCCAGACTCTGAGCTGTCAGCACGGAGCCCGACGCGGGGGGTCGAACTCACGAACCACGAGATCATGACCTGAGCCAAAGTCGGACGCTCAACCGACTGAGCCACCCAGGTGCCCTGACCACTCTCCCTTTTTAAAATTCTATCCTTCCTTGGTGTGCAGGGGGCCATGCATCTAGATGACCAGCCTCTCCCACCTGTTGCCTTCCCTTCAGAAGACTTGAGCGAGTGCACTGCCCTTTCCCCCATCTCCTCTTTCGCTCTCTGCACAGACATGGCGGACAGACATGCTGCTCTGTGCTTCTGTTCTTGAGCAGCAATCCCCCCTCTGGACATAAGACTCCATCACTCAGACCTGCCCCACCCTCCAATCTGAGAGTCAGACCTTCCTGCTGGGACCTTAAAACTCCTTCCCTTCCTCCTGTCCATTCCCTCTTCCCACCGTCCCCACCACTGAGCCTGCTTTGAAGAACTTGGTCCAGTTCCTGGCACACAACCAACATCTGACTAGTGGTTGTCCATCTCGTCTTATCCTCTTCTGCCTCACGGTGAATAGTCTGCCTCAAAGCCAGCCCCTTTGCTGCCCCTTTATCTGCTTCTAGAATGTCCCCCACCCTTCTCACTCTCTTCTTCTGAGCTGAGGCTTACTCCCCACTGCTCACTACCTCCATCCTTGTTCCATGCTGTTCTCACCACTGATTCTCACTGTCTCACCTCAGCTAGACCTCCCTGGGGCCCAGTCATCCTTGTCATCTCTGGGAGGTTTCCAGTCAAGTTCCTGAAGCAGCTCTCCTAAGCTCCTGAACCTCCCCTCCTCTCCCTGCTTGCCCTTCTCCTACAAATAACCCACGCCCTCTTTGTCAGCAGGAGCAAGAGTGTTGGGCACAGACATCACTATTATCTACCTCAAGAAGACACTCAAACTTCTGGTCACAAGATGGCGGAGTAAAGCTCTTTCCATCACCTTTTTCCTTCAAAAATCACCCCCTGGGGCACCTGGGTGGCTCAGTTGATTAAGCATCGGACTTCAGCTCAGGTCATGATCTCGTGGGTTCGAGCCCTGTGTCAGGCTCTGTGCTGACAGCTCAGAGCCTGGAGCCTGCTTCAGATTCAGTGTTTCCTTCTCTCTGTGCCCCTCCCCTGCTGGCTCTCTCTCTCTCTCCTTCTCTCTCTCTCTCTCTCTCTCTCTCAAAAATAAATAAACATTTAAAAAAAGTTTTAAATCTTAAAAAAAAAAAAAAATCACCCCCCCAAATGACAAGGAGAATAAGAAATAGAAATCCAAACTCCATCTTTAACTAAACTAGGAGACATTTAAAATCCTGGACCACATCGTATGAAAACAGTAAGTAGATGGGAAAGTGACAAATGACTAAGAAAGGCAGGCCCAAAACATCCAGAGTCATATACCTATAAGAAGCAAGCCAACTCTTCCCCCAGAACCCTAGAGAAGCTCGGGAATTGGAAGTTGCAGGTAAACTAGACGACAGGGGTCCAAAACCTGGGGGCCTATTCCAAGATCTATTTAAAGAGCAATTCGATAGGAAAGTCAGCTGTACCCAACACAACCAAAGGACTTATTGTGTCCCCTTCCCCACTCACGCAGGAAACAGGAAGATGGATCCTGGAGATACTGAACTTTCCTGGGGGAGGAGGTGGAGAAGGAGTGGGAACAAACACTGAGCGAAAGTCAGCATTCTGAATTGTGTTCCTCAGCCTGTTCGCCACATGCCGCTCCTCACTTCCAATGCTACACCCAGCTCTAGGACTCCGGGCAGGTGGTGGGCTTCCAGCTGGATACTAGACTCAAGGACCTTTCCAGAAAAAACCAAGCTTGAGCCATCGATACTGACCTTTGGGGCTCCCCAGTGAAAGAGTCCAGCCAGCCACCTAACTGCCCTACCGTAAGCCCACACGGAGCACTTCCAGATCCATCCAGTGCCTCCTTCTCAAATACGAAAGGACGGCCGAGACAGACCAGACATCTGTGGAAAGGCTCCAGTGAGATACAAATCAAAACAGCAGAAAATGGGAAATCAGAGGAAACTGAGACAATATAGAGAGAAGAACAAATTAATATTCTCGGAGAGAGGGTACTGCACGTATCAAGAGAACCAAGAACAGGAAACCACGCAAAAAAGAAAAGAAGAGAAAAACCAGGGAACATGAAAGCTCTCTTGAAAATTAAAAGAAAAGGGTTCGTGACAACATACTTAGTAAATGGATTGGAATATAGCATGGAGGAAATCTCCCAGAAAATAGAAAAAAGAGATGGCCAATAAGAGAGAAATAATAAGAAAATCAGAGGATCAATCCAAGAGGTCCAGTATCCAAATAGCAGGAGTTACAGACATTCCAAAGAAATAACAAAGAAATTCCCAGAACTAAAAGGCCTACCCTGTTAAAACAGAGGTTCTTAAACTTTAATATGCACAAAAATACCTGGAGGAATTGTTAAAACCCAGATTATATATATCACATATCATATATAAGTATATATTAATATATGATACTAATATAAAATATACAAACTATTCAGCCAATTCAACACAGAGAGAAGGAAATCTTGCCATTTGGGACAACAGGGATGCACTCTGAGAGCATTATGCTAAGTAAAATAAGTCAGACAGAGAAAGACACATACTGTATGATCTCACTTATATGTGGAATCTAAACAACAAACAAAACACCAAGCTCAGAGACACAGAGAACAGACTGGTGGTTGCCAGAGGCAGGGGGTGGAGGTGAACAAAGTGGGGAAAGGGAGTCAAGAGAGACAAACTTCCAGTTGTAAAATAAATAAGTTGCAGGGACACAATGTGCAGCATGGTGACTACAGTTAATAATACTGTATTGTATATTCGAAAGCTGCTAAGAGAGTAGATCTTAAGAGTTCACATCATAAGAGGAAAATGTGTAACTATGTAAGGTGGCAAATGCTAACTAGACGTATTGGGGTGATCATTTCGCAGCATATACAAATATCAGATCATTACGTTGTACGCCTGAAACTAATACAATGTTCTATGTCGGTCATCTCTCAATAAAACAACAACAGCACAGATTGCTGGGACCTAACCAGAGTTTCTATTCACTAGATGGGGGGTGGGGCTCACAAGGTGCATAGCTAACATGTTCCCTCCCACGTGTGGTATTGATGCTGCTGGTCTGGGGACCACACTTTGAAAACCACTGTTCCATTAAAAATGCCTATCAAGTGCCATGAAACATGACCCATGTCAATACATCACGATGTTTTCGTTTTTGTTTTTAAGTTTGTTTGTTTGTTTATTTGGAGGGAGACAGAAACAGTGTGAGTGGGGGAGGGGCAGAGAAAGAGAGAGAGAGGAAGAGAGAGAATCCCAAGCAGGCTACTCCTGCCAGCACAGAGCCCGAAGTGGGGCCCGAACCCACGAAACCATGAAATCATGACCTGAGCGGAAACCAAGAGCCGGAGGCTTAACCAAATGAGCCACCCAGGTGCCCCTGTGATGTTTTAATGTATCAGGGATGAAAGAGAAAATCTGAGAAGGCAGGGTGGGGGAGGGAGATGAATTCAAAGTCTCAGGAATCAAAATAACCTGAGTCTTCTCAAATGCAACATTTTACTGATTTATTTTTTAATTCTTTTTCAACTGCAACATTTAGAAACTGCAAGACAAAGGAGCAAGGCCTTCAAAATTCTGATGGAAAACGATTTTCAACCTAAAATTCTATACCCAGCCAAAAATATTAATCAAAAGTGAGGGTGAGTAAAACCATTTGACGTATGCAAAAGGCTCTGAAATGTTATACCTCCCAGGCACTCTCTCAAGAAGCTACTGGAATATCTGGAAGATGTGTTTCATCCAAACAAGGAAGTAAACAGAGAAAGAGAAAGACATTGAGTCCCTGAAAGAGGAAAAGGGCAAAGGGAAGTCCGAGGGTGACAGATGTGCCACAGACCTGGAGAGCAATGCATCCAGAGAGAAGCGGAAGGATGGCGTGCCCCAGGACAAATGTCTCCAAGGAAAAACAAAACAGAACCGGTAAGCTTATATGACAGCCTTGGCCATATGCAAAATTGTACTGAGAAGGCGTTTCACAGAACTGTTGAAGGGTGTGGGAAGACAGAGCCAGAGATTCAAAGAAAACCACGCGAAGAAAAAAATGAGGCAATTAACTCCAGGAAAAACAAAAAAGTTGTACAAGAAAGGAAATGTAAACACAGCATACAACAAAAAGTGATATTAGAAGAGGAAATGTAACCAGAATACTTGCCTCAAAAGTAAATAATATCTACAAACTCAATAATGAAATCACTGAACATGGATTTAACCATAAATTATGGTATAAACATAAAGGGGGTGGGGTGGGAGCAGGGGAAGAGGAGACTCTAAGAGAATCAAAATCCTCATCTACCAAAACAAGAAGTCAACAAATTAGATAGATGAATCCAGAATGGCAGTGCGTATATTATTTAGAAATAAGGAAGGAAATACCAGAAGAAACAGCTAAAACAGTTGACAGTGGTTGCCCCTAGGCGTAGGATAAAGATTGGGAAAAAGGCCAGGGGACTTCTGTTTTCGTTACAGCCCTTTAGAACTATTTGATTTTTAAAGCTATGTGTACGTAGTATCTTGATAAAAATAAATATTGATTTCAGAAAGCAACTATAAAAGGAGGGCGTCACATCCTCCCGTACAGTATTCCTGCAGCACCCCGTGTGGACTCCAAGGACCATCTTCGCGGGTGGCATTATTTACCAGCTCAGCCCTCCTCCTCTCCCAGATGCAATCTCTCCATCTCCTCCTGTTCTGTCAGCCATCACCCAAGTGGCTGGCTGTATGCCAACCCTACTTAACCGGCAATTTCCAGAATGTGCCTCTGGGACTTTGCATGCGCTGTGCCTTCTACCTGGAAGGCTATTCTTTCCTTCCCTACTCTCAGCCCAACAGATTAAAGATGGTTTATACTTCAGGCCTCGGTTTAGATAACACTTTCTCTTTAGGGAGCCTCCTCCCCCACCTAATCTGGGTGAAGTGCTCCTCTTCTACACAACCCTGCTCCTACGATGCTCTCAGCTCCAGAGAATGCCCCTCTCTTGCCTACCTTTCCCACTGGACTGTAAGCTCTATGGGGACAGGAATCCTGTCTTACTCACAGTAGCCCCAGGACGGATTGCTGATTATGCAAGTCAGTGATTTTGCAAATGATTGAATACATGACTCACATTTAGTAAGGGCTCAGTAAATAGTCGAATGAGTGAATTAATGATTCAAAAAATGCAGCCCTCTCCCTCCACCCAAAATATGCCTCCCTTCTGCCATGTCCACTCTACCATCTACTCTCCTTCCTACAAGGTCATACGTCTCCAGCAGGTTGGCTGTGGCCAGCGCCTCACCTTCCAATCCACTCACTCCCCTCTCAACCTCAAAAGAAGCCAAGGTGCCTTGGTGTGACCAGGGTCAGCTCCAGTACAGGGCTTTCTATCTGAGTTGGCACGAGAATGGAGTGAACAGTTTAGGGACTATCTGCCCAGCCCATAAGGAAAGCCATCCCCTCTTAGTTTCCCTGTCCCCGGAACCAAAGGACAGCTCTCAGAGATCTGGAACCCAGGCTAACCAGAGGGAACATGGTGAGCTCTTGACTTCGGCCTGCCTAACAAGGATAGAGAGTGCCCTAAACTCGGCGACTGGCTCCACCCAGCCTTCCTGCCTCCCTGTCCACTTTGCAGGCCAAGAGCTGAGACTCTAGCCCTTTGAGCTGGCTTCCCTTGGCGATTGCCTGCTAGTGTCTTCCAGTAGTAAAGGTATGCGGCCAATGCCTGGGGTGCAGGGAGGGCTGGAGGTAAGAAACCTGAGTGCTCAGTGTGGCCCAGACACACAGTACACGCTGGAGGGTAAAAACCCGCCGTACATCACTCACCGGGCTCTAGAAGCCAAAGCAAATCTGGCCTACGCTAGGTCCAGGGAGAAGGGAACAGAATCTGCAGCACTGGAAAGCCTCTAGGTCGCCGGGTTAGGGGCGTCCTGCCGCCCCACCCCCACTGCGCCACGTGACCTCAAAGGGCCGCCCGGGGTTTGGAATGTGGCGACCCTAGCTGTGCCCCCAGAGGGGCCGGCCGAGGGGCGGTGGAGGGAGGGGCGGTCCCCGGGCCGGAACAAGTGGAGGGGTGGGGGTGGGGCGCAGGAGGGGCCCCTTCTTTCCTTTCCCCACCGCGCCAGGCGGGCCTGGGGGGGGGGGCCGAGTCGGGGGAGCAGCGAGGGAAGGAGGAGGTTTGGCTTCGTCTAGGGAACCTGTAAATGCGGGCCGAGAAACTCGATCTGCTTCAGTCCCTTCCCTATTTAGGAGGTCTGGAGCCAGGCGATCCGTGGCTGCTGGGGGCGCAGGTCACGTGGCCACCTAGGACTGAGTGGTGGGGAAGGATGGGGGGAGGCTGTGCTCGGGAAGAACCTGGATTGAAGGAGGCGAGTGTCCAGGCTTGGCCGGCCCGCCCCCACCCCAAAGAGTACCATTTGTCTTTATTTTACACTCTTGCACACTGACCGTGGGGTGGGGAGGCCTAGGGTCTGCCCTGCGGCAGGTCCGCCCACCCAACGAGCCCTTTTCCACTGCCTGGGCCAGGTGTGTCTGTCAGACTCACCAAACCTCCAGTTTCCAAAGCCCGGGGCAAATAGGACTCCGAAGTCCTAGGCTCTTGTGCCTGTGCTGGCGGTTAGGCTCCCGGACTCCATTCCGGGTCCGGGACTCCCACTTCCTGGGTGGTAGAGAAAGCGCCTAGGAGGCTGGCACCCTGCCTCCCCGCCTTCCTGGCTTAGTGCCCCAGGAGATAAGCAGTGCCCAAGGAGGAAGATGCCTACTGGCACTGGTTTGCCACCTAGCTCACTGTGGGCCAGGCTCAGTGAGAATCATTAGGAGTGTAGAGGGAAAAAAAAAGTACCTGCCCTCAAGGAACTTATACTGGAGGGGATGGGGGTGGGGGTGGGGGGACAATCCAGGATACCAGAATGGAAATATAGGAGCACAGAGAAGCATCTAGGACAGAACTGGGAGGATTTGGGGAAGCAAGGCATCTAGGCAGAGAGAGCTACCCATGCAAAGGTATGGGGCAAAAGGTGTCACAAGCGTTTAGTTCCTCTGGACACAAGCACGAGTGGGTGTGTGGAAGGTGTAGGAGATGGGGTAGGAAAGCCACCAGGAGCCAGATCTTGAAGACCATTTGGAAGTGGCTTGTAGACAGGATGAGATTTGCATCTTCTAGCAGTGCTAGGGTTCAAATTTGGAACCGAGAGAGTTTGATTAGGAGCCTGTTGTCAGCCACGCTTGAGGTACCAGCAGGGAATGTAAGGAAGGCCTGGGGGGCCTGGTGGCTCAGTCAGTTAAGTGTCGAACTTCAGCTCAGGTCATGATCTTATAGTCAGTGGGTTGAAGCCCCTTGTCGGGCTCTGTGCTGACAGCTCAGAACCTGGAGCCTGCTTTGGATTCTGTGTCTCCCTCTCTCTCTGTCAAAAATAAGTAAACGTTAAAAAAAAAAAACTTTTTTGGGGCGCCTGGGTGGCTCAGTCCGTTGAGCATCCGACTTCAGCTCAGGTCATCATCTCGCGGTCCATGGGTTCGAGCCCCACATCGGGCTCTGTGTGGACAGCTCAGAGCCCGGAGCCTGCTTTGGATTCCGTCTCCCTCTCTCTCTGCCCCTCCCCTGCTCATGCTCTGTCTCTGTCTCAAGAATAAATAAAAGCATTAAAAAAAATAAAAAAAAAACTTTTTTAATGTTTATTTATTATTGAGAGACAGAGAGAGGCAGAACATGAGCATGGGAGGGGCAGAGAGAGGGGGAGACGCAGAATCCAAAGCAGGCTCCAGGCTCTGAACTGTCAGTACAGAGCCCAATGTGGGGCTCGAACTCACAAAGTGTGAGATCATGACTTGAGCCGAAGTCGGACACTCAACCAACTGAGCCACCCAGGCACCCTAAAAAAATTTTTTAAACGAATCCTGACAAATACTTGGGAAGGGAAGAGTCACTGGTCCTCAGGACTGATTGGCGGGGACATAAATCGGGAGGAAGAGGCGTAGGTGACGTCAGGTTTCTGGCTCGGGGAACTGGGCAGATGCAGAAGGAACAGTTCTGGAGGAAAGGTGGATGATGGTGAGAGTAATATTAAGCACTTCTAGTGTTTCAGGCACTAACACTTCACATATTATCTCATTTAATTTTCACAATGACCTATGAAGTAGGTACAACTGTTAGCCGCATTTTAATATGAGGAAGGTAGTCAAAAGTTTAAGTAACTACGTGGTAGGGTTGGGATGTGAGCATGCCAGCACCTTGCAGAATTCATCTTCCCAAATCTGAAGCCCCAGTGAGGGGTCCCAGGTTACTTTGCAGAGAAGCTATGCCCACTACCATTAGCTCCTCCCCAGCCCCCAGTACCTGGTACCCCCACCAACTGTTCAGTCACGGTAACTGGTTCTCCTTCCTTCATCCCAACCCACCCCACGTCCCCCTCGGGACTTTGCCCTGAGCAGCCAGGAAAGGACTAAACAAGCCTTGTGACTGACCAGAGGGCACAGGGCTCTCAAACTCTGGTGCCGAGACCCCACCTTCCTAGTTACAACACAAAACGGAACTGAGACTCTGCGGGAACAGAGAAAACAAGAAAATGGATGTGTTCCGTTTGTAATAAAAATAAACATTTTTTTTCAATGGAACATTTCGGTGACATCAGAAGGTCATGAAAGGTCTTCCTTGGCCCAAGCCTGTGTTTATTTTCTGTGGTGAAGGGGGCAGGGTTCTGAAGCAGCAGGCATCTCCCTGAGAGGAGGCCCCTCCAGCTCTGTCTCCCTTTCCCAAACCTTGGCTCAGGAACACCCAGTCCAGGCCACCAGACAGGGACGGACAGGGACAGCCGCTCCTTGGAGCCCCACCCTCACCACGCCACTGTTCTGGCACTTGCTGGTGGTTGGGGGTGGGGGTGCTTCTGTTTTCACACTGCCTCTCACCAGCCCTCCCGGTGAGGTATAGGGATGGGACAGGTAGGTGAGCTTTCTCTTGGGAGAGGTGTGAGGCCCAGAGAGCCCTGGCTTCAACCCTCAACCTTGAACCTAATTAAACAACCTACCCAAAGTCACATAGTCAGCAACTGGCCTAGAGGCAAAAGGTTATTGAAGAGGCTGTTTTAGGCAGAAGTGGGAATGTCCACTTACCCCTCACTTCCCCCACCCCCTTAACAGAGAGCTTTCTGGAGTGGAGACCTATACTCTGGGGGCAGATCAATAAGAGTCCCATGGCCTATCCGTGTTTGGGGTTCCAGGCTCCAGTAAAGCTGGCACTGCCTTTTAGTTTCTGGAGGCACAAAGGTTCCCAGCAGGCCTCTAGGAGACCTTCCCTCATCTATCCCTTCCCCCTCCTCTGGCTTCTATTTGCACCCTTGTGCCTCTCTCTAGTCTTGGAAGGGTTTCTGTTTTCTTATATATAAACCTTTCCTTGACCTCATAACAATGGCTACCTGAGCACCATATCCTCTGCATCTATTAGGGACAGTTCAACAGTACACAGACAAGGCATCTACAACAGACAGAAAATGACAGCAGTGTTGTGCCAACCAAAAGTCACAACCTGGTAGTGGGTCATGAAATCAAATTAGTGGGTCACGGACAGCACCTTAAAAACATAAAATAGAATACAATAGAAAACATCACAGTGCACATACACAGCATGGGTAAATACTGTCCCGTGAAAATTGTTTTAGTTATCTTGCAGTATAAAATGTGCTTCTTGCCGTGGGTCTCTGAACCCCTGTCCAAAAGAACACGGGTTAAGACATAGAGTAAAGACTCATACAGCAAACACATAAGGCTGCCTGCTCTGTGGCAGGTACTATGCTAGGTACAAGAGACACACTAATAAATAATACATTATTCATTAGTCTCAATTAATCTCAATCCATCTTCTGGTTGGGAAGCCAATAAGCAAACTGCCAGTTGCAAGACAAAATGTTAAGTGCTCGGAGTATGTAGGAAGCTGTAAAACCCTGATGTGAGAGTGGGTATCTGGGAGGACTTCCCAGAGGAGGTGATATAATTAGAGTTCTTAGCAGGAAAAGACAGTGACTAGGTTCTAGTATTTCCTCCATTCTACACATAGGAAATTATAAAAAAAGAAAAAAGAAAAAAAGAGTTTAGAGTTGCCTCCTCCTACTAAGCTTGTGAAAGACCTTGGTTAAGTCAATTAACCTTTCCAGACCCTGTTTCCTCCTCTACAACATAGGCATAAAACTGCTCTGTCAACCTCAAAGACATGAGAGATTAAAAGAGGCAGTGTCTGTGTAAGTACTTTATAAACTATAAATGAGGGAGGGATTGTCTCTACCGATGAGCAAATTGAAGTCTAGAGAGATGTAGTGTCCTGTCCACCACTACAGAGGTGGGGGTAGCAGGTCCCTCTGAATCCTCAATTCTCCCCTCCTCCCTGCACTCTCCCTCCTCCCATCAACCGAACTAACTTGCAAAGGTGTAGGGGGCAGGGCCCAAAAAGGCCCCATCATAACCTAACTAATGAAGATTTACCTTCGAGAATCCTATTGGTTTAGTGATCTTTTAATAATGATGGGAGATAAATACACAAGAACGCCTCCCTTTCCCCTTCCGTTAACAAATTAAGATCTACCCAAACTCAGTTTTTAAAGTTACATAAGCATCATTCAGATCTTCTGTAACAGCTCTCATTTTGGAAAAACAGCATTTCCATTAAAATAGTGTTATATAAAAAGGTTTTGTCAATGTGTGTGTAGGAACAGAAGAAACAGGCCCACACGAGCACTATTAAGGCACACAGGCTGATACACATCACAACCACACCTGTCCTCATGAAGGAGGGACTGTGGGGGTCAGGTATTTGATGGTACCTGGAGAGTTCAGATATGACCTACTTGTCCTCCACCTCCTAGTGAGACCTGGTGTAAGTTGGGCAATGGGAACTGCAGAGGGAAGGCCATCAGCTGCTCCCAGCTGCCAGAGACCAGAGAAGTCCTTACCTTCTGGAAGCCCCTTCCTTGGTCGGTGAGTTCCATTAAATCAGGTACTATTAGGGTTCGAATAGCTCATAAGTCACCCAGTGCAATCTCACCCTACATCACTCCTGCCAGTGTTGAATGGTTCCCTTCCTCCCAAGGCAGCCCACATCACCTGTGGACAGATGTAGCTCACTGGGAAGGATCTAATATGGAGTTAAAACTTGCCCTTCTGGAGCCTCTTGGGAACAAGTGTGTGTGTGTGTGTGTGTGTGTGTGTGTGTGTGTGTTTGTGTGTGTCCCTCACCTACAGCCTTGAAAGTCCAGGAGCCATAGCCAAGGGAGGGTGTCTGAGGCCTAAGAGCAAAGAGGGAGGGTAGCATTGAGGTCACTGAGCAAAAGCTCTTCCCTTAGAGACCTCTATCCATCTAAACTGAGGCTGGGACTACCGGGTTGGGGGGGGTGGGGGGAGGAGAGTAAGCCCTGAATGGGAATGAGTGAGGGGCTTTGAGCAAAGCCCTGCAACTCATGTCTCATTTGAAGTGGGGGGGGGGGGGGGGGCTGAGACCGTCCCGAGATCAGTTCCAGTTCTGATATTCTGGGATCCTGAGTCCGCCTCCCCCTCACCGCCCCCCCCAACACATCCCTTTCGGGATTCAATGGTTGTACTCTTTTATGTGAAACTGGGGGTTCACGATTCGAGGGCCAAGCAGGAAGTAAGAAAACTGCCCCGAACCCTCCTATCCTGACCCAACCTGGGTTAGGCTTCGCGGCTTGCCCTGGTTACCCGAGAAGAGTTGCACAGACGTGAACACACAAGCACCGAGTAGGGAAACGTGAGCTTTGGAGTGTCCTTTTAAGTAGTTGGGAAGGGGGTGTGGCCGAGGAGACTGGGAGGCCGCAGCAGGGCGAGGGGGGGAGTGGCCCGGGGGCGTGGCCGCAACGACTGGAATGTTGTTGGGTCCTCGCACCGCATAGTAAGGAGGGGCCACGCCCCTTTTCTCCAAGAGGGCCAATTGGAGCGCCGGAGCGGTTTCAAGTCTCCCCCGCCAGCCTGCCCGCCCGCCACCCCACCCCCCTCGGGGATTCGCTTTTTCCGTAACAAAATAGCAAAGCTCCGGATGTTCCGCAGCCCCAGCAGCTCACAGGTGAAGGGTCCTGGGGCCTAGGACGGTGCTCCGGAGCGGCAGGCACTGGCCGGCGGTGGAGAGGCCGGGTCCGGAGCCAGGAGGCGCGCGGGGGTGGGCGCTGCAGCCGCGGGTTGTTTATCCGGAGTACGGAGGGGAGGGGGGAGCCTGGAAACCGCCCCGTGTCCCATTTCCTCCTCTTGTTTTCGCTCCGGATTCTCCATGTTGGACCCAAACTGAGGAGCCCGGAGCTGCTGCCGGGGGATCGGGGCCGGGGGCAACCGGGGAGCCGCTGCCCGGGCCGCCCGCCCTCCGTACAGGCCGCCTCCCTTCCCGGCCCAGGGAGGGAACGAGAGCAGGGATGTGAACAGCTGTGGGAGTCCGAGTCTCGGGAGCCGGAGCCGGAGCGGGCCCCCGCCCAGGCCCCCCAGCCCAGCCCAGCCTGCGCGCCCGCCGGTCCTCCCGCCCAGCCAGCCCGGGCCCGCGGGATTGTTAGATGGAACACGGCTCCATCATCACCCAGGCGCGGAGGGAAGACGCCCTGGTGCTCACCAAGCAAGGTAGGGGCAGCAACTTCCCAAAACTTTGCGTCGCCCCCGGGCGGGTGGGGGGCTAGCACAAGCCCCGAACCCGAGTCCCGGCCCCTGACCTCCCGGGGATCAGAGCCTTAGATTCCGACCAGACTCCCTAGTCCATCCGCCCCCGCGTCTCTGTCCGCACTCAGACCCCCATGGGGGCGGTGCGGGGCCCCGGCTCCCGGCGCCCGAGGGGGAGGGGCGTCATCCGCGCAGCTGTCACCCCGTCCTGCACCCCCTCCCCCCGTATAGAGAGACTGAGGAGTAGCGCTCGAAGCGCGAGTCACCAGCGTCCGTCCCCTCCTGAGTTGGGAGGTGGGGTCGTCACTTTCCCGCACGACGGCGTGCAGCCGCCCCAGAACGGCGGGGAGAGGGGTGGGAAGGGGGACGGAGGGGTCCCGAGCTGGAATGGAGCCGGAACTGGAGTCCAGCACTTCCCAGCGGCTCCCTAAGGCCGAGGTCGCGGTGGCCGCGGGCGGTGACGGCGTCCTGCGGGACTTGGGACCAAGTTCACCGCCTGGGGGCGGGGGCGGCCGCGGTGGGGGAGGGGCCGAGCCTGCGGGACCTACTGGCCCGCCCGCGGCCCTGCGCTGGGCCCGGGACCTCGGCGGCGCGGCGCTCCGGCTGGGCTGCCTCCTGCCGTGTTTGCTGAGCCTACGAGCCCGACCCCGAGGCCCGGCCAGAGCCCCTCCCTGCCCCGGTGCGCTTCCCCGGGGCCGCCGCTGCACACACAGAGCCGCGTTTGTTTAGCCCGGGAGCGGTGTCCCTGGTTACATAATTCGCCGGATGGCATCAGACCCGGCGTGTTTCTGAATCGCGCAGCGAAAAAGTGCGAGTTCTCCGTGGGCAGCAGCTCGCGGCCCCCGCCTTCCTGAGGGTCAGGTGCAGACGCGAGGGGGTCGCGGGCCCTCTCTGGGGTGGTCTTGGCGATCGGAGCGGGGTAAGGCCTCGGCCTCTCCCGAGGGCGGGGAAAGGTCGGGCCCGAGGGTGGAATCTCTTAGTTCGGTGACTGGAAGCCCCGAAACTCTTTTTCCCCTCCCCAACGTTCCTCCTGGAGCCTTGAGGAATGTGTCTAAAATAGTGGACAGAATTTCTGCCAGGAGTAAGGACTAGCGTCTGTTTTTTGGGGTGTTTGTTTTTTTGTGGGTTTTTTTTGTTTTTGTTTTTTTCTGGAGAACTTCCCGGACTGAGGCCACCTGGCCCTGAGACTGGGGAAAGCACGCTCTTGGTACCAAATCTGAAGCGTTCCTGCCCTTCCTCCGACCCCCCCAGAACAGGACGTGCAGGGCCAGTACTGCAATTGAACGTATCCAGGCCTAGACCCTGGTGGGTGGCCAGCTGTGGTGCCTCGGTGTCGCCCACATCCCCCCTATTTGGAAACATTAGTCAGCAGGTCACTTATTCCTGGGGTTCACAGTCCCAAGGAGCTCCCCTAACTTGCCTAGGGGCAAGGGCTGCTAGTGTCAGCCTTTCCCTATTTCCTGGAGTGGAAGGGATTGGGGAGGGGGCACTGTGTGCTTCTTGAATTTATGGCCTTCTTTAAATTAAGCTTGCCCTGGGGAGGGGGAGAGCTTTGCCTGTTCAGATCCCAACCCCAGAAAAACCCCTGCCTCCCTCTGCCCTGCTCTCCTGGCTGCATCACTAACTAGGCTGTGTGACCCCAGGGGCAACTTCACCTCTGCTGGCCGCCCAGCTGTGCTGAGGCCTGAAGAGCGGAGTCTTTCTGGGTTGAGAACTTGACTCCTGCCTGGTCCCAGTATCATCCCAGGAGGTAGCCATAAGTGAAGAGCTTAGGCGTGGAAGGATTCCATAGGAATCCTTCTGTGTTAATGACACTTGGGAAGAACCACCCTGTGCTTCCCTGCTCTGGTCCTTCTCTTGTAGAGGCTCTAGAGGGTGCCTTCCTGGTGAGGGAATCACACCAGGAGTGAGACAGAGCAGGACTGCTGAAGGGGCATCTTACATATCAGCTGGCCGTTTCAGCCACAAGGGCCTGTGTTGGGGAACAGAATAGATGACAGCAGGAAGCGGAGCAGCTGGCTTCTGTACAGTGTTGGGTTGCTGATGTTGGTTGGATTTTCTTGGAGTTACGTTTTTTGTTTTCCTTTTTGTGTGTGGTTTGTCCTTCAGACTTATCCCTGGAGGAATCTGAATTCCCAAGCTAGCAACCATGGGTCTTTCTCCATGTAATTGGACTGCATTCCAGAGAAGACATACTATTTTCCTGGGCTGCCTGGGCACCCAGCAACCAGCAAGCCAACTTTCTGAGTCTCTCCTTATTTACAAATCCTGCATCCCTTTTTTCTTTTAAGTGGGGGTGGGGAGAAGATGTTTTAATTCTCTCCTTTATGAGTTCCTTGCCCCTTTTCTGCCAGCATCCCATCTCTGTGCCCTCCTGCCTCCTTTGAAAAAAAGGGGAGGGGGTGTGATGCAGTTTATTAATAAGTAAATTTCTAGGAGAAAACTAAATTGCTCTCAGCTTGGGTGGCTTTTTAGTGAGGTTGTTTGCCATTACAGGATTTTAGGTTTGTGTGTGTGTGTGTGTGTGTGTGTGTGTGTGTGTGTGTGTGTGTGTTTCCTTTTTAGCATTCTGTTCTTGGAGCTTTAGGGCTGGCTGGGTGTGTTGATGATTCAAAAGTAATTACAGCAAGGGAAGTAGAAAAAAGTTACTGAAAGCATTGATGATAAAAGGACCAAAATTGGATCATCTTCCCAGCCAGATGGGTGAAATGGCTTCCTGGTACAGCAGGGACAGGGTTGTGTGTAACATCAAAAGTAAAAAGGAAAAGTTAATACGAGTTTGGCCAGAGAACAGCCATTTATTACAGCCCCATACGAGAGTGCAGGCCCCGCTGCTGGGAGGTTGTGCCATGGGGTTTTAGAGTTAGATGGGGGAAAAGCCCAGGAAACAGGACCAAACTTGTCACCTCTCCGCGTAAGAGGAGGGAGTGGAGGCAGCCTCTTCCAGGGCTCAAAGTGACCCACAGTTGGGGGGGGGGGCAGGGGGGAATCAGGTCCTTTTTTTGTTTTCCATGAGACCTAATGACCCTTCCTCTCAGGGAGAGTGTGGGGATTGTCTTCTCACATGAGAAACTGCACGGGTTCTGGTAGCTGACCATCCCCCAGAATCAGGACGGTGGCACATTTTTCTATCTCCTGCTTTCTCCCCATAAGGAGGAAATTCTGCCCTATTCTCTCATGAAAAAGCTCAAACGCTTCTCATGTCGGAGGCAGGCCCTTCACTTGAAAAGCTCAGAACAAATGTCGTTGGGGCTTTCTTCCTCAGTTTGCTCTTTGTGGTCCGGGGTGCATGTGTCCCCATCCACTCTCAGTCTTGGCCTCTTTGAGGCTCTGAGGCTCCCTGCAAGACTCCTTTGGAGTTTTTCCTCCATCTTGGAGTGGGATAGGGGCCTGTGTGGTGACTTAAAGATTGCGTTTGTTCCCTCTGGAATAGCCCAGGAGAGTGCTAACTCCGCAACCAAGTTTGTAAATTTTTAACATCCTGAGGCTGGGAGTTTGCCATTCTGCTGCTGCTTTTGACTGGCATAGCTCTCTGTGGAGAAGGACTTCGGAATTGCTGTGAAACACCCTTCAGAGATGGCACGGGTGGTGGTGTTTCTGTCTCCTCCCTTCTCCGCTATAGGGGTCTTACCGAAACTGGCAGTGGAGATGCTGTTTCGTCCTCTGTGGGAATGGCCACATCTTTTATGATCGTGGGCTTTGTCAAGATGGTGAATACTGTAGAAGTCACGTTTCTAGCCAAGGTGGATTGATGCTCCCAGCCCCTCGGTGGAGAATTAAATAATAGCAGTATTTATAAAAAAGGAAAAGGAAAGGCAATATGCAAAAGTGTACATATCTATATGCAAATGTATATCCCTGCCTCTTCCTCGTCAGCTTTCTTCCTGCTAACTTTTGGGTCATTTAGGAATAGTGTCTTTTATTCCCATCTTGGGAAGTTTGCTTGTTGTGTTGGGTGAAATGGGAAGGGGTGGAGGGCAGGGGCAGCAAGGTGTTCATTGTTACTTCAAAGAATTGTTGGGGCGCCTGGGTGGCTCAGTTGGCTAAGCGTCCAACTTCAGTTCAGGTCATGATCTCACAGTTAGTGGGTTTGAGCCCTGCGTTGGGCTCTGTGCTGGCAGCTCAGAGCCTGGAGCCTGCTTCAGACTCTGTGTCTGCCTCTCTGTCTGCCCCTCCCCTGCTCTCACACACTATGTCAAGAATAAACAAACATTTTTTTTTTTTTTAATTAAAAAAAAAAAAAAAAAAGAATTGTTCCAGAAGCAGAGTTCCTTGCTTCAGGCCTGGGTGCACATCCCTGCTTTTCTTATTCACAGTGAGACTTAACAAATCACTTTGGTGTTCTGAGTGACTTATCTGTGAAATAGGAATATTGATATTTATACTTCTGTAATGCCTAGTACTTAGGAGATGATTGATAAACATTAATGTCCTTCTTTTTTACACAGCCAGACCACTACTCATTCCTCCTCCCATTCCCCCAAGGACAGAGTGCAAACAGCACAGGGTCATGTGGGTTTTATTGTTAAAGACAGGTGGCTGGGGGTCAGAGGGGACACTGATGTGGGGGCTTGGGCCTTCTGGAAGAATCAACCTCTGAGGCTTGCAAACAGCCTTGCTGCATAGACCCCTTCTTTGTGCCTGTGTGACTTGGAATGGGATTTTATCTGCACTAATGCGAGTAGCGTGTGCCTTAGGGCATCTGCCGCTCTGCCTGGCGTCTGGGCATCTGGGGATGGGAGGCCAGGGAGCCATGCCCCTCCTGTGAAGAGTTTCTGAAGTCCAAGCCTTCTGAGCAGTTGCTCAGCCTCTCAGAAATGTATATAATCAACACTTAGGACAACTCTGTGCTGCGTTGTAGGAGGGTTAATGGACGCAGTGAGATTCACATTTAGGGAATTCTAGTAACAAGGAGAGAAATAAAAACTGGGATTTCGGAAAGAAATAGATGCTCTTAAGCTGTGTCTTTGCTGCTGTGGTTTGGGGGTACAGCATTGAGAAAGCACAAAAAGCAGCCTTAAATTGCTTTTCATCCCATCTCAGGCCAGCCTGCTCGCAAAGCACAGAATTAACTCACTTGTCTTGGGGTCATGGGATTGGGTGTGGCCCTGACATAATTCCCTCCCTCTTCTGAAATGGAGGCATAGTTCCCAACTGGGAACTATAGATGAGCTTATTAACGTGCAACTCTTATGAAGGAACCAGTAGAAATCAAAGTGGAGACGTTGACTTAGAACTAGAAGCCTCTCTGGACCAGAAACCAACTAGAACAGAGTTTCTTTGTCCAGCAAAGGGCCCAGCCCTTTCAGGTCTGTGTGCCTGCATCAGGTCTGTTATTACAGAATGAGTACTCCAGGGAGCACCCAGCCTCCCTCTAGGCAGTAGGTGTGTATGTCCTGTTTTACTGGTCACCTCTTCTAGGGGTCAGCCCTGAACCTGATCTCTGAGTACATCTCCTGACAGTTGCCTTCCCTTTCCAGGTGCCCCTAGTCCTTCTTTTGCCCCCTAAAATTGAGACTTTGCTCATACTCTGTCTTTACTCTATACCTACTCTTGTTTCTTGAGGAACGAATAGCTTTTGCATCCTGTAGAATTTGCTCTTCCCCACCCGCACCGTTCTCAGGGAACAAGTGTAGCCCCATTCCCAGTGAGAGCCAGGCAGATTCATGGGAAGGCTCAAATGGCACAACACAGGCTGTGGGAGCGCCTTCCCAGTGTGGTGAGTCCCAGCTCCTCTGTTTCCATAGCAGAATGGGATTGGGGCCCCTCCTTCACAGGAACAGGGGTCTGCAAAAAGAGATAGCAGGCTTTTTGACTCCGTGATAGAGCAAGTACTCCTAGAGAGGAAAACCAGACCCCGCTGGTACAAGTCCTCTGAGATAGCAGAGACACTGAGCCAGTGAGACATGGTGGGAAGAGGGACCAAGGGGCCACTGGCTGAATCATCCTCCAGTCCTGGAAGGGTTAGTCAAGGACCACTGGCAACCTTTAGGTATTGTCCCTCAGCCAGGGACACACATCAGGATCTCCTGTGACACTTACTAAAAATATAGACCCCACCTGGGTCCTGCCGAATCAGAGCATGAGCAGGTGGGCCAGGCATGTGTGTGTTCCAAATGCTCCCTATGATTCTGACAAGTGTCCCTGGAGAAGAGCCAGGTAAACACAGCAATGGCCCCAACTGCCTGCTTAGCCCTGAGCAGGAAGAGTCTCCCGGAGGGATCCAGTTTTGCTGTTTGTTAAAGATCCGGTGGCTCGTAAAGGGGAATCCTAAAGTTTTCTGAGTGTGAAGGGACAGAGTAATGATCCCAGATGAGATTTATAGAGCACTTACCATGGACCAGACACTGTTCCTGGCTTTTTATATCTAGCATCTCATTTAATCCTCACAATGACTTGGGAGATGAGAGATGGGAATTATCTCTACTTCACAGATGAGGAAAACTCCGCTGAGAGCTGAAGCACCTTGTCCAAGGACACATGGCTAGTGAGTGTCAGCCAGGACCCTGACTCCAGAGTCAAGCCTTAACCATGACCCGCACTGCCTCTCATTTATTTGCATTGTGCATTCCACTTTCTAAAAGCACAAGCTTCAGGTAATCTGAAGCCACCTTGTAAGGGACCCTGTAGTGTCGACCTTTTCCCATTGACCTGTGAGGAAACTGAGCCACAGAGAGGTTGCGCCTCAGGCAAGACCACAAAGCTGGTTGAGAAGCCGAAGTGGGGCGGGGTTTCTTGACTTCTAGCTCAGTGCTTTCTCAGTTGGACACACCTATACCGGTTGGCTGATCCCAGGTGAAGCAGAGGGGTGTGGTAGGAGCAGGTGAGTTTCCCTGGAGGCGGACAGACTCCCTGGCAGTCCTTCCCTGGCAGACTCCTTCCAGTCTTTCTGCAGAGGCCAAGCGACTAGAGGAAGGAAGGAACTGGTTGGTCAACCTCAGTGAGTGAGTGTGTGTGTGTATGTGAGAGAGAGAGAGAGAGACTGATTGTTTTTTGTGGAGTCCCCTGGAAGGCCACTTCCCAGGCTTGGCCCTGTCACTACCTCTGTGTGACCTCTGGGATGAGAAGAAATCTCTATGGTCTGTGTCAGTGGGAACATTTTGAGATCGAGATTAGGATATGAAAGTGCCTTACCCTGAACGACTAGCAGCTGACACTAGAGCCAGGCCACACCCCAGGCTCCTTATAATTCTCACAGCTCGGTGGAATAGGTAGTTAGTTCCCATCTACAGATGAAGAGACTGAGGCCCAAGGCCACATACCTTATATGTGGTAGAGCCAGGATGTAAACCCAAGTCCGTGGCCCTTTGGGTAACCACTGTCTTTTTCACCCGTCGGAGGAGAGGTGGTTGAGGGTCCCTCGTTTTATCCTGTGCCTTCACTGCTCTTCGTCTCGCTCATGCGTATGTCACGGAAAGCGGGCTTACGGAGCTGGGGGGGAAAGAGGCACCGGGTTCTTCGGGGCCTTCCACCAAATCCAGCATTCCAGGAGTCGGCCAGAGCGCCAAGACCAGGGCTGAAACAGCCACCAAGGTGTTTCTGTCCTGCTAGGCAGATTTCTCTTAGCTTCCCAGCCTCCCGCAGGGGCCTGCTCAGCACCTCCACGGGGAGAGAGAGGCTCAAGGTGGGCAAAGGTGGTTTCCAGGCCCCCACGATGACATCTCTGCCCTAGTTGGCGTGCGTGGGGCGAGGCCTCCGGCAGAGGCAGGGGCAGAATCCAGCTCTCTGGGTTCTCCCGGATGGTATCTCTTGTCTGTCTCAGCTGCCACTGTGGGCCATCGCTCGCTTGTCCACTGAGAGCCCTCTGGTATGCGGCTGGGGGCTGAGCCTTCCGCTGACACCTATGTGAGGAAACGGCTTCTTCGGCCCTAGTCCAGGACCTGCTGCTGCTTCTGGGAACCCCAGCCCCACCCCAGTGTGGTTTTAAAGTATGTTAGAGCTGCCTAGGTGGGTATCTTGGCCATGACTTGTATAAAGTTTGCTTGATAGAGTATCTTGATCATGTTTGAGAAGTTACCAGGAATCCTCTGCTCCCAAGACGGTCTTTCTTGAGGGAGGTCCCTAAAATTGAGGCCCTGTGTTGAGATCGTTGACCAGATTGTTGGGGGGGAACAGGCAGGGGGAAGGGCAGGAGGTGAATAGCTAGTGACCTGTGACCCCCACCCTACAGGTGGCATTAAAGACCCGGGACTGAAAAAAGCTCTTCTTTCTTAGAAGAAACGGAGATACAAGGAGCTGTCCCGCTCAGAGAAGGGGACTAACAGAGACACCACATGAATAAATCAGCCTGGATGCGGGAGAGCAGGGAGGGCACCAGCATAGAACATGCTGGTGTGAGCTAAAGAGCCTGGCTAAAACTACTTTTTTTTTTTTTTTTTTTTTTTTTTTTGCTTTTATTTATTTTTGAGACAGAAAGAGACAGAGCATGAACGGGGGAGGGTCAGAGAGGGGGAGACACAGAATCTGAAACAGGCTCCAGGCTCTGAGCTGTCAGCACAGAGCCCGACGCGGGGCTCAAACCCACAGACCGCGAGATCACGACCTGAGCTGAAGTCAGACACTTAACTGACTGAGCCACCCAGGTGCCCCTAAAACTACTTTTAAAAGTCCATGCCATCACAGTCGCAGTTGCTCTTTGGAACTTCGGGAGCTGGTGCTGAGCTGCGTGAAGCCCTGCCTGCCTTGTCACCTGCAGAAAACAGTGTCAGCAATTGACATTGTGAAAACTGGTATACCCTCCCCATTGTTTCCAGTCTTTTCTGTGTGGGGGATGTCTAGGCATCTCTCAGCCTCTTGTTCCCCTGCCGACTCACCTGCTGGTCCAAGGAGCCCTTCCGTCCACCTGGCACTTCAGGGCCTATCCCCAGCCAAGGCCCAGGAGCCCCTTGCTGTGGACCTGGGAGGACTCCTCTCCATGGGGAGCCCCAATCAGACGTGTCTTGGCTGCAGGGCCCAGGCAGCTGGCCAAGAAGGGCCGGAAATGCTCCAAATACTCTCCTTCCTCCAATAGCTAAGGGGAGGGAGGCCCCTCAGAGAGGCCATTTTATAGTGATAGCCAGACTAAATCCTTTGCTTATGGGGGGATGGGAAATGGTGGGGAAGGAAGTACTTCTGAGGGAACCAAGAAAGCATCCTTCTACGTGAATGGGCTTGTTAAAACCCGATTGCCTGAGAGCTTGCCTTCTGCCGACTCCTAGGCGGATGTGTGAGGAGTTCCTTTGCTGGGACACGAAGCTGTGTTGTTGGCAATGGTGATATCTGAACCTGACCTTCAGAAGAGGGTTATAAATAGTGTTGTCCTGGCAAAGCCAATCTTCATCTGTGTGTGTGTGTGCGTGTGTGTGTGCGCGCAGACCTGTACATGCACAAGCTTCTTAAGAGGCAGAGGCAAATAGCGTCCCCATCTGGTGCTTCTTGGGGGCAGCGGTGGTAGACAGACGGAGAGAGGGCACTGTTTATTTCAAGTGGAGCAGCCTCACCTGCTTTCCTGTTATTTGTAGAATATTAGCCAGGGTGTTTGCAAGCTGGGAAACAACTTTTGTAGTGGATTTGGAAGAAGGTAGGGGCTGTTTAGACTTCGTGAAACCTGCTCACGATCAGAGTCCTTTGGCACCTCGCTCACAAATCTCCTCTGGAGCTTCAGCCACATGCTGGGAGCGGGAGGGCCCCTGGTCCCCTGTTGTCGGTCTCCCGCAGTGAGGTCACAGTGTTGCTCACTAGTGGTCATCTCCCTTTAGATGATTAAAACGAGCACAGCATTGAGTTGTAGAGTTTGCGCGGCACGTTGCCGTGCGAAGGGCAGGTTTTGTTTCTCCCTTCACTCAGGAGGGAGGTCTTGGTGTTATCCCAGGTAGTGGATGAGGAAACCGAGGGTCAAAGAGGCTGTACGTCAGAGTCAGTAACTGGCAGGGTCTGGCCTCCAGCCCAGGCGATACTCGGAGCGGGGGTCCCTGCCATACCCCACCTTCTTTTCACACCCTGCCTTGGCAGGAAGCCTTGCACCAGTGAACTGGAGGAGTGGCTTGGCTTCCCTGTTCTCAGCCACCTGCTTGCTTTCTTCTTAAGCCAGAGGTCCCCTCATTAGGTCTGTGCTGGTCCTCTCCGACGCTCAGGCCCACACCAGATGTTTGGAGCAGGGAGAGCAGATGCGGGTCGGTGGCCGGACAGGAGAGGAAGGCTGGGTGTCCACAAAGCGGGTAGCAGGAGGAATGAACGAGGGAGAGCAGCTAATTAGGGGGCTCCATGGCACCCCCTGGAATCCTGCCCTCCCTGTTTGGGAGACCGTGTGCAATGAAATCCCCAGGGACCTGGAAGTCCTCTCGTGTCCCATGTTCCCGGCCCCGGAAGGGGGTTTAGGGGCCCCTGGCCGTCAGGGGCATAATACTGAGTGCCGGCTGAAAGGAGCCTCTGAAAGACTCTTTGACACAAGTTTCAGATCCCACTCTGATGAGTGTTCCCCCTTACCCTTAAACCCACTGAACAAAGCAGGTCTCGGGCCAGAGGCCCTGTCTCCAGCCCTTACCCTTCTCCCTCCGCCATTGTCCTCTTGATTTCCCAGAGGTATCTGTCAGAGCAGGTGCAGGACTGGGATGGGGGTGAAGTGAGCCCTGGGGTGGAATCCCAGAGCCTTGCACCTTTCATGGCCTGCCCAAGAGGACAGTGAAGGAGGGGGGTGGGCCCCAAACTAATCCTTTACCATCCTAGCCTAGAGAGGAGTAGAACAAACAAGCGTCCCTGCTGTCATATGAATAAATGTACACGATGCCCCCTGTCAGGGGCCCTGTGGGGTAGTGGGTAAGAGCTCTGGCTCTGGGTTAGCAGATCTAGGTTCAATGGCTCTGCTCTCATACTACCTGTGTAACCTGGAGTAGTTGCTTAACCTCTCTGCTTCAGTCTTGCTTCTGTAAAACGGGGCATTAGTGCCTACAAATGGGTTTGTAGTGAGGATTAAATGAAGTAGTGGTGTCAAGTGTCCTAAGAGAGGGCTGGCACGTCATCAGTTCGTGGTAAACATGACTGAGGCACGGAACGACGAACAGGATTGCCTCAGGTGCTCCGCTCCTCTAGTGCCTGCCTCACTGTCCTCACATAGAGAATGCTTTTCTGTTTCTAAGTCTTCCGGGTTGTTGCAAACCAGCGAAGGCATCCACGGGGCCGGGCTCCGTAGTAGTGACACCCAGGGTCCTGGAGTTCCCGCAGTTGTTCACTGAGCCAGTCACAGTTACTGAGTACCTGCTGTGCAGAGCTCCAGAGGCTGGTGAATGCTCTCGACCAAGGCCATTACAGGCCCCATCAGGAGGCAGCCATGTTGAGGGGAGGCTAAAGAGGCCCTAATAGATTCTCGGAGGCAGTGTTGGTAAATATAAGAAGGACAGACAGCCTGGAGAAGGATTGAGGGAAGTAGGGCCCCAACAGAGGGGCATGCGGGGTATTGACCTTGCTGCTGTGGGCCTGGGATACCCTCCCCAGGCGCCACAGCTCTGTGCTCTGCTCCAGGCGCCTGCCCCCGAGGTCAAGGCATTTGTGGTCCCTGAGGCCCAGGGGCTGCCTGGTCACATTGTGTTTTTGAGAAGACCTTCATCCCCTGCTGAGTCCAGATGAAGCTGAGGAGCCCTGCCCCCCACCCCACCAAGCTCTGCGTCTACGGCCCAAGCGCCTCTGCCTGTTGGGCCTCCCGCAGTGGGCACCGGCCGGGCCTCTCTGTGGCCCCAGCCAGCTGCCCCTTTCACCCCCCTGCCTCTTAAGATTACTCAGCCTTCACATCGTCTGTCACTAAGATGCTGACTGCGTTCTTGACGGCCTCTCTTCAGGAAAGGCTCGGGCTGTGTGGCCTTTTAAGAAAGGCTCCGTGCCCGGGTTAAGCCTCTGAATGTGGTTCTGCGTGAAGAAACCATAAACCAAAGGAAAAGTGATGGTTCAGCTTTGGTCTTGGAGCTTTGTGTCAGCGTCTGCTGGAGTCCCCGGGCTCGGAATTGAATGTGGGCCATACAGGCAGGTGGAGAAGCCGCCCTTGCCCTCTGATTCCTGCATAGATTATTAAGAGTAGGAAAAAGTCCAAGGAGCCGCGCATCCTGCTCTTTAGTACTGGGCTCTGCTCTGAGGTTTGTCTCTTTGATACAGGGGCCTTGGTGGGGGCGTAGTGAGGGGGCCCCAGTGCAACTTCTTCCTTTTATCACAGAATCCCCAGTCCCTGGAAATCTTGCTTTTTCCACTGGGGCCAAGAGCTCAAGAGTGATCCCCGGGTATGTAGGCGAATTGCCAGGGAGGCCTGATCACTTACTGGAAGGTTTCTAATGATCATACCAGTGTCAGGGGGTCTGGCCTCACCCAGGGAGGGAGAACGAGCTCTGAAGGGCAGAGATGCCAGCCTGCACCTGCAGGAAGCCCCTCTGCTTCTGTTGAGTCGGAGGGAATAGATTGGCCGGGCAGTGCTGGCTGCCACTTGACTGACTGCTGTTCAGCGGCCATTTCCTCACCCTGGGTCATGAGGAACAGAGTTTGGTTTTCTCTCCTCTGCAGGGTTCCAGGCGGCCGCAACTGGATATTAAATGGCTGTCCCACTGCCTCTCTGCAAGGGCCTCTGTGCTCTGACGACTAACCCCTACCTTGCTTTGGGGTGGGCCCCACCTGCTTGCCTCCCCCTTCCCTTCATAAAGGGAACAGCCAGAGGAGGGTTGTCCTTGGTGCCACATTCTGTTTGCCTTTTTAACCCCCCACAAGGACAAGCGTTTCCAGATTCATTTTGTTTCCTGCACTGTAGTTTGCCCCATGCTTTATGGTGAAGTGGGCTGGGTTTAATCCTCAGCCCCTCCCGCCTAGGTGGAGACCTGTGGCTGGGGACCAGTCTGGCAGCAGTTATGTGGCGCCACCTCCTGGCCACAGGACCCACCGTGTCTTCCTACACTTGCTGCACAGTTGCCAGAACAGTTCCTGTAAAAGCTAGAGGCACTGGAAAGACACCCTGAAGTCCATTTCTGGTTGATCCTGTAATGCCCATAGCTTTTTGTATCAGCTTGGCTTTTCTGGGGCTGCCTTGCTGAGCGTCCTGTTAACATGGCTTTGTATATCCAAAGCCTGAGTTACAAAGGCTAGACTGACGGGGCAGCTCTGGTCTAGAAGCAAGGCCGTTAGCTTAGAACGCGACACCAGGTGTGTTTCCCAGGGGTCAGCGTGCCTGTGCTTACGGATCAGGCCTCGTGCCTTTGAGGGGAGAGCAGCAGGGACAGTGGCTGGGGCAGTGAAGGAGGAGCACAGCTTCTTCCTTGGGCTGCAGCTGTTCTGTTTTCTAGCCTGTTGTTTCCAGTCTGGCCTCAGTCCTGCCGCCACTGACCCAGCTTCTAGGGAAGCTGACCCTGAACAGAACCACAGCTCCACTGACTTGCAGGGGCCTAGGTTTCTCCCTCGTGTAGAACGGCTAGTTCTGCGAACTGG
This sequence comes from Lynx canadensis, assembly GCF_007474595.2. Taxonomy (NCBI): domain Eukaryota; kingdom Metazoa; phylum Chordata; class Mammalia; order Carnivora; family Felidae; genus Lynx; species Lynx canadensis. Next base: position 83,607,580 of record NC_044309.1, on the reverse strand, counting down.
GGTTGGTCGAGGAGGATTTTTGCGCTGGTGAATTTTACTTCTGAGGGTTCCTTCAGTGTGCCACTTCCAGAGTGCAGGACACCTGGACTCGATACCTGGTGCCCCTCCCAACCAGAGAGTGAAGACCGAATCCTCTGCAGCTCATTTCCTAAACCAGAGAGTGGGGATTCCTGCTGCCTTTGCTTTAGAGAACCGTCAGAATAAGCGTGTGTGTTTCAGTGTTGACTGTATTTGGTGATCTGCCCAGCACGTGGCTTGTGCCCTGGTGGGGCTTCCAGACTGGAGGGGATACGGGCACAGGGCCACCTGTGGACAGAGTCACCCAGTAGCTAATGCCTCATCGTTCCCTCTGCCCTAGGCCTGGTCTCCAAGTCATCTCCTAAGAAACCTCGTGGACGGAACATCTTCAAGGCCTTTTTCTGCTGTTTTCGCGCCCAGCATGTTGGCCAGTCCAGCTCCTCCACTGAGCTCTCCGCATACAAGGAGGAAGCCAACACCATTGCTAAGGTAGCTAGATCAGGGTGGCAGGACGCCAGCAAGGAGGGGACTGCTAGTGGGGGCCCCTGCAGCCGTGGCATGTGGGCAAAGGTAGTCCTCCCTGAAGTCTCAAAGACCTCTGGCTCAGAGTCCCCTCCTCTGGCTTTCCTAGAGTGGCCCATTTTCTTTCTCCTGGCTTCCATTTGCGATGTGGGCCATGCAGATATCCCTGTGGTTTCTGAGAGCCCCTCTGGTCCAGATCCTCCCATGTTCCAGGAACCATACAAGGCGCTTTGCATATACTGTCTCATGTGGTGCAACCGGCAGCCCGGCAGGGAGGGTCACAGGCTCTTCCCACTTACACACCTGGAAACAGAGATCCAGAGGGTCTGTGTAGCCCCTGAAGAGTTAGTGGTTAATAAACAGTAAGTAGTATCAGAGTGCAAGCCCCCATCTCTCTGGCTGTGACACCTGTGTTTGTTGTTGTTGTTTACTATGCAAAGCTGTCTTCCAAGTTACTTGACTTCTTGAAATTCTGCCACACTCCAGCACTCTCACCTGTCTTGGGGGGACATTGGGAAATTTATGGGTGTCTTTGAGCCTTCCAGTGAACAGAAGGTATGTCTGGCATTTCAAGGGTGGGCACAGCCCTGACCAAAAACCCATCTGCCCCCAATGCCATTGGTTACTTCTTTCCGAAATAACCAAGGTCTAGCTGTCCGATTCCTCTCTCAAAACCAGGCTGAAGACATGCATCAGTGCATTACTCAGTAGGCGGAAGTGCACTTAAATAAAGTGCAACGTGACAGTATTACTTAGCAATTGATTCCTACAAAGTTCACAGTAACATGGAAAAAGTATTGAGTCGCAACATTAAGTCTAAAAGCAGAATGTGAAATTACATATTATGGGGGGAAGGGCTGCTAAAACAGACTTGAAGGAAATACACTAAAATGCCAACGTGAATTTTTTCTAAATGCTAGGATTTTAATGTTTCCTCAAGGTATCACGTTTTACAGTCATAACAACATCTCTATTATTAGCAAAAGGCCAGGGAAGCCCTTCTGACCTTTCTGTACTCCACCCCCCCTCACGTTTCAGGACCCACAGTGTGGGCTCACGTTGGCATACTTGATGTATCCTAGGGGCTCGGCGCCCTCCCCGCACTGTGTGTCACCCCCAGAAGAGAGTATAGAAAACACATGTTCTCAAAGAGAAGCCTGGGTTCCAGGACTCAAAGACGCTGAACCACCACAGTGAGGAGTTCCGATTTTGGTTGTGTCTGATTCCCGTGTCCCTGCATCAGCCACTGAGTTCCCTGTCCCTCGGTTTGTCCAACTGAGACACTGCCTTCTCCATCCTTCATCAGACCTGATGTTGAAAGGCAGCTCTGGCCTTTCCCCTTTCCTGTGCAGCTCTTAAGAAAAGTCACTTTTGGGGCACCTGACTGACTTAGTGGCAGAGCATGTGACTCTTGACCTCAGGGTCATGAATTCAAGCCCCACGTTGGGTATAGAGCTTACTTTAAAAAAAAAAAAAAAAAAAAAAGGTGCGCCTGGGTGGCTCAGTGGGTCAAGCGTCTGACTCTTAATTTCGGCTCAGGTCATGATCTCACCGTTGGGAGACTGAGCCCCCAGTAGGACTCTGTGCTGGGCGCAGAGTCTGCTTAAGATTCTCTCTCTGCCCCTCCCCCTACTCATGCACACGCTTGTTCTCTCAGAATAAATGGAAAGGGAAGGAAAGAAAAGTCACTTTTGTTATGCCCTACGTTCCAGGGGGCTGGGAACTTGGGAAGAATTTTACCCACCAGGCCTGAGGCGGAAGCAGTGGGCTTCAGGTAGGACGGCATTGGCCGGTCGGTACTGACTGCTTCCTTTCCTCCCACAGTCGGATCTGCTCCACTGTCTCCAGTACCAGTTTTATCAGGTATGGGAATCTGACAGGTACATGCCCAAAAGCCCCAGACCCTGTGATCACATTGGGTGACGCCCTTATTCCTCAGTGCCTGGCTGGCCCCACCCCGGGAAGCCATTTGTCCCAGATATTTGCTGAGGGCCCACTCTGCAAAGACATTAGCTTTTGGGGGGGACAGCTGACATCCGTCCCACAGCCGCCCTGGCCTGCATCTCAGTGTCCAGATCATTCCATAGTCCGGTGGGAGGCTGGAGCCGACCAGCCGACTCCATCTCTTTGTGTACCTCTTGGCCTTCAAACGGCACCTCTTCTGGGTCGAACTCGGGGGTCTTCTGTGTTCTCGATGAGCCTGGTTCTTCCCAGAGTTCTGCTGAAGAGAACACTTGGGCTTTCCTGGTGGCAGACCTCGGCAGCCTGGCTCTGGTTTCAGATCCCGGGGACCTGCCTGCTCCCAGAGGTGACAGAGGAAGATCAAGGAAGGATCTGCGTGGTCATCGACTTGGATGAAACCCTTGTGCATAGCTCCTTTAAGGTAACTCCGTATCTGGAGTCCTCCCTACGCCCATCTCGGGCTGTCTTGCCTGTCTAACTGAAGGTGCTCAGAGGCAGCATAAAGTTGATGAGCCAGGGGAGCTGGGTGGGGGATGGGGGCTCTGCCATTTTGGCCACACTGACATCACACATATTCGGGGGCCACACGGAAGAATGTTGAATAGGAATCCCTGCTCCACCCAGTCACTGCCAACGGGCTTTGTCTGTCACACAGCCCGGAGAACCACCAGGGCTCTGTACAGGGCAGGCCTATATAAGAGGGTTTGAATCAGCCTCGGACCTTGCCCCCCTCCATTTTGTCAGGATGTTCGTTAACTGAAGAAGGTCCTGAAATTCTGTCAGCTCTGGTAAAATTGGGGGTGGTGGCAGTAAGGAAAACCTGGAGGGGATACAGGGGATACTGTGCGTGCTTCTTAGTAGGGTGGTGGGAGGAGCTTCCTGGAGTCTCTGAGACCTGTTTCTCCCCGCCCCTCCCAGGGGACAGCGCAGTGGTGCTGTGGCAGGGACCGTGTGCTCACGCATGTGGGGGTGTGGCCGAGGCTTTTTGTCTCCTTCGTACCATGCTGACCTCATTAACTTTTCTGCTTTCCAGCCAATCAACAACGCCGATTTCATAGTGCCTGTCGAGATTGAGGGGACCACTCACCAGGTGAGCTGCCTGCCAGGCCACAGCCAGCCTACAGGCCTCGGGGCCTCCACCCCTCTGGTGTGCTCCGTCACTGGTCCCTCTCCTGCAACTTCATCCTCCTTTCTGTATCGGAACCTCTCACACTCCAGGCTTTCTGATCTTAAAAAAAAAAATCCGCTTCTCCTCCATCCCCATCCAGCTGTCATCTTTTTTTGCTTTGAAGCCAAGCTGTTTAAAATTAAAGTATCATTTAATAATAGTAATAGCTGTGATCTACTGAATACCACCTCCTGGCCAATGTGGCCCGTGCTATTAAACGAGGATACTTCCTCTAATCCTGAAGAGGTGGTGTCTCTGCCTGTTAACAGGCAAGGAAGCCAGTACTAGCTGTTTCCTGTTCTCCCCGGGCCCACCCACTCCTCCTGGCTAAGGAATTTCTTCCTCCCCAGCCCTGGCTTCTCCACTTCCCTCTGTGAAGCTTTTCTACTCCCCCTCCCCTTGGGTCCCTACACTGGATTCTCTCCCGGTAAATGTTATTCAAAGAGCACTTAAATCCAAGTAAGCTTAGGCTCTGGCCCTGCATAGCCTGCTCAGTCCAGGATCATGAGGTGTTGATAGCGAAAAAGCTTTTACTCCAAATGCTTGCCCAGAAGGTCTGCTTGCGCGTCAGGAAGCACCAGGAACAACACCTGGGTTGCCCTGATACCTGCTCACATGGCCTGGTCAAATAGAAGACTTACGTGTAGAGAAGGAGGGGATTGAGGCTTCCCTGCCAAGTCACCACTGTCCTCTGTCCCTTAGAGGCTTTCATCCCTAACACCACCTCTGCCCTTGGACTGGTCAGCCTCTGCCCAGCTACCCTTTACAGTCCATTTGCACATGTGGAGATGTACAAAACCCACAGAGACCAGACAAAGGCATATTTGCAAACGGGCAGATACGCACTGTGAACTCCTGATTAACAAGGAGCAGCATGAATCGTGAAAAACAGCTGAGATTAAAATTGGCGCGTGGCTACCTGCAGAAGAGGGGCAAGGGGATGCCAGGCTTGATAAACAGCCAGGAAGAGGGAGGGACTTGTTGAAGATTGAAGAAACGGCAAATCCAGGGGAACCTAGTTGTGGCTGCTCGGAGCCGAGGGTTCCTGTGGCAAAGCCACCAGCGGTGTGGTGAGTCATTGGCCGTTCGGGCCACCTCCAAGGAGGGAGAGTCATGGCAGGCACGCGCTCGTTGAGCAGGGAGTGCCGTGGATAACAAGAGCATTGAAGGAATGGTTCTGGTAGCATCGAGGCTAGGGGAGAGGGAGATTCCGGAGGCAGGGAAGCGGTAGATGCAGAGCGATGAGGTACATGTGGCCCATGAGCCTTTCAGGCCGAAACGTGCAAGATGATGAAAGGTGGGCATGAGCGTTCGGGGCGGCTGGCTGGAGCAAGCACAGACAGGTGTGGGGCTTGAGCAAGACGCAGAGCATCTGACCTGGTCACTGACGGAGAGAAGTCCCTTCTCCCTGGTGCATTTCAGAGAAGCTGTGTGAGGGCGTGTGGTTTCAGCCTTGGTTTCCACCAAGGCTCGCGTGATGGTGACCTGGACAGAGTGTCCCGCCAGAGCCAAGGACAGGAAGCTCCCACAGAGGCTGTGGCTGGATTCAAGTAATCCAGGATAGGCTGTTTCCGTCTGTGAGGCCTATTCTTGATTACTTGTTTCTGGAGGCAGCTGATGGTTCGCCGCCCGAAACAGAGATGGCTTCTGGGACAGAGGCGCGTGCATTTCTTCCTGAGCTGGGTCAAGGTTGGGCCGTTAAGCCCGCAGAAGCCGGGTGAGGAGGTGATACAGTGCCCTTGTGTGGGGGGGGGGCAGAAGGTTTCCAGCCAGGTGGCCCCAGAGGTTGGGGCGGAGGGGCCGGACCAGGAATGGTGTGAACCTGCCTGCCGGTCTTTGTGGACGTGGTGATGCTGACGGATGAGCAGTGCTTCACCCTCACGGGGCTGCCTCCAACAAGCCTCTCTGCTTTTCCTCAGGTGTATGTGCTCAAGAGGCCTTACGTGGATGAGTTCCTGAGACGAATGGGGGAGCTCTTTGAATGTGTTCTCTTCACTGCCAGCCTGGCCAAGGTACCTGAGGGCAGGAGGGAAGTCAGGCGCCAAGAGCGGCTGTGGCAGCCACAGGGCGGGGGTGTCCCACAGCCCCTTGCTGGGCCACGGGAAGCCACGGTGGTGGGGGCGGGGGGAGCCAGGACTGCATCTGAGCAAAAGCACCTTCTCTTCTAGTATGCCGACCCAGTGACGGACCTGCTGGACAGGTGCGGGGTGTTCCGGGCCCGCCTGTTCCGGGAGTCCTGTGTGTTCCACCAAGGCTGCTATGTCAAGGACCTCAGCCGCCTGGGAAGGGATCTGAGGAAAACCCTCATTCTGGACAACTCTCCTGCTTCTTACATCTTCCACCCAGAAAACGCAGTGAGTGGTCCGGACACAGCCACACCACAGGGACTAGGGAGCCCCAGTCCCGGGCAGAGGGGAGAGGGAGTGGGCATCGGAAGCCCGGGCTTCTCCAGAGGAGCATGGCACCCAGGTGTACCCAGCCAGCTTCCTGGGGCTTTCGGGCAAGGGAGGGAGGAACTGGCAGGAGATTTACACTGCCTCTTCCCTGCCCTAGGTGCCCGTGCAGTCTTGGTTTGATGACATGGCAGACACTGAGTTGCTGAACCTAATCCCAATCTTTGAGGAGTTGAGCGGAGCAGAGGATGTCTACACCAGCCTCGGGCAGCTGCGGGCCCCTTAGCCTTCCCTGTTTCCGAGCAATGGCCATCCCAGTAGGGGACTTTCCTACACTGTGCCTTTATGACCAGCCTGACAGAGCGGAAGCTGGAGCATCTCACCAAACGGGGCCTGGGAATAGAAGTGGTTGGAAAGAGCTTTAGGACAGGATAGATGCCAAGCGGGCATGTCCCAGACCGACGGCACCTAGAGCTGCCTGCTCCCTGAGTTGGGCTCCCAGATGTGAGTGTGTGTGTGTGTCTGTGTGTGTGTGTCTGTGTCTGTGTGTGTCTGTGTGTATATGTGTGTCTCCCCTTGAACTGCGGCCCCGGGATATAAGTGCTTCATGTTGAGGGAGAAACTGAAAGATGAAGACTCCCGGAATTAGTCTGTCTCCTGTCCTGTCACCCTGGGAGCCGCTGAGCTCGATAGGGATGAAGACGATTGAAGGCTTTTGCTGCCAAACCCAGCGCCTTTCCTCAGTGTTGTAAGGCTCGTGCCAAGGAGAAAGGGAGTCCAAGGCTGCCATCAGGTGTTCCAGGCACACACCTTTCTGAAACCTTTCTCCAGCCAGCTTTCTGCATACAGAAAGACAACATTTCTGGAAAGATGAAAGCTTGTTTCCAGAACCGGTAGCCCCAGTGGCCATCACGTCCTGTGGTCCGAGGGCTGCGCTCGCCTCCAGCCAAGTGCCTGGCACGGGCCCTTTCTGTGTCTCCCCAAGGCTCGGGCTCCGGGCCTGCCTTCCTCACCACCCAGCCATAGTCTTGAACCTGTGGGGAAGGAGGTCTTCTCCCTGCCCTGGAAGAGGACAGATAACTGATTTCCGTTCTTCCGACTCTGTTTTAAAATTCTCTTTCTAAACATGGAGTGTTGGGCCTGTTTTGTTTCTGACAGAGCTGCAGCCCTGGGCCTGTGATGAATGTGGGAGGCTCTGGGGGTGCAGGGAGGAGGAAGACCCCCCCCCCCAAGCATGAATGTGTGTGTCCCCTTGGCTTGTAGATCAGCTGAGTATGGGACTGTGTCCCTAAGTCTGTGCTTCAGGGATTCTCTGCTGGTGCTGGTGCGAGGGCTTGTGTTCCAAAGTCCGGGAAGGGCGCTCCCCGCCCGGCCCCTCCTACTTCTTGGGCAGGGCTCTTTCCCGTTGTGTCTTCCCCTGGGCCTGGCCTGTGCCTCTCTCCGTCTACTCCTGTCTTCCTCCCTCCTGGCTGTTGCTTTTTTTCCTCCGGGGCCTCAGAGGCACTCCTGCTTTCCCTGGGCTGAGGGGAACGGGTGTTGTCGTCATTTCATTTGCCAGCATAATGCACGTGCCGCTTGCTTCTCGCATCAGGTGTGAGTGAGCCCTTGACACACCTGCCCTTTGCCCCCCCCCTTCCCCCCCCCCCCCCGGCTTTCAGACTTTCTCAGTAGTGAATGCTTTAAAAGACAAAAAATAGCCACAAAATGGATGTTTCCTGAGGATGGAAAACAAAAGGGGAAGGAAGTACTGCTGGAATTGGGAGCACAAGGGGTTCCCCTCAGGAGCTGAGCCCCACCTCAGCATCACTGCCTTAATCATGGCCTCCCCTCCCTTCTCCTTCTAGGGCAGAAGGGAGTTCCTCTCCCCTCCCCAGTTCTGTTTTCCCTGGAGGCAGGTGTCACAGAGCCTTTGTGAGTTGCTTCAGGTGTGAGGACACCAGCCCCGCCCCCCCCCCCCCCCCCCCACTCAGGACTCCTAGCCCTGTTACCCTTTGCAGTGTCCACAGTGGATCCACACTGGGTCCGGCCTGAGGAATTGACGAGTTTTGAGCAAAGCGGGCGGTAGGGCAGCAGCTTGGTGTCCTGAGTGGCACTGGGCTGACGAGCGTCTTTCTCCAGCATTGTGTGTTACCACCTCGTCCCGAGGCCAAAGGGCCTGGTCTTTCCCTTTGGTGTCACAGAAGTGGAACAGAGGTCCCCAAAGCTCGTGTGGCCCTTCCCGCCAGTATTCTTCTCCGGGGCCCCCGGGGTCCTGCAAGCAGGGGAAGAGGGCTCCAGTGCTAGCCAGGGAGGGGTACCTCCTGAAAGAAGATGGGAGCTTCTGATTCTAAGGCCCTGGCTCGGCCTCTACCCTAATGCCTTGGGGTGTCTCTCCCAAGCCCCACCCTAAGTGTTAGCCCCTGGGCCACATCTGCCATCTGGGCCCAACCAAGCTTTTCTGACTAAATAAGCAATAAGAGGCTCTAAGCTGATCCAGGTCCCTCTCTGCCCTCCTTTGGGTCTCCATGTTTCTCCAGGTGAAGGAAGAGCCTGTGCCTCCCCCTTTCCTACCAGGCCTATCCAAATGCCCCGAGTGTGACTCATGACCAGAGCCCCCAGTTAGCTTGGTGAGGGGTGTCCCTGCTGCTTCTATGTGAAGCCCCGCCCACCTGCAGTTCCTCAACAGAAATACCATATTCCCACTGTCCCCTTTCTCCTGCCGTCTGCAGAGAAGCAGCTCAGCCAAATAAGCCTAAACAGGGTCCGTCCGTGTGGACCAGAGCCAACCTGAAGTCCTTTGCTGTCTGGCTTCCAGTTCCACAGTGTGTTAGGGGCAAGTGATGATTGCAAAACTCGCTCCTTAGAGGAATCAGGCCAGACTCCATTTTGGAGGAGGGCAGGATTGGGAGGGAGCCAATTCAGCCCAGGATGTGTTCTGGGGCTTCCCAGCAGCCCTTCCTGTCCGAGACTGTCCTCAAGAGGCAGTCAGCCTCTGTGCCTGGTCAGCGCCCGTCCAAGCCATGCCAGGAACCTGCCCAACTGCCAGGGTCAGTTCTTTAAGGTGCCTCTTCAGGGACACACTGTGTCTCTCTGATTGGGCTTCTAAATCAAAAGCCTGATGTTCGTGTCCCTCTCATAGGGGGAGCTTTGGACACAGGACCAGTCTGGAAACGGTCAAGGTAAGAGTTGTCACTCTGCACATTGTAGAGGGGACGCTCTGTAGGCCCAGGGGTCCCTTACTATAAAGAGGTTGAGTACATTTGCCTTCAGTTAACCTGGGACCTTCCGTTTAGTTCCTCCTGCCTCCCAAAGATTTTGACCATTTTGTAAATGTATAAACTCACCTCTATAAACAGTGGCCCAGAAGCATCTTTGTGCTAAAAGCATGGGAAGTGTAGAAAGGCAGTCATTCCCTGGAAAATGGATCCCATTTAAATCTGCTCCCCCTACCCTGTTCCTGAGGCCTCCTTCATTAGGGCAGCCCCCAGGGAAGGCTGTCCTCCCTCCCATTCCCAGCCAGGCCAAGTGTCTGTGGAAGGTAAGCCTATTTCCTCCCTTCAGGTCTTCAATCGGTTACCACTCTGTTCCTCAGTCATTTTTTGTAAAATGGAGTTCGTTTTATCCTTCTCTTTTTTAAAATGCCAATAAATATTTGCATTCGAGCAGGGGAGGGAAGGCGGAGGTCTGACCCACTGTCCCGTGCCCGCCGTAGGGGTCGGCCCCAGAGCAGACCCTCTTTAAGCCCCTTGAGCTTTGCGTATAGTATCCCAAGTTTGACACATTCCAGGTCATGCCACTTTCCCCCTCAAGATGCCATTTGGAGGGCAGGGCGTCTGCTTCCCACTGTGACTGGGCTATGGGACTCTGACTACCTTGCTTACAGATACATGGTTTGATAAATTTGTTGTATTCAAAAACTTGAAATGTAGGACGCCATTAAGTGTCTGTTTATATTTTTGGAATATTTGTATTACTTACAATTAATTAATAAAAGCGGGTTTTAAAAAACCCATCCAGGAATGGGAGCTGCTTCTTGACCTTGCTGTTATTCATTTGGGCACTTAGCAGGCACACTCGTCTTGCCTTGCAGCCCCTTCTGTCACGACGAAGCTGGCGCACCCAGGCTGGCCAAGCGGCTGCCTCCGGCTGGGAGACCAGCTGCAGACTCAGCACTGGGCTTCTGCTCAAGGTTACAGAAGTCGGGCTGCATTAGTTCTTTCTTGGCCCCTGTTTGGAACCAACTCCATTGCCATCCAGGTGCTTAATAATCATACACTTGGTGTCCTATCGACTTCTGAGGGCGAACCGGAAGCCCCGAGGGACTGGGAGTCATCACTCTCCCATGTTCCTTACTGATGCTCCCAAAGCGGGATCCCTAGAACTTGGGAGTCCAGCATGGTTCTTGGCACATAATAGGCACTCCAATAATGTTTGGACCCCAAAGGAGACCGTAAGGAGCAAAACAGGATGACCTGATCGCCCCTCTCCTAGACTTCCCTCCCTCTGAGAAATGCCCAGAAGCTTCTCGGGGAGGCATTTGCTAGCCTGGACATCACAGGCACTCAGGGGGCAGCTCTGGCCCCTGCCTCCTGTCATCAGCATAATGCATCCATATCTACAATATGGCGAATTTCATATCCTCCCACCCTCTTCCCTGCATTATTGATGGGCGATGCACTTTAAAAAAAAAAAAAATCAATTAGATCAGGGCGTGGAGCTGGAGTTAAAACAGAAAAGAAGCCTTTAAAAGTCTGCACTTCTTTCTGCTGTTTTGAATAGGAACAGATAAAGCTTCCCCTCTGGTTTGAATAAGTCAAGCCCAGGGCTAGGTTGGCGGTGATTGGCCAGGACTGGGAAAATGAGGTTAAGATGCAAACACAAGCAAATATAAGGCAGTGTTCCGTGCAGCCATTACTAGGCTAAGGCAGCGGAACCTGGCACCTTCTGCTTTGGGTTGGTTCTCCGGAACTGCTGCTACTTTCTCGCCAGAAAACCAGGAAGACCGGTGGGGGAGAAGGCAAGGTAAGGTCTATTTGGTGTGTGGGTGTCCATCAGCAGAGCAATCCTACTGAGCAAGGAAGAAACGAAGGGAAGAGGAGATCGACATTTCTGTGCCTTTGTCTTCTTGGATGAGGCTTTTAAAGGATTAAACCAGGAGTTTGTAACGAGTTGTGCAAACTTCCTGCTGCGAAGTTAAGGCCCTTGTTAGAAACCACTGAACAGATAGAGCACTGTTTTCAAAAGCTGGGAAGTGTGGAGACTTACCCCTTTCACACGTCTCTTGGAAAGGCGGCGTGGGCCAAGGCAGAGGTTAGAACTGCTTCCTCTGCTTGGGCTCCGTTCACAGGGGGATCTGTGAGAGTTAAGGGCCGCTGGCTTTTAGCCTGGGCCTCCAAAACTGCACCCCACCCCAAGGGTTTCTGCAGGGGCCTCAAAAGTCCTGAATTAATAAGGACTTGGAGAAGAGGGAGGGAGAGATTGAGCTTTGGGGGACTTTGATGCCACAGCTGCCATCAACTTTTCTGGGTGTCCCAGGGAGGCAGGAAGTCCCTTTCTTGAGCATGTCCTCTCCTTAAGTGGGGGGACCTTGGCCCAGTGAGCTCCTTCCCTGTTGCTAAGTCCCTGCTGGGAAACAGGACTGCTTTTGGCCTCTCAGACTCACAGCCCTGATGAATGCCGATTCTACCAGGTGGAAGCTTGACTATTTTCAATGAATGAATTCACTGGCCCTTGTCCCCTTCCCCTATTTGGGTCATGGCGTTTGCCTTTAATGAATGAAATCTAGGGCCTGAAGAGAACTTGAACAAATATTTCCTGGTAGTTCTGAGCAGCACCAGGTAGGGTGGGGCAGCACAAGTTATCCAATGAAATCCTCAGACGCCGGCTGCTCCGGGTCTGTGCCCTGCTTTAGTCTTGCTCCAGCAGTACACAAAGGGAGTCTGGGTTTTTTGTTGTTTTTTGTTTTTGTTTCTTTTGCGCTTTTTGCCAAAGTCCACACACTACATAATGGCACGAGCTCTCCAAACCTGGCTTCATCCACCAAGGCTCAAGGATAGAATGGGCAGACATGCTCTTAACAAGCACAGTATGCCTCCAAGTAGCAAAACTCCATACGGCCCTTTCTGGGTGGGTTGTTTCATGTTTTGTTTTTTGTTTCTGTTTTTATTTTGTTGGGTTTTTTGTTGTTGTTTTGGTTTGGTTTTTTTGCTTCTGTAAATCCATCAAGCGCATCTTTTTTCCTTTGCCTCTTGAGAGCATTCATCAGTTATCCGTATCGGAATGCAAGCTCCTTGAGAGCAAGAACCAGACAACAGGCAGGCATTTTATTTATACAAAGCCCCTACGTGACCATGCATGTGTGTAAGTACTTGATAACCCTGGACACGCCCTGAATACAGATGGTGGGGCACCGGACTTCTCTTCACCACTTCCTCCCTCTCCCCACCCTGCCTCGTGGGCAGCCACTGAACCACTGGCTCCTGTGGATCTGTGTGAGAGGGGGAAGGAGAGCATCAGCCCCCAGGAAGACCTGGCCACCCAGCCTTTCCCTGCTGGCTCCCGGAACTCTGTCCCCCCTCTCCCCGCCCAGGCTCTGCCATTTTACTTTCCCTCTTCTTCGAGGCCCAGGGAACATATTAGTCATCAGACAAAAAGCAAGACAAGCTGTTCAAGTTTTAGGATAGTTTACTTAGAAAAGTCTGGAAAGTAAAAGCCCAATGAGAAAGAGAGTTGACCCCGCAGAGGACCTGGCAAGCAGGACCTCTGGAAAGAGCTGGAAGGAATGAGTGAGAGAAGGCAGCCCAGCTTGGAAATATTCCGACGTAAGCTTTTCTCCCTGTGAGCCACTGAAGGAAGGTGCATTTAGGAAGGGTTACACGACATTGAAGTGACTAAAAAGCACAGGCTTTAGGGTCAGATACGGATTTCGCTCTAGTGTGTGACCCTAGGCAAATTATTTAACCTCTCTGAACCTCAACTTGCCTGCAATGTAAGATAAAATATACTCCGTTTATAAGAATTAAGTGACATAACGTGAGCTAACACGTTGGCTTGACATATTTATGATCCCTTCAGTAAATGACTGTGACTCTGACCAGAGCTCTTGACAAGGGAAGTGGCAAGGGGGGAGCAGACCTTCTGGGTGGGGACCCCCAGACCAGCCAGGCTTCCCTCGAGAACTCCGATGAGTCATCTCCCCCTCCCCTGCCCCCCCCCCCCCCCCCCCCCCGCCCCGTCGCCGTGGAGCCGCAGGGCGCACCACAAGGACGTGGCAGGATGGCTGATGAGAAGCTAGGAAATGACCTAGGAGAAAAGCTGGGTGGGTGCGTGCCCCCCCGTGAGGGGCCTCGTCTCCCCTGCTCACTCTGTGCCGTGGCAGCCTTGCGAAGACCAGCACCATGTCTCTGAGCGGCGCCTTCAGGGCCGTGGGCAACGAGCCTGGGATCATCACCTGGCGGATCGAGGTGAGCTGGGCCGGAGGCACACCTTCCTCCCCGTACCGCGGGGCACGCTCTGGCGGCCCTCTGGCACTCCCGAGCCTCCCGTCTTTGGGAACAGCAAGGGGCGGCTTCGGAGCCACCTTTTCCTATCCTTGACCCCTCCTGGGTGCTCAAAGCAGGTGGCGGCAGGTGGAAGAAACGCTTTTAGCCCTGGAGAGCAGGGCCCCAATCAAAAATAAGCTTGCCCTTTATCCCGCCATCTGCTCCGTGAGTCTGAGTCTGCACTTCCCGTAAATGCCCTGGGGCGATGGGTGGGGCCTGGGCCCACCCGGGAGACCTGCGACTCCTGGCTGCTTCTGTGGGAAAACCAGAACCTGTCTTCCACAGGGCACTTTGGCTCCTGCCAAGTGGTAGGGGAGGTAGGGGGCGTGGTGGTTGCCTCTGGCGGGGGCGGGGCGGGGGGGGGGGGGGGCGTATGCCTCTCCCGCCCAGCTCCAGCTCCAACAGTCTGTAGCTGGGAACAGCCCTGGCCCCGGGGCAGCTCCACCTGCCTGATGCAAAGACCCCCTCCCCGCGCTCCCACGTCCCTGCTCCTGCTCCGAGCCCAGAGAGGGGCTGCTGCAGAAAACCCAAAGCACTTAAGGCTACCTGTTCGTTTCAATTTAGGTACTAAACGTTACCAAAAGTATGGTCTATTTAGCATTTTTACATTTGACACGCACATTTTACATAGAACACACACAAGTATGACTCAGGTTTACCTCACTTGGTGAGAGTGATGGAAATGCACGTGTGAGGCCAGGTGCATGGCTCTCCTGGGGCAAGCCATACGTGCAGGTGGCAGCTCAGGCCCCCACCCCAGGCTGCAATACAGAACACCGGGCATGGAGCCCCTTTGCACCTGCTGGCACTCGCCTCCCACAGCCCCATGGTGTCCCCACGTCCCGTTTGCAGACCTTGGCCAGCACTGGGCAGTCGGGGCTGGAGAACAGTGCTAGAGGCACCTGGAGCGGCTGCTCCGAGGTGGGATTTCACTTGTCAGCTTATATCCAGCTCTTTTGCCTGCAAAGCCTGCAAAGGCTCCTCACAGTGTAGTGAGACGAGACCATGCAGGTGGTGGGGAGGAGGACGGGGTGAAGACGGGGACCCAGATTCAGAGCTGGGACCATGCAGGCAGAGCCGAGCAAAAGCGAGGGGGGCGGCCCCGCTGATCCTGTGGCCGGCCGCTATGCCCTGTAGGATCAGTGGTGACATCTCCCCTACCTCTCCCCTGCCACATGTGCCAAAAGATGGAGAGGAGAGGGAGGCTGGAGGGGTGGGGTAGATTGCAGACTACGCACACCCCTTGTCCTTCCAGAAACTGGAGCTGGCGCTGGTGCCCCTGAGTGCCCATGGCAACTTCTATGAGGGGGACTGCTACGTCATCCTCTCGGTGAGCACCATCTCCTTCTTCCTAAGAACTTCTCCCCTGAGAGCCAGTTCCCGGGTTCCGCTGAGATCTGCTGCTGACGCTAATCAGGTCCCTGGTATCCGTCTTGGTCTTTCCTCAGTGTTTTACAGAACAGGCCTCCAGCTTGAGTCTCAAAGGCCGTTCTTAGGGGATGGAGCCCTCAGTCTGAACCTCAGCAGGTAGCCCGCAAGCATCACTTCTCCCTCCCGGGGCTCAGACCCCACATTAAATTTTTTTTTTTCAACGTTTATTTATTTTTCGGACAGAGAGAGACAGAGCATGAACGGGGGAGGGGCAGAGAGAGAGGGAGACACAGAATCGGAAACAGGCTCCAGGCTCTGAGCCATCAGCCCAGAGCCTGACGCGGGGCTCGAACTCCCGGACCGCGAGATCGTGACCTGGCTGAAGTCGGACGCTTAACCGACTGCGCCACCCAGGCGCCCCTCAGACCCCACATTAAAGTGGTATGGAGGAAGGCCAGGTAAATACAAGGCCGTGCCTCAAAGTGCTCGTTCTAGTTGAGGAAACAATATCCCACAAGAACGATGCCAACAGAGCCACGCAGATGGACAGACCAGCGCTGTGCCAGGTGTGTAAGGGCAGGGGGGCAGCAAGGTAAGTCTGCCCCCTGCCTTGGAAAGGATCCTCACTGGTCTCCATGTAGTTTGAGAACAGTAAGCTGTCAACTTGCCCCCAAGGTGGGAGGAATGTGGGCTGCTGGAGCTTGGGCCACACAGCAGGTCTGCACAGAGGCCACTGCCGCGAGGGAGAGAGGCCCCGAGCCCCCCTAGGGCGGGACACGAGCCACCCTATGCTGTGTCCCTCCCACACCGGAGGGGCCAGCGGCAGAGCAGGGGCGGGGTGGGTGAGCCGGCCCCCGACCCGATCTCTCTGGACATCCCAGACACGAAGAGTGGGCAGCCTCCTCTCCCAGGACATCCACTTCTGGATCGGGAAGGACTCCTCCCAGGATGAGCAGAGCTGCGCGGCCATCTACACTACACAGCTGGACGACTACCTGGGAGGCAGCCCTGTGCAGCACCGAGAGGTCCAGTACCATGAGTCTGACACCTTCCACGGCTACTTCAAGCAGGGCATCGTGTGAGTAGTTACGCCAGAGCAAGGACATAAGTGGCAGCTTACCCAACAGGAAACCACAAAGGCCAATAAATACGTGAAGGGTCCAAGAAATGCAAATCAAAACAAAGCTATCACTTCCACCTGTCGGAGAAGGCCGGATCAGAGGGCCGGGTGGTGGCAAGCGGTGGCAAGGCCGTGGGGAAATAGGAGCCCTCGTGCCGCCCTGGCAGGGGGACCGCCATAGCGTTCTGGAGAGCAGTCTGCTCCGCGGAGGCAAATCCCACTTCTGGAGGCATGACTCAGAGGACTTCTCATATACCCGGGTCTGCAAGAGCTCGTGAGCCAGAATGTCCACAGCAGTGTCATTAGTGGTGGCAGGAAGCTGTAGGCCAGGTAGAGTGCCCACCCCTGGGAGATTGGAGAGGAGAAATACTCCAGGGCGCCAAGGAGCACTGTGTGGCAGCTGGAGACAATGGGTCAGACACACGCCTAATGTGTGGGCGGGTCTTACATCCATGGTGCTCCTGAACAAAGACACAGACTTGAACTACGTGACAATGCCAGTTTCTGTTTTTAAAAAATATACGCCCACCAAACAACAGGACACACTTATCACGATGAAAAGAAACAGATAGTTGTTCCACTGTTGGAAGGGATGCCTGTGGGAGGGAGAGGAATGGGCGAGCATAGGCAGATAAAAGGGAATACATAAATACTGAAAACGAGCGAGGGGTCTTGTAAAGGACAGTGCTGATAATGTCCCATGAACGGAGGAGTTTAACTCCAAACTTTGCACTTGAGATCAAAAACAACAAGAGGAATTCAAACGAGCTGGAGAAATCTGAGGCTGGTCCAAGGCTCGCCTCTTGCAGGCTGGCAGTCCCCACTGACTGGGGACCTGCTGGGCACAGAGCACCACAAGGTGTCACCAGGGAGCCCAAAGACAAACCTTCTGCTCCGGGGTGGCTTTCTGCATGCCCTTCAGGTGCAGGACCCTGGGATGGAGGCCGGGTTGGGACAAACACCAGGGATAGGAGGGCTGATTCCTGGAGAGAGGGTTTGTCTTAAGGCCTGAGTTTCATTGATGCTTCTGCTGCTCCCCGACTTGTGCCCCTTTCTTTGTCACACGCTGATCTTCAGACAGTTGCTAGAACAAAGCAAGTTCATGCCACAGGGTCTTCCGCACTGACGATGAACCCTCTGGAACTCTAGCCCTCTGTCTGGCGGGTTCCTATCCCTCTTAATACATTAGCTTGATTGCCATTCCTTTAGAGAAGACTGCCCTGACCACTCTGTCAAAAAGTCTGTCACTCAGTCTACTTCTGTGGCAGCCATGACCACCACTCATGTTTACCTGCTTATGTCCTGTTGTCGCCCCTACAGGCAGAGGCCGCAGCTGTGTAGTTTACAACGGTCCCCCCAGTACCCGGCACGTGGCAGGTGCTCGGTAAATAACTGGCTGTTATTTGGATATTCCCACAGCTACAAGAAGGGGGGTGTGGCCTCCGGGATGAAGCATGTGGAGACCAACACCTATGACGTGAAGCGGCTGCTACACGTGAAGGGGAAAAGAAACATCAGGGCCACCGAGGTAAGTCCTCCCCACCGTCTGTCTGCTCCACCTGGCGCCTAAGAATTCCTCCTGAACAATGTCTGCTTCCCATCTGCAGGTGGAAATGAGCTGGGACAGTTTTAACCAAGGTGATGTCTTCTTGCTGGACCTTGGGAAGGCCATCATCCAATGGAATGGCCCAGAGAGCAACAGCGGAGAGCGCCTGAAGGTGTGGTTCATGGGGCTTGCAGTCTCTCAGTTGCCTTTTCCTTTTTCTTTCTTCCACTGGCTCTTCCCTTGAGATGCAAGACAGACCTCTGCCTTTGAGTAGAATCTGTTTCAGAGACAGGCCAAGTGCGTGAGTCTGTGTCTCACTCCAGGGTCCTAAGCATCAGAATAACCCCTATGTCTGGGACCCGGGTTGCTCCTCCCAAAGCCAGCAGGTGCAGAAGGGGCCCTGGTGGGGCTAACTGCTTCCTTGGGCTTCTTTGATAGGCTATGCTTCTGGCAAAGGATATTCGGGACAGAGAGCGAGGGGGCCGTGCTGAAATAGGTGTGATCGAGGGAGACAAGGAGGCAGCGAGTCCGGAGCTGATGAAGGTCCTTCAGGACACCCTCGGCCAACGCTCCATTATCAAGCCTGCAGTCCCCGATGAGATCATAGATCAGCAGCAGAAATCAAACATCATGTTGTATCAGTGAGTAACTAAACCTACATGCTGGCTGGAAGCCGGGGTAGGGGAAGATGTCTCCTGGAAAACCAAGCTACCTGTGCTTGGCTCCTCATTTTGGGTACAGGCGTCTGGCTTTCTTTTAACCCTTTTCATATGCAGCTTCTAGACGGAGCTCAGTGTTCCCCACCCAAGGAGGCAGCTACTGTCTATTCTTGTCAGCAACCCTTCCTCGTCTCTTGAGGAAGGTCTTCCTTTACTTGAGTCTATACATGCCCCGGGAGGTGGAGGAGATAATGTTTGGGAGAGAGATGCACAGCAGTCTTCTAGAGAACAGAATCCATTACATTCTTGTCTGCATTTAAGCCACCCCTGTCATAAGAAGTCAAAATTTATCCAGAAACTCCACACTAAAAGCCAGCAAAAATACCAAATTGACTACAAACGCTTTGTAGAAGAGAAGGCACAGGCTAATTTCTCCCCTTTTCCAGTGTCTCAGACTCAGCTGGGCAGCTGGCGGTCACAGAGGTAGCAACAAGACCACTGGTCCAGGACTTACTGAACCATGATGTAAGTAGAGCTTGGGTGGGCTTGGCGTCTGGGGCCAGCCCTGGCTTTAGAGATCTTCCTTATGTTCCTCAGTGGCAGTAACCACTTTTATCCCCTACTGCTTCAGGACTGCTACATCTTAGACCAAAGTGGGACCAAGATCTACGTGTGGAAAGGAAGAGGGGCCACAAAGATTGAGAAACAGACAGCCATGTCTAAAGCCCTGGTAGGAGCCACAGGCGTATGGTATTGTCCCCAAAATTCTGGTAGTAACACTTCAGACATGTAGCCATATTCGGAACCGGGGCATAGAACATCACAGTCACGTATGTGAACTTCAGTCTGATAGACAAACTGGGATTCAAATCCAGGTTTGCTATACATCTCCGGTATATTCGGAGGATTCTGAGGGTTCTGAGGATTAAATAACATTTGCAAAGCACTTAGAACAGTACCTGGCCCCTACCCCTGCTCAGAACACGGCTGCTGTTATCGAAGGGGATGTCCCATCACGCTTGACAGCCCTGTCTTCAAGAAGCTTAGGAAGCAGTGCAGGCCCATGCAGATGAGCCCAGCAGGATGCACTTACAAAGCAGTAAACGAGCAAACGAATTTGACACGAAATCAGTGGAGTACGTGAGTGCTGCAAGAACATAGTATAGACGATCTTGCAAAAAATAAAATAAAAAATTAGTCATAATCATGACAGCCCAATCAAGAGATACTGGGACTGTTCCCTCTGTCCTTCCCTTGAGGCAGGTAACTTGGCCACTACACATAAGTGAGTTAGGATTTGATTCTGACTCCCAGCAGGGAGCAATCCTATCAACTGGCTTCAAAGGGGTGAGTGAGCAGCCGAGCAAAGAACCCAGTGTATTCCCTGATTGACCTACCTTCCGGGGTTGGGGGTGTCTGCAGAGCTTCATCCAGATGAAGGGCTACCCCAGCAGCACCAACGTGGAGACCGTCAACGACGGTGCCGAGTCGGCCATGTTTAAGCAGTTGTTCCAGAAGTGGTCAGTGAAGGACCAGACCACCGGCCTGGGGAAAACATTTGGCATTGGCAAAATCGGTGAGGCTGCTCCTCAGATCGCCTTCTCACGGCTGGGACTCTCTAGAAAGGCAGCCACGGGTGCCGTTCACTCACTCGGCTTCTCCCAACCCCTTCTCCGCAGCTAAAGTTTTCCAGGAGAAATTTGATGTGACCCTGCTGCACGCCAAGCCGGAGGTGGCTGCCCAGGAAAGAATGGTCGATGATGGCAATGGAAAAGTTGAGGTGAGTCAGTGATTCACACCTCAGGGTGGGGGGGTGGGGGAGTGGGGGGGAGGGGGGGCGGCAGGCGGCACTGGCCCTCCCGGCTGTCCTGCTGGAGAGGAGGGAGCAGGTGATTCCGTGTCTGCTTTGACACCCCTCTGGCACCTCAGAAGCAGTCTCTAGGAGGTGTCTGAGTCTGCAAAGCTTTCCCACAGTGCCTCAGGGACGTGAAAGGCTGACAGCCCAGTGTGCTCTCAGTAACTCACCTGGCAGATAGATTCAAATCATCCCCGAGCCGTGATGGGGCGCACCTGAGCGGGAATGATCCGGTTCTCCTCGGGATTTGGATCCTGCAAGTGTGATAAGCCCTCACGGCGAGGAAAGAAGAACCAGGGAGGGAAGGTGTACTTTTCAGTGGACGTTAGTGTCTTTCCTGCCGCGTTCTCTGCTGAGCACGGCCCAATCCCTTCCGGCAGCTGTCCCTTCGAACAGGAGCCCCATCCCTGGGAAATTGTGTCTCCTTCTGCACCCAGGTCT
This sequence comes from Lynx canadensis, assembly GCF_007474595.2. NCBI lineage: Eukaryota > Metazoa > Chordata > Mammalia > Carnivora > Felidae > Lynx > Lynx canadensis. The sequence goes on along the minus strand of NC_044309.1, from coordinate 83,587,005 downwards.
GGAGAATTGAAAACCTGGAGCTGGTCCCTGTGGAGCATCAGTGGTATGGCTTCTTTTATGGGGGAGACTGCTATCTGGTCCTCTACACGTACGAGGTGAATGGGAAGCCACATTACGTCTTGTACATCTGGCAGGTAGGCCTGAAGCAGGCTCTTAGCTCTGGCTGCTGATGCTTCCTCTGGCCCCTGAGTGGGGGCAAGGGGTGGCGGGGACCCATTTCTCCCCCTCTAACCACCGCAGGGCCGCCACGCCTCAAAGGATGAGCTGGCAGCCTCGGCATACCAGGCCGTGGAGGTGGATCAGGAGTTTGCTGGGGCCCCGGTGCAGGTTCGAGTTACCATGGGGAAGGAGCCACGCCACTTCATGGCCATCTTCAAAGGGAAGCTCGTTATCTTTGAGGTGAGACCCCCTCAGATAAGATTACACCATGAGCAGGAATGCCCAGAACTCGCAGGTCAGCAGGAGGCTACCGAATCGGAGAGGAGGGAGGGAGACCAGGGCTTGGGGCAGACACAGACAAGAAGCGGGTTAATCTCGGGGCACCTGGGCGGCTCAGCACAGTTCATGAGTTTGAGCCCCACGCCGGGCTCAGCACTGGCAATGAATGCATGGAGCCTACCTGGGATTCCCTCTCTCCCTCTCTCTCTGCCCCTTCCCCGCTCGTGTTCTCTCTCCCTCCCTCTCCTCTCTCTCTCTCTCTCTCTTTCTCAAGAATAAATAAACATTTTTTACAAAGAAGAAGAAGGGGAAGAGGGTTAATCTCTCCAAGCCATTCAGGTGAATCCCAACTGCCTAGGACTTTAAGTCCAAACCACTGCCCAATTAATGTTCAAGGTCCTTCATGATCTGACCCATATTACCTCTGCAGGTGTATTACCCTCAGCTCCCTAACCTACACACTTCACTCTAGTGAGGTGAGTCTCCTCATGAGACCTCACGTGTGCCACGCGTCCAGCCCCGCCATGTCCAACCCTCCCTCCCCCACTGGATGTGCCCTTTCGAACTCAAGTCCCACTTCCTCCATGACGCTCTGGCCGAAGCAACACCAGGAATGTGTAATGTCATTTGCTTGATATCACACAAGCCTGTGGTCAAGACCTAGCCTTGTCATTTATTAACCAGATTGCTAAGCCTCAGTTTTCCCATCTGTACTACAGGATAATCATACCTACTTCACATGGTTATTCTGAGGTTCCGTGAAATAATGTAGGTGAGGTGCTAACCACAGAGCCTAACAGACAATAAAAGTCTCAGAGTGGGAGCTAATATTATTGGCTCCATGATGCCAGTTCACCTGACCTCTTCCAGTGTGCATGGCAGCTCCCCGTGGGCAAAAGCAGTGTTGAATCCATCCACAGTGTCTACAACGGCGACCCCAGAGCTCCGCTCACGTGGGGCTCCAGAGAACCAGATTCTGCTCTTCTCCTCTCTAGGGTGGGACTTCCAGAAAGGGAAACGCTGAGCCCGACCCTCCAGTGAGGCTCTTCCGGATTCAAGGAAATGACAAATCCAACACCAAAGCGGTGGAGGTTCCAGCCTTGGCCTCCTCCCTAAACTCCAATGATGTCTTTCTGCTGCGGGCCCAAGCAGAACACTACCTGTGGTACGGCAAGGTAAGACAAGACGTCTGGCCCCGGTGGACACACCGGCCCCTGGGAGCCCTGCCCTGGGCCCTCCCTCCCGTCAGCGAGGCCAGAGGAACTAAACAGTAGGCCGGAGCAGTCCTCAAGAAGATGAGCCTTTCCCTAAAGGATCTTCAAAGAGTGCGAGTGTTTCTTGCAATTAGAAACTCACTGACCACATTGCTCACACCCAGGAGACACTCCATAAGCTTCTACACAGACGGAGGCTGGATAAGCCAATCTTTCCACACCGGTCTGGTGGAATGTAACAGGACAGGCATGAACACTGAGCAAAAGCGCTAGAACTGCGATTCTGTCCATTCAGATCGCATCTACGTTAAAAAGCACTAACACTTACAAAAGAGAACGGAGCTGGGAAAGATGCTCAATGCCACACTCACCGGGGAAGGGCAAGTGAAAACCACAGAGATGCTACTGTACAGCTAGGAGAGTGGCTAAAAAAAAAAGGAAAAAAAAAAAGCAGACAATGTCAAGTGCAGATGAGGGCACAGAGCAACAGGAACTCGTGGGCATTGCTGATGGCAGTGCAAATACAGCCTTTGGGAAACAATTTGACGGTTAATCTTATAAAACACACACATACGATCCGGCAGCCCCACGCCCGGTTTTACCCATGTGAGATAATAAAACTACCTTCACACAAATATGCATAGCACCTTTATTCACTGGCACCCAAAATTGGAAGCAACTCAACTAGAAAATGAAAACAGCGGTATATTCATACTACTATTCATAGTAGAATACCTCTCGGCAACGCAGAGAAAAGCTGTTGATACTCACGACAAAGCTGAATCTCAAATGCGCTGTGCTAAGGAAGCCAGCCTCAAAGGCTACACAGTGCGTGATTCCGTGTATAACATTCTGGAAAAGGCAACAGTGTAGTGATGGAGAACAGACCGACGGTTGCCGGAGGTTAGGGACGTGGGGAGCATCCGACCACAGAGGGGTAGTCCGAGGGAATTTTTGGCGGGACTGAGGCAAATGTTCTAGACCTTCCGTTTTGATGGTGGTAACGTGATTCTGTGTGTTTGTCAAGGCTCATAGAAGTGTACACCAAAAAGAGTGAATTTTCTTGAATGAGTAACTTTTCAAATTTAAGTTTTTTTCTCTTAAAAAAGAATCCGAAGTCGGTGCTAAAATTCCAAGTGAAGCCAAAACCAAGGGGGCTCTTGCCGACTTCTGTGTGGGTTTCAGAGTCCAGTCCTGCTCTCTGCCACCATGCTGCTTTCCTCTCCCCCACCCCTCCTCTCCCAGCACTAGAACAAACCTCTCTCCCCCTCCTGAGGCGCTGTGGCTTTGGTAGCTGATCCCAGGACACTCTCAGTGTGGCTTCGCCCCCTACATCAACGCATCTATGTACGACTAACCCCTGTGCTCTCCTCACCCCCACTCAGGGATCTAGTGGGGATGAGCGGGCAATGGCCAAGGAGCTGGCTGGCCTTCTCTGCGAGGGCACCGAGGACACTGTGGCCGAGGGCCAGGAGCCGGCTGAGTTCTGGGACCTGCTGGGAGGCAAGACTGCCTACGCCAATGACAAAAGGTAGGGGAACACAGCGCCCCCTCGTCTGGGCTCCCCCTGGCGCCCAGGCTTGGGAACTGCACAAACTCTAGGATGCCTTTCCGTTTTAAAAACCTGATTTCCACGTCGCTCAGTTCCTCTGAATGGACTGTATTGCAGACTACAGCAAGAAATCCTAGACACGCAGCCCCGTCTCTTTGAGTGTTCCAATAAGACAGGGCGGTTCGTTGTCACTGAGATCACAGACTTCACCCAGGATGACCTGAACCCAGGTGATGTGATGCTCCTGGATACCTGGGACCAGGTAAGACGCAGCCAGAGAACGAGTGGCAGAGATCCCCACAGTTGAGGCTATTTTTTGTGTGGTGCCTCCCCTGTCAAGGATAAACCCAGGGTAGCTCTAGCCCACCCTCGAGTCAACCAAACATTCGTCAAGGGTAACCAAAGGAAGAGCCCACTCTTTGCCAGGGATGGAGAAATCAGAAGGTTGTTTAGAACTGCCGCCTTGGGGATTTTCCCACTTTGCCCTGGGAAAATCAGGCCATCTTATCGTCAGGCGCTCCTTTCTCTTCCGCCAACAGGCTCCACACTCGGAGATATGGGCCTTTTAGGGAATATAGGGCTGTAAAGGGGATATCTTCGGGGCAACCCCTCCCTGACATTCAGCTCAGCACACATACTCAGCCCCTCCTTCATGCCAGTCCCTGCGGTGGGTGTAGTGTCACCAAGGTGAAGGGCCCCTGCTCTCAGAGTTTACAGACCGATGGAGGAACTGGACATAGAAACATCCTTTTGCTATGATGGGGGTGTGAGGTGCCGCGGGAGCACAAATTAGGGGCACGCAACACCGTTTAGGGGCTCAGAGAAGACTCCTTAGAAGAGATGGCTCCCAGGCTGAATCTCCAAGGACAAGTAGGCTCGGTAGAGAGGTAGAGGGAGCATCCTGGGCAAAGGAAACAGCACAAGTAAAAGCAAGGCACGGAAGAGTCTAATACACAGGGAACTACCATCGATATCCCATCAAGCCATAGAGTTAAGGAGTTAGAGATGAAGCTAAGAAGTAGATTACCTGCTGTACCCACCAGGCCCAGTTTGAATTTCATCCTGGAAAGCTACTGAAATTTAGGCAGGTGAGTGACATGGTCACTGTGCTTTCAACAGATCATTCTGGAAAGTAGGAGAGGAGGGATGGCGGCGGGGGGGACGGGACAACAGAACACTGCACACTGGGAAGCCAGTTAGGAGAGTATTGTAACAGTCAAGTAAGAGCCACCATAAGCTGCACGGGGGCAGTGGGATGGTGACAGATTTGCCAAATGCCGGATACAGGGGCATCTGGGATGACTCCCGGGGCACTGCCCGAGGTGACCCGATGGATGCCATTCACCAAGAGTGGAGACACAGACCCAAGTCTAGAAGAAAAGAGCCGCCTTTGGGGGTGTTGTAGCTGAGGTGCTCAGAGACCACGATGAGGGGGGGTCCTGCAAGAAGTTGGGTTCAGGAAGCTGAAGCTTAACGAGATCTAGGAGACACATGCGCCATTAGAATTCTGGGAAAACTTTTCTCTCTGCTGAACAAATCAAGCTGGGAAAGTTCTCTGAGGCTGTGACTTGCTGAGGGGGCAAGATAGGGCAGGGTATATGGTCTGGTACCTTGTCCTTGATATAAGCACATGAATGTTCCACCTCTCCAACAGGTATTCTTGTGGATCGGGGCTGAGGCCAATGCCACAGAGAGGGAGAGAGCCCTCACGACGGCCGCGGAGTATCTGCACACTCACCCCAGTGGCCGAGACGCTGACACACCGATCCTGATCATTAAACAGGGGTTTGAGCCTCCCACCTTCACAGGATGGTTCTTGGCCTGGGACTCGCATATGTGGAGTGTAAGAACAGAGAGCATGGGCGAGATATGCCTACCGCCTGGGAGCTGAGCGCTGGTAGCTCAGGGGGAAAGTGGGGTCCCGACTTAAGGGCTGAGTAAATCCAGGACCACATTCCCCCCGCCCCCTCCCCACTCCCTGCTTTTTACTTTCCTTCTCTTTTCCACCCACCAGGGCAGTAAGTCCAGTTAGGGAAATTCACAGCTTGTCTCAGGAATAAGCAGTGCGTGGAGGTAATAGTTTATAACGTTTATCCACACACATCACCTTTTTGAGGTTCACAGCCACCCTGACAGCTGGGGCATTTGTAACCTGTTTCCCATGTTATGAATGAGGAGGCTTAGAGGAGAGGGGTTTTGTCTAAAGTCACTATTAACCAATAGGAAGAAGCCAGGATTTCTGACTCCTAGCCTACCTCTCTGTCTTCAGTCTCGTACAGAGGATTAGGAAACACCAGCAAAGAGCGCAGATCATGTTTAAGTACCTTCCAGCCTGGCCTTGACCAGAAGGGGGGATTTTCATCTGTGCTCCCCCCCCCCCACAATGTCTTTTGATTCCCTGATTCTTTCACCTGTTTGCTCTCCTTGAGGGTACAGCCTAGGCCTGAGGCGTCACTCCCCGCAGAAACAGCACCGCGTCCTGTTTTGTATCTGTTTCAGGCAGGGAAATCGTATGAACAGTTAAAAGAAGAGCTGGGAGACACTGCTGCTATCACAAGAATCACCGCGGTGAGTTGGGTTTACTCTTGGAGAAGCAAGCAGAGCCCGAAAGAAACCGCAAATGCTACAGACGTCATGTGGGCAAAACCCTATCTCGTCCTTCTTAGTATCGCTCTAGTGGTCCATTTTGATTTAAGATTGTTGGGGTGTTTTTTAAGTTTATTTATTTTGAGAGAGCGCGAGGATGCAAGCGGGAGAGAGGCAGAAGAGGGAGACACAATTCCAAACAGTTTCTGCACTGTAAGCGCAGAACCCAAAGTAGAACTCGAACCCACAAACCCAAGAGATCACAACCTGAGAGGAAATCAAGAGTCAGACGCTTAACTGACTGAACCACCCAGGTGCCCCCAGATTTAGGATTGTTTTAATCAACAGAAAAGCAGGTCTCAAAGCCAAGTCCCTCATTTTACTGCCTTCCAGAATTTAGAAGAGACTTGCTGCTTTAAAAAAAACAAACATTTTTATTCATTTATTTTTTTTAATGCTTGTTTATTTTTTTTTTAATTTTTTTTTTCAACGTTTATTTATTTTTTTTGGGGACAGAGAGAGACAGAGCATGAACGGGGGGAGGGGCAGAGAGAGAGGGAGACACAGAATCGGAAACAGGCTCCAGGCTCTGAGCCATCAGCCCAGAGCCCGACGCGGGGCTCGAACTCACGGACCGCGAGATCGTGACCTGGCTGAAGTCGGACGCTTAACCGACTGCGCCACCCAGGCGCCCCTAATGCTTGTTTATTTTTGAGAGAGAGCGACACACACAGAATGCGAGCGGGGCAGGGGCAGAGAGAGAGAGGGAGACACAGAATCCAAAGCAGGCTTGAACTCACAAACTGTGAGATCATGACCTGAGCCGAAGCCGGACGCTCAACCCACTGAGCCACCCAGCCACCCCTTTAATGCTTAGTTATTTTGAGAGAGAGAAAGAGCACAAGGCAGGGAGGGGCAGAAAGCGAGGGAGACACAGAGTCGGAAGCAGGCTCCAGGCTCTGACCTGTCAGCACAGAGCCCGGCAAGGGGTTCAAACTCACAAGTTGTGAGATCACGACCTGATCCAAAGTCGGGACGCTTAACTGACTGAGCCACCCAGGCGCCTCCCCCCCACCAAAAAAAAAAAAAAAAAAAAGCCGAACATATTTTTAAATATAAATACAAGGAATTACGACCTATGAACTACCTGGTATTATGAACCAAATTTTTTGTCCTCCAAAATACATAGGTTGAACTCCTAACCCCTAACGTGATGGTACTGGGAGGTGGGGCCTTTAGGAGGTAATTAGGTCATGAGGGCGGGGCCTTCATGAATACGATTAGTGCCCTTAAAGGAAGAGCTATGAGGGCTTGCTCTCTGCTCTCTGCTCTCTGCCATGTGAGGATACAATGGGAAGATGCCACCTGCAAGCCAGGAATCAGCCTCTCGCCTGACCTAGGATTTGCAGGCATCTTGGTCTTGGACTTCCTAGCCTCCACAACGGTGAGAAATAAATGTTTGCTGTTTAAGCTAAACAACAAACAAAACGAAAACGACAAAAACAAAAACTAATTTTATTATTCAAGTCTGTTATTCAGGACAGATTACACTGACTGGTGGTATTTTTCATAAACAATAAGCTTTTAACCTACGTGATATGCTTACCGATTTCTGACAGTCAGGTCCACAGAAACTCAGGCCATTACCCCCGTTTTAATGGCTACAGGAAGTGGAGCCTCTGGCCAGGAATCCAACATTTCTTTAACATCAGGATGAGTACATGGTACCAGGTGTCCAAACCATCTGCAATTCTATCCTTTGTGCTCTACAAACTCAAGATTCCAAAACTGATGGTGATGTAGTATCTTTAAAATAGATGTAGGAATAGTATGACTTCAGGGCTCCTGGGTGGCTCAGTCAGTTAAGCGTCCTGACGTTGCTTCAGGTCATGATCTCATGACTCATGAGTTCGAGCCCCGCATCGGGCTGTGTGCTGGCAGCTCAGAGACTGAAGCCTGCTTCGGATTCTGTCTCCCTCTCTCTCTGCCCCTCTCCCGCTCGCATCCTGTGTATGTGTGTCTCTCTCTCAAAAATAAATAAACTTTAAAAAAAAAAAAAAGAATAGTATGACTTCAATTGAGAGTCATTTAAAGGCTGGAAATGTAGAACTTAAATACAAGTGCCAAAAGAAGGTATGTGATCACAGTATTTAAATGAGATGTAGGCACAGCGTTTATGCCAAAATGGCTATACAGGATTTACCCTAGACTTAGTTTTCCCCAGAAGGACCCCAAAATCTGAATATTTCAGCTTCCCAGATGATTCTGACATGCAGTCAGCTTTAGGGACCATTGTTCTAAAAGGTGATCACAAAGGGTGCAGTGGTATAAGCCGAAATATTAAATGTTATACATACAGAACTTCAATTGCACAGAACCTGAACAGTCTTTTATCCCGTCTACGTTCTTACCTTGCCCAGGACATGAGGAACGCAACCCTCTCCCTGAATTCTGAGCCAAAATATTACCCTATAGAAGTTCTGTTGAAAAATCAAAATCAGGAGCTGCCTGAGGATGTGAACCCTGCCAAAAAGGAGGTAAGTAGCTAAAGGAGCTGCGTCTAATGTGAGTGGAGCTCTCCATGAGGAAAGCACCTGTCTCAATCTACGGCCTAGGAGGACAGCTCTGGCACATTGTAGGCCCCTCAACAGACATCTGAGCTACCCAGTAGCTCAAGACAATACCCCAGACTCCTTTTTTTTTTTTTAATCACCTCTCACAGCAACCCATCAGCTAGCCTCTGCCCCCTCCCCTCCATCTCTCTGCTGTCCAGCCATCATGGACGACTGCAATAGTCCCCCAACTGATTTCCACCCTTGTCCCTACCATCAGTTCCCCACATAACAGCCAATAGGCTTTTAACACAGGTAACACTGTTCTGCTCGAAACACCTCACGTGGCTTCCCGCTGCAATTAGAACAGAATCCAAAATCCCTTCTGTGGCCTCCAAGGCTCTACACAGCCTGGCCCCTGCCCACCTCTCTGATTTCACCTCATCGACCACTGCCTTCTTCACTTCCCACCCCCTCCGGCCTGTGGCTCCCTTTCTGTCTCAAATCTGCTCATCCCAGCCTTCGAGCCTTTACACTTGCTACTGCTCCCACCCAAAACTACTTTCTTCTCTCAGATCCTCACAGAGCCAGCTCCTCCACACTGTTTAGGCCTCAGCTTCAATGACCACCCCCGGAAAGGCCTTCCCTGACCGCCCCGTCAAATACTGCTTAAGAGCAAGCTCCTTGTCTGTCTCATTCGCCACCACATTCTCCGCTTTTCAGCACCTGTAACAGTTCCTGCCACAAACAGGCCCTCTTTAAGTTTTGGCTGAATGAACACGTTGAATTAATTAACTCATTTTCCCCTTGAAGGAGTTGATTTGGGAAGGGCCTCTGGGTTTCCCCCAATGTCTTACCCAACCAACTCTTAAGTATCTGAACTACAACTTTCTTGAAAACAGAGGCCGTACCTTCATTCAGACAGAAAATATTCAGTAAGCATCAATAAATAAACTTTAGGAGAATTTTATGCGCTCAACAAGATCCACTTGATCATGCATTTGGAAATGTCTGGTTAGGGATGCCTGCGTGGCTCAGTCGGTTGAGCGTCCGACTCGATTTCGGCTCAGGTCATGATCTGTGGTTCGTGGGATTGAGACCTACGTCGGGCTCTGTGCTGACAGTGAGGAGCCTGCTTGGGATTCTCTCCCCACCCCCCTCCTCTGCTCCTCCCCTGCTCACACACACGTGCAAACGCTCTCAAAAATAAACATTAAAAAAAAAAATGAAAATGTCTGGATAAAAATGGTAGATAAGGGTATGAAGCACGGAAAACCATCACTCAATTCAGTTCTCCATTCAGCCAAAACCTAATGTCTAGAATTCATCATATATAACCCATTCTTGTTCTTCTGGAAAAAAACTGGTGCCGGGTGGGACCATGAGAGCAGCAAATCCAGTCAGCTTCTCCTCGGGCCAAAATGAGACCCCACAACCTAAGAACTCTTCGATGAGTAATTTAAGTCTATTACGGACTTTCTGAAAACTTCACTCTCTTTCCCGCTTCAAAGACACTCTCTGGCTCTACCCTCCCCACTTCTGCTGGCATTGATAGGTGCCATGTTTTCCTTCTAACTGGAGACTCTGTTTTCTCTCTTAGAATTATCTCTCTGAACAGGACTTTATTTCTGTGTTTGGCATCACAAGAGGGCAATTTGCTGCTCTGCCTGGCTGGAAGCAGCTCCAAATGAAGAAAGAAAAGGGGCTTTTCTAAGGCAAGAAGCTATATGCCTACTGCAAGACCACAGAAGAGAGCAGAGCGTGCCAATATCAGGAAAAGAATTTACCTGCCAATTTTTGCCTAATAGCCAGCTCCTTAAGTCAGATGCAAATCACAGCATGTTCTCCATTTTTCTCATCCCTGCATTCCTTGTTATATACCTAAAATGTTAAATACTCAGTTTTCGATTTTTGTGGCCTTCCGGTGTCCCAGCAGAAAGCACTAAACCTGCATCATGAATCCACTGAAGTCAAAGTAAGAGAAAAAAAAACCCAAAGTTTAAAGCGTTTAATAATGGGGCAAGGACGCACATTGGTTTTAAATGTTAAGATCAGGGGGCACCTGGGTGGCTCAGACGGTTAAGCGTCAGATTCTTGATTTCAGCTCAGGTCATGATCTCATAGTTCGTGAGCTGGAGCCCAAAGTCGGGCTCTGTGCTGACAGCGTGGAGCCTGCTTAGAATTCTCTCTCTCCCTGTCTGCCCCTCCCTCCCTCGCTTGTGCGTGCTCTAATAAGTAAACTTTAAAATAAATAAATTTTAAGATCCATATTTCCGAAATCAGTTTAACCCACCAATCACCGAAGTTATTTGCATATATACCCCAAGTCAAAATCCAAATGCCCAGATCTGTATGTGCCAGAGATTTTTAACTTTTCAAGTAAAGATATCTGTATGAGAAAATAGTTCTTTTCAGTATTTGGGGTTTGCCTCTTACGGTGATTATTTTGTTATGTTGGGAGAAATGTCTCAGCCCTCGGGTATAAAGAGGCACTGCTGAGTGAGTTCTCGGGATAACTGGACCACTGTACGTCCTGTTTCTGGCACAAGAATGCCAAAATCTGCCTTCCAGCTGTCCAGGAAACCTCCGTCCCCACCCATCTACACTCCCATTATCCAAAAGACAAATAGAGCCATGTGGTACTGATTTTAGTAATGAGGCCAGCCCAGCATGTATACCACTGCAGAGAGCCTTCAAAGCACGCTACAGACATCAACAAAATGAACCACATTTTCCAGACAACTACAAGTTTGAGTCAACAATTCCCCAGGAATCCATGTGGCAGAAGTAATGTAACTGGGGAAGTTCCAGGATAGAAGCACAGTCTAAAGCAGAACAGGAGTCCCAGGTCACAGAAGCGGTAAGATAAATGGAGTCAGACATTTTAGGGATAACGCTGGGGGAAGCAGCAGCATGACTACACCTGCCTGTCCCCGCAGACACTGTCGGTCACCTCAATAAAGCCCACCTGTTGTTTTCTACAACTTCCCACAAGTAAGGACAGAAAAGCTAAAGTCAGCATTATGCAAACAAGGAAAAGATTCTACTCTCATTATTATGTAATTTTATTTAATAACTTTACCCTTTGAGTATATCGCTTCATTATAAATGCAAATGAAAAACAAATTCTGGGTTTGAAGACGCTCAGGAAATAACTTCTCTTCAGACCGATGTCCGGAGCTAAGAATAAGCATTTCCTCCCGGGCCAAGTCTCTGGAACCTATTCAGCTTCTGCTGCCTCTTCACCTTCTCCACATTCAAACCGCACAAAGTCTACTACAGACACCCCTTGAGGCTGCACGTACTGTCCCAATGTGATGGAGGGATCCAGCAAGTATGGCTGAGACAACATCTTGGTTTCCGCCTCTCCCCCAGGCTCATCATCCAAAGAGCCGACAGAGAGAGGGGCCATGCCCACCACATGCTGCCCGAGGCGGCGGCCAAGGTCTTCGAGGTTTGCTCTCCGCTCAGATGTCTCGCAGATGACCAGGGCCCCGTACTTCCCCAGCACCAGGTTGTGGGGCGAGGGGCTGTGCATTGCTCCGTGGACATAAGAGCCAACATAGAACCCAGCTGGCACCTTCACCCATGCAGCTCGTTTAAGGGTCATGTTTTCTCCCAGTTTCCCTATAAGAAAGCAAAAGCAGGTAACACACTTCCAGGAGATAATGACTGTGGTCGTACCAAAATATGCATAGAGATGGTCAAGTCTGGAAGACAGTCCTCTGCACGCATACTGTGGAAATGCTTGAAGATGGAAAGATACCATCTGCAGTTGAAAGAGGAAAAGGTGTGTAGGTGGGTGGGGGTGGGAGAAATAGAGAACACCTTTATGGAGCACCAACGATGTGCCACCATGGGATTTAAAAACACAGGCTAGGGTGTCACACAGTTCTGCCTCTTACCGGCTATATGACCTTAGGCAACCCACTTAAGGACATAACCCCATTTACTAATTTATCAAGCCTTGGTTTCCTCCTCTGTAAGATGGAGAGGACACTGCTTAAGATAACCGGAAAGCAAGGTTCTTAGGAGAAATACACAAAGTAACATATGTAAAAGCACATAACTACAGTATCTAGCACGCAGTGACACTCAAATGCGGGCTATTGTTACTACCTTAAACTTAGGCTTAGAGACCTCAAGCTACCCGCCCAAGGTCACACAGCGAGCTGGAAGTAAAACTCACATCTCAGTCCAAAGCAAGTAAGAGTTTTCTTCCTCCCCAAATTACCATCCCTTCCGAAAATCACCGTTAACTGACACAGACAACTCTTCGTCATCGTCCACTGTATCAGGAAAAAGTCCACAACTCTAAAAGCCCCAGAAAATCCAAAACCCCAAGTCATCAGATAGTTTCAACTTCCTCCCATCAGAAACAAAAAGGCAACATTTTCAGAGTTGTTTTTAAGAACCAAAAACGGGGCATCCAGATTGTTCAGTTGGTTAAGCATCCAACTCCTGGTTTCAGCTCAGGTCATGGTTTCACAGTTCGTGAGTTTGAGCCCCACGTCAGGCTCTGCGCTGGCAGCATGGAGCCTACTTGGGATTCTCTTTCTCCCTCTCTCTCTCTTTCTGCCCCTCCCCCACCCCCATCTCTCTCAAAATAAAAAAAGAACTTTTAAAAAACTTATTAACAAAAAAAAACAAACAAACATGATTCCAGTTTTCCCTGTCTCTAACAGAAATTCAAATAAGCTAAAAGGTAGGAAGGAGCAGAAGACCCCAAAAGGGATTTGGGTATATATCCCTGCATTAGCCATAGTTCTATCTAAGAGTCTTCAAGGGGGGAGTATCCAGAAATCAATCTTAAAACTACTTAAAACTACTCAAAGCATCTCAGAGCGCCTGGGTGGCTCAGTTGGTTAAGTGTCCAACTTCGGCTCAGGTCATGATCTCATGGTTGTGAGTTCGAGCCCCACATCTGTGCTGACAGCTCAGAGCCTGGAGCCTGCTTCAGATTCTGTGTCTCCCTCTCTCTGTCCCAGCCCTGCTCATGCTCTCTCTCAAAAATAAACATTAAAAAAAAAAAAAAAAAAAACTACTCAAAGCAGCCAAACAACAGTTAATTCTCAGAAATTGACATGGCTGAAACACCCAGTTCTTCCAGAATTTCTTAATAAGTCTCATTCACAGCTGTCTGCCTGGTTTCTCATCTATGACTCACTGAATTATACATACTTCAAGATAACCTGATAAAAACAGAATTGATACCTTGACTGGAAACGTCGGATGAGTAGTAAATTCCCAGCAAGCTCAACCCCATCCCTACTTCCCTGCTTCCATCAAGGACATGTAGAAAGAAAGCAAAATCCCCACCCGTTCTGGCACAATGACCCAGATGTGGTGCCTGCAGCCAGTGGGTTCTGAGAGAACGTACCTTCACAAATTCAGGATCAGATTGTTCTAAAAAAGAGATGAAATTCCTACACACGACACCCCAAAATATTCCTGGATCCCTCCATAAAGAAGGTGAGATGACTTCTGATGTACTGTTTCTCCCACAGTGTAGAGAGAGAAGTAGTCAACTGGAAGGTGCCAAAGGCCATCCCTGCCTGAAGACATGCTCATTAGTTTGGTCAGTAAAGTGAGGCCTGCAGTGCCGAAAATGATTGTGATTAGCAGCAAATAGCCAAAAAACTAAAATTTTTGCATACAAAGCTAAATTCTTTTAAAGGAATTTAAAAATTCTGACCACACTGGGACCCCGAGGTAACAAATGGCTGGAGCTTGGTAATGGTCTCGTTCAGCAGAGCGTGAGCTTTTCAGGGAGCCTACAGCTCACTAATATCTACCACACAACACGACCCACTTCCCACATTCATAGTATCTGACCCATGTAGGCACATGAGTTTGTGATTCTTGATCTGGGTGTGGAGAATACCAAAGATACCATGAGCTCCAGTTCTCAACTTCCAGCTCCCACAATGCTTACAAATACTTACCAATTGCTAAGGCTAGCTGATCCTTGAGAGAGCCTTCGGTCTCAGGCCCAGCGGGAAGTTCAGAGAGCTCGGAGGAATTCAAGAAGCCCTTAGCGCATAAAGAAATGAATGAATCAGTTCTGTCCTATTTAAATGATCAAGAGTCTAGGCAAAAATAGAATATTTCTCAAAAAATGATTTAAGACAACTACGTACAAATGAATGTTTTCAATAAGCCAAAGATGTAACAGTTCCATTTATATAAATATTTTATTCTATCACCGCACCACCCCCAATTCCATCCCAATCCCATCCTCTGGCCTAACTTTTTAAATTGTAATTTCCTAGATACCAAGAACAGTATTTTCTTTTTTTTTTTTTTTAATTTTTTTTTCAACGTTTTTATTTATTTTTGGGACAGAGAGAGACAGAGCATGAACGGGGGAGGGGCAGAGAGAGAGGGAGACACAGAATCGGAAACAGGCTCCAGGCTCTGAGCCATCAGCCCAGAGCCTGACGCGGGGCTCGAACTCACGGACCGCGAGATCGTGACCTGGCTGAAGTCGGACGCTTAACCGACTGCGCCACCCAGGCGCCCCAAGAACAGTATTTTCAAACAATCATAAAACGTTAAAGCTCAAAGACTGGTTGAATAAACCACGGCACGGCCACATAGTGGAAAACCATGCTGCTGGGAGAAAGGAAAAAGGAAAGAAAGATCTGCAAAGGCTGCTATGGATTATTTCCAGGATACAGTATTAAGTGAAAAAAGCAATTTAAAAGAGCACATGTACAGTATACCACCATTTGTATAAGAAAGTAGTATTTATATAAATATGCTGAGTTTTGCAAAAAAAGGTAAAGGAAAACCAAAAACCAATGAAACTGGTTATCTACAGGAGCAGACAAGAATATGGTACAAAGGAGAGAAGTAGCGAGAGATCTGTGTGTGTGCATTACAGTTTTAACTTTCAGAATCTTGTGAATGTTTTACATATTTGAAAACAAAATTAGATTAAAGAGAATTCTGAGGTAAAACCGAAATTGACTAAACAGAAACCTAAGACTAACTATATTTCAAACAAATAACGTAACTTCACAGAAAGGGGAAAAAAAACTAATCCAAGTAACTTTCAGAATAGTCCTTTGACCACATAAGTGTAAAGACAAAAAAAAGAAGATCAAAGAAATCTTGAACTCCTTAATAGGTTTGTTATTTGCAGTGGTCAGGTATAGAAACTCTAAAGCAATTTAGTGTGTATTATACCAATGGGTAAACAAGTAAACATACTGAAGTTGCTAAGAGCCAAGTGTACTAACTGTGAGAGAAGAAAGATACAAATATAGAATGGGGGAAGGAAAGGAAGAACCCTGTGATGCAGGATTAGGATACACACGGACACACACAGACACACACACACACACACTCTCTCTCTCTCTCTCTCTTCCTGGATCTGTCTGCTGAAAGAACATAGCAGCAATGACATCTCAGTCGAAATAAGCATATGTAGTGACCAGATCTTGGTTTCTAAAAACTATTCCCCCATTAAAAAGGATCAGGACTCCTTGGAGAAGTGGCCAATTCCACGGGTGGGGCAAGGAAAGTATGACATAGGCCCAAAGTATCTTGTTATGCCACAAAGTAAGGAAATATTCAGAAAATAATGAGCACATATTCAAACGGTCAGTACAGCCAGCTTGCACTGGCCAAATCCAGGGATAATTTGAGCATCAAACTAAATAATGGATCATATAATGAATTACGACATATTGTATAAAATAATCCATGCATTGATGCTAGTACTAAGTAAATCACTAAACACAGGGAGAAGTCGTTCTTACAGCAGAATGCCAACTGATAAAACTAATACATGTAAAAGAAGCTGTAAGAGTTAAAAATATAACCATTATGCAACTATCATAGTAATAAATGACCCTGACATGGGGCGCATGGGCGGCTCAGTCAGTTAAATGTCCGACTTCTGCTCAGGTCATGATCTCACGGTTCGTGGGTTCGAGCCCCACGTCGGGCTCTGTGCTGACAGCTTGGAGCCTGGAGCCTGCTTCCGATTCTGTGTCTCCCTCTCTCTCTGCCCCTCCCCCATTCACACTCTCTCTCAAAAAAAGATAAAATAAAAACATTAAAAAAAAATTTTTTTTTAATAAATTAAATAACTGACCCTGACAAGAGTCAGTGGATGCTAATACTTTCAGGTAAGTTTTTTGGGGAACTGGACATTTACACAGTCTCAAAGAATCTCCCACACAGATTACTTGTTAATTACAAAGAGGGACAGAATAACTTTACACCCTAACCAAGAAGAGATCAAAATTAACATCAATAATGGGACCAACAGTCATTACATGCTTTCTGATATGATATTCTGAGAAAAATTCAGGATAACTTATTAAATATTAATGCCAAGGGGCACCTGGGTGGCTCAGTCGGTTAAGTGTCCAACTTGGGCTCAGGTTGTGATCTCAGAGTTTGTGAGTTCAAGCCCCGCATCGGGCTCTGTGCTGACAGCTCAGAGCCTGAAGCCTGCTTCGGATTCTGTGTCTCCCTCTCTCTCTGCCCCTTTCCCACTCACGTTCTGTGTGTCTCTCTCTCTCAAAAATAAATAAGCATTTAATATTCATGCTAAAAATCTATACTCTATGAAGAAACATCAGACAAACCCAAACTGAAGATTATTCTGCAGTACTGTCCTAAACCGTTCAAAAATGTCAATGGGGGCACCTGGCTGGCTCAGTCAGAAGAGCATGTTAACTCTTGATCTTGGGGTTGTAAGTTCAAGACCCGCCGTGGATGTGGAGATTATTTAAAAATAGAATCTTTTAAGAAAAAAAGGTCAATGTAATGAAAGACAAAGAAAGGCTGAGGAACAAAGAAAGGAGACTAAACAGACATACAACTAATTGCAATACACTTAATTCCAACTGTACTGCACTGTCCTGGAACAGAAAAAAAATTGCTAGCTGGCAAAATATGAATGTTATCATATATTATGTAAATAAAAATATTGTATCAATGTTTAAATTCCTAAATGTGATTACTAACTGTGGTTACATAGACGAATGTCATTTTCAGGAGACATTGTGTTCAAGGGGAAAAGGGTCTTGATGTCTGCAACATACTTGCAAAAAGTTTTAAAATATTGATGGGACTCCTGGCTGGCTCAGTCAGTTGAGCATACGACTCTTAATCTTGGGGTTGTGAGTTTGAGCCCCACATTCACTGTAGAGATTATTTAAAAATAAAATCTTAAAAATAAAATCAAATAAAATAGTCATAATAATAATAATAATATGTATATAAAGAGTAATAAAGCAGGGTGCCTGGGTGGCTCAGTTGGTTGAGTGTCTGACTCTTGATTTTGGCTCAGGTCATGATCTCATGATTTATGATTCTGCTCTGACAGCGTGGAGCCTGCTTGAGATTCTCTCTCTCCTCTCTCTCTGCTCCTCCCTTGTGCGTGCACTCTCTCTCACTCAAATAAATAAGCTTGAAAAAAAAAAGTGATAAAGCAAATGAGTCAAAATGTTAATAAATGGTGAATCTACATAAAAATACAAGTAGCTTATTATAAAACACTGGCAACTTTTCTGTAAGTCCGAATGTTTTTCAAAACTAAAGTTAAAAATGGGTTGTCTGGGTAGCTCAATCAGTTGAGCATCCCACTTTGGCTCTGGTCATGATCTCATGGTTCTTGAGTTTGAGCCCTGCATCAGGTTCTCTGCTGTCAGCTCAGAGCCCACTTCGGATCCTCTGTTCCCCTCTCTCTCTGCACCTTCCTCTGTTCACGCTCTCATTCTCAAAAATAAACATTCAGGGGCGCCTGGGTGGCGCAGTCGGTTAAGCGTCCGACTTCAGCCAGGTCACGATCTCGCAGTCCGTGAGTTCGAGCCCCGCGTCGGGCTCTGGGCTGATGGCTCAGAGCCTGGAGCCTGTTTCCGATTCTGTGTCTCCCTCTCTCTCTGCCCCTCCCCCGTTCATGCTCTGTCTCTCTCTGTCCCAAAAATAAATAAAAAACGCTGAAAAAAAAAAATAAAAAAAAAAATACACTTAAAAAAAAATTAGAACTTGTAGCTCAAGTGGCTCATCTACTCAATACTCAATAATCACCACATGGTTTTCCATATAATGACTATTTAATGCCAGTAACAATTAACAGTTACTATGAGCTCTCAAGAGAAGGATAAATAGGAGGAAAAAGGTAGTACTAAACATAAAAAAACTATTTTGAACAGTTGGTTTGTTTTTGCCTTAATAGTAAGGATGAACCAAAGGTAGACTGATATAATTCCATCCTGATCCTCTTTGGACAAGAATATGCCTATTCTCCTAAATTGTGCCTTCTCCAATACCTGTATTTAGAAATCCTCTCTAGGCCAATTGTAAGTATAGTTATTTATTTAAACAGTCTTCATTATTTAAGTTACCAGAACCAATTTTGTGTTTTCGGAATACAAAGCTTCCCCTGACTTGACAGACTCTGCCCCACTGGCATTCATTCATTCAACACAGATTTAATGAGCCCGAACCAAATGCTGGGCCCACTCCTCTTTCACCAGACACACACAGTAGTGAAAAGACAAGTTCTCACATTCTGTTGGGAAAGGCAATATATAAATAAATAAAAACACAGTATGTAAATATGTAACAAAAAATTTTAAATGAAGCAAAATAAGGGAATAGAGCAACAGGAGGAACGATACTCCTCTCCAAAGACAGAACATTTAAGCAGGGACAGGAAGCAAGGAAGGGACCCATGAGAACGTCTGAAAAAAGAGAACAGCAAAGACCCGAAGAAAGGGGTGTGTGTGCAAACCCAGCATGTTGACAGTCCCCACAACTCACTTTACTGTATGTGGAGAGCTGATCCTTTAGGTTCTGACAATGCAACAGGGTGCCCAGGGCTACTTGCTGGACCAACTGCTGAAATTTTATATTTCTGGAAACAAAATCTGTTTCACAGTTTACCTGTGGGAACAAAGTTATATGGCTGTGTAAGCTGTTCACTGATGGTTTCCCAAAGTGCCTTAAGATTGCAGAGTAAACCAAGGTACTGCAGAACAAGCTGCAGGCTCAACAAGACAGAAATAAATGACCCCAGAATTTAATTTTTTTCCTCTGACTTATTTCACCCAGCATAATACCCTCCAGTTCCATCCAGTTCCATTTCCATCTTGCAAATGGCAAGATTTCATTCTTTTTCATTGTCGAGTAATATTCCATTTTGTGTATGTATGCGCGCGCGCGCACACACACACACACACACACACACACACACACACACAATCTTCTTTATCCATTCATCAGTCGATGGACATTTAATGACCCCAGAATTTTAAAGCTGCAGTTCCTCTCCTAGCTTGAAGTCAGAAACTGAATGAAGCGGTTCCTGCTCTGCCAGTGAATTAGCAATGACCCACACATTCAAAAGATGGTTCCATGGTGTCCCCAAAGGATTCATTACGAGTTCACTACTTGCCTGTGGCTGTAGGCCTTCATCACCTCATTCTCCAGCCTCCTCCAACACCAAACCACTTTGGCTGTCAGTGTGCTTATCTCCTTTTCTCGCTTTATACTAATCCCCATCTGATTCTTCGCCAATTAAGGCCCCTAAACCTCCTCTAAAACAGCTACTTGGGCCGCCTGGTTGGCTCAGTCAGTTAAGTGTCCAACTTTGGTTCAGGTCATGATCTCATAGCTCAAAGCCCCACATCGGGCTTTCTGTTGTCACTACACAGCCTGCTTCTGATCCTCTGTCTCCCTCTCTCTCTTCCCCTCCTCCACATGCTCTCTCTCTCAAAAATAAATGAACATTAAAAACAAACAAAAAAAACCCAGCTACTTGCTATCCATCAACTAATTAATATAAATTCCTGGCTTTAAAATCTGTTCCAGGAAACAATCCATGAAAAGGTATCAGGCTACAGGAGACTCACATTCAGAAGCACAGGTTTGCCCCACTATCCAAAAGTAGTGTTCCTATAAAACCTTTCGTAAGGTAAAATGGCACAAAGCGGAAAAATCAATTACCATTCATTTATATGGAAATGGATGCACAAAATAAATGCACATAAAGCACAGATGCTCACAAAGATCAAAGCTGTGGTGGCTGGAAGCTGAGTATAGTTCATGGGGGAAGAAGTTTGGTGGGGCAACTCTCACTGCTACAGTATCCCCTGCCTCTTTAATGGCTCAGTGCAAATCCAACACTGAATGCTAGTCTCACTTTTTGCCCTTTTTCATAAAAGTGAAAGTACTCTTTAGATTTCCTTTGGTTAACAAAAAACAAAAACAGGTACAAATACAGGTCTTTTGTAAAAGCAGGGTGGGTAACACAAGCTTTTGAAAACTGGGGGATATCTATAATATTCTTGACTGCTGGGCCTTTAATTGTCAACACACCTGTGCATTTCTACACTTATGTGAATTCACAGTAACTGTGGTCTCACCAGTTTATTTTCCTTTTAAGGTTACTTATTTGAGAGAGAGAGCGAAAGAGAGAGAGAGCACACAGATGCATGTGGGGGAGGGGCAGTGAAAGAGAGAAAGAAAATCTCAAGCAGGCTCTGCTCCGTCAGTGTGGAGCCCGACTTGGGGCTTGAACCCACAAGATCATTGAGATCATGACCTGAGCTGAAATCGAGTCAGATGCTTAACCGACTGAGCCACGCAGGTGCCCCACAACAGTTTAATTCCAGCAACCTTTTAGATCTCTTCTTTAAGAATGCAAAGTATCTGGACTTCAAGCTGTATTACAAAGCTGTAATCATCAATACAGTATGGTACCGGCACAAAATCAGACACTCAGATCAATGGAACAGAATAGAGAACCCAGAAATGGACCCATAAACATATGGCAAGCTAATCTTTGACAAAGCAGGAAAGAATATCCAATGAAATAAAGAAAGTCTCTTCAGCAAATGGTGCTGGGAAAACTGGACAGCGACCTGCAGAAAAATGAACCTAGACCACTTTCTTACACCATACACAAAAATAAACTCAAAATATATGAAAGACCTAAAGGTAAAACAGGAAGCCATCAAAACCCTCAAGGAGAAAGCAGGCAAAAATCTCTTTGATCTTGGCCGCAGCATCTTTTTACTCAACACATCTCCAGAGGCAAGGGAAACAAAAGCAAAAATGAACTTCTGGGACATCATCGAAATAAAAGGCTTCTGCACAGCAAAGGAAACAATCAGCAAAACTAAAAGGCAACTGGCAGAATGGAAGAAGATATTTGCAAACAACATATCAGATAAAGGGTTAGTATCCAAAATCTATAAAGAACTTATCAAACTCAACACCTAAAAACAAATAATCCAGTGAAGAAATGGGCAAAAGACATGAATAGGCACTTCTCCAAAGAAGACATCCAGATGGCCAACCGACACACGAAAAAATGCTCAACATCATCACTCATCATCAGGGAAATACAAATCAAAACCACACTGAGATACCATCTCACACCTGTCAGAATAGCTAACATTAAAAATTCAGGCAACAACACATGTTGGTGAGGATGCGGAGAAAGAGGATCTCTTTTGCATTGCTGGTGGGAATGCAAGCTAGTACAGCCACTCTGGAAAACAGCATGGAGGTTCCTCAAAAAACTAAAACTAGAACTACTCTACGACCCAGCAATTGCACTACTATTTATCTGAGGGATACAGGTATGCTGTTTCAAAGGGACACATGCACCCCCAAGTTTATAGCAGCACTATCGACAATAACCAAAATATGGAAAGAGCCCAAATGTCCATCG
The DNA here is from genome assembly GCF_007474595.2 of Lynx canadensis. Taxonomy (NCBI): domain Eukaryota; kingdom Metazoa; phylum Chordata; class Mammalia; order Carnivora; family Felidae; genus Lynx; species Lynx canadensis. Next base: position 83,564,961 of record NC_044309.1, on the reverse strand, counting down.
ATGGATGAATGGATAAAGAAGATGTGGTATATATATATATACATACAAGGAAGTATTACTCGGTAATCAAAAAGAACAAAATCTTGCCATCTGCAACTACGTGGATGGAACTAGAGAGTATTATGCTAAGCGAAATTAGCCACTCAGAGGAAGACAAATATCATACGACTTCACTCATATGAGGACTTTAAGACACAGAACAGATGAACACAAGGGAAGGGAAGCAAAAATAATATAAAAACAGGGAGGGGGACAAAACATAAGAGACTCTTAAATATGGAGAACAGAGGGTTACTAGAGGGGTCATGGGAGGGCGGATGGGCTATGTGGGCAAGGGGCATTAAGGAATCTACTCCTGAAATCACTGTTGCACTGTATGCTAACTAACTTGGATGTAAATTAGAAAAACAAAACAATATAAAATAATAAAAAAAGAATGCAAAGTATCTACCACAAAGCTTCACACCCAAGAGGTAAGTGCTCCTGGTCTCTGGAATTCGGACAACTCACCTCTACTAATACAGTTGTGTTTCCTTCCTGAAGTAGCCCAATCAGACCTTCTTTAGTTTTTCTGCCGTGGAGTTTGGCAGCTCTGCTCCAGCCTTCCTTCTGGGCCTGCTTGTGGAGCCAGCTCTCTGCCTATAAATTGAAAACAGGGCAGATGACGGAGTCACAGAATTTAGAACTGAAAGGGGCTCTACAGTACGTTCAGGTTCCCTGATTCTTTCTGCTTCTCTTCAATCCTATAACGGAAACTAAAGTAGTCTTTCATTTACTGGCAGCCTACCGACTGCCAAATACCAGCACCAGCGCCTGGTGCTCTGGATAAATTTAATCTTCACAACAACCCTATGGAGCAGACAATAGCATTTTTATTATACAGACAAGAACAATGCAACTCTGAAAGACTAAGTAAGGTGTCCAAGATCACGGTTTAAGTCCTGGTGGGTCTGACTCCCAAAGCCCACACAAGCCCTGTCGGCTCCAAGCAGCAGGAAACAGCACAGCAGTCGTGCTTGGAATACGGATTGTTAACCGTGGGATCCTGAGCTCATTGCTTCTAGGGCCAAAACACAGTAAAAGGGTGAGGTTGTCATTTTAAGCCAGAATCCTATCTAGAGCTGTGCCGTTACGGGTCACTGGGCAGCAGGTCTGATTTACTGCTCCCTGGAAGCACCTCTCTGAGACACTGAGGTCAGGCCCTACTACCCCTCCCCGCTCCCCTCGTCCCCCTCCCCCACACCTGTTTGAGATCCCCGCTACAAGCCTCCAGAGCTTTCTTGCAGTTCACAAAGGAGTAGCCTGTTTTTCGTCGCAGCTTCAGGAGAAGTTCCTTGCTGGAGGCCGAGGAAGCCAACCTGGGCCCAGTGTGAAATGTGTGCCTGGGCTGAGACGACTGAAGCTGAAGGGGCCCCGCCTGCAGGGGTGAGAAGAAAGGTATTTGAAGCAGGAAGCAGCCAGCAGCTCCGGGAGGCCGAAAGCACGTCAGCAGGGACGCCACCTTAGGAGAGACTGGGGCTCAGGGGGGTGGGGAAAGGCAGCCAACCGGGGACTGGACCGCGAAGAAACACTGAGGTCGGAGGAAGGATGGGACGGAGTCGAACGGGGGGACAGAGGAAGGGAAGGGTGCGTTCCAAGCGCACGGGAGATGTGCAAGGAGAGCGGGACGGTGCCGAGGCCAAGACCTCTCACCGGGCAGGTCCCGGCCCGCGCGACCAGGCAGAGGCGCAACGACCGCAGCAGCGACATCTCTCTGGCCCCCGAGCACACTTCCGGCGGCCGGCGCAGCGGGGAGGCCACAGGCCTACGGCGTGGCGGCGGGACCAAACTTCTCCACCTCAACGCGGCAAGCGAGGGCAGCGCCACCTGCTGACCGGGGGTGGGCACGCTCGTCAACTCGGCTTCACTTTCCGCAACTGCATTTCACGAGGAAATTACCGCGCCCCCCCCCCCGCCCCCCGCCCTCGGTGAAAATAACGCAAACCGTGAGACAAAGTCGTCGCAAAATAACAATCCAAGACATGTGGCAACACTTTATGCTTCTTTATTTCCATTCATCTTTCACAGTCATTATATATTTAAGACACGACAAACTGCAAGGTAGGCGGGTGGGTTCAGAAATTTGGCCAAGGTGGCCTAAGGAGGAGGTAGGGGTGGAGTGCCTTCAACAAACCCTGTGAATGCTTGTTGAATGAGCAAAATAGTTGTTGAACATCTACCATATGCCGCGAGGTGTGCTACGCTTCACGGAATTAGAGAGGAGTAAACCCCAGCCCTACCCTCCAAGGTAATCTAATGGCGAGAAAATAGGGAACCGGTACCAATGACCACCCAAGACATACCCATAAGAGGAACAGTGACAGGGTCTCTAGAGAGCAAGAAATCACATCCAAACAAGAGGCTCAGTAAAATCTTTTTTCAGGAAAGAGGCTAAGAGTAATAAAGATTTTGACAGGTAGAAATAGCCCTTCCAAGCAGGGAATCATCAAAAAGAATGAAGAAAGCAGGGAGTTTGGGTGTGGATTTAGGGAACAGAGTAGACATCTGTAATTTGCCCAGGGGTTGCAGTACACGTAGGAAACCAGTTGAAAATGCAATGGAAGGGTGGTTTGGGTCACACAGGATAGACTGAGCACCAAGCCAAGGCGCTTATTCTTGCTGTAGGCAGCAGAAGCCAGTCACAGCTGATTTTGGAAGATCACAAGAGTTTGATAAATGGCTTGAAGGGGAGAGAATGAAGGCCAGGAGGCCGGAGGAGGTGTTATGTGGCCCAAGGAGCATGTAAAGAGAGCCCCAAGCAGAGGGAGAGAATACCGCAGCAGGGAGAGAATACAGGTGAAGACAAAACATGCTGGGAAGGAAGGACCGACAGCACTTGGAAACCTAAAGAAAAATCAAAGATGAGAAGAACCTAGTACTTAGTGGTCAGGGCTCTAGCTCGAAAATAGATGAAAGAAGCTAGAGTCCAAAGGACAACTTTGCTGTCTATCCCTGGCTTCAGGGCAGGGAGGACTTGACCCAGTTAGGGCCATGGTCCCACCAGACTCTAGAAGCAAGAAGTGGCTGGTCTGAGGCTTCTTCCTTCCTAGCCCCCACCCCCACCCCAGCAAAAGCCAGAGTTCTTTGGATGCAGAAATGATCTTCTTTCCCTTTAAAAGAAATTCCATTAGAATCTGGAATCCATCCTCCTGGAGCAGGACCAGAAAGGTTCAGTGACAGTCTCTCTGCAGCCACTGCTCTCACCTCCCATTTGCCTCCCCTGCCCCTAGAAATCCTGGACACCCTCCTATCTTCCTCCTCTGAGAACAAGAGCTGGGGACTTCCTTTGTGCTCTAACCCAGTGCTGTTAGGGCTCTGAGACTCCTAGCAAGCAGGCACCTTCCTGCGCTTGCCTAAGAGCATCGGGGCGGGGGGGGGGGGGGACAAAAAAGGAGGAAAGAGAGAGGCGAGGGAAACCCATACTTTTCTTCCTTGTGTTTATGGCTTTGGAGATATGGCAGTTTCTTTCTTAGGACAAGGGGTTCAGAAGAACAGAAGGGTGATGTCAAGCAGGTCTTGGTTCCCTGTGCCTGGCCCTATAGATGTTGACATTTTCATCCTCATCCCGCTGGGCCAGCTCCAGTTGGAAATGCTGGGGGAGGAGATGCTGAAAGAAGCTCTCTGTCCCGTGCTCCTCTCTCATCTTGGAGGCCAGATAGATGGTGCCATGGGGCCCGCATAGGTGCTGAAGGGTGCCCAGCAGCAGCGGGAAGGTGGGCTCCAGGTACACGATATCGGCCCCCAGCACCAGGTCATAGTCTCCAGGGAAGACATGCTGGTCAATCCCCCAGGACAAGGCACGGACCTGGGCCCGGCCTCCAGCCGGCACATTGGCCTGGACGTTGCCCCGGATCTGCTCTAGGGCCAGGGGCAGGTCAGTGATGGTAACATCCCCCCCTGAGAGAGAGGAAGGAGGAGAAATGCAAGTCAGAGGGACCAGTCGAGGGGTCTTGGCTCCTGCCCAGAAGATCCAGAGACCTCAGGGCCTAGAGGACAGTGTCTTGACAGCCCAAAGTGAACATTTTGGCTTTCAGTTACCCTCACCTCCATCTCACCCACTGCCGTTCTCATTACATTCTATAACATCAGCGTTCCCTCTGAGCTAATCTTCAACCTCTCTGCCCAACACACAACAATCAGCTGTCAGCAGAAGACTGGGCAGGACCAAGCTGGACATGGGCTGCGCACCCAGCCTCTACTGACCGAAACCAAACTTCATGGGTCGGGAAAACTTCCCAGAAGACATGACCTCAGCAAGCCTTAAAGAACAAGTAGGAGTTAGTTAGTCAGGTGGAGCCTTCCAAGCAGAGAACAGAAAGTACAAAGGCCTGGTGGTGAGAGGCAGGCATATTCAAGGAAGGCTGAATCTTAGGGCATGTGGAAGGGAGGAGAAAAGTGTCAAGACAAGAGAATAATGACGACATGCTGAAGAGACTCAGGCTTGATCCCGAGGGTGGTGGGTTTTATAGGTAGAGGCAGAGAGTGAAGATAATCAGATTAGCACTTCAGAAAGCTTCATTCATGCAAGAAATACAGGTATCGAGCACCTACTAAGTTCTGGCAGTATAGAGGTGAGCAAGATAAAACCTCAGCCTTCCTTGGGTTTTATTTCAGAGTTTTTGAGTTTTATGTTACACTAGGTACTGCAAAACTAATCATGATCATGATGACTGTTACAGAACAGGAAGTACTAAGGATTCCTTTCTTCGTTAATATTTGTTAGGTGCCTATATGCCAGGTGCTGAGAATACAGCAGTGAACCAATCAGCCAAGAATCCCTCCGCTCATGGGAATTATGGTCTAGTGGCAAAAAGTGGACAATGAACGAAACAAGTAAAAGGAATGACACTGTACATCAAATGGTAATAGGCGCTATGGTGAAGCGTTAAGCAGAGAAGGGGGAGAACTGCTTATGGGAGGGGGCAGGGAGTGTGATTTTAAATTGAGTGGTTAGGAAAAGCCTCACTACACACATTATGTTTGGGCAAAGACCTGAAGGAAATGATGGAGCAAACCATGTGGACCTCTCAGGCTAAAATGTACCAAATGAGGGACTGGCAAGGGCAAAGACCTTGCACCAGAAGTGTGTCCACAGGAAGGCCAGTGGCTGGAGCAGAGTAGGTGAGGAGAAAAGCATGGGCCAGATCCTCACCAGGGCCTTGTAAGGAGGCTGTGAGAAATTTGGCATTTACTGAGACAGGAAGCTATTGGAGAATTTTAAGTGGAAGAATGGCATAAACTGACTTCAGCTTTAAAAGGATCACTCTGGGGGTGCCCGGGTGGCTCAGTTGGTTAAGCATCCAACATCAGCTCAGGTCATGATCTCACGGTCCATGAGTTCAAGCCCTGCATCAGGCTCTGAACTGTCAGCACAGATTGAACCTGTTTCAGATTGTGTCTCCCTCTCTCTCTCTCTTTGCCCCTCCCCTGCTTATGCTATCTCTCTCTCAAAAAAGAAATAAGCATTAAAAATAAATATCTTTTAAAAGGATCACTCTAGCTGCTATGATGAGAAAGGACCACAGAGGGGTAAGGCCAGAACCAGAGACGAGTTAGGAGGCAGCTACAGTGACCCAGGTGAGAGGTGATGGTGGTTTAAACCAGGGCAGTAGCAACATCTAAGAAGTGGTCAGATCCTGAATGATTTTGAAGGTACAGTCAACAGGATTTGCTGACATATTGGATACGAAATACTACAGAGAGAGAGACAGAAGTTGAGGACGGGTCCAAGATGTTTGACCTGACTGGCTAGAAGACCGAATTGCTATGTACTCAGAGAAGGAAGGCTGTAGGAGGAGCAGGACCAGACATGAAGATCATGGGTTCCTTTCTGAACACACTAAGCATGAGATGCCCCCCCCCAGACAACCACGTGAAGATATCAGTAGGCAGGAGGTTCCATAAACAAGTCTGGAGATGGAAAGGAGGGAATTATAGAGTCATCAGCATAAAAAGGTTATTTAAACCCATGAGGTGATGGGATTGCTCAGGAGTGAGTGTAGACTGAAAACAGAAGGGGTCAAAGGACTGCTCCTGAGCCCTGGGACACTCAAACTTCCATTTGTCAAGATAAAAAGAAACCAAAGGAGATTGGAAAAGAGTGCCAGTGAGGTAAGCAGAAGGCAGAGGTGTGGTACTCTAGAAACAAAAGGAAGCATCTCAAGGAGGAAGGGCAGTCATATGCTGCAAAGTCAAGTAAGGTGGTTTCATGGCCGACTCTGGTTGGAAATAAAGTTGGAAATGAAACTCACAACCTTGACTCCTGCAACTGGGGGTGGAAGTGTGGAACAGATGGAGGGAAGAATAGTAAGACAGGTACTACAGACAATGACAAGTAACTCTTTTGAGGAGTTTTGTTGTAAGCAGAACAGAGAAATGAGGTGGTAACTGAAGGAATATGGACAACCAACAGTTTCCTTCTGAGATAGGAGAAAATATACCATATAGATAGATAGATAGATAGATGCGTATGCATGCATAGACACACACACATAGAATGTTCCAGAGACAAGGAAAAACTGATAATGCAGCGGGACTGGGAGTGGGGAGGAGGTTTGCTGGAACAACGTCTTTGAGCAGATGAGAAGGTTCGGGGTCTTGTGAGAAGTGGAGGGCTTGACCTTAACTAGGGGCACAATGTGTTCATCCATGGTAACAGGGGAGAAGGCAACCCTTAAAAAAGATATAGACAGGTGAGGAGACGTTGTGATAAGAACATGTGGACATTTTCTATGAGAAAATAGAAGCAATCAGAAGAGAGGGGCAAGAAAGTCATCAGCTGAGGGTGAAGACGGGGGAGGAGGCATTGGCAGGTTTGAAGGCGAAAAGGTAAGCAACAGATGTTTAGAGGAGTGGACGAATAAGTGGACAAGGGAAGTGTAATAGACTAGCTGGGTGGCAGGTAAGGACTCACCTGAGGTTAGTAACAATAAATTTAAAATGAAACCAGTCAGCACAGTTGTGTATATGCTAGGAGGGCCCACCTTAGCCTGGAGATGGGGATATCAAAGAGGCCTTCCCTTGGAAGGGATGTTTGAGCTGAGCATTGAAGGATGAGTATGAATTAACCAGGTGATCCAAGCACTGCAGACAGAGAGTAGTCTGTGTGAAGGCTCCAAGGATGGGAACATCAAGATAGACTTGAGGCACAGACAGAAGGCCAAGATGTAGCACGAAGAGTACAAGAAGGGAGGGAGGGCACAAAAAGAGTCCAGAGAGGGAGGCAGGACCTTGGAGGCCATGCTACAGGTGTTGGTTTGATCTTGAAAGAACAAGAAGTCATTGAAAGATGGAGGTGAAAGGTAAGTACAACTGCATTCTTGAAGAGATCGCTCTGACTGCTGGGTAGAGTGGGCAGAGGTCTAGGTGGGGGCAAGGATTCAAAGCAGAAAGACAAGTTTGACTAAATGTAGTAATCCAGGCAAGTGACGGTGGAGGCATGGACTGAGGAACCATCAGTGTCAATGGAAAAACATGAGGTTCAAGAGGCTTTTAGGACATAAAATCAGTAGGAGTTGAGTAATGGATATGGGGGTGAGAAAAAGGGGCATGTATGTCAAAGGTGATGTCTAGGTTTCCCACTGGGGAGATGATGGTTTGATTAACTGGGATGGGGAAGCCTGGGTTCAGGAAGATCACAAGATCTAATTTAGGCATGCTAAACTTCCCAGGGGAAAGCTGGAAGACACTTGTGAAAACCCAGGGAAGTGGCCTGAACTAGAGATGGGAGGAAGAGGAGCAGACAGTAGGGGAAGTATTAAGGACATATGACCCCCAGGATTGACTGATTGCAGGGATGTGAGCAGGAGAGGGCAAGGGACAAGATGACACCCGGATTTCTTACTTGGCAGCTGAATCAGGGGCAAAGGAGGTGAAGCCAGTCTTCGAGCATATAGAAACAGGTGTTCCCATCCATATTCCACACTTTTCTCCCATTTTAGCATAACTGCACACCTCTCGTCTGCTCATCCGTTGTGGAAAATTGCTCTTAACTCTCCCTTGGTTCTTTCTGAGCCTGCTGTGTTCACACTGTTCACCTTCTCATTGGACAGAGCTTTCCCTTGATGAATTCCCAGGGAGTCAAGGGAGACATAGCCAGAGCATGTCCACTGGCTCTGTGCATACATCACCATAATTCCAGTACTGGAACATCTTCCTCTACCTTCCCCACTAGACCATAAGCTCTTCAGGAACAGGAAATCTGTCTTACTCACTGTTGTATCCCAATACCTGGCATGATTCTTGGAACATAGAAGACTCCAAGTACATACTGATTGAGTGAAGAGAAGAATGAATGCCTGCCTCTGGGAAGACCTCCCTGAACGTGACCTAGTTGTATTCCCATGAACGAAGACATTTGCATTGACATCATAAGTGTTTTAAATGAGTGTGTTGGGTGTGAGGTTTTGCCTGTCCGTTAGATAATAAATTAAGGAAATGTTTCCTTTGTAGTTTCGGGTTCTTGACAAAAGTGAGGCAAAACTTCCCTTCCCTTTTCCTTTCCCAAGTCTGTGGTGCCTAATTCCTACCCCACTTCCCACAAAACACACCCTAACGCTCAGAAACTCAAGCTTATTTCTCTCAAGCAGTCAAAGCCTTACAAATCTAAAATATATTCATGATAAAATTATAAAGCACTCCTGAGATTTAATACATGCAGATTGCTCCCCCTACAGAGTCCCCCCCACATATGCATTTTGACAAAAACCGCAAAGGCGGTTTTAAGTGACAGCATTGTCCACGAAAGCACAAAGAGCAAAAAGGTGGAAACAACTCCTTCCTCTAAAGCCTGCCCGATTTTTATTTCCGGCCCCCAAATCAACTACCCTGGGTGCTTTCTCTGGCACACAGAAAGATGCGCGCGCGCGCGCACACACACACACACACACACAGTGTGTTAAAAAGAGACTGATCTGGTTGCAAACCACTCCCTTCTCCCAAGAATCCAGGGAGTGACTATTCCTCCACCACCCAGTCCCCGCCACTCCCTCCTGCCACGAAGTTCACGCACCCTGCAGCGCAGCCAAGATCCCCACGATGCCCGTCCCCGCGCCCAGTTCGATCACTTTCTTGCCTCGGAAATCCACATTTTGACTTTCGAAATAGTTGCACAGGCTCAGAGCCTACGGGGGAAAAAAAAGGGAGAGAGAAAAAAAACTGTCGCGGGGACGGCTCCATATGGGAGAGGGGGAGTCGGGGATCTGGACCTCCCCGGGACCCTCGTCCAGAGCCGCCCACTCCTCACCGCGTCCCACACTCGCGCGGCCACTCCAAGGCGGGAGCCGAAGTTCTGTGTGATGCTCAGCACGTGCCCACAGAAAGAGAACCTGCTCTTCTCCGAGTAAGAGTCGGCAAAGAGCCCCACCTCCCGCGGGAACACGGATTCGGACTCTGATTCAGGATCTGCGCGGGGGTCCGCCATCTGGCCGAGAGAGTGCGCGGACACCGCGTCCAGCTCTGGGATCCCGGATCTGAGGCGGGGTAGGGGTTGGGGGCTGCGGGTCCACTCGGCTTCTCGGTGGCACCGAGCCCCGCCTCCCCGAGTCCGCCCTCCCTCCTGCACTTTGACTTCCTGGAGGTGGGATGAGGAGCTGCCCCTCCCGCTCCGGTCCCCAGCAGACACCCGACGGGGCCCACGTCGAACCACAGGGGGCAAGCCCTGGCGGACTGGTCCGACACCCGGGTACGGGGTGGGGGCGGTGGAGCGAGGATCAATTCTGTAGGAAGCGGGGTCCTGGGACCCCTCTCACTTGCGGGGTGCTTAGGTGCCTGCAACTAGGATGGTAACCCAGACCACGCAGAAGCGGACTAAGCAAAGAGGCAGGGTGCCAAGTCAAGCCTTGCCAGTCCAGCGGGAGATCGGTGCCTCAAAGGCGCCCTCGGGCTCTGACCCCCTCCGGCCCTCCGCGCCGAGGGCCACCGAATTCACTCTGGGTCTTTAAAAGGCGGGGTCTGCTCACAACCTGCCTGACTGCGTCATTATCGTGCGACTCGGGCCTTGGTCTCCACGTGGGTTCAGTGGAGTAACTCGGAGCGGGGATCATGGCGGGAGCCGAGACTGGGGACGCGGCAGGAGCCGAGGCCCCGCAGCCCCAGAAGCGTTACTATCGGCAACGTGCTCACTCCAACCCCATGGCAGACCACACGCTGCGGTAGTGAGTGAGGGGGACGGGAGGCAAAGGAGGGAGGAATGCTCGCAGCAGCCCGCAGCAGCCGGGAAAGACTATTGTGCTGGAACGGTCAGCGGGGTCTCAGACAAGGGATAATCGGCAGAGTGACGTCAGCTTTAGGGGTGGGACGCGGAGATTTGGCGGGGGCGGAGTTGGAGGGTTGGGAGGGGGCGTGGCTTCTGGCCGTAGTCTCAGTGGCGGTGCCAAGTCTGGGGAGAGAAAGTTAACTTGCGGAGACTGGACTGATGCAGGCAGAATAGCGTTTCCATCTTTCGGTTTCGTTGATCGGATTTAATAAAAAGACAAACATATACATGAATCCCGCCCACCCCTTACTCTGTCCTCTTACCACAAAGCACACAAAAAAGAGTAAGGTCCCGGTGCCTTAGTCAGTCTCCCGGGGAAGGGGAACTTGTGCCCCAGAAAGGAGAGCTGCCTGACCGGAGTCACATCAACTCCTAGAAGTGGAGATGGACAGGTCAGCAATCATGAGCCTCATGATGGGCCTATGATTCACACTGGGGGTTAAGGGTGGTTTCCATTGTGTCTCCTAGAGACCACAGGGCCCACTGTTAACAGAATTTTTGAGAAATGCTCTTCCCATTTACCTCCCACCCTTACATATTCTCCCACACACATGTAGTACCACTTCTGCAGTGGCATGACCCACCTTCTCATGTCTCTCCTGTCTTCTCTCCAATAGCCCTGTGAAGCCAGAGGATATGGACTGGTCTGAGCTATACCCAGAGTTCTTCGCTCCACTGACTCAAAATAAGAGCCATGATGACCCAAAGGATAAGAATGAAGAGAGAGCTCCAGCCCAAGTAGAGTTTGCAGACATAGGCTGTGGCTATGGTGGCCTGTTAGGTAACATTCTGGCCTTTTCTCTAGGGCGAGGAGAGGCAATGCCTGGGTTCTGCTACCTCAGCAGTTTTGGTGGGGGCCATAGTTGGCCTTTCCCCTTCGGACCAGACACCAGTGCTGTGACATCAGTGTGGAGAGCCTCTACCTTCCCTGTACTCGGGGTCTGTGGCCTTTGCCCTGGAGAAGGGAGGGTGTTGTCTCAAATGCTTCTTAGAACTTGGGTTGTTGTCCTGTCTGGCCCCACCCCAGCCTCACTCCCTACTTGAGCCACTTCACCTGCAAGGTGCCGGGTCAGTGAGCTGGTCAGCACAAGCGTCAGAGATTAGTCACTGTGGCCAGTGATCCTGAACTGTCTTTCTCAGGGATTCCACCACTCTTCCTCCCCTCCCCCCTTCTTCACCAGAACTCATTCTTCCCTACTCCCATGTTTTCAGGTTACTCTTGTATTGTCTGTATCGTCCCAGTCGTGCATGCCAGGCCACTTCTCTATTTTTATTTTTAATGTTTATTTATTTATTTTGAGAGAGAGACAGTGTGAGCAGAGGAGGGAGAGAAAGACACAGAATCCAAAACAGGCTCCAGGCTCTGTGTCTCAGAGCCTGACACCAGGCTCGAACCCATGAACCGTGAGATCATTACCTGAGCCAAAGTTGGATGCTTAACCGACTGAGCCACCCAGGCACCCCTATTTTTAGTTCCTCCCATAGAGGTAACAGCGTGACAGAGAGAGGAAAAGCATGGTACTTGGTGGCAGAAAACCTTGGTTCAAGTTCCAATTCTGCCTCTTCTTAGCTCTAAGACCTTGGGCATTTCTGACCCTCAGTTTTGTCATCTTCACAATTTACCACAGAGTGTTATGAGGATTAAATGAGACAGTGTGTGAAAACCCTGCACATGTATGAGGTGTATGAAAACCAGTGTATGAAAACCAGTATGAGGTTGACGATTCCATTCTTATTTCTGTGCCCAGTGGAACTATCACCATTGTTCCCAGACACACTGATTCTGGGTCTGGAGATCCGGGTCAAAGTCTCAGACTATGTACAGGACCGGATTCGGGCCCTACGAGCAGCTCCTGGAGGTGGCTTCCAGAACATCGCCTGTCTCCGTAGCAATGCCATGAAACATCTTCCTAACTTCTTCCGCAAGGGCCAGGTGGGGAGGGGCCCCCATGGGTTAGGTTGGTAGGCAGGTGAGGCACGGAGGCCAGGTTTTCAACCCTGTTGATGCATGTCTGTCTCACAGCTGACAAAGATGTTCTTCCTCTTCCCTGACCCACATTTCAAGCGGACGAAGCACAAGTGGCGAATCATCAGTCCCACACTGCTGGCAGAATATGCCTACGTGCTTAGAGTCGGGGTGAGTCGGGAGTAGGAGGGAGGGTGGGGTGAGTGGCCTATTCAGAGACCTTCCACTAAGGATTCAGTGGGGGTGCATGTAGGACTCACACCACCTCTCCCATCAGCTCCCCGCTCAATTGCATGCAGCCCCCTGTCTAGAGTGATTTTGCCTGTGCAGGGGCTGGTGTATACCATAACGGATGTGCTGGAGCTACACGACTGGATGTGCACCCATTTTGAAAGGCACCCCCTGTTTGAGCGTGTGCCTCTGGAGGAACTGGTAAGTAGGGGGCCTAAAGGAAATGGCAAAGATGCAGGCCTTTTCCAGAGTGGTTCTGTAGTCTTTGAACCCAGCTCAGTGCCAGGGGGATGAGATAGGAGTCTCAGGGCCAGGGGCAACCTGAAAGGTGGGCAAGGATTTATTGGATTCTTCCTTTTCCCAGACTGAAGACCCCATTGTGGGACACCTGGGCACCTCAACCGAAGAGGGAAAGAAAGTCTTACGCAATGGAGGCAAGAATTTCCCAGCCATCTTCCGAAGAATACAGGATCCCACCCTCCAGGCAGTGACTCCTAATCCCCCCTCTCTTGGCCACTGACTGCTTACCTTGCCTTAGCTTGACCCCTGGACCTTCCGAGCTGAGACTGCCAGGACCAAGAGGCGACAGTCTTTCAAAGAAGTTGGGAAACTGCCCAGGGCAGAAACCTGGGATTCACAACTACCCCTGACCTCACCTTGTTGCCCCTCTACCACCAGCAGAAAGCAAAAGAAACTGACTAGGAAGGTCAAAAGACCTTGAACCAGAAGGGATGTTTGGAAGGATGTGGGGTCTTGCTCTCCCTTAGCACTTCCTTCTCCTTCTGGGATCTCTCCTTCTCAGCTGGAGTGATGAATGGAATTCTCCACTGTCCATCTAAACTGCTTGCTAGACTCAGATCGCCTGTCCACTTGTGTTACTTTGCAGTCCTGGGGATAACATGTATACGTGTGTTGCTATTTCTCAGGAAAGACCAGAGCGTGTGTCACGTGCCTTCTCCCATTCCCCTATCCTCTCCCTGCCTGAGTCTTGACCCGAGGAATCTGCTGCCTTTATTGTTGCTGTCTCAGGAGAGTCAGGGCAGGGGGCACAGAGACCCTCTCCTTTTTCATGTTGACCTTCGGTTCCAGAACTTCAGAGCTAACTGACTGGCACAGATCCCAGTAGAGGCAGGGTGGGGGAGTGAGGAGCAGAGAACTAAACTATGCTGGCTTCTGAGGCTAAAAGTGAAAATCAGCTGCTGACTAGAAATCCCCCCCAAAGAGGACTGAGTCAGCTGGAGGTTCAGAGCAAACACTTAGCCCTTGCTCCATCCAGGAGCCCAGAGAAATCTCTGAAGTTTTCTAACTTGCAAAAGTTCCTTTGTTTCTGCTCGTCAAGCCCCAGACTCCCATGGCTGGAAGGACGGAGTTTGTTGACCTAAAACACCACCCCCTTCCTCCTGAGGAACAAAGATGAAGGCTCCTGGAGCCACTTTAACCCATTAACTCACCCACCCTCTGCCCAGAGTCAGGTATGGGAGGGGGGAGGGAGAGATGTGGTAGTGTGGGAAAGTTCTGCTTATATCCAGAGAAGGTGCAGCCCCAGAAGCCAAGACTATGGAGACAGCTACAGTAGTCCGGAAGGAGCTGGAGGATGGGGAATTCCTGAGGATGGGCCCAAGGGGGCCTGGCTCCCTGGGGAAGTGGGAATACTAGGGGCTGACCCTGTACCTCGGTATCCTAAACCTCACCAAATAGCCTTTCCCAGGAAGAGATCTTCAGGCTGATGGGTTGGGGCACCAGCCCAGAAGGGGAAACTAAGGCAGGCCTCACCTCCCAAGAGGGTCATTGCAACATGAGACCCAAGAGAGCTGCCAGGCAACTCCAGCCCCGCCTACTGTTCCTGGGTATTAATCCCCAATCCCCAGCTTGACCACTCGGGAGGAGATTGGCTGAGGAGCTTGAAGAGGGGGCGTCACCACTATCCCTCCCAAAGCTTAAATAGGGGTTCAAGCAAGAAAGCTAGGTGCTTGGGAAAAGTGCTCTCTTTCACGGGCTCCCTGAACCAGACCATGACCCAGACTCTCAAGCTCGCCTCCAGAATGTTCCATCGCGTCCACCGTGCTCCCAAGCTGAGCGCCTCACTGGGTTCCAGAGGCTCCGACTCCGCGCCCAGGAGCTTGGCGGACATCCCAGGCCCATCCACGCCCGTCTTCCTTGCTGAACTTTTCTGCAAGGGAGGTCTGTCGCGGCTACATGAGCTGCAGGTAGAGGGGGGACGTTGTTCCTGGAAATTAATGCTGGAGAAATTGGCTTTGACAACGCTAGAAAGGACAGACTAGTGCAGAAAGTAGGAAGAGGTCCAGTGAGAACGGATGCCCATGAACTATAGAGAAATTGGGGCTGCCGGCAGTGGCTCGACCTACTCGGAGTCCATCCCTATACCCAGCAGAAGAGTGCGCTCAAAAAGCGCCTTCTTGTTCTGTAGAAGTTGGGGCCGAGTTAAGCCCAGAACAAGTGCTCGGGAGGCAGAAACGCACAGTACCTTAGCCGCGTTTCCAGCTTAAAGCTACAGGCGCTCCTATTCAGTCGCTGGGGGCTCGTCCCGAGGTAGTCCACGTGAGGAACCTTTGGGATCTCTCCACCTCAGTTTACCCCGGGCGACCTAAGAGAGAACCTGAATGTCCGTCCGCTTTGTGCAAAGTTCCTCCGTCTTGCCCATCACACTCAAACTTCCTAGGGATGTGAAGCGAGGAAAAGAGAAGGAGGAGAGGTTTGAAGCGTCAGGGCTACATACCAGCTGGGAGCTCGTGAAGAGACTGAAGCTCCCCCTTGCACAGCCCAGCGAACACCCTTGGAGTTGGTACGGACCGAGCTGGATGCCGGCGGCCCACGTCTCCAGTGTCCGCCTCCCCTTCTCCCAGGTGCAGGGCGTCGCGCGCTTCGGTCCCGTGTGGTTGGCCAGCTTCGGGAAGGTGCGCACTGTGTACGTGGCGGCCCCTACACTCATCGAGCAGCTCTTGCGACAGGAGGGTCCCCGGCCCGAGCGCTGCAGCTTCTCACCCTGGGCAGAGCACCGTCGCCGCCGCCAGCGGGCTTGCGGACTGCTCACCGCGTGAGTCCTCTCGGGCCTCAAAGCCCAAACGTCCTGCTGCGCCCCTCTCCTGTGGCTGG
The DNA here is from genome assembly GCF_007474595.2 of Lynx canadensis. NCBI lineage: Eukaryota > Metazoa > Chordata > Mammalia > Carnivora > Felidae > Lynx > Lynx canadensis. Next base: position 83,549,356 of record NC_044309.1, on the reverse strand, counting down.
TCTGGAGACAGTCTGTCTCGGGTGTGGAGGGAGGTCGGCCTTTTCCCTCAACCTTCTGGTAAATGGGGCTTCCCGCCCCTGCCATTTTCCCTCAAGCTCAGGTAAAGCCCCGCCCTTGCCCCACCGCCCATCTCTTTGTCTTTTGAAGCCAAAATCCCGGGAATCCGCCGAAGGGGCGAAGGTACCAGGACCAAGGTGGAATGTCAGATTCTGTGACTCAAGTTACCCAGGAATCCAGGCCCCTCCGGGGCAGGAAATGAGTAACGAAGTAGGGGAATGGAAAGCGGGCACAGGCAGGGGCAGGTTTTGGTACCCCAGGGGGAGCGGCGGCAGTCTCTTTCTGGCCACCCCGGCCGAACACGCTCCATCTTCGCTGCAGCCAGCTCCGTCCAGCCACCCACACACACCCCCATCCGCTCTGATGCGCCCCCTCTCTGCACACCCGTAGGGAAGGCGAAGAATGGCAGAGGCTCCGCAGCCTCCTGGCCCCGCTGCTCCTCCGGCCTCAAGCTGCCGCCCGCTACGCCGGAACCCTAGACGACGTGGTCCATGACCTTGTGCGGCGTCTTCGCCGCCAGCGGGGACGCGGCGCTGGGCCGCCCGCTCTGGTTCGGGATGTGGCAGGAGAGTTTTACAAGTTTGGACTAGAAGGTGAGTCCCAAGGCAGGGGCAAGTGTAGGAGGCACCCGCCTGGGTTTCTCAGTGCCCTGACAGCGCCCCCTCGCGCCCAGGGATAGCCGCCGTGCTCCTGGGTTCACGCCTGGGCTGCCTGGAGGCCGAAGTGCCTCCAGACACAGAGACCTTCATCCGCGCGGTGGGATCGGTATTTGTGTCCACGCTGCTGACCATGGCGATGCCTAGCTGGCTTCACCGCCTCGTGCCCGGACCCTGGGGCCGCCTCTGCCGAGACTGGGACCACATGTTTGCATTTGGTAAGGCATGGAAATGAAGTGAGGATAGGGGAACATAAAGCTGTTCGGGGATGGTGAGGCATCCCTGTACCTTCTCCCCACACAGCCCAGCAGCACGTGGAGCGGCGAGAGGCCGAGGTAGCCTTGAGGAGCAAGGGAAAGCCTGAGGAGGACGTGGGATCTGGGGCACACCTGACCTACTTCCTGTTCCGGGAAGAGTTGCCTGCCCCGTCCATCCTGGGCAATGTGACAGAGCTGCTACTGGCCGGAGTGGACACAGTGAGGTTCTCCTCCCTGTTGGGAGCCCAACTTCCAGAGCTTATCCTCTCCAGTTTCAGGGGCCACCCTGCTGCTGCAGGGGATCCACTATGGCCCTTTAGGCCAGCTTGGCTTAACACCTCCTGAGCTCCAGACTACCTCATATTCTGCCCTCTTCACTGGGTCTCCACTCTTAACGCCTCTGATGCTCTCACCTGTCCTCTCAGGTATCCAATACACTCTCCTGGGCTCTATATGAACTCTCTCGGCACCCGGAAGTCCAGACAGCACTCTACTCTGAGATCACAGCTGCCCTGGGCCCTGGCTCCAATGCCCATCCTTCAGCTACTGCTCTATCCCAGCTGCCCCTGCTGAAGGCAGTGGTCAAGGAAGTGCTAAGGTGAGGGAACAGGAGAGGAGGAGCTAGAGAAAATGCTGGGAAGGCCTGGGGAAGCAGATAGTGAGTGGGAGTAGGGAGAGAGAGCAGAGGAAAATGGTGCTCTACTCCTGGCCAAGAATGGGTTTGGACGTTGTGGGCTGAGGGATGAGAGGGAGGCTACAAGTCCTGGCCTCACCTTGCTGTTTCCCTCTGGCTCTGCAATCCAGACTATACCCTGTGGTACCTGGAAATTCCCGTGTCCCAGACAAAGACATTTGTGTGGGTGACTATATTATCCCCAAAAATGTGAGTAGAGCCTTTGGATCCCTTTTGCTAAGCCATCCCCTCACTCTCTTGGGCCCTGTCCTCTTCTCAAACATTCCACATAAGCCCTTCACCCTCCCTTTGGCCTGAATGCCTCTCTCTAGGATAAAATGGGACAGTGGAGAAATCATTCCAAAAGTAGCCCCAGAAAACTTCACCATAACCAACCAGAGCCTGCCTTTGCTCCAATCCATGTATCCTCTTTTCCATGTCCCTCCCTGCATTCATGGGCCCAAACTGACAAGTTTATGTTCCTTTCCCACCAGACGCTGGTCACACTGTGTCATTATGCCACTTCAAGGGATCCTGCCCAGTTCCCAGAGCCAAATTCTTTTCGTCCAGCTCGCTGGCTGGGGGAAGGTCCAGCCCCCCACCCATTCGCATCTCTTCCCTTTGGCTTTGGCAAACGCAGCTGCATGGGGAGACGCCTCGCAGAGCTTGAACTGCAAATGGCTTTGGCTCAGGTGAGTGATCTAGACATGAGAGACTCTAACCCTCTAAAGCCATGAACTCTTCTGACAAGCATAGCAAAATATATGATTTGGTAAACCTAATCCTCCTAAATATCGCAATCCTGTTATAGGTCTAGAAGGTGAGCAAAGGTATTTAGACTATCTTTTTCCCTGCCATAATCCCTTACCCTCATTAACCAAGAAATTCTCTACTGACCACAGGTGCCATTTCATCATCGACCAACCTAACACTAATAATGCCCTTTACCAATCAAACCCACCATTGTAGACCCCTCCCATAGTGATAGCCTTCTTCCTCCCCTTTCCAGATCTTGACCCACTTTGAGGTGCAGCCTGAGCCCGGTGCTGCCCCAGTCAGACCCATGACCCGGACTGTCCTGGTACCGGAGAGGAGCATTAACCTACAGTTTGTGGACAGATAGTCCTGTGGATGGAGGCTGTCATCATCACGCTTTCTCTCATTGCAGGGATCTATCAGGCACAAGACCAAGAGATATGTATTCCCCCTGAAACCTGTCTATCTGACTAGACTGGTTAAAGGGATCATAGCAAACTGTTTGAGGCAGCCCTGACCAAGGTGTGAAGTAGGCATTGGCCTCACCCATCAGGCCCTGAGAAAACCATGATCCTTGTGTCTGCTCATCCTTTCTTCTGGTCATATCATAGGTACCCTTCAAGGGCCAACTCAAATTTTAACTAATAATGTTGGGTGGCCTGGGGAAGGACTCAACCACTGCCCTTTTGGGGCTTCTACAGTGTTTAGGAGCTGCTGGCTAAGCACTTATCACCACGTGAGCTAAGTGATTGTGCATCTGGTCTGCACCTGGCTCCTTGCATGTGAGCTCTTTGAGAGGAAGAATGAGACCTTATTCAGTCTTTATATCCCCTGCCAAGGCCTATCCCTGATTGGGTGACTCCATACAGGTTCTCATATTGAATCTGGACCATGTGGCAGAAGGGATAAGCAGCTTATCAGGCTCTGTCTACTCTCTTCCTTCCTCATCTTGCCCCTACCAAGGAGAGTGTGCCCTCACCTGGTTTATGATGTTTTAAAACTCTCCTTGACTCTCTAATCACTATTAGGAGTTGGCTTGTCCCACCATTTAGTTCCCAGACAGAGACGTCTTTGGGCCTGTACCTGCCTACACCTTCCTATCATATGTGGAATTTTTTAATATTCATAGTTTTGAAATAAAAGAATCGAATGTTTCATCCTTGACTTTTGATTTACTTCTCTTCCACTTCTACTTCCTACAAGTCCTAGAGGCAAGGCCCTCAACCAAATCCCCTACTATGATTTCTCTGGTCCTGGGAGTGACCTCCATAACAATGGGAGGTCTAGATACCTGGGAGAGTGGTTTGCATCACAAACCCAACACGTTTCTGTCTGTACAGGGAATAGCTAAGTCTGGCTCCCTAGAAGAGATTTAAGGGGGTGGTGGTGAAAAGTACCTGCAAGGGCTAGGCTATAAAAGTGGGTTGGGGAGCACAGGATTTGCAGAGATGGCCAGAGGCAACTGACTCTGGTGGAAGTACTTTTGGAACCTGGACTGCCAGGACTGGAGGATGTCTGCCCTCTCTGGAAAAGTTGCTCCAAGCTAATTTCCTTCAGAGAAAGACAGGGATACATGCACAGAAGTGAATTCAGACAGGATGAAACCTGAGTGTGGGGGTGGCCAGAAGCCCTGGGGCACTGAGGCAGAAGGGGGGTGGGCAGAAGGAGCCTCTGTTTCCCTGAATCAGCATTCTCTGGCCCCCCCAGAGGCTGGGCACAGTTCTCCCCTTGTGATGTATACAGATTAACTCATCTTCCATACAAATAAATCTCTCAGCACACTCCCAGCAGCCCCTCTGTAGCCTAGATTCCCCTCCCCATGTCAAGACTTGCCCCCCTTCTTCCTGCTCCTCTCCATTCCGATTAGCTGGATAGAGATGGAGATTTCACTTCACACTTCCTCCTCCTCCCCTACCACATCAGCCCCCTGCCCTAGACATGGCTACCTGACCACAGACATTGTCTGCTACTGGGCCTTCTGGGGGTATCCATTTTTGTAAGATCTACAGAGGGGCACAATATACCCAAGGCACTGTGCAGAGACTAAGGTTTGTGTGCCTTTACTGCCCCTCCTCTCAACTCTCTATTGTATTCTCCATCTCCACCCCCACTCCTCTATCACTAAGCTTAACTTGAACCTAAGTGACCTGATTTTTAGCAGATCTGAGCTTTGAGGGAGAATAAAGCCCAGCTTCCTCTCACACCCTGTCCCCTGCCTGGAATCAGTGATGAGAACTCTGTACACCCACACTCCTCATTGGGCAAGTAGGACTGCTCACTTGAGGGCAGCAGTCCCATGACCCCTTTCCTAGACTAGAGTCTCTTTAAGTTGGAAAAAAGGAAGGAGAGAGGACCATACTGGTTGCTGGTCCCAACCCCCGTACCAAGCAAGACCTCCAATGGTACTGAAAGGGAGGGAAACATACTGTCTCAACTGACCTAATTTTAGGACCCAGAGTGAAACTGGAGAGAGTGTATTTGTGTGTATATGTTCTTTGGTGTGTCTAAGTTTCCAAGGAGGGCCATCATCATGAACAGCCCAGGTTTGGCACAAGAAACCCCACCTATGTCATACCTACCTGTCATATTTGCCAGGATAGGTACTAGTAGTCACTCTGATTTGCTGTCTTCCTTCTGGTCCCCACCAGCTATTTTGTGAATAGCAAATCAGCAAAGTCTGACCCTTCTGTCTTCCCAGGTGAAGAATGTGGAGGGTTATCTCTCTAGGCAAACAATTTCCCACTGGAAAAATCGGCCTTTGTCCCCTCTCTTTGATCTCTCTCCCTCTCTTTTGTTAGAAGAGATATACTCCAGTACTTCCAGATGACTCAAACCTGCCTTTAGCTTCAGTTCCTCCATTCCCAGGAGAGTCTGGGTGCCAGCACCATGGACAGCAGCCAACACCCCCCCCCACCCCCCCACCCCCCTTTTACAGAAGGATGGAGAAGACCATTTCCAAGGCAAGGATGTGACCTTTAGTAGACCTTTAGTAGAGAAGCATTTCCCCAAAAAACATCCCCAGGAAGGAGGCAAAACAGAATCTTCCTGAGGAAAGGACCAATAATAGGAAAGGCGTCTGGATCTGACTTAACAATGTATGAAGTAATTATTTTAATTGCTGATGAATAGTTCACTTAAAAGACACCATCATTCATATAATACACAGCCCCAAGGCCTCAGGAGAAAGGGAGGAGGCCTCAGGCTGACCCACATTTTAACCAGTCCTTCCCAAACCTTTTCTCTATAAACAACAGCTCTCTATGCTGCTGCCTCCAAGCGCAATACCTTCCAGTTAATACCACTAGCTGGGGCACGGGATCAGACCTGTGACCCTGAACTTCCATAGGAATAGCTTAAGCTGGGGTTGGAGATTCATAACATTGGGACATTCTGTCTGTCTCACTCCAAATGAGTCCAAATTCATTTCATGCCACTTCTCTGGGTGAGCACATTACCTGGGAAGGACCAATAGAACCCACAAGATCCCCAGAAGAAGAAGGACAGCTCCATCCTTCCCCAGTCCCCAATGTTTAGGGGGTTGCGGAGCTCTCATTCTTGCAAATAACCACCATCCTTCACACTTGCGTATCTATTTCCCCTCATATTTCCGTATCTATTATGACACTCAACACGTATTTCCAAGGCTCTGTGCAACCCCAGATGAAAAAACACATTTTGGAATTTGTTAACCAGCTACTATTTGAAATAAATGGACCATCAGCTAGTCTAGAAATCTTTTTATGCCATCACTAATTTTCTTTGTGATGGCATTCAACCTGTCCCTCATTTATCCTCATTCCAACCCTATGAGGTAGACAGGAAAACCACGGCGGAGAGATTTTTTTTCTGGATCATACAACTTGCAGGTGGCAGGCCCACCCCTTAGGTCCCTCTGAGCACTGCCACCTAGCAGCCAATGTGAATTATTCACCAACAAGTGGGAGTTACAGCTCCAACTCAGAACCCACTGCTGCACTGGGGATTCACAACCTCTGCAGAGAAACCTCCCCACACCTCCCAACCCTCCAGAAAAGCCCCAGATGAGAAAGGAGTCTCCACGTGCATATAAATGATTCTTTATGCCCTCCCCCCATGCAATGGGGGGTGGAGCAGGGGGAGGTCCCTCCCGCCCTCATGCAGGGAACGGGAGGTCAATGTATACTAGTCTTATTGCCAGCTGCCCTGTGGCCATGGGGTGGGGAATGGGGCGTCTACAACCCCTTTCTTCTGGCATTGGTCCCCCTTCACCAAGTCACTATGGTGGAGCTGGGGGGGCTGGAGGCCCTAGGAGCTGAGGTAAGGACGGTTCTCTAGGGAAGAAAAGATGCTCTTCCCACCTGCCCACTGGTTGCCCCAGGATAAGCGTGAGGAACTATCAGTGGGGGCTGGAATGTCATCCAGGTGTCTCTACCCAATGGGCAGTAGAGGCCAGACAATGTCTCCAGCTTGAGGCTGCCCACAGAGATCCTCAGTGGTGGGGGCAGTGCACCCCAAGCACCTTGTCCAGGTGGTACCTCCAGCAGCCATGACAGCTTATCTCTGGCCGATGCACTGATGCAAGATCCCCGCTCCTGGAGTTCAATTTCAGACAGTGGTGACCCTCATGACAACCTCTCGGCCAGAATGGGAACTGGAACGGGCATCTGGCGGCCGCAGCTGTCCAAGGAGGTGCAGGATTGTGTAACCACAGCGCTGAGGCAAGAGCGTCCGCATGCGCTGGGCAGCCGGGGGGCGGCTGGTGGCCCCAGAGGGGGGGCCCGTCCTTGAGGTCCTGGGGCCCGGCTTCCCTGCCGTCCCTCCCCCTGTGTCTCCTCCTATGTCCTTGGTCTTGTCATAATTCAGGACCTTCCACTGCTGGTTCACTGCCTGCCAGCGCTTGAAGATGCGGTAGACAGAGGAGCCTTCGTGCACGATGAGGCCTGAGCGAAAGGGAGAAGAGATCCAGGGTCACCGGCTGCCCAGACCTAGGCCAGGGGTACTTAAGCAAATATAGGCCAGAGTGAGGAGATAGGGTATGCAAAAGACCTGAAGAGGCAGGGAAGGGAGGGGCACCAAGATAGCCCTAAAGGCTCCCAGTGGTAGAAAATTGTGGCTATGGAGCTAAGGGAATGGGCAGGGAAAGTTAAGTGTGTGAGTTGGAGGAAACCACTGAGTAGGTAAGGGGGAGAGGGGTGCCCTCACCTATGCAGACGACATCCATGAAGCCATACATGCCGTAGCAGATCTGAAAGAGCAGATCTTGCCGTTGCCACTTGGCTGAAGGGCTGAGTGAGGACCAGATGAGCCAGGAGATGCTGGCAACGAGGAAGAGAGAGCCCAGAACTATGGCTGCAATCTGGACCTTCTCGATGACCGTCAGGGAGATGGCCTGCCACTGTGTGGGAAAAAGGGCTCCAAAAAGTCACAGAAAGAAAAAGAGGGCCAGGTGGTGAGTGGCCCTGAAGAGGAAGATGCTCCAGAGCCTTCCTGAAACCCTTCAGGCAGGATTAGCAATCTGTCTCCTGTGTGTCCTGATCAAACCTCGTATGGGATACTTTTCACACCGTCTGAGACCACGTGTCTGCCTTATGTTAGAAAGACAGGATCAGGCAAGTGCTCTGAACCCAGACCATTTAGGTTTGAATTCCAAATCCTAACTCCATCTCTTACTGGCTGAGTAACTTTGGGCAAGTTTTTAAATATCTCTGTGCATCAGTGTTCTCATCTCTAAAATGGGGAAAGTAAGGGGCGCCTGGGTGGCTCAGCCGGTTAAGCATCCAACTTCAGCTCAGGTCATGATCTCACAGTTGGTGAGTTCGAGCCCCACGTCATGCTCTGTACTGACAGCTCAGAGCCTGGAGCCTGCTTCGGATTCTGTGTCTCCCTCTCTCTCTCTCTCTCTCTCTCCCCCTCCCTGCTGGTGCTCTGTCTCTCTTTCTCTCAAAAATGAACAAACGCTAAAACGAACTTTTTTAAATAATAAAAAGATAAAATAAAATGGGGATAATAATGGCAGATAACTAATAGGATTATTATGAAGATTAAATGAGTTGCTACACACCAACAGTGTGACACATAGAACACACTACACGTCTGCTATCATCATCACCTTCGGCATTATCGTCTTTTGCCTTTTCGTTGTCCCAGTGCCTAGGACAGTGCCTGGAATACACATGGTTCCCGATAAATGTGAATAAATGAAGGAAGGACTTACAGACAGACGGGAGATTATGGTAATGGTGGGTAGGGGTGCTTTGAGGAAAAAGTAAGCGGTTAAAATAGGCTCCCTGGAGAGTCCCTAATTCTGCTGCTGAAAGCCCTTGCCCCCTCTGGAAGTTCCTTCCTAGCATCTCACCTGCAGTGGGTTCTTGGTGCTGATTGCCAGGACCTGGTACTTGAAGTAGCAGAGCTCACAGCTCCAGGAGCCCCTCTCACTGATCCAGCGAATGAGGCAGGGCTGGTGTGTGCAGCGCACTGAGCCGTCGCAGCGGCAGGGGCTCAGGAGCTCCCCCTGGAGGAAGAGTGAGGAGGGTCCGGTCAGCTGTCTCCACCCGACCCCACTCCTCTCCAATCCAAGAGAGGGAAACCTCTCCAGGTCAGTCATTCTCCAACCTTAAAAAAATTCAGGCCTCTCACCCAAAACAGGGCAAGAAGGCTGAGGCCTCCGAGAAAAAAGAAAAAAGTTAGAGCTCAGGGTAAACTTCCCTGCCCAAATAGATGAAGAACGAACCGAAATGGGGCTAGGAGAGGACTGAGTTTTCTCCTTTCCTAAAATTTGGGGAGGGTGCTCTTTATTAAGGCTTCCCAGACGGAAAGCTACCCCTCAGGTTCCAGAGAGGCAGGAGGGTCAGAGCTTCTGATCCATGCCTTCCTCCTCCATCCCTTCGCTGTAAAGTGTTTCACAGATGTGGTACAGACTGGGATGAGTTATCGTCTTCAGTTTCCAAGTATCAAAAGGGGGAGAGTTCCTGGGAGTGGGAATATGTTCCCCCTTAATCAAGGAATCATTTCTCATAACAAAGGTTCACCCCCCCCCCCCGCCCCCGCACCATCCCAGGACAACTTTGTCCATAGCATTTGAACAAAGAGTACTCTTTGGAATGAGATGGAAAGTTATGGAATGGGAAGAAGAAAAGTGCCCCACGGAGAGAAATATTGAATGAGGCAAGGGCACCGGCTGGGCCCCTCCCTTCAAGGGGGGAATAGAAGCACTCTGCCAACCTCCGAGAATAGGCCCCTCGGCCTACAGAGACCCTGGGGTGAGAGAAGTGGGACAGAAAGGCTGTCCCTGTTAGTGGGTGTGAGGGATTTTGAGTCCTCCCATGAGAAAGCCCCACCCTTTCCCGGGAGCCTCTGACCCCCCTCCACCCCAAACGTGCGCTCGGGGCCTCTCCAGTCAGCCCCCCAACCTCACCCAGTACCCACTCTGGGTCCTGGGTCCCGCCCAGCCTCCTCAGGCCCCGCCCCCTGTTCGTGGTCCGCCCGGGCGCCCCAGGTACGCGCCCCCACCCCTCCCGCCCGGCCGGGTGCCCAGGCCTGACCTGCTCCGGGCCCTGGAAGCAGATTCGGCACTGGGGGGTTCGGAGCCCGCTGTCCAGGCTGCTGCTGAGCGACAGGGCGTCCAGCGCGCCCGGGGGCGGCGGCGGCGGCGCGGGCGGCGGCGGGGGTCCGGCCCGCGGCTCCTTGTCGCCGGCCAGGCCCCGGGCCCGCGGCTCCGACCCGTAGTACTCCTCTTCGTCGCCGTCGCCGTCCCGGGTCGAGCAGCCGGCGAAGGGCGCCCAGCCGCAGCCGCCTCCCCCGCCCCCCCGGGGCTGCGGCTCGGCCCGGGGCCGCCCCCCGCCCGTCAGCACCAGCAGCTTCAGCTCGTTCAGGAACATGCGGAGCCGAGACTTGAGCATCGTCCGGGCGCCGGGGGGGCGGGAGGCGGCGTGCAAGGGGGGCTCTCGGGCGGCGGGGGGAAGGGAGAGGACAAGGCCGGGAAGGGGGCGCGCGCAGGAGAGCCGAGCCGGGCCGGGGTCTTCGGGGCCTGAGAGCGCAGTTCACTGCTGCCACAGCCGGGGTTCCGGGGCTTTCGGGGCCGAGAGGGCTGGCGGCCCGGGGGCGGCGGGGCGGGCAGCCATGGCCGGGGCAGGGGGCGGGGAGGGGGGCTCAAGGTGCCGCGCCCCGCGGGTCCGGGTCTGGAGCGGGCCGGGCTCCCGGGGTTACGCGCCCCGGGCCTCCTGCGGCGGGGCCGCCCCCCATCGCCGTCCAGCTGGCTCCAGCCCCGCTCGGGTTCCCGGCTCCGGCTCGGCTCGGCCCGTGCGTTCGGCGGTGGCAAATGGCGGCTCCTTCCGGCGGCGGCGGCGGCGGAGACCCCCCCGGAGCGGCGGGCGGGCGGGGCGGGCGGGGCGGGAGCCGGGGAGCCGGTGAGGGATGGAGGGAGGGGCGGGGCGGGGAGCGGGAGAGAAGTGGCCGCGGCTGCGCATCCCCGCCCTGCCCCGCACGAGCAGGTGTCCCCAGAGGCGGGGGCGAGTGTGCGAGCCCGGGGGAGGGTGGAGGGAGGGGAGTGGCCAAGGAAGGGGAGTGTGCACACGGGTAGGAGAATAGGTGTGTTAATGGGGGTCGGGTGCTGGTGAGCGAGTGAGGAAGCAAGGTGAGTGGTCAAAGACGCAGGTGCACCCGGGAGGGAGAAGCTTGTGCAAGATAGGAGTGTGCAAAGAAAGAGCTATGCAAGTGTCTGAGGTGTGAGGAAGGTGAACAAGAGATGGACTCAAGCAATAAACACTTTTACACAAAAGACGGGAGTGTGCATGGTGTGGGGCAGTGGAAAACATATTAGTAAGAGATGCATTTGGATGGTATGAGAAACAGAAGTGTGTAATTGTAACGTGTGAGGAGGTGAGTGAGGAAGAGAGACAAGAGTACTAAAGGGATTAAAGTGTCTTTCTGGTACTCTCCTGCCCCACAACACTACACTGAAGTGAATACTACAAGCGCAGGCGCGCGCGCGCGCGCGCGCGCTCACACACACACACACAGCTCTTTGCTTTTGCTTTTATGGAGGACTTGACCCTGAGAACCAGTTCTACCCTCTCATCACATCATTTCTGCTTTACACTTACATCTCCCCTCTCCAACGCTGAGGGAAAAGGGATTCCAGGGGAGCCCATTGGGTCAAACGCACTGGAAAAAAAATTAATTAGCAAAAGAGTAATTAACAGGAGAAGAGAGGGTATGGAACCAGAGACAGACTGCCAAACTAAGTCTCCTCAATAAAAGTGATTAAGGAGAGTAATGCTTTTATGAAGCATTCAAATGCTTTGCATGGATGAATGCATGAATCAGAAAGGGGGCTGGAACCCAAGGCAACCTAGAGGATGACTTCTATTCTAAAGACAGTAAGCTGTGGAAGGTGAAGCTGAAGTGGACCCTGCCGGCGTAGGAAAGAAATTCGACACACTCAGAGACACTTTGTCTGCCAGAAGGTTTATGAACCAACCAGTCCCGGCAAGGTAGCCAATAAAACATTCCCCTCTGAAGCCCCTTACCCAATTCAGACCTTGAGGACTTTCTTTCCTGTGTCCCAGCTGCCCTTGCCAGCAAGGGCCCAGAGCTACAACTACCAGAATGCAAAGAGGGGGAATCTGTACTGACCTGTATTCCATTTTGCCCTGGAGCATAGTTTATATTCATCTCAAGCCTGAACTCTTACATCCTCTGCAGGATGGTTGAGGAGAATAGAAGTTAAGATGGAAAGAGTGGCAAACAGAGTTATAAAATGGTTTCAGATTTTAGACAATTTCTCACAAATGAGACACTGATCCCTTCCCTCCTTATTCCCATTCCCCTGAAGAGTTAGGAGATAAATAAGGAAGTTAGAGCCAGTAAGACAAGGAAAGTCAGAGAAACCTGTCTGTTGTCTACCCAGGTGTCTGCGAATAGAGGCCATTTGGTAAAGTCTGTGTTCTGGGTGGGAGCAAGGGCTAAGAAAACTTGCATTGGGGAAAAGAGAGAAGCAGAATGACCCCAAACAAGGAGTCACAAGGTTTGTAGACAAGCACAAATCATTCTCATGCAATGCAGTGGTCTAAGGTGGTGGTAGTGGTGACTCCTTCACACATGCCCGCTGCTGTATCTATATAAAATGTATAAAATGGTGCTCGCTTCGGCAGCACATATACTAAAATGTATAAAATGTATACATATGTATACACATATACAAACACATATATATCGTAGCATCTTAGTGCTAGAAAGAACCTTAAAGGTTAAACATTCCTGTCTCTTGCTCATTGATAACTTATCTGCCAGAAAGCACTCCCAATTTTAACACTTTCAAGAAAGGGTAGAAGTTGGGAGGAGAGGAGGGCATTACCTTGCCACTCTTCCTGTTGGATCACTGCATTAATCTGTCTTCCATCAATTATTTAACCCTAGTTTTGCCCTCGGATGGGTATTGTCTACTCTGTTTTATACGACCACACTGTTGGCTACATCTTTACAGACAGCCTCATCATTACTTTAAAGGGCTAGTGACTGAGACACCAAAAAAACCCACACACAAACAAAAACCCTGCATACACACACAGGAAGCAAGCACTCAGTAAAAATTTGTTGAATGAGTGAATGAATGAAACAAAGCCGCAAATGGGAGTATGTTTTACGTTGGCTTCAAAGCAGAAAGGCGACCGCGCCACGTCTCGCCCCCTCCCCGCCAGACCACCATATAGTGAGATGTGCAGTGAGACTGGAGAAGTGCTCAGGCTCGGCCTGCAGCCCTGAGTTGGGATCTGGGTGGCCCAGGTTGCCATGGCACCGCATTGGACTCCACCCTCTCTTGTCTTCCTCTCACCCTCCCCCCCGCCAGGGTCTGGCAGTCAGTCACGTGCCCTGCCGCGTAACCACACCTCTGCTCCTCAGAGCTAAGTCAAGCGGTCACGTGTGATAGCAACAGATCACGTGGCTGCCATTGCTCCTCCGCCCCTTTCTCCTCCCCGCCCCCTTCCCGGTCAAAGCCTCTCCTGGCTGCTCCTCTGCGCATGAGTGTCTCGTACGTGCCCCGAACGTCCGGCGTTCGCCCCGCCCCTCCAGTTTCCGCGCGCCTCTTTGGCAGCTGGTCACATGGTGAGGGTGGGGGTAAGGGGGCCGCTCTAGCTTGCGGGCTGTGTCTATGGTCGGGCCCGTAGCGTCCAGCTGCACCGGACAGAGCTCGAGTGTATGGCGCCTCAGGATCTGGCTCCGGGGCCCCGATAACGGGCCGCCCCCGCAGCTCCCGGCACGGAGTGAGGTAAGTATAGACCCTTCCCAGGAATGGGGACCATTTGCGTCCTGCACGGCTTCCTACCCGAGCAAGTTATGGAAGGATGGCTCGAGGGCGGGAAGTGGGGCAGGGTGTAATTTGTTCCTTTGTGGTAATATGGAGGTGTCATTTTAGGGACTGGATGTCGGATCTTCGACGCAGGGGGTGTGTCGTGTGAGATCAACCTTGTGCGGGGCGCGATGGTCTGTCCCAAAGGAAGAGGAATTTTCTATTTTAGGGCTTCACGTGGCTGGAGGGGTTGGAGTTAGGGTCATTGTGTTACCTGAGGGGCCAGCCTCGTGGAAGATTGGGGAAGGGACGGGATGCTGATGTGGTGTCTTTGTAGTGTCTTTTGTGGGAGTCACTTTATTGCTGCAGGCTTACACCATCTGAACTTTGGAAGGGATTTTCAGTGGCAGGAGTCTCTGTGATTGTAGGGTCTCCTCTGATCTGAGAATGGCTACTCCTCGATATGAGCCAGTGGCCGAGATTGGTGTTGGTGCTTATGGAACCGTGTACAAGGCCCGTGATCCCCACAGTGGCCACTTTGTGGCCCTCAAGAGTGTGAGAGTCCCTAACGGAGGAGGTGCTAGCGGGGGCCTTCCCATCAGCACAGTTCGTGAGGTGGCCTTACTGAGGCGGCTGGAGGCTTTTGAACATCCCAATGTTGTCCGGTAAGAAGAGGTGGAGGGTTGGGAGTGGGTAGTAAAGGGGAAAAGGTAACCTAAAGGTGGGGAGTGATGGTCAGAAGGGAAGTGGGGACCCTGAGGAAATAGGGGAGGCCATCGGGTACAAAGGGATTGATCAGTGAGTGACCATTTGTTCTGGCCAGGCTGATGGATGTCTGTGCCACTGCCCGAACTGACCGAGAGACCAAAGTGACCCTGGTGTTTGAGCATGTGGACCAAGACCTAAGGACATATCTGGACAAGGCACCCCCACCAGGCTTGCCAGTGGAGACTATCAAGGTGGGTAGGGTGGGTAGACACTGAGAGGTACATCGAGACCTTTGTGGTAGAACCTGTTGTGATTTCAGGTATGGTGTCTAGTTTCCAGTTCCTGTGTGTTTCCCCCTTCCAAACTAGGATCTGATGCGCCAGTTTCTAAGAGGCCTAGATTTCCTCCATGCCAACTGCATTGTTCATCGAGATCTGAAGCCAGAGAACATTCTGGTGACAAGTGGTGGGACAGTCAAGCTGGCTGACTTTGGCCTGGCCAGAATCTACAGCTATCAGATGGCACTTACACCTGTGGTCAGTAGAAAGGTGGGGGTAGGGGAGTGGCTGACCATAGCAATTGAGAAGTCATGTGTTTTGTGACTTTAATTAACCAGTCGTGGTTCATGGTAACCCATACAATCCTCATCCGCTTTTCTTATTCCCATTAGGTTGTTACACTCTGGTACCGTGCTCCGGAAGTTCTTCTGCAGTCTACGTACGCAACACCTGTGGACATGTGGAGCGTTGGCTGTATCTTCGCAGAGATGTTTCGTCGCAAGTATGAGACCCAAGTATCCTGAACTATCTTGAGTTTCCCAAATCTCTTAGTCATAAACTGCATCCACTCCCTGCCCATTGTTTCACTTAAGTACTCTTGACCATTTTGTCCCTAACCAGGAACTCTCAAATGGCCTGGAATTAGGAACTTCATAGCCCCATATTCTCTATACCCTCTGTTTTGAGCCACTAGCAATAATTATTCCACTACCAGATCTTTGAAAATGACTGCTCCCTGTGTCCTTTCTCACCTTAGGCCTCTCTTCTGTGGAAACTCTGAAGCTGACCAGTTAGGCAAAATCTTTGAGTAAGTGACCAGCATGGGGAAAAAGAATTTTCCATTCTGAATCTTTCTGCTAAGCCCTGGATGGCAACTGGCTCTGCCCCTGGAAATGGGGGCTGGAGAAGGACCCTCTTGACCAGAGTTCTCCTGCTCCCCATAGCCTGATCGGGCTGCCCCCAGAGGATGACTGGCCCCGAGATGTGTCTCTGCCCCGAGGAGCCTTTTCCCCCAGAGGACCCCGTCCAGTGCAGTCAGTGGTACCTGAGTTGGAGGAGTCTGGAGCACAGCTGCTGCTGGTACTGGGCTTGCGCATGGGCACGGGCACAAGGGGAGGTTGGGAAGGAAAACAGAGCAGTATAAAAGGGACTTAAACTGTCATGGCGACTAAGACTTGGTTGGAGGATGGGCTAGTTTTTAATGTTGCCGTGAATAGGCCATCCAAAAGAGGGATGTAGAGCATACGCCATCCTAGGTATTATTGGGGGTGAGCAAAAGTCTTTTTGTTTTATTTCATTTTATTTTTTTTTGTCTTCACGGTCTTTTGATTTTTGCCTCCACTTCTCAGGAGATGCTGACTTTTAACCCACACAAGCGAATCTCTGCCTTCCGAGCCCTGCAGCACTCTTATCTACAAAAGGCAGAAGGTAACCCAGAGTGAGCGGTGGAGTGGCTGCAACAGGACCAAGAGAAGAAAAGCCGTTGTCTCCCTTCCTTTGAACACTTGAGTGGAGAGCCCCCCAACTGAGAAGGCGACCTCAGCTTCATCTCTGAGGCTGTGGAAACACCTCCCAGCTCTCCAGAGAGTATTTTGCTGCCTTAATGACATTCCCCTCCCATCCCATCCCTCCTTTCGAAGCTTATCCTTCCCCTGCCCCTCCCCCCCCCATTTCCATACACCAAGGGGTATCTTCCTTGTTTTCCCTCTTCCTATCTTGATATTGGGATCTTTTTTTATACAGGAAAAACAAAACAAAACAAAGAAGTACGGTCTTTTTTTTTTTTTAAATATTTCATCTTCTGATGGGCTTTGCCATTTGGGGATTTGGAAAAACCATTTGGAAGATGGAACTTCACTATAGAATCTTGAAAGATTCTCCCCAGGTCAGTCACAGAGCCTATGTAGGCAGTGGAGCCCAACCGGCAAGAGAGAAAAAAAGGCACTTAAGTTGCTTCTTTGAATGTGGAGTTTAAATGGCTTTTATTTTTATATTCACTGAATTCCCCACACTGGGTCCTACTTATTGTAAGAAAGAGTTCTTGATGGTTTTTCCTGGCTGTCCCTGATTTAACCTTGGAGCCAGCCATGCCAAGATGTGTTGAGGTGGTCCAGCATGTGGAAGGGAAAAGAGGGGAAACAGAGCCAGGAAGGACTCCAATCCCCATCCCATTTCATGCACTCCTAGGAGCTTCCCATATCCACTTAGAGAGGAAGTTGCTCTTTATTCCTTATAATCTTGCTCCCCCTAAACATGTCAAGGCACACAGCCTGGCTGTTCAGTCATCTTTGGGGGATGTGACAAAGGGCCTTTCCTTTTTCTCAAAAAGGGCTATAGGCCCTAGGTTTTCCCTAAGGGCGGAAAAGCTTAGGGAGAACAGAGAACAGGAGAGAAGTCAGAAGGATCCAGAGTCTCATAGAAAGGCACTGGGGTTAGCTCGAGGATCCTTCTGATTCCGAAATCGCATTGCTAGCCAAACACCAAGGATCTGTAAAAAGCAAAGGGAAAGAGATTATCACCAATTCTGAATCTCTGGAGCTAAGACCTACAGGTATAGAGAAAGACTTACAGACACATAAGAGAGAAATGGAGAATGTTACCTCTGTAAAGCTAAAGAAGAGTCCAACACCCCCCAGGATTTTCAGGGCTTCGTCTGAATGCTTAAGAAACTTTTCTCCACACATCTGGCACGTGGAGCTCCGGCTCTTGCAGATCTGAGGGTAAAACGTGTGTGTGTGTGTGTGTGTGTGTGTGTGTGTATAGGACGCACAGTTGCTAGGCTGCCCTATCCCAACACTAATGGTGAAGGGCCCCAGAAATTTTTACTAGTTTCTGATTATTCTCCTACAGACTGAAATCTCACTTGACTAATTCTCTACCCTTTGTATCCATCCCTTCCCCCCCCCCCCCCCCCCCCCCCCGCCCAGCACACAGCAAGAGAGCTGCTAGAGAGAGACAATCCCATTCAAACTCTTAAATCTGCCAATTTGGGCATTGTCCTTAACCAGCTTTCCTACCAACACCGCCCCTCCCCCCAGCACAACTCACTGCAGTGCAGAAAGCATAGTCCTGTTGATACAGGGTTGTGAGGTTGAACAAGCCACAACAATCAAAACTTCTTTCCAGTTCATCCCGGGTCTTGTTGCTCATGACCCACCAAGACGCATTGATGACATCCGTCTGGAGAATATAGGCAGAGGGAAATTATTGGATGCTCCTACATCCTGACCTCAAATACCTCAATTTCCCTATTCCAGCAAAGGGAGTCAACATCCCTCAGAAATAAGGGTTTATTATACAGAAAATGATAAAAATCCACCTCAGGTTTTGGAAAATACTGGAAAATTAGCCAGATTTCCCAGAGGAAGCAAATGGCTCAAGAGTCTGGAAGTGGGCCTACTAAGAGGTCCAGACTTAGGGTTGGGGAGTGGGGGAGAGGGGGAGAGGAGAGGGAGAGGGTAGAGGGAGGAAAAAAGCAAGTACTTGAAAGGGCATCCACTTACCTGTTTGCTTCGGTTAATAGCAAGACATGAGCAAGAGATCCCAAACTGGAAGATGAAGACCAAACCGAGGATGATCATGTACTGAGAGGAAGAGTTACAGGAAAAACAAACAAACAAAAAAAGGCCTAGATTCCTTTATGTTGCACCTACAATAACCATCTGATCTCACCTGTTCGCAGAAATTCTATAACCACGTTAGTTGAAGACAATAAAATCAGCTCTGGTTTCATAAAGTATGGTATAAGGCAGGGCAAGGAGACACGTCCCCAAGATCATTCAAGTCTACCCTTTCCAACATTCCTCCTAGCGGATTCGGCCCTCCCCAAAGCCCGGATGCTCCCATCACTTAAGGTCAGGATACAAAGAATAGCAGTACTTGGTGGTGGTTGACAGCACCCACCAGTCCAGCCACCGCGATGAGAAGAAGGAAGACTCCCACAGCAATGACTCCTCCGATGATGTGGATGCTGGACACCAGACCCAGGCCCTTACCCCAAGCAGCCACTCCAATGAGCAACAAGCCTACCAGCTACAGGAAACAGAGCACGTTACATCTCAAAAGAATTCTAGCGTGCAGCACAGCCAAAAGCCTTAAAGGGAGTCTTGGACAAAGAAGAACTGGGCTTGCGTGAATTAGGAGAGGAGGTGTATGCTCCCACTGGAGATCAGAATGACTGGGACAGGGGTGGGGGCAGCAGGCAGAGAGTCTATGCATATAAAAAGGAACCTGTAGTTTCATCCATTACTTCTATTTTGAGAGAAACAAATTCACAGGAGGGAGGGATTGGCCTTTATACCCACAGCCTTCAGTTCATTCCCCCCACCCCCAGACAAAACCTCAGATCACCGGAAGTCTCCCCTCTTCCCACGGAAGTCCCCTGGAATTCCCTCTTCGCCGGAAGTTCCCGGGAATTTTCCCGGAACCCCCAGTACACCCCTCTTCCCACCGGAAGTCCCCTAGAGATTCTTCCCACTCCTCTTTCCGCCCTGAAGCTTCTCCCCCCACTCCCCCCCCCTCCAAAACCTCACCATGTAGACCACGTTCAGCGCGCACAGCGCATTCTTGGAGCAGGCAAAGCCACCGCAAACCATCTCCCCAGCTTTGGGGACCCAAGTGGTCCCAAGGACTTGGGGGGAGGGTCTTGGGGACCGTCTTCTTGGACCCCGACAGCTTCTGTCTCTTTAAATCGAGTCCAGCCAAACCCAATTCTCTGCGCCTGCACCGTCCCACCCCTGCCTCTGGATTGGAGAAACTCGGGACTAATCCAGGACGTCGATGGCCTGAATGCCAATCAGTCTGCATTGCGTCACTAATCCGCCTGCCGGCCCCTCCTTTAGGTTCTTTATTGGCTGAAACTTAAAACTGGGGGTAGGGCTTCCATAGATTCTCATAGGGACCCGAGCCTAAACTTCAAAACCCCGGATTGAAAGCGGAGCTTTCTGTGGCCGCAGCTGGAAGAGGGCTAATGCGAGGAAGGAGGCCCAGGAGAAACCCAGTGGAAGAGCGAGGAGGTGCGGCTTGGAGGGCAGGGCCCAAGGGCTCCTCCCCTCGAGGGAGCGCCCTTCCCCGCCCCTTTCCCCTTGTCCTGCAGTGATCTCATGATGACGCCATTGTTGGTTGTTATTGCATCACACTCGAGAACACTCAGAGGAGCAAAACATCGAGCTATTTAGCCCGGCCACAGAAGCCCTGGGTTCGGCACAGCAACATCCAGCAAATCGTCACGCGTTTGCAGGTGCGTCCACTAGTACACATATCCTCTTCCATATCCCCTCGTAGCTGAGTGTGAATATGCTATAAATGCAGTGTGCAAAACAGCCGCCTCGGGCCAGAACATTTCTGTAGTGACAAAGCCACAAGGGCAGACATGAGTGTACTCGGTGTCTTCAGAACACATGCCTGATCCATGGCTGGAAAAAAAAAAAAAAAAAAAAAAAAAAAGCCAAAGGGAGGGGTCTGGAATATGAATAAATATGAGAGGAAGGAGGAGTCTCCACATTTTCACTCTGAAGGTGGGCATAGAGGTTGATCAATATGCTTATTATTGAATAAATGCTTTTCATGGAGATGAGAAAAGGCATAATTCTTCTTTTCCAAGAGAAACAGTGGTAATGGGAACACAAACGAAAAACCTCCCTTCAACCCCACGGGATGATTTCAGTTTGTATGTACTTAGATTCTAGGACTGCATGAGCAGTAAATCTTAACTGCTACAGTCAGATTGCACGGGTTCCAACTTTGCCACTTACTGGCTGTGTAACCTTTGGCCCATTACTTAAGCTCTCTCTGCACGTTTCCTCATCTGTAAATGGGGATAAATAACAATACACCTGTCTCTTGGGTTGTTAGGAGAATTGAATGAGTTAATATATGCAGAATGCTTATGACATTACCTGGCATATAGTAAACACTCAATGTTCGCTATTATAATCAGGCTGTTTTATAAGTTCCAGTAGGTAACCCCAACTCTGATTCCCTTGTCTCTATCTATACAATAAAGAATCCATAGTTATAATCTGCTATCCTTCACAAATTAATGTCAAGAAGGTATGCAGGCGAAGAGACATTTGGCAGGGCCAGAAAGCTTTGAGTCCTGAAGCAAAGCGATTAGATCAAACTAGCCACTGTTTTCTCTCAATATCTCCCCTGTGTCTTCATTCTGTTCTTCAGTTCCTCATCCACCCTCTTCTCTTTCAGGTCCTACATCAAGGGCAAGACAGTGGTATTAGGGATAAGGGAAACTGACTAGCAAGCATCTTGGTTGGGGGGTATAGTGAAAAGAGTATTGGAGTTATAATCAGAAGACCTAGACCCATGGGGAGCCTGGCTGGCTCAGTCAGTGGAACGTGCGGTGCTTGATCTCAGGGCCATGAGTTCGAGCCCCATGTTGGGTGTAGAGATTACTTAAAAATAAAAACTTGAAAAAAGAAGGAGACCTAGACCCACAGATTTGTTTCACCTCACACTGGCCTCTCAGAGCTTCGATTTCCTTTCCTGCACCCCTGGGGCCTGTCATGAAGACAACATATTTGAAAGTGCGTCGTAAACTATTAAGTGTTATAGATAATTATTATGAAAGTAATTGAGCAGAGAGCCTGGTGGTTTTGTCTGGTTAGAATTACTGTTCTCCTCCATAACCTGTTCTCCCCATAACTACTTGGCCTTTTAAAAGCTGCTTACCGTGGGGTGGCTGACTAAGGAAGGGTTATGGAGCAAACTGTAGGTATGCAAGCTCTTTGGATGTGTGGCGTGGGCGGTGGGTACAATCCTAAGCTGGAATGCAGGGCTGTAAGAGTGAGACCGAGTGTGTATGCGTTCCTGTCAGAGTTTGAGACTGAACACAAATCTGTTGGTCACCAAGAGTTTGGGATTGCACCCGGGGCCTGGCTTGCCACATTCTCCTAGCACCAACACCCATCTTAATTAGCTACCTCCCACAGGAGGCCCTAGGATCCTTGTTAAGGTCTCTCCATCCACCTGGCTGGGGGAATCATAGCAGGGGCTGGCTGGCAAAGTTGATGAGCCAACGCTAGAGGGGGTGGGAGGTGCAGGAGGTAGTGCTGTCCCGGGCTGTGGGTTTGAAACTCACCAGTCAGGAAGTGAGGCCGACAGACGGAAGGGCGGGCAGGAGCGGTGAGCTCTGAGGCACAGCAGAAGGGGCCTTCTGGGGTTTGGGGACTGCAGGGCCATGGGCTTCAGGACCAGAAGTTGCTGTTAGCCTGGCAAGACAGGTCTGGGCAACATGCATGCCCAGAGGCAGTTGGCTGTTGCTGCAGTGAGAGCAGAAGTCAGACGACACGAGGTGGCCAAGCAGTCTCTAAGCCGCCTCAGGAAGCTGGCAGAGAGGGTGGGCGACCCTGAACTTCGAAACAGCATCCAGGCCTCACTGGACAGTGTGCGAGGTAAGAGAAGGGTTAGCTCCAAACTTGGGTGTCTCGGGGACCAGCAGGGGGATAGAAGGGCTTGCTGTGTCACACGTCACTTCCCAATCAGCCACTTCCTAGTCCTCTAGATGGAGCTGGGACTCGGGGGAAGAATACATTTGGACACGATGGAAAAAGATATGGGAGGTGTCATTCTCCCTCTTTCCCCAATTCTGATCCTTCTCCCAGGGGATCAAAATACAAGTCACTGCTGAGCTGACCTTCTTGGCAATGGAGAAGTGGGTGAGCATGGGGAAGAGAGGCTGTGACAGACCCATGGTAGACTTGGACCCTGCCTGGGGAGTCCAGGGCAGGAAGCAGTGTGGGGCAGGAGGTTCTGGGACTGGATAATGTGTCCATTCCCAGGACCCACAAAGGATCGGTGACCTCTTGTTCTCCAGCTGTAGAGAGAAACACACACACATTGAAAATACACCACGCAGAGAATCTCAGGCCCCCAGGCACACACTGCCACTCCTACTACATGCTTTGCACAGCTAAAGTGCAAAGAAGTCCCCAGGACTCTTTTCGGTCCCCTCTCTTCCCTATGCCCCTGTTCCTGTCCTCCCCACCACCCCCAGCACACACACCTTCCGCTCTACCTCCTTAGTGCCATTAGAACAAGTGATGACAACACAGGGAGGAAGTGCTGCCATGGCAACACCATCCGCCACATCCTCCTGCCCACCCCAACCTTCAATCCTGTGGTGGGGCCCCAGCAGGAACAGCTACTCCATATCCACAAGGCCCCACCACTAGGGAACTGGTGGAACTGAAAGTGGTCTCCAGCCTGTTGTCATCCCATTTACCTCTGAGGTGGCAAAGAATGACAAAAGCCAGCTATGTTGTCCGTGAAAGGTGTCTGGGAAGAGCACATCCTTCATCATATCCTGGTCTCTCCCAGCTGCTCCATCCATTAGCTGCCTACTTGGGGTGGAGGTAGGGGGTCAAGAGGCCATTCTTTCCATCAGGGATACCTCCTGCCGGACTTCTCTGACTGCAGAGGCCACCAGACCATAACTTGGAGAAGGAACATTTGATTCGGGTTCCTCAGGGGACAGTCTGATCCCCTTCCCGTTGCCTTTCTGAGGCTAGTGCCCCTCTCATCTCCTGTCCCCCCCCCACCCTTTGCTGAGAACAACTACTGGCAGGTGCCTTACCTACAGCCTCAGTGGTGGAAAGACCACATGGAGGGAGTGGCCCCATGGGGCCTCCCAGGGGAGGAACTCCAAGCCCCATCCCAGTAGAAAAGAAAGAGGGGGAGGAAAAAGGTTTAGTCCAGGTAGAGAAGCTCCACTTAGCTCTGGAGAAGGAGGGAGTGAGGAGGGGTGGAGGCTGAAATCTCCCAGAAGACTCCGCTCTTCATTAGCGAGTCGTTCAACTCCTCTAAGAGTCAGGATTCTGTTCCCACTGAACATAAAGGAAAACTGAGGCCACCAAAGGAAAGAAGGAAAAATTAAGGCAGAATCAACAAAACTCCCTCACCCTCTCAGAAAATTCAGAAAAGGCTACTGAAGAGTCTCCTGTCCTGGGAATGGTGTCATCCCAGGGTGGGGTGGAGAGAGGGGGTGCTGACCTCAGGACTGGACCCAAGAGGGATTGGGTACAGGTCTCAGGGAGAACAAAGGGCATCCAGCATCCTGGTACCGCCCCCCCCTCACCCCCTACCAGGCCAAGCACGCTGTCGGCTCCTGCCTCCTAGAGCCGCCCACGCCAGCACTTATTATAGTCTCAGCTGCGTCAGGAGGGTGGGACGCCAAATTAGGGGAACACTGAGACTCCCCGAGTGGGGGGGGTGAGGGGGGTGAAGGGGAGTGGGTTTGGGAGGTGTCTCCAAGCCTGTGGGAAGGCCTCCCACCACTCAGGCCCATCCCTGCCAAGTCTCACTCAGCCTCTGTTCCCCATGGGCCTAACGCCTTCAGCCTTCTCCCCAGGGTAGAGGACAGTGAGTCGAACTCCAGGGTCCCTGGAAGGGTGGTAGACACAAAGCCGACAGACGTTTTCCATTCTATCTCCTCTTTAACCTTCTAAAAGAGCTCCACCTTGAAAACCTCAGGAGACTGAATGGGAACCCAAAAGATGCCGCCTCCCACCTCAACTGAAGGGGTCCTTGTATTCAGGGGTGCTAAAAACCTCACATGTGGGTAATCAGGTTTGAGGATGGTGCCTTCCTTAACCCCAGTCCCCTGGCAGATCCCCCCCACCCGCCATACACACCGATTCTCCTCTCTGCTTATCCCCGCTGATTCTGAGGCACTCTTGGAGCTACGGTTGCTATGGAGACTGGATGCATTTTGGTATGGGGGGTGTCAATCTGTAGACATATTCCTTCTCCTTCCACCTCAAGCTGGAGCCTTTGACTCACTTTTTGGCCTGGGGTCCTGGAGCCCTTAGATCTCTCCCCTCCTAAGGCACCCCCCTCCTTCCTACCCTGCTAAATTCCATGTTTGTCCCCATCCCCAGGGAACACTTTACAAGTTCACTTTGGGACAGTTGGGCTCAAGTCGTGGCCCGACCAATGCATCGCCGTGCGGAGGGTGGGGGTGGGCGAGGCGGCTGGGTGATGGGGAAAGGAACAGCGTGCAATTACCTGGGGGGAGACAAGGGGTGCTGGGAAAGGGATTTCAGGCCTCCCCATTTCCCTACTTCAACTTCCCCCAAATTGGCAGTGACCCCCTAAATTCGCTCCGTTTCCCCCTCGGACCGTCCACCCACGAACTGATTTTTTACCCTGGTCCCTAAATGACACACCCAACAGTCGCGCTCCCTAACCGTGGTGTGCTAGGGGAGGGGGCTAGATTGTTGGAGTAGGTGAGTCCAAGTTCTAGGAAATCCAGCCCAGGATTTGGGAGGGAAATCCAGTCCTGGATTTTGTACCGCCTTCTCAGACAGCGGAGCTGGTGGAGAGAAGGTTGGGGGGGAGATAGGGTGGGGGGGGCGGGGGGCCGCCTCCTCCTCAATGTGAGGGGAGCGCCCGGACACAGCGCGCATCCGGACCGAGCCGAGCCCCGGCGAGCCCCCCGGACCCTTCGCCGGGATCTCACGCCCCTTCCTTCCCAGACCCCAGACCCGTGGGTTCCCACCCCCTAAGGCTTCCCTCCTTCCTCCCCCGCCGGCGCCTGTATCTCCATCCCCAGCATCCTCCCCGCGCCCCTGCGAATCCCCCGCACGACCAGCCCATTAGCTTTCCACCTTCCTACAGACCCCCCTCCCCGACCCCCATCCCCGGCCCCTGTCCCCTGAGTCCCCATTCCCCGCCCCTGCCTCCCCCGCAGCGGCTCTTCTTCTTCCCCAGCCTCGGGTCCCCCTTTTCTGCCCCCTTTTCCTCCCTCTCCCCTATTTGCCCCCACTACTGTCCTCCCCGCCCTCCTCCGCCCATCTCGGCGCCCCCACCCAGGCCGGGGTGCAAGGTCCGGCGCGCCTCCCTGGAGCAGCACCAAGGTCCCGGGGCTCCAACGGGGTGGGGGCGCAGGGCGGGGAGCATGGGGAGGGGGCGCCCCGTGTGATGGGAGGGGGGCGCAAGCGGAGGCGGCGGAGGCGGCGGCGACAGCGGAGCCGGGCTGGGGGCTCAGCGGGGTCCGGGGGCTGGGGGCAGCGAGCAGGGCGGCCCCATGGCCGGGCCCCCCTGAGGCAGTCCGGGGGAGTCCCCTCCCCTCCCCAGCTCGGGGGTCTCGGGGCCCCATGAGCCGGGGCGCGGGCGCTCTTCAGCGCCGGACAACGACCTACCTCATCTCGCTGACCCTGGTCAAGCTCGAGTCGGTGCCTCCGCCGCCGCCTTCTCCGTCTGCGGCCGCAGCCGGCGCCCCCGGGACCAGAGGTGCCGAGACCGGGGATCCTGGCAGCCCCCGAGGCGCGGAGGAGCCGGGCAAGAAGCGGCACGAGCGTCTCTTCCACCGGCAGGATGCGCTGTGGATCAGCACGAGCAGCGCGGGCGCCGGGGGCGCCGAGCCCCCCGCCCTGTCCCCGGCTCCGGCCAGTCCGGCCCGCCCCGTCTCCCCCGCTCCCGGCCGCCGCCTCTCCCTTTGGGCCGCCCCTCCGGGGCCCCCGCTCTCCGGGGGGCTGAGCCCTGACCCCAGCCCGGGGCGCCCCCGCCTCCGGCGCCCCTTGCTCAGCAGCCCGAGCTGGGGGGGCCGGAACCTGAGGCCGGGCTGGCGGCGGCGTCCCAGGCTCGTCCTCCCCGCACCCGGGCACCGGCAGTCGGAGGCTCAAGGTGGCGCCTCCTCCGCCGGCTCCCAAGCCTTGCAAGACCGTGACCACGAGTGGCGCCAAAGCCGGCGGGGGCAAGGGCGCGGGTAGCCGCCTGTCATGGCCCGAAAGCGAAGGCAAGCCCAGGGTCAAGGGGTCAAAGAGCAGCGCGGGGACTGGAGCTTCTGCCGCCGCCGCTACCACCGCCGCCGCGGCCACCGCCGCCGCCGGGGGAGGGGGAGCGGCAGCCACGACCTCTGGTGGGGTCGGGGCTGGGTCCGGAGCCCGAGGGAAGCTGTCCCCTCGGAAAGGCAAGAGTAAGACCTTGGACAACAGTGACTTGCACCCGGGACCGCCTGCTGGTTCTCCTCCTCCGCTAACCCTCCCAGCAACCCCGGCTCCAGCCGCTGCTGTCACCGCCGCCTCCGCGCAGCCCACTGGGCCTGCACCTCCAATCACTCTAGAGCCTCCAGCTCCAGGGCTGAAACGGGGCCGGGAGGGGGGCCGAGCATCCACTCGAGATCGCAAGATGCTCAAGTTTATCAGCGGCATCTTCACCAAGAGCACAGGGGGGCCTCCTGGCTCCGGGCCCCCTCCCGGACCCCCGGGCCTGTCTTCTGGCAGCGGGTCCAGGGAGCTGCTGGGCGCAGAGCTCCGCGCCTCCCCTAGTGAGTAGGACCAGGGCCTGAGAACAGGGAGGGGAGGGCATGTGGAATGCTCAGCTTGGGGTGGAGGAGAGGTGTGCAGGGTTGACCTAAGGAAGCTTCTCTCTTGGGTGGGGGGATGAACCTAATTCACTCCACTTCCAAAGACTAAGGGGTCCTGAAAGGAGGTGGGTAGCTACCTTGTGCGACCTGAGAGATGCCTTGATTTCAGAGGGACTCAGAAAGCCTCAGAGTTTTTTGGGAAAATAATGCCCTTGGTCGGAGTGACTGTAGGAAATCGCTCGCAGAGAAGGCTCAGACCCCACTTCCAGTCTCAGCTGGACTCTGGGAGCGTGGGAACAGAGCTTTGCCTTGCCCGGAGGGATATTGAAGGGGAAGGGAATAAAGCAGCCTCAGTTTCTCTTGAGCGCTTGGGGCAGGTGGCAGGAGAGTGACCTTGCAGGCAGCTGCTCGCCAGGGATAGGTCTTCCCTGGGCTGAGACCAGGCTAGTGAGGCATCAGGGAGGGACTCTAGTTTCTTTCCGTGCAGGGAAGGTGGATTGGGCAGTACGGGAGTGCGGGAGTGCGTGGGGGCTGGAACGTGATGAATACTTGAACATGAAGTGAGAGGGGGCGGATGGGAGGCTTCACTTCCCACAGCCCATCCTGTCCCCAGAGCTGCGTTGAAACCCCCAGGGGGCTGCCCTGGAGTGACTCAGGGGGACGGAACTGCTGCAAAGGCAATTTTTACCCCCCAGAGACTTGGGAGGGGGTACCGAGAAGGTACTGGTTTTTTTCGGGGGGAGGGTGTCTTTATTTATTTATTTTTATTTTTATTTTTTTTCTGGAAGAAACAGGCTAGGGACTCTTGGTGCGGCTCACACTCCCCGGAGGGGAGGCGGGTTCGGGAGCGGGGGCGGCCCCCGAGGTTTGGCTCTGGAGCGGGTGGGAGCAGATGGCTCCGGATCCCAGAGTTCCCGCCGCAGCTGCGGCGCCCCGGGAACGTCCGGCCAGTGTCAGGCGCGGGGGCTGGACCGGCGGGCGGAAGGAGCATCGTACCCCCGCCCCCAGGCCTGTGGCTTCTCCCGGCCAGGAAACTGAGCCCTTCCCCACACTTCTTTCAGAGGGTGCTTGTGGGGAAGGTGTGGGAGAGGGAAGCATAGACAAATCCAAGCTCCACTGCTCGGGCTGTAGGAAGCGGTCTGGGCCACCATGCTGTTGACCTTGAAAAGGGGGAGGGATATCCCTCAGTTTCTCTCTTGTGAAGTGGAGATTGAGGAAGACCCACTCCCTTCCATGTCCCAGCCCCACCTCCCAGGATCTGCCCGGGAATCCAAGTCAGGCCGGCAGGGAGGAGACCCTCTTCCGTGCTTCCACAGGGAAAAACCCACCACTGTCAGAACCCTGGTCCCCCATCTGGGGCAGGGACTTACGTTTGGGGATGTGCTTTAAGGGAGATGCCAACTGAAGTATTTTTGTCTAGCTGGCTCCGTTGCTAAGCAACCACTGAGCGGCAGCAACAGCTGTGGGGAGAGCAGCGGCTAGGATGGGAGGACTGGGGACCACTCTCAAACCTAGCCTTTCTACATAGTTCTCTGGCCCAGCCAGAGTCCTGGGGGTTAAGGGAAGCTGAAAAAGGAGGAGGGGTGGCTGAGGGGTGGGGATGCTCCTGGGCCTGCAACATCCTCTCTTATGGCTCCTTTCCTATTACAGAAGCTGTGGTCAATAGCCAGGAATGGACTTTGAGCCGCTCCATTCCTGAACTGCGCCTGGTAGGTAACCGAGTCCCTTAGTCTGTCTGAGGGCCGACATCCCACCCACCTCACTCAAGTCTCTCCCATTCACCTCTTCCCTTCCCTGTCTCTGTGGGAATGGGGAATAGTTTTCCAGTTCTCCTGAGATCCTGCCTTCGTAGCACTTTCCTGGGGCTTGATCTATCCTTACAACTTTTTCTTCTCTAGTCTCTTTTTTCTTGTTTGTCCACGGTCCTCCTCCAGGCTTCTCCTCATTTCTGGCATCTCCCCTTTAGTTTTTCAGTTCTGTTGCACAGAATTGGGTAAAACTTTCCAACCAGTGTCTAGGGCTGTGACGTGACCACCCCCCCCGCCCCCCCCCCACACACACATACACAGTACTGGGTTGCTGAAAATCTTCAGCCTGTGGTCCACTTTGAGCTTGGGATCCTTTCTTACCATGCTCATCTGATCTTCCCGAACGTTCTCACCTGACCCACCATCATCTGGTCCCTGCTGGCTCCTGCTTGGATGATTTAACACTGCCAGTCTTTGAGTTCTCTGGAGCGTTCAGGCCCAAGCATTTGGCCTCCTTTTAATTCTCACCATCTCTACTCCACAATCTTGTTCTCAGGGCGTGCTGGGCGACGCCAGGAGCGGGAAGTCATCGCTCATCCACCGATTCTTGACTGGCTCATACCAGGTGCTGGAGAAGACAGAAAGTGAGTTCTCAGGAGCCATAGGAAGCTAAGGCTTTGGGTCAGGAATCCAGGATCAATGACTAGGCAGCTTTGGAGACCTCTGGAGGAAAGGATGCAGCCATAATAGCTAAAGTACAAGAAGCATGGGGAAGCTTCATGACCTGTGACCCCTGACCTACTACCACTTTCAACCCTCCTGGACAGGTGAACAACACAAGAAAGAGATGTTGGTGGATGGACAGACTCATCTGGTGTTGATCCGAGAGGAAGCCGGGGCACCTGATGCCAAGGTGAGAGCTAAGGTGTTGGGGTAGGCAGGCTGGCTGGGGTTGGCAGGGGCCGAGAGAGAAAGCTCTAGTTCCCCAGACCTCCCTGGGCATCATGTCCAGAGGAGTGGACTTGTCTGACCCTCCCTTTGCTCCCTCACGCCCCGCAAGTTCTCAGGCTGGGCAGATGCTGTCATTTTGGTCTTCAGCCTGGAGGATGAAAACAGCTTCCAGGCCGTGAGCCGTCTCCATGGGCAGCTGAGCTCCCTTCGGGGGGAAGGACGAGGAGGCCTGGCACTGGCACTGGTGGGGACACAAGGTAAGGAGGGTCTGGGGAAGCATGGCTTTCAGGGGAGTCCTTGAGACGGCTGCTGAGGTGTTGCCCAACATAGGTGAGAGCATGGTGAGGTGTGGAAATGGCCCTGGGACTGCAGTAACCCCCTGGAAGGAGGCTGGTCTCCAAATAAGGGAGCCATTAAACCAAAAAACCAAAGCAAACAAACAAAAACAAAAACAAAAACATCCCCGGGTCTGAGCAGAGAAAAGAGGACTCTTAAGGAAGGAAGGGACAGCTATCACAGCAATCTCCATTCCTCTGAGGTGTCACTCACCTTGTGTTCTCACACTGTCATTTCCTGTCACCACCCTGGGAAACAGAAAATCTCAGGCTCCGGTGTGGACAGGAGCCTTCCATCTTTCCCTTGGTTCAGCTGGGTCAGGCGGACACCTTTCAGAGGAACGTATCTAACAAAGAGAAAGCACGAATGAAATGATGGCGAAAATAAAGGGGGCAGAGAATTTTTATAGAATTGTAAAATTCTCACAGAAGTGATTCAGAGGTGCTCAGGTGCCACCATGGCCCCGTACCCACCGGTATTGAGCTGGCAGGACTTTCTGTCTGGAGGCCTATGCTGCAGGGGCCCGTTTCCACCTGCCGCTTGCCTCCTGGTTCCTTGCTGCCGAGGGAACAGTCCACCTGTTGCCCGTGGACATTCAGCCTTTTCCTGGTTCACACACCAGATGACCTCCCACTCAGGTCAGGGCTCACTGGGTTTGCAGGGCAGGGCGATGGTCACTTGTGAGTCTCAGCCACTTCAGACCTTGTCAGGAAACTCTGCTCACCTCTCGAGTATTCTTTGAAGACACGTGCACAGAGCTCACCCAGCCTACTCATACCGCAGCTGGGCTTGTGAGCCGGGCCCCGCATTCGAAGAGGAGGGAATATTCTCTCATAACCTGTCCTTAGTGGGCCCAGCCTGGGACTGGAGCCAAAGGGAGAAGAAAGTAGGAAAAGTGGCGGGAAGGCCCCCTCGTCCGATCCTGCCCCTTTCCTGTCCCCTCAGACAGGATTAGTGCTTCCTCCCCTCGAGTGGTGGGCGATGCCCGGGCCAGGGCTCTGTGCGCGGACATGAAACGCTGCAGCTACTACGAGACATGCGCCACCTACGGGCTCAATGTGGACCGGGTCTTCCAGGAGGGTGAGCACGGTGACTCCCCGGACACGTGGGAAGCCAGGAGCTGAGGGCCTGGGGTATTCTTTGGGCATCGAGGCCGCTCCCAGTGAGTGACGGGAAATTAGCCTGCATGGGAGGGAGGAGGGATCAGAGAGGTCAGAGAAGGTGTGCTTAATACCCACATGGTCTTTCTGGGCTGAATGAGCTGCTCAGGCTACAGGTGGCATGAAGGCCATGGTAAAGTTGGCACCGGTGTTATCTCCTGGGGAGTTCTCAAAACTGGGCAACAGAGGCGGGGGGGTCTTGGGTATCTGCCCCGTTCGTGCATCCTTCCTTTCCCCCTTCCTTCAGTGGCCCAGAAGGTGGTGACCTTACGAAAACAGCAACAGCTTCTGGCTGCCTGTAAGTCCCTGCCCAGCTCCCCAAGCCACTCAGCTGCTTCCACTCCTGTAGCTGGACAGGTGAGTTGGGGTTTCAGCGTCCACAGCTGGTAAGATGCAGAGGAGGGGCTGGTGATCCAAGAACAGGTACAGAGGACCTAAGGAGGTGGGGGAGGGGGACAAATGGATATGGCAGTGACACCATTTTTTAAAAAGGGCACTGGGCTGGAAATCAACCAGGTTTGAAACGCTGTAATGTCCTCGAGCACCCATACCTCCCAAGGTTTCAGGAAGATCGTATGGCATGATACTTGCAAAACCTAAGGCACTATGACAGTGAGGAGTTTTATTATTAATAATAATACAAGTCAACAGTGATGAGATCAAGGAGTGTCTCAAATCCCTCATAACTAGATGTAACTCTAGCTTGGTGGGGCGGGAGCATCTCAACTGTTCTGCTGACTCCTTCATCGATCCCCAGGCTAGCAATGGGGGCCACACTAGCGACTACTCTTCCTCCCTCCCATCCTCACCCAATGTTGGTCACCGGGAGCTCCGAGCTGAGGCAGCTGCAGTGGCCGGATTGAGCACTCCAGGGTCCCTGCACCGGGCAGCCAAGCGCAGGACCAGCCTTTTTGCGGTATTGGACACGATGACTCCCCCATCCTCCTGTTCCCTGTTCCCTGCCCATCTTCCCTGGTCCCTAGACTCCTCTGTCGGGCCCATTTTCATCGTCTTCCCCATCCTTCCATCAGTGGATCCCTCTATCCGTTCTCTAACTGATGCCAATAACCATTCCAGAATCGTCGGGGCAGTGACTCTGAGAAGCGCAGTTTGGACAGTCGGGGAGAGACAACAGGGAGTGGGCGAGCCATCCCCATCAAACAGGTGGGTGGTCCAGGGGCTGGGGGCAGGTTGGGGCAGGTAGCTGGTCTTGACTGGCTTTCCTCCCACATGTCTCTTTCCGTACTCCAGAGCTTCCTACTGAAGCGAAGTGGCAACTCCTTGAACAAAGAATGGAAGAAGAAATACGTGACCCTGTCCAGTAACGGCTTCCTACTCTACCACCCCAGCATTAATGTGAGTGGCAAAGATTGGCTGGACCACGCTGGCTAGCCTTGGACACCCTTCCGCCTCTACCGGTCTGCGCTCTCACACACGTAAATGTCATTTCTGGGCAAGCCCTGGTCCTGTTCTCTTAAGTTCAGCAGCCATGTGTGAGGCATCCACCGTGCACCCATGCTGGAGATGGGAAAGTAAAGACATCTCCCCAGGAACTTGCAGTTTAGTGGGAGAGCATGGAGGAAGGACCTCCACTGGGTCTGCCATCCAGGGAATACTTTCTGGAGGAGATAGTCGCAGGCCAGATCTGTTGGGCCCATCCCCTAGAAGCTCGTCCCAACACAGGCAGCCCCCAACACGGTGTCCCCTCTCTAGGACCTCTCCAGCCCATACTCTTGGCCACTTCCCAGCAGCACCAAGGACCTCAGCCTTCCCGTACTCTCAACCCCTGTCCCCCTCCAGGATTACATCCACAGTACCCATGGCAAGGAGATGGACTTGCTACGAACGACAGTCAAAGTCCCTGGTAAAAGGCCCCCAAGAGCCATCTCTGCTTTTGGCCCCTCAGCCAGCATCAACGGGTTGGTCAAGGACATGAGCACTGTGCAGATGGGTGAAGGTCCTGGTGAGTGGTTCTCATGACAAAGAAGCAGGAGAGGGGCCAGAGCTGGGGGAGAAGGAGGAGGAAAGTGGGGGCTGGGACTGGGGAAGCGGGAGGGTAGGTGATAAAGAGGGACTACATAAGGAGTGGGGCCCAAAGACAGAGGGGCTCGCTGAAGCTTTATCTTGTTCCCCTTCCTACAGAAGCCACCACTCCCACCCCAAGCCCCAGCCCCAGCCCCAGTTCCTTGCAGCCACCACCAGACCAGACATCCAAGCACCTGCTGAAGCCAGACCGGAATTTGGCCCGAGCCCTCAGCACTGGTCAGTGAGGACCCACCCTCCATCCACTGTCTTCCAGATCTGAATGGGATGTGGGTGGGAAATGAACTTGGGGTAGAAGCTGGGAGGCTGGAATCAGTGCATGAGTGGATACACTGAGCATCTGCTGGGTGCCAGGCACCAGCTCAGTCATACTATGATTATCATAGTGGTTAAACACAAGTGGGTTCTAGAGCTAAATTGCCTGAACTTAAATCCTGGCTTGCCACTGGGGCAAGTTGCTTGACCTCTCCATGCCTCAGTTTCCTCATCTGTAAAATGGAGATAATAGATTCTATCTCAGAAGTTGCTTTGAGGCTTAAACAAACTGAGCACGTTGTCCAGCACATAGCCAGCCATCAGTATTTGAAATGTTTGGAGGTATAATATATGTACGTATATATGTGACAAGTAAATGGTAACAAATCATCCTCACAACAACCTTGTCAGGTCAAGATTGTTATCCCCATTCTAGGGATGAAGAAACTGAGGCTCAGAAGATTAAGTGACTTGCTCAAGGTCTCAAGGCCAGTCAGTGGCAGAGCCAGGATCTGAGTGCAGGTCTGACTCTAAACCACTCATCTGCCCACCTCCCCAGGAATGATCAAGGGGGACCTCCTGGAGAGGAGGGGGACCAAAGCTAGTTCAGGGGAGGAGACAGGCTATGGAGAAATCAGGAAATCTGTGGAGGGGGCAACTGAGGTAGCTGTGTCCCCCTCCCTAAGACTGTACCCCATCTGGAGACCTGAGCCCCCTGAGTCGGGAACCCCCTCCTTCTCCCATGGTGAAGAAGCAGAGGAGGAAAAAGTTGACAACACCGTCCAAGACCGAAGGCTCAGCTGGGCAGGCTGAAGGTGAGGCCCTGGTGGGCAGTTCCACTCCCACCCTGGACCCTCACCCCCAACTCCAGATCCCTGGCCTAGCTCCTTCAGGAGGAGGAAAAGTGCCTGAGCTGAGTGCTTGACTATCATAACCACTTTGCACATAACTTAGTAAGAAATGGATGAAGACCACTCAGCTCCTGTCCCTCCTCCCATTCGCCAGACGATGTTCCCAGCCCTGCCACTCCCCATCCCGATGTCCCCCATTAGTCTGTAGCTCCTGTCACCTCTCTTAATGACCCTCTGGTTTCTGTTCCTGCCCTCAACTCCACTTGCCATCCCAGTCCCTGCACCCAGAACCCCCTATGGTCCCCACTGACTCATCACCTGACTTCAGTGTCCCCCAGTGACTCCTCAGCTCCTGGACTCTGCGCCCACCCAGCCCCTGTTCCCCATAACTTCTCATGGTCACCAAACTCTGCCAACAGCCCTTGACCACAGTGATCCATATTCCTGCCCCCGGTGACCTCCCCAGACCCCTGAGACTCCTCTGGAACCCCAGGACCTCCTTGTCCCAGGCCCATGACTCAGCTTCTGCCCCCTCTCCCTGTGTTCACTCAGATCCCTTCCCTTCCCAGAGACCTGGCTCCTCATTGGTCATGATAACTGGTCCCCAACGCCCTGCTCTCTGCTGGGTGCTCAGACCCAGGTTCCAGATCTGCCTACTCTCATGGCTCTTGGCTTCTGCTCTACTCTGCTCCGGGGCCACTGACTTTAGTTCTGCTTTCTCTCCCCATCTGTCTGTCCTGCTTTGTCTCTGGCACTCTGTCACTATTTCTCTCCATCTCTCCATCTGCCTCTCTTTTTCTCCTTTCTTGGTCTCTTTCTCTGTTCTGCTCTCCATTCTATCTCTATCTCCTTCGCTTCGGGAAACCAGCCAAGCGCAAAATGTGGAAACTAAAATCCTTTGGTAGTTTAAGAAATATTTATAAAGCAGGTAACAAGCGGGGAGCTGGGAGGGGCGCTCAGCTGGGGTGCAGATGGGTGGGGGTGCCCTTGCCTTCCCCTGCATGTGCTCGGGCTTCCTGCTCTCCCCCACCTTCTGCTTCCCCAACCCCTCTGCCCCACTCCCAGGGGCTTGGGATGGAAATCAGGGAGGAAGGGTTTGGGGAAGGCAACCCCTGTTTGAACCCTGTCCCTCATGACCCTCATCCCATCCCCCCACCCAGAGGAAAACTTCGAATTCCTGATCGTGTCCAGCACTGGTCAGACGTGGCACTTTGAGGCAGCCAGTTTTGAGGAGCGGGATGCCTGGGTCCAGGCCATCGAAAGTCAGATCCTAGCCAGCCTGCAATGCTGTGAGAGCAGCAAGGTCAAGGTAATGGTCGGGGTGAGGGTTGCGGGAGAGCAGAGATGAGTGTCTCAAGAGTCTGGAGAAGGGCTCAGAGGGAGAGTCAATACAAACCCCAACCCTTTCTGCAGCTACGCACAGACAGCCAAAGTGAAGCGGTGGCCATCCAGGCGATCCGGAACGCCAAGGGCAACTCTACCTGCGTGGACTGCGGGGCCCCCAGTGAGCGCAAGGGGGCAGCGGAGGGGTCTGGGAGGGAATGTGATTCGCTGGAGTTGGCGAATGCTGCCTGTCCGGCCAGAAGCCAACCTCTGCCCTCCCTCCCCAGACCCCACGTGGGCCAGTTTGAACCTGGGCGCACTCATCTGCATCGAGTGTTCTGGCATTCACCGGAACCTGGGCACACACCTGTCCCGAGTTCGTTCTCTGGACTTGGACGATTGGCCTCGGGAGCTGACCCTGGTGCTGACGGCCATTGGCAATGACATGGCCAACCGCGTGTGGGAGAGCGACACGCGGGGCCGCACCAAACCCACGCGGGACTCTTCGCGGTACGTGTGAGGGAAGGAGGTCGCTTAGGGTGTGCGGATCCCGAGAGGTTTCGCCGAGGAAGGGGCAGAGGTCCTGGGTGACGGTCCCTAGAGCCCTTCCCGTTCATCCTTGGTCTTGCAGGGAGGAGCGGGAGTCATGGATTCGCGCCAAGTACGAGCAGCTGCTATTCCTGGCGCCGCTGGGCACTCCAGAGGAGCCTCTGGGCCGCCAGCTGTGGGCCGCGGTGCAGGCCCAGGACGTGGCCACCGTTCTCCTGCTTCTGGCCCATGCGCGACACGGGCCCCTCGACACCAGCGTAGAGGACCCGCAGCTCCGCTCCCCCCTTCACCTGGCAGCCGAGCTCGCCCACGTGGTCATCACGCAACTGCTGTTGTGGGTACGTGGGGGTGCTGGGGTGGGGAAAGGGGTCTTTGAGAGCTCCACCTAGGAAACAGCCAGGAGCGGGGGATCCTGGAAGCGGGCCTGGAAATTGGGGGAGAATGTCTGCGAGTGTAGGCCCTACGGGGACGCTTGGTGACGCGGCCGTTTCTGTCCTCTAGTACGGCGCCGACGTGGCCGCCCGCGACGCACAGGGCCACACGGCGCTGTTCTACGCCCGCCAGGCTGGAAGCCAGCTGTGCGCCGACATCCTTCTACAGCACGGCTGCCCGGGTGAGGGCGGCAGCACAGCCACCACCCCCAGCGCAGCCACCACCCCCAGCATCACCGCCACGCCCAGCCCCCGCCGCAGGAGCAGCGCCGCCAGCATGGGCCGTGCCGACGCCCCCGTCGCGCTGGTATAGTTGCCCAGCGGGAGAGACACCCCCACTCCCACGCGGGCCGGGCACGACCACACCGGGTGGACCGCTGGACAGATGCACCCACTCACCTCTCTAAACCGCACCCCGCCCCACGGGAGCACTTCTTTCCCCCACGAGGGCACAGCCCCCACGCCTCCCAGAAGACACAAACTCACCTCCCTCTCCCCAAAAAGGCATGGAGACCCCAGCTCAACACGCCCCCTTTCCACCGTTTCCACACTTGGATTGCGCTGGGTCTACCCACTGGGTGTCTGCGGAAGCAGACGCCCTGTCGCGGTACCTGCTGCAGGGAGCTTGGCTATGCCCGCTCGCGCCCCCTAGGGGTGGAGGGGGGAAGACCCAGTCCTGCTTGTGCTCGACAATCCCAAGGCTGGAGCACAAACCCAGGCTGGCTCCTGGGGCGACGCCACGCCAGGGGGAGGGGTTAGTACGCGGGAGGGCTAGCCCCGGGACTTGGGGCCAATACCCGGGCCCCCACCTCTTCCATGCTAATCTCACTGCCCAGTGAAGGGGGAAGGGCAGCGAGGGGCAGGACCCCTGCTGCCCAAGGGGGTAGGGGGGTCCCCAACCCTTTCCGTGAAAGGGACCATGAGGAGTGGAAATCAGGACGTCCCCCCACACCCACCCATGGATGGAAGCTAAAGGGCTGGGGGAGCCAAGAGCTTGGGTCCCTCCTCACTACTATCTTGGGAGGGAGAAGAGAAGGAGCAGAGCGGGCTAAGGGGACTGGGGAGGGACCTTGTAATTTATTGCTTTGTTCCCCAACAAGGGGGCAGGGGCGGGCAGGGGCTCGGGGAGGGCGTTTCCGGGTAGGGGAAGCCAAGGGTGGGCAGAGGGTGGGGTGGGGTGGGGGTGCTCTCGGGTTGTGAGTGTCTGTGACCGTGACTGCGTACCTGTGACTGTGCAGCGCCCGTGGTGATCTGGGG
This sequence comes from Lynx canadensis, assembly GCF_007474595.2. Lineage (NCBI taxonomy): Eukaryota > Metazoa > Chordata > Mammalia > Carnivora > Felidae > Lynx > Lynx canadensis. The sequence continues at coordinate 83,511,481 of NC_044309.1, read as the reverse complement.
TAGGGGGCACCCCTACAGTGGGACCCCTCCCCCACTATTCTTCCTGTCCAGTCCCTCCCTTCCACTGGAGCAGCTCCAGACCCGTCCCTCAACCCCATGATCCCTCCCAGCCAGGGCTAAGAGGATGTGAGGTGGCTGGGAGGGTTACCAGGCCTCCTTCCCCATCCCCAGAAAGGGGGTGGTGGGGTGGATTTACCTGGCCCAGCCCTGCCTCCTTTAATCAATCCAGCCCTTGGGCCGTCTGTGTCAGTGGTTTCCGGTCTTTTTTCTTTTCTTTCTCTCTCTCTCTCTCTCTCTCTCTCTCTCTCTCTCTCGGCTAAAATATTTTTCAAAGGACCAGGTAATTTTGGGGAGGGGAGAGGGATGGGGGCAGGGGGAAAGGCCCCCATCTCCTCTGAGGCAGGTGGTGTGAATCTTCTTCAACAGCAATTAAAGAGGAAGTGATTTTGTCTAGGGGTTGAGCTGCTGGTTTGTTCTCTAAGAGGCGGGTCAGGGAACGGTCTTGGTCAAGGTGGGGAACTGGAGGCGGGGAGTGGCCCAGCGGAGGGTGCCTCTGCCGGGGCTGGTGACAGGGCAACATCCAGGCACGAGGTGGCAGGTCAGATACTTCATCATGTGGTGGAAGGAAACAGGCAGGGCAGAGCCACAGTGGGAATCCAGGGAGCAGAAAAGTCAATGACTCCCAAGATGACCCTGTTTCTGGGAAGGAGCTGCCGTGTGGAAGTTAGGGGACTCTGAGGACAGGGGAGAGGCTGCTTGGAGAGGCGAGCAGAGGGGGTAGCTTTGGTTGAGAGCAGGAACCTTGGAGTCAGATCTGAATTTGAAACCAGGCCCTCCACTTCAAGGCTGGGTGGCCTTGAGCGGGTTACCTTGGTGGCATCTGTTTATTTGTAACCTGAACAATATCTGTTGAGAAGGACCCGGTAAGGACTGCAGCACTGGCCGGGGAGGACCACCCTAGGTACCCGATACCAGAGGTAGAGCTCATTATAGTAAGGACCTGGGGACAGAGGTAGAAAGTCTGTCTCCCAGCCGAAGTCCCTGGTGTTTGCAGACTCCATGCCCAGCTGCTGTGGACATCTGCCCACCTCCATGTCATCTACAGGGCCACTGAGGCCCCAGCAGACTGAGGCCAGTGCTGCCCCAACAGCTGCAGTTCTTCTGGTTCAGCGTGTAGCCAATCCTGTTTGTCACACGCAGCAGAAAGCGTTTGCCCTGATAGAAGGACTAGGTGGAGTGGTGTTGGGCCGGCAGCCAGCGCAGGTTGGGCACAGCCACCGCACGTTGTCATTCAGTCAGTGGCCCCGCGTCTTCTGGTAGAGGCCCCTTCCCCTCAGTCCCACAACGACGACGTACAGCTACAGGTGTGCCATGAAGCTAACAAGGCGTGGCTGCAGCGGCAGGTCCAGGTCCCTTTCACGTGGAGGCCTGATTCTCCAGGATTCTAGGCCGAGCGATCACCCAGCACAGCAGCCTGACACAGGAAAGGTGAATGCAGGGTCGCAGGGGCAGTGACAGGTGCAGATGCAGGGGCATAGTTTGGGAAGGCAAAACGAAAGGAAGAGGGGAAAGTAGCAAAAGAGACTCAAACAGGAACGCCTGGCCCGTCTGTCTTTTGGCTCAGAGACCCTGGACTCCCGCGCTCCATTTCCACTTTACTTCTTAGTGGCAAAAACTCACTCCCTTCCTCAGAAGCTCAGTGTGAGAGAGTGTGAATGAGGAGGAAGTAAGGACCCTGGAGAGCATGAAATCACCACAGGGAACCATGGGCCGGTGGGAAGTTCATTTCCAGCCTGTGGCGGAAGGTGGTCAAGGTGTCAGCAACTCCCCGCAACAAATCCCAACACTAAGTAATCCACTGAATTCTTTTTATCATGGGCTGCATCTTTGGCCTTGTGGGAAAAATAAAGGGTGTAGTGGATGGAATGACAAAAACGTCAAGCCCTCCAGGCTGTGCAGAATTGGATTCTAGAAGGTGACTCCCCGGGGTGTTGGGGAGTTGAAGGGGAGCTGCTGCCCTTTTACATCCATGCCACCTTCCCGGCTCACCTTGGGTATCCTCACCTGGATTCCTGCTGTCCCTCCCCATCCCCTCCTGGTTGCTATCTGCCACACATCCCACTCGCCTCCTTTTGGTTGCCTTAGCACAGTTGGGGCAGGCCGACTTTCTCCATGGGAGTTTCACCAAAAGCCAAAGGAAAGCAAAAACGAATTTACTGTTGAAGGTACAAGATGATTGAATCTAGCGATGTTTCCAGAACTCAGCTTTCTGATGATGTTGAGTCCATCCCTATCAAATCAAAGAGAACTTTCCTGCCCCAGTCTCTGCCCGCTCCCCTATTCTGAAAGATTTCCAATGGAGCTTCAGATCAGCTTCTGGGATTCCTTCTAAGGCTCTTGCCTCCAAGAACCATCTAGTCTCTTCAGAACTCAGGAGCTGGTTGAAGTTATTGAGCACTTCCTGTGGGCCAGGTGCTGTGCTAAGAGCATGACACACACTAGATTTCATTCAATACTCAAAACCACCATCGGAGGCCAGTGCAATCATCCAGAACTTACCCGGAAGGAAGCAGCACTTGAAAAGTTAAGTAACCAAAACAAACAAATAAACAAAAACTAAAGTAGCTCGTTCAACAGCCCCACTGACAGTAAATAAAGGAGTGAGAATTGGAACCCAGAATTCTGATTACAGATGCACTTGAGGCAGGGTCTCGGGTCTTGCACAGTAAAGCATTCCTCCCCATAACAGATACAAATGGATCTGGGGAAGCAGGATTTCACAAGTCCACTTGCTTACATTTCTTTTTTAAAGTTGTTTTTTTTTTTAATGTTTATTTTTCAGAGACAGGGAGAGACAGCATGTGAGCAGGGGAGGGGCAGAGAGAGAGAGGGAGACACAAAATCCATAGCAGGCTCCAGGCTCTGAGCTGTCAACACAGAGCCTGCTGCAGAGCTCAAACTCACAAGAGATCGTGACCTGAGCTGAAGTGGGATGCTTAACCAACTGAGCCACCCAGGTGCCCTTACATTTCCATATAAAACAATTTAAGCATAACATGCAAAATAGGCACCAGTCCACATTCAGAAAGAAGAGGGTTGGTCTCAGACAACTTCCTTCAACAATCGAATCTCTTTAGTTTGCACTTCTGGAGACCTGGGAGTTCAGTGCCCTCTATCTTACCTTGTGAGTGCAGTCTTTGGCAGAAAGACTATATATCTCAGAGATGTAAAGAAGGGGGGGGGCAGTGAGGGGCCCAACATCTATACTTGGCAACAAGGAAGAGATGGAGAGACCTACCCAGACCCACCTGCCCTTGGCATAGTAGGAAGCTGGCATGTGTGGGCAGCAATGCCCTCTTTGGGCGTGGTGAAGGGTAGAGTCTTTACTGGGAGAAATGAAGCGGTACGGCCAGGTGGGCACGGGGTGTGGGTGGCAAACACAAGCTGCGGCACGCTGCTGGGAGAGAGTTCAGCAGGAGGATTCCCCTGGTGGGGGAGCTCCGCGGTGTGCGCTTGGCTTTGGGGTATACAGGGGGAGAAGAGAAGGAACAGAAATGGGTGAGGAAAAGTGTTGCAGTCCTTGGCAGGCCAGTGGGCTTTGTTTCTCTGTCCTGGCCTCTTCCCACGTGCCCCAGTGCCCACTGAGGCCACCTAGGGGGTGCGGAGCACAGAATGGTTTCAGAGAGAGTGCACTCCACCCTGAGAACAGTCAGCCTCATGCCTACTAGAGCTCCCACCCCACCTCCCCCTGAGAAGAAGAAGAAAAAAAAAGATTGACGGATGGTCCAGTTCTTTATTTGGAAACCTGATTGTTCAAGAACATGGTGGGTGGTTCTGTACCCCACCCTTTTCAGTGGGATTGTGTCAGAGGTGGTGGGCAACTCTCTCCCATTTCCTCAGAGACAGAGGGGGAAGCACCTCAACTCAGAAGTATGGATTGTAGGGAACAGCGTGGGAAGGGAGAGGAGTGGGAAATCCCAAGCCAATCCAAGGGAAGGGGGTGACCCTGAGGAGCAGTTTGGGCAGGGGGTGGGGGGCCTGCTGAACTGCCCCACTCTTCTTGCTCTCCCTGCCCTCCTCCACGCAAGAGATCTCACCAACTCTCCAGGTAGGGAGGGGAAAGGAACCAACAAGTTAAGTGGCTGGTACCAGGGCGGGCTGGAGAAAGGAAGGGGTTGTGGGGAGGAGCCTGGGAGAGCAAACCCGGCAGGCCCAGTTGGTCTTGGGCAGGTCTGAGCAGCAGCCGTGTGCTCCTGCCACACCCCCCCCGGGGGGGGGGGGCAGGATCGGCTGGACACCAGGGTCTGAAGCTCAGCTCTGCCGCTTAGCCTTCAGGGCCCGGGTGGCTGGTGGGGGAGAAGGCAGGGCCAGTCTAGGCAGGCCCGGGACTCCCTGGCCAGCAGACGGCAGCGGTGGTCTCAGAAATCAAACTCGTCCAGGTCCCCCGTGCCCTCCCCGCCGCGAGAGCCCCACACGCGGCGGTAATTGCTCTCCAGCTCCTTCTGCCGTTGCCGCTCTTTCTGCGCCTCCTCTGCTCCCTGCACCTGCGCGGAGGGTGTGCCTTGAGTGAGGTCGCTGCTGGGGAGCCAAGGGCGCCCTGGGCTCCGGACGATCCAAGGACACGGGCGGCTCGGGGGAAGGCAGGGACCCGGCGCCCGCGCTTCGCGAGCGGCTCCGGCCGAGGATGAACCCTCCCGGCCGCCAGAACCGCCAGCCTCGAATCACAGAAGGACAGAAGGTGGCGGCGAGGCTGGGGCTGGCCAGCGTGGCCGGAGCCGCGCTCTCAGCTCCACGGCGCGCTAGAGCAGGGCCAAGGCTTGGAGATCCGGGACTGGGGGCGGGCGGCCTCTCACCAAGATATTGAAGAAAATCTCCTTGAGGTTTCTTGTGTCCTCGTCAGTCAGCCAGCGTGCGTCCTCCTCTGTCCCTTCCGCGCCGGGTCGCACGATTTTGATTTCAATTTTCCCTGGAAAGGAGCCACGTGGGCAGTGAGAGGCGAGGAAGGGTGGGAGCCTCGGTGCAGGGCCTCTGCCCCCCAGGCGCCCAGCCAGGTTTCCACCGGGACCCAGCCCCTCCACCTCGGGCAGCAGGCCCTGCCAACAGCTCTTGGGCCAGCCAGCCCCAGGGCCCACCTTCCGCCGTGAGCCCCTCCCTCTCCAGCAGCTCTTTCACCAGCCCCTCGATTTGTTTCAGCTGTGGGTTTTCCCGTTTCATCTCGAGGACAGTCAGATCCTGATTGGGGCCTCCGTGTCGGAGCTTGGTGACCCGGACCCGGACTCTGTGCTCAGGATCCTCCTCTTAGAGGGGGAGACACACAGGGAGACACAAAGCAGAGCCGTGACTCCAGGTTAGGGGCTGTGGTGGTCACCTCTCCCTAAGCCACCAACGGGTTTCGGCAGTTTTCCACCTCAAACACATACATGAACCAGGGCTCAGAATAAATTAGAGCCCCCCCGCCCCAAGCCTATAAAGCTCCCTCCCCCGGCTACAGCCTCCCTCTTCCCTCCCGAACCAATAATTCTGCCTATCCCCTACAGGAAAAATGGCTGTGTTTCCTGAAGCAAAAATCAAGCCACCTGGGTCAACAAAGAAGTTTTGTTTTAAGAAGCAGGTTCAGGGGCGCCTGGGTGGCGCAGTCGGTTAAGCGTCCGACTTCAGCCAGGTCACGATCTCGCGGTCCGTGAGTTCGAGCCCCGCGTCGGGCTCTGGGCTGATGGCTCAGAGCCTGGAGCCTGTTTCCGATTCTGTGTCTCCCTCTCTCTCTGCCCCTCCCCCGTTCATGCTCTGTCTCTCTCTGTCCCAAAAAAAATAAATAAATAAACGTTGAAAAAAAAAAAATTTAAAGAAGCAGGTTCAGAAACTGTGGCTTGGTACTCCACATGCTGGTACTCGAAAGACATTCCAGTGTTTATAGAGATAGTGGGATGGAAGGTTGAAAACAGAACCTTCTGTTTGGAATGTCTGATCTCACAGGACCCTGTGGAATGGACATAAGGGGATACAGGAAGACGGAATAACTTCAAGTCTGTCCAGGCAATTGGCTTACGAATAGCTGGGCTTGCCCTATCCACACCCAACCAGCTGGGGCCTCTCGCGGTGCGAAGTCCTAACTGTTGACAGGCTGCGTCCTTCACAGGTGTGTGGACTTCAGCACACAGGCTCAGTCACAGTCATTCCATGAATATCTACAGACCACCCACCATGTGCCAGGAAAGTGCCAGGCAGTGGGTGCACAGGAGCAAACCAGAAAACAAGACAGACATGCTCTTAAGGCTGCTTCCCAAGAGGATGAATAGAAGGTGGCCAGGCAAAGGGATGGAGGCAGTGAGAACAGCGTTCCAGGAAGAGGGAAGAGAGTAAGCACTCTCAGAAGGGAAAGAGCAGGATGCCCTCCAGGGTGCGTGGGCCTGGGCCGAGGGACAAAGACAATGGGCTTGACTGCCCCTCCCTGTCTGACAGTTCTTACCTGCTGGTTGGGGGGAGGGGGGAGGCTTTTTGGGGACAACCCTCCTTTTCCTGTGCTTCTTCACCAGCTCTGGACTCTGTTTTTCCTCCAGCCTTTTGATGAGTTTGTTGAGAGTGGATGTCAGGGCCAGCATTGCCCGATCACGCTCGGATTCCTTCTTCAACCCGTCTGGGTCCAGCTCCTTCTCTGTCTGGAATGCCCAAGCAGGAGTGGAGAGTCAAGGGTCTGAGGAGTGAAGGTCAGTGGTCCGTGCTCTACCGGAGAGTAATAGCTAAGTCTCATGCCTCTCTCTGCTCCCCCTTTCCTATTGTCCCCCTCCTTTTATTAAGTAAACAACTGCCAGCTGAGGGTGCCCCATCCCAGGCCCTGTGCTGTGTGGATGCTGACCTTTGCTCCCCTGCAGCCCCTCGGCCTGTCCCTCCCCACGGGAGCAGCCAGCTGCGGAAGCGGCAGGGTGAGAACTGTGCTCACCTCCCGGATGATGTTCTCCAGTTCCCGCTCCATGCCAGCCTTCACCTCTGAGCGGAGCCTGTCTCGGTCTGACGGGAGCAGTATCCCTTCCAGTTCCTTCTCAAACTCTCCCAGTAACTGCTGTTCATCCTCGTCTTCGTCTTCATCCTCCTCCTCCTCCTCCTCTTCTTCTACCTCGTTCTGATGATCTGCGTCACTCTTCGCCTTCGCCTCTGCTTCCTTTGGAGGGACGTCTGTGGCATCATCTGCAGGCTGCTCTTGGCCTCCATTTGGCTTCCCCTGGGTGGACGGGAATCAGGAGAAAGAGGTGGACGGTTGGGGTTTCCGCAGAGACGCACGGGCGGCAGACCCACGGTGGCTGGAGTGTGGTAGGGGGCACTCAGGGGGAGAAAACAAAGGGAGTCCACAACCCGCCGGGCTGCCTTCAGGCCCAGGTCAGAGGCGGTTCCCTAAGTGCTCCCAGCAGGGGGGCAGGCTCTCCCCCTCCCTTGAGCCGGGCCTATACCTTTTTTGTTCCACCTTTCAGCTCCTCTATCAATCGAATCAAGTCCGCAGGACTCCGGATGACTTTGACCTGCACGTTGTTCTGAAAATCTGAGATGAAAGGGCAGGAATGGACCAGTTGTGTCCTAAATTCTATTTTGATTTCCTAAGGCGAGGAGAGGAGGGGACCAAGGAAGGACATGGTCCCTGCCTCCAGGACTACTTGTCTGTAGTGAGATGGGGGACGGCATAGCCACCCCCCCACCCCGAGAGCACTGGCCTACGGTGGACCCACAGTGGGGAGAGGAGGATACTAACAAGCAAAGTCACACATGCACGGCCAAGGCCCTGCTGGCAATCACTCCAGTTTTTAGGACCACAGAAGAGACTCTGGGGCCACAGGCTCCACTTCCCCAGATACTGTTCTCCCCTTTCCACAAATTCAAACCATTTATTGTCCACTCTGTTCCAGGCATTCTGCCGTGAGCTACAGACTCGTTCTCATTTAACCTCACCTCAACCCTACAAGGTAGGGGTTATTACCCGCTGGTAATAGACGAGGAAACTGAGGTTAAGTGAAACCACCCAGGATTACAAAGTCAGCAAGTGGTGGAACCACTGTGTTCTGTTATCTCCCCAGAATAGAATTGTTGCCGGGAAATAGTATCACCTCCTGTAAAAATGAATTCACTGCTGGCCTGGCAGCCCAGCCTCCCCCCATCCCCCAGTGGTTAGTTCCACCCCATGCCCACCCCCAAATACATTCAAGCAGTCAAGGACACACGGAGGGCTCGCTCACCATGAGGAGGGCCCGGAGCTGGGTCTGCTGCCTCAAGATTTGGTTCCTGCTCCTGATGTGGAGACAAGGGTAGAGTCAAGTACACACGCTTGTTTATGCCTACCACACGCTGAAGGCAGTGGTTCTGGGTTTAGCCTGGCCTCCCTAGAAAGGGGTACGTCATCTCCTAATGACCTCAGCTCACCCAGGGTCAGCCTTATTGGAGAAATGGTTGGGAAGCTGGCTCTCACCTCAGCCTGAGCCTCCTCCCCACCAGCGGCCTGGTCCTCTGGCTCACGAAGCATCTTCCAGAAATCTGATTCCTTACCGTCATCCTTGGTTGGACGTGCACCTGGGATACAGAGAACAGGGAGGAATCTGAAAGGAGGGGAGAAATGGAAGGGAGCAAATAGAATGGGGTACACTCCCCTCTGCTATTACTAAGGAATCAGGGCCCATAGTACTTCCCCCGCCCCTGACCCCCAACAGTCAGTATAGGATGGTAAGACTGGGGAAAGGGAAGAAATGGAGAGAAGTTTCATGGAACAGGGGCTCCAAGGTCCTACCTGCTCTCCTTGGGGGCACTGCTCCCGGCTTGGCCTCGCTCCACATTTGTGGCTCTAGGTCGTGCAGTTCCTCTATGACTTTGTCTCCATACTGCTTTGAGTCTACTGAAAAACAGTGTGTAGGCAGGACAAGGCCACATGCCTCTGGGCTCTCAATACCGTATCTTCTGCTTATCCGTCCCCACGTCTCTCCTTCCTCTCCCTGCTCTTCTAATTACTCACCAGCTTGCCTCTGAATGTAGGCCATGTACTCCTCAGGCTGCAGAGCAGGGTGACACAGGATGGCCTGGGGAGCAGCACTGGGTGGGGGCCGGAGGAGAGGGTGGGGGCAGAGCCGAGGAGTCCGAATGGTCAGCACATAAGAGCAGGACAGGGGCTCATCCACTCGATCAATGTAGTCCCCAGAAATACCAGCACCCTCGTCACAGAGGAACTGCCAGGACAGAGAGGGTAAACAAATAATAATTACCACTAATAATTAGCTTTAGTTCTCAGAGCAGCTGCCTTTTGTTAAGCATTTACTGTGTGTCTGGTACTGTGCATACATTGGGATATGACATTTTACATACATTAGTTCGTTGAATTATCACACCAACCTAGTGAGGGAGGGATTAGTATCTCAACTTTGTGGCTCGAGAAACTTAGGTTTGATGCAGATAAGGGACTTGGTCAGGTTGACCACTAGTAAGTGGTCAAAAATAGGAACCGAATTCAGGCAGCTTCACTGTAGGTAACCAGACAATTTTTGTTTCACGTTCTTCCTTTATATAAATACAGTATATATATCTATATCTACCTATCTATCTATGCAATTGTATATATGCAGTGTGTGTGTATATATATATATATGGGCATATATGTGTATATGTGTGTGTGTATATGTGTATATATACACACACATTTGACCCTTGAACAGTGCAGGGGTTAGGGACACTGACCCTCATGCAGTCAAAAATCTGCATATGACTTCTGACTCCCCAAAAACTTAACCACTAATAGTAAGAGCCACAAGAGATCACTTTTTACTGTGATATGCAATTTACCGAAGACAAATTGCTCACGCAGAGACGAGAGAAGATTCCGCAGAGACTAGAGAAGATTCGCATCATGGGCTTTTAAGCAGATACACTTGAGCTCATCACAATAGCAACAGGAGGTGGCTACAAAATTGCTACAGTAGTACAATGTTTACTACAGTTTATTTTACGCTCTTGTGATTTACCACTGCATCCTTAGGGTTGTTTACATTTCTCTCCACTGTGAATGGCCCCCCAAAAAAAGCAAACTAAACCCAAAGCAAGCAGAGGCAAGTTAATACAGATTAGAACAAAAGTAAGTGAAATAGAGAATAGAAAAACAATAAAGAAAAATCAATGAAACTAAAAGCTGTTTTGAAAAGATCAATAAGGGACAAAACTTCCTCTAGACTTACCAAGAAAAGAAGAGAAGACTCAAATTAGTATAATCAGGAATGAAAGAGGGGATGTTACTACTAACCTTACAGAAATAAAAAAGGATTATAAAGAAATACTATGAACACCTACATGGCAGCAAATCAGATAACTTAGATGAAATGGACAAATTTCTAGAAAGTCACCACTACCAAAACTGGCTCAAGGAGGAATAGACATTATGGATAGACTTATAACAAGTAAAGAGACTGAATTAGTAATCTAGAAACCACTCACATAGAAAAGCCTGGGCCAGATGGGTCTACTGGTGAGTTCTACCAAATATTTAAAAAACAATAAATACCAATCTTGTTCAAAATTTTCCATGAAAAAAAAAAAAAGAAAAGAAAAGGAGGGAATATTCTCCAATGCATACTACAAAGCCAGTGTTATTACCCTGATACCAAATCTAGACGAATATATCACAAGGAAAGGAAACTATAAGCCAATATCTCTTATGAATATAGACCCCAAGTCCTCAACAAAATACTAGTTAGCCAAATTTAGCAACATATAAAAAGGGTTATACACCAGACCAAGTGGATTTATCCCAGGAGTGCAAGGTTGGGCTAACACACACAAAAATCAATTAATGTAATTAATATATCCCACTAACAGAATAAGGGACAAAAACCACACGATCATCCCAATTGATACAGAAAAAGCATTTGACAAAAATGTGACTCCTCTTCATGATTAAAACATTCAACAAACTTGAAATAGAAGAGAATATCATCAACCTGATAAAAGGCATCTATTAAAAATCCACACCTAACATTACACTTAATGGTAAAAAGCTGAACGGATTCTCCCTAAGACCAGGAGTAAGACAAGGTTGTTTGCTTGTGCCACTTTCATTCAACACTAGGTTGGAAGTTTTGACCAGGGAAATAAGGTAAGAAAATGAAATAAAAGGCATCTATGTTGGAAAGAAAAACGTAAGACTATCTCTATTTACAGATGGTCTTAGAGACAGAAAATCCTAAAGAATCTACTAAACTACTAGAACTTACTTACAAGCTCCATAAGATTGCAGGATATAGGAATCAACTGTATTTCTTTTTTTTTTTTAATTTTTTTTTTTAACGTGTATTTTTGAGACAGAGACAGAGCATGAACAGGGGAGGGGCAGAGAGAGAGGGAGACACAGAATCTGAAACAGGCTCCAGGCTCTGAGCTGTCAGCACAGAGCCCAACGCGGGGCTCGAACTCACGGACCGCGAGATCGTGACCTGAGCCGAAGCCGGACGCTCAACCGACTGAGCCACCCAGGCGCCCCAGGAATCAACTGTATTTCTATATACTGCAATGAACAATTCAAAAATGAATAAAGTAACAAAAAGAAAATAATCCCATTTGCAATAGCGTCAAAACAATAATTAGGAATAAATGTAGCAGCAGGGCACCTGGGTGGCTCCATCAGTTAAGTATCCAACTCTTAATCCCAGGCAGGTTCCACACTGTCAGCGCAGAGCCCCACGTGCGGCTTGATCCCACCAACCGTGAGACCATGACCTGAACTGAAATCAAGAGTCGGATGCTTAACCAAATGAGCCACGCAGGTGCCCCAAGCGTCCAATTCTTGATTTTGGCTAAGGTCATGATATCATGGGGTTCGTGAGACTGAGCTGAGAGCGTGCAGGCTGCTTGGGATTCTCTCTCTCTGCCCCTACCCCACTCTCTCTCTCTCTCTCAAAAATAAATAAACTTTTAAAGAAAGAAATAAATGGGGCACCTGGGTGGCTCAGTCGGTTAAGTGTCTGACTTTGGCTCAGGTCATGATCTCACGGTTCATGAGTTCGAGCCCCATGTTGGGCTCTGCACTGACAGCTTGGAGCCTGCAGCCTGCTTCGGATTCCATGTCTCCCTTTCTCTCTGCCCCTCCCCTGCTTGCACTCTGTGTGTGTCTCTCTCTCAAAAATAAATAAAAACATTTAAAAATTTCATTAAAAAATTATTAAAAAAAGAAATAAAGAAAAGAAAGAAATGTAGCAAAAGAAGTGCAAAACTTGTACTCTGAAAATGAAAACATTTTTTTAATGTGAGTATTTTGTTAAGTTTATCTATTTTGAGAGAGAGGGAGAGTGAGTGCATGCAAACACAAGCAGGGAAGCAGGGGAGGGGCAGAGAGTTGGGAGAGAGAGAGAGAGAGAGAGAATCCCAAGCAGGCTCTGCACTGTCAGCGTGGAGCCTGGTGTGGCTCCGTGAGATCATGACCTGAGCCAAAATCAAGAGTCAGAACCTTAACTGACTGAGTCACCCGAGCACCCCGGCTATAACACATTTCTTAAAGAAGTTAAAAGTTAAAGACTGAAATAAAATGGAAAGATATACAAGCTCATAGATTAAAAAACTTAATATTGAATGTTAACATTAAGATGGCAATCCTCCCCAAATTGATCTTCACATTCAATGCAGTCCCCATCAAAATTCCAGCTGGCTTCTTTGCAGAAATTAACTGATCCTAAAATTCATATGAAAATTCAAAGGACTCCAAATAGCCAAAATAATCTTGAAAAAGAACAAAGTTGGAGAACTCACGCTGATTTTAAAATGTACTACAAAACTACAATGATGACAGTGTGATACTGACACAAAGATAGATACATAGCTCAGTGAGATAGAATTTAGAGTCCAGGGGCGCCTGGTGGCTTAGTCAGTTAAGCGCCCAACTTCAGCTCAGGTCATAATCTCCCAGTTTGTGAGTTCGAGCCCCACATCGGGCTTTGTGCTGACAGCTCAGAGCCTGGAGCCTGCTTCGGATTCTGTGTCTCCCTCTCTCTCTGCCCTTTCCCCACTGAAGCGCTGTCTCTCTCCCTCTCTCTCTCTCTCTCTCTCAAAAATAAATAAACATTAAAAAAAATTTTTTTTTTTAATTTAGAGTCCAGAAATTAACCTTCACTTTTATCATCATTGATTTTTTTGAAAGGTTACCAAGGTAATTCATTGATGGGAACCATCTTTTCAACGAATGGTGCTGGGTCAACTGGAAAGGAAGTTGAAGCCCTATCTCATACTATATACAAAAAATGATAACTCAAAATGGATCAAATACCTAAATGTAAAACTATGAAAGTTTTAGGAGAAAATACAGTTATAAGTCTTCATGGGCTTAGATGAGCTAATGGTTTATTTGAGATGACATCAAAGGCACAAGTAACAAAAAACAGATAAACTGGAATTCATCAAAATTAAAAGCTTTTGTGCTGCAAAGGACACCATCAAGAATGTGAAATGACAACCTGAGAATGGGAGAAAACATTTTCAAATCATGTATCTGATAAAGGATTTGTGGTTTTTGTTTGTCTGTTTTGGGAGAGAGAGAGGGCACAAGTAAGTGAGGAGCAGAGAGAGGGAGACAGAGAAACCCACGGAGAGACAGGGAGAGAGAGAGAATCCCACACAGGCTCCGCACTGTCAGCACAGAGCCCAAAGAGGGACTTGAGCTCAGGAACCATGAGATCATGACCTGAGCCAAAGTTGGATGCTTAACCGACTGAGCACCCAGGAGCCCCTTGACAATAGATTTGTATCCTGGATATATAAAGAAACTTTGTAACTCAATAATTAAAAGACAAATAATGCAATTAAAAAATAGGCAAAGTGGGGCGCCTGGGTGGCGCAGTCGGTTGGGCGTCCGACTTCAGCCAGGTCACGATCTCGCGGTCCGTGAGTTCGAGCCCCGCGTCGGGCTCTGTGCTGACAGCTCAGAGCCTGGAGCCTGTTTCCGATTCTGTGTCTCCCTCTCTCTCTGCCCCTCCCCCGTTCATGCTCTGTCTCTCTCTGTCCCAAAAATAAATAAACGTTGAAAAAAAAATTAAAAAAAAAATAGGCAAAGTATCTGAATAGACATTTCTCCAAAGAAGATACACAAATCGCCAATAAAGCACTCGAAAAGATGTGCCACGTCATTAGCCATCAGGGAAATGCAAATCAAAACCACAATGAAATGCCACTTCAGACTCACTAGGAAGGCTATAGTTTAAAAGACAAAAACAAATGTCGATGAGGATGTGGAGAAACCCTCAAATACTACTAGTGGGACTATAAGATGGTTCTACTGCTTTGAGAAAAGTCTGGCAGTTCCTTCAAAAGTTAAACATAGAATTACCATATGACCCAGCAATTCTACTCCTTCCTTGGTATATACCAAGAGAAACGAAACCTATGTCCACACAAAACCTTGATCCCAAAGGTTAAAAGCAGCATTGTTCGTAATAGCTAAAAGGTGAAAATGACCCAAACGTCTGTCAAGCGATGAATGGATGAACAGCATGTGCAACAGTACTTGGGAATAAAGTGTAAGGAAGTACCGGTACATGCTACACATGGATGGTCCTAGAAAACACGGTGAGTGAAAGAAGCCAGACACAAAGGTCACACGTTAGAGGATTCCAGTCACAGGAAATGTCTAGAACAGGCGAATCTGTAGAGACAGAAAGATGAGACGTTGTCTAGAGTGGAGGGTGGGGTTGAGGAAACGCTGGAGTGGAGAGTAACTGCCAAAGAATAGGGGCTGTATTTTAGGGTGATGAAGAGGTTCTAAAAGGAACGGTGGTGCTGGTGGCACACCTCCGTGAGTATACCACAAACCCCCGAACTGCACACTCAACTGCATGGGATGTGAATTCGATCTTGATAAACCGTTACTGAAAAAAATAAAAGAAAGTAAGTACATAACTTCAGATGAAAGAAAAGGCGGCATGTTTAAGACAAAAAGAAACAGGGGCACCAGGGTGGTTCAGTTGGTTAAGCGCCTGACTTCAGCTCAGGTTACGATCTCATGGTTTGCGAGTTTGAGCCTGGGGTTGGGCTCTGTGCTGACAGCTCGGAGCCTGGAGCCTGCTTCGGATTCTGTGTCGCCCTCTCTCTGCCCCTCCCCCACTCACACTGTCTCTATCAAAAATAAACAAATATTTAAAAAAAAATTTTTAAAAAGACAAAATGAAGCAAAAGAGAGAAAAAGAAGCAGAACAGATGGAACAAAATAAAGCAGAAAATTGAATGTTAGACATAAATCCAAATATATATACGTACATAAAATAAATGGTTAAAATTCCTAAAAACACAACTAATTATATGTTGTTTATAAAACAAACTGAAAACATAAGAATATAGAAAAGATAAAAGTAAAAGGATGAAAAAAATACAGGGGAGTCTGGCTGGCTCAGGTCGCTTAAGCGTCCAACTCTTGATCTCAGCATCATGAGTTTGAGCCCCACATTGCACAAGGTGTGGAGCTACTTAGGAATATATATAGTAAACAACTCAATGAAAGTTGTTACAGTTATATTACCACATAAAAGATGTTAAGTAAAACAATTTAAGACCAAAAAGGTCAATTCATAATGTTAAAAGCTCAATTTATTAAAAATAGATCTACCCTATGACCCAGCAATAGCACTGCTAGGAATTTGCCCAAGGGATACAGGAGTGCTGATGCATAGGGGCACTTGTACCCCAATGTTTAGAGCAGCACTCTCAACAATAGCCAAATTATGGAAAGAGCCTAAATGTCCATCAACTGACGAATGGATAAAGAAATTGTGGTTTATACACACAATGGAATACTACATGGCAATGAGAAAGAATGAAATCTGGCCATTTGCAGCAATGTGGATGGAACTGGAGGGTATTATGCTAAGTGAAATAAGTCAGTCAGAGAAGGACAGATACCATATGTTTTCACTCATATGTGGATCTTGAGAAACTTAACAGAAGACCATGGGCAAGGGGAAGGGGAGAAAAAGATACAGAAAGGGAGGGAGGCAAACCATAAGAGACTCTTAAATACTGAGAACAAACTGAGGGTTGATGGGGAGTGAGGGGTGGGGAAAGTGGGTGATGGGCATTGAGGAGGGCACCTCTTGGGATGAACACTGGGTGTTGTATGGAAACCAATTTGACAATAAATTATGTTTCATATTTAAAATTTTTTTTTTTAATGTTTATTTATTTTTGGGACAGAGAGAGACAGAGCATGAACGGGGGAGGGGCAGAGAGAGAGGGAGACACAGAATCGGAAACAGGCTCCAGGCTCCGAGCCATCAGCCCAGAGCCTGACGCGGGGCTCGAACTCACGGACCGCGAGATCGTGACCTGGCTGAAGTCGGACGCCCAACCGACTGCGCCACCCAGGCGCCCCTATGTTTCATATTTTAAAAAAGCTCAATTTATGAAGAAGATAATTTAAATTGTATGTCATTCTTGGGGCGCCTGGGTGGCTCAGTTGGTTGAGCATCCGACTTTTGATTTCCGCTCAGGTCATGGGGTCATAGGATCGAACCTCACCCTGGGCTCTGTGTTGAGTGTGGAGGCTGCTTAAGATTCTCTCTCTCCCTCTGACCCTCTTTCCCACTCATGCTCTCTCTCTAAAGTTAAAAAAAAAAATTGTATGTAATTCTTTATCTTTCTTATTATCTGTCTCTCCCAACTAAAGCAGGAATTTTTATCTGTTTTGCTCACTGAAATATCTGTAACAACTACTCCAGTGCCTGGCATGTAGAAGCCCTCAATAAACATTTGTTGAATAAATTAATACATACCCCCAAGGTACATAATGCAACAAGTGATAGAATAATAATGAATACACTGAAAGCAGAGTAAGGAATAACAGATCAATCTACAAGTGCATAATTACATCAGAAGACAAATCAGTAAGGATACAAAAGATTTGAACAGCATGGTTAACAATCATGAACTGAAAGACAGACATACAGAAAACACTGTAGCTAATAATAGGTACACGTTTTCAGGCACAAAGAAACATTCAGAGAAACAGACATACGCTGGAACATTCAACAAGTCTCAAACTTAAAGGACTCACATAGTACAACCATCAAATAATCTATGTAATTATGCGATATAGAAGATAACCAGAGAAACTTGAAGATACTGAATATTTCATAATAATAAGGAATTACTGGTAATTCTTTAGTGTGATAGGGTATGGAGTTATGTCTTTCAAAGAGTTTAACCTTTTAGGGACACCTACAGAAATATTTATTGGTGAAATGATATCTACAATTTATTTCCAAGTAGTTTGGGAACAGAGGTACTAGTAGAGGGAGGTGGGCAGGAAAATAGATGAAGTGAGACTGGCCATATTTGTTGAAACTAGATCATCCCAGGGGGTCATTGTACAATTATCTCTGATGTTCTGTGTTTTTAGCCTTCCGCAATAAAAGTTTTGCAAAGAGAATCTTAAATATATATAACCTGTACCCAGCAATTATACTTTTAAGATATATTTACACACGAACTATGTATAACATAATAAGCTTTTGTAGTAACAAAAAATATGGAGGGAAACTATTTACTCAGTCCATTTATGATGACAAAATGATGCAACATTCATACAATGGAATATTGCGCAGATGTAAAAACAAAGAATAAAGCTCTAGATGGATGGCCATTGAAAGATCTTTAAGAATTATTGTCAAGATATAGAAAAACAAGGTGCAGGACGTGTGTTTAATATACTAAATATTGTGTGTAAAAAAGAGAGAAAAAGCAATAAGCTTCTCTAGTCCTAACTGCTTGTGAACCCCGGAGAAAGGCTGGAAACACACATGAAGCACTCAGAACAAGGTGACCTGTACGGGTGGGAAGCCACAATGGGAACTGAGCAGGTGGGAGAGCAGTTGGGGAGCGAGAATTTTCATTGTTCACCTTTCTATATCTTCTGGGTTGTGAATCATGAGAAAACATGATCCATTTGAAATTTAGATGAAGAAATTTATAATGGCCACAAAAAGTTGTTGTGAGAAATACCTAAAGCAGTACTTGGAGGGAAATTTATAAGAAACATTTATTAAAAAAAAAAAAAAAAAAAAAAGGAAGAGCTGAAAATGAAGGAATTAAGCATTCATTTCAAGAAGTTGAAAATAGAACGGTAAAATAAACTCAAGAAAGCAGAAGGAAGGGGGCGCCTGGATGGCTCAGTCAGTTAAGCTTCCGACTTCAGCACAGGTCATGATCTCACAGTTCATGAGTTTGAGCCCCTCGCCAGGCTCTCTGCCTGCTTTGAATCCTCTGTTCCCCTCTCTCTCTCTGCCCCTCTCCCACTCTGCCCTTCCCCCACTAATTCTCTCCCCCTCTCTCTCTCCTGAAAATAAACATTAAGAAACAAAAGAGGGGTGCCTGAGTGGCTCAGTCAGTTAAGCATCCAACTCTTGATTTCAGCTCAGGTCATGATCTCACGGTTTGTCAGTTTGAGCCCCACATTGGGCTCTGCACTGACATCGTGGAGCCTGCTTGGGATTCTGTGTCTCCCTCTCTCACTGCGCCTCCCCCGCTCATGCTCACGCACTCATAAATACATAAAAATTTTAAAAATTAAAAAATTTTTAAAAAGCATAAGGAAGGAAAATAGTGAAATTAATAAAATAGAAAACAAATACAATACAGAAATTCAAAAGAGCCAAAATAGTTGGTTCTCTGAAAAGAGGATTACAACTGACCAAACTCTGGTGAGACTGACCAATAACAAAAGAGGCCAAAATCCCCTCAGGAACGAACAGAAAAACCTACTCATAGATGCTACAGAGATTAAAAAATAATAGAAGGGTATCGTGAACAACTTCATGACAATAAATCTGAAAAATCAGATGAAATAGAAAAATTCCTAAAAAATACAACTTACTAAAACTGACCCAACTAGCAATAGAAAACCTTGAATATTCCAAAAACTACCAAAGAAAATCAAGTTGAAACTCTTCCCACAACAAAAACATAGACAAACATGATTTTACAGGTGAATTCTTGCAAACACTCAAGGAGTAAAAAATTGTAATCTTAAACATTCTTCAGTGTATAGAAAAAGTGAGAACATTTTGAACTCATTTTTTGAGGGGAGCATAACCTTGTTACCAAAACATGATAATGACAGTACTAGAAGGAAAAACTACAGGTCAATATTTCTCAAGAGAGATATATAAGTCCTTTAAAAACCAGCAAACTGAATCCAGCAAGACCTAAAAAGGATAGTCAAGGATAATACATATGACCAAAGTCATTCATTTCAGGAATGCAAAATTGGTTTAACATTAGAAAATCAATAAATGGTTTAATTTCAAATGGAAGTTTGGCTTAATATTAGGATATCAACTAAGTATATTAGTTTAAATCAGTTTCATATTAGTAAATAAATACTTGGAAAAAATGATCAGTTCTTAGGAATCAGTGAAATGCAAATTAAATTCATAATGAGATACCGTCATACATCCAATAAGTCAATAAAAATTTGAAAGTCTGGTAACATATGTTGGCCAGGATATGGAATGTTGGGAATATTTTTGCAATAAGGATATGAATGGGAACAAAAACTTTGGAAAATATTCTGCAGTGCCAAATAAGGTAGAACAGGAGCTTACTACCATATCCTACGACCCAGCAATTGTACACCCAGGCAAATTTCTCCATCAAGAAATTCTCGCACATTGTATCAGGAGGTACTTAAAAGAATTTTGCATATAGCAGCAGTTTCTGGGAATAGCAGAAAACTGGAAACAACCCAGATGTCCACGAAAAGTAAGGTGGATGAACAGGGGATAATGAAATATACGAAGGAATACTAGACAGGCATGGAAGTGTCCTAGAGGTACCGCCATGGACAGAAATGAATCTCACACACGCAGTACTAGGCAAAAGAAACAGATCCCAGATTTCCTTGTATGCACTCTGCATGCTTTCATACAATATGACACCATTTGTATAAAGTTCAGAAAAAAAAAAAGCCTAAATTAAATGAGGTGCCTGCACAGATGGCAAAACCTAGAGAAAAGCAAAGGAATTCTCCTTATCAGGTTAGGACGGCTGTTAGCTCTGTGGTGAAGGGAGACAGAGGGATGCACCGTGTGGGGGCACGGAGGTGTTTTTAAGGTACTATCTGCATCCTTCCATAACCCAAGGCGATTAGATAGGTATTTCCTTTATTATATTATTCCTTACACAATACACACGTTTTATACCATTTTATGTATTGTGGCATATTTCACAATATTTTTTTATGTGATTAGAAAAAAGAGGGCCACAACATTAAGGTACAAGAGAATATAAGAGGAATAATTTACCATGAAGATATCACAACTCTAAATTTACATTTCTCTGACACAGCCTCAAAATAGATGAAGGGAAAATTAACAAAATTGCCAAATCCACCATTACAGAGAAAATTTTAATGCACCCCTTTCAATAATAACTGGCCACCTGGCCAAAAAACATTAGTAGGTAACTTGACCAATACAGTTAGAGTCTTGAACTAAATAGAGAAAACACATGCTATCAAGTGCACCCACACCATTTTTTAAAGTTCGCCACAGAGAAAATCTTGATACAACAAATCACTGACACGATGGCCTAAAATTAGAAATCAATAGCCATATATAAAAACAAAAATAGGGGCACCTGTGTGGCTCGGTACGTTGAGCAACTGACTTTTTTTTTTTTTTTTCTCTCAACGTTTATTTATTTTTTGAGAGAGACAGAGTGTGAGGGGGAGAGGGACAGAGAGGAAGATACAGAATCGGAAGCAGGCTCCAGGCTCTGAGCTGTCAGCACAGATCCAGATGCGGGGGCTCGAACTCACGAAGGGGTAAGATCGTGACCTGAGCTGAAATCCCACGCTCAATAGACTGAGCCACCCAGGCGCCCAGAGCAACCGACTCTTGATTATGGTTCAGGTCATGATCTCACGGTTTGGGATTGAACCACACATCTTGGGCTCTGCGTTGAGCTGACAGCGCGGAGCCTGCTTGGGATTTTCTCTCTCTCTCTCTCTCTCTCTCTCTCTCTCTCTCTCTCTTTCTCTCTCGCTGCCCCTCCCCCACTTGCTCTCTAAATAAATAAACTTAAAAAAATAAAAACAAAAATAAAAGACATTTGTTTAGAAATATAATAAGCGTAAATCTAAAATAAGTTCTCAAGCAGAGCACAAATAACAATGACAATGGAAATGCTGCATATCAAAACTTGAGGGATGCAACCCACATGGAGTTAAATGGACAGCTTTACCCATGCGTGAGTAGGAAAGGAGAGTCCGTGAAGCATCCCACGGTTCCTATTATGGACAAAGGGATAATCTCTCTCTTATACAAAGAGTTCTTATCAGTTTAGAAGAAAAAGATCAACAATCGATTAGGGAAATAAGCAAAGAATTTGGATGGTTGAAAGAAAAGAGTAAAGGCTGAAAGAGAGAAATGCCTCTTAAATATGATTAAGATTATATACCTTTTGCCAAGATAAATGCAAGTTAAAACCATACTAAGAAATCACTGTTTATCTGAGGCCTGTCTGATGATTGGCCCAAATCTGAAAGTTTAAAAATACATTGGGTTGGCATGGCTGCAGGGGAACAGGCATTCTCATACATTGCTGGAGGGAGAGTAATTTACCTAAGCAGGGTAACTTGGCAGTACATATAAGAATTCCACCAATCTACTTCTAGGAATTTAACCTACATATTCTCTGTGAATAACCTACATTATTCACTGCAGTACTTTTGTGTTAATAAGAGTTAAAACAACCTAAATGTCCAT
The DNA here is from genome assembly GCF_007474595.2 of Lynx canadensis. Classification (NCBI taxonomy): domain Eukaryota; kingdom Metazoa; phylum Chordata; class Mammalia; order Carnivora; family Felidae; genus Lynx; species Lynx canadensis. The sequence goes on along the minus strand of NC_044309.1, from coordinate 83,489,729 downwards.
CAACAAGGCACTATTTAGCCAAATGATAGTACAGTGTATAAAAGAATAATTGCAGGGTGCCTGGGTGGCTCAGTCAGTTAAGCATCTGACTTTGGCTCAGGTCATGATCTCATGGTTCATGAGTTCAAGCCCCGTGTCGGGCTCTGTGCTGACAGTTCAGAGCCTGGAGCCTGCTTTGGATTCTGTGTCTCCCTCTCTCTCTCTGCCCCTCCCCTGTTCACGCTTTGTCTCTGTCTCAAAAATAGATAAACATTAAAAAAAATTTTTTTTAATTTAAAAGAATGATAGCAACTATAAAAAATAGAACAAGAGGGGGATAGGCAAAATGGGGGAAGGGGGCCAAAAAATACAAACTTGCAGTTATAAAATAAGTAAGTAATGAGGATCTACAGCATGGTGATTATAGTTGATAATATATTACACATTTGGAAGTTGCCAAGAGTGTAGATTCTACCAGTTCTCATCACAAGGGAAAACAATTTTAACTATATGTTGACAGAGGTTAACTAGACTCATTGTGGTGATCATTTCACAATATATACAAATATTGAAACATATTGTGCACCTGAAACTAATATAATGTTATATGTCAAATATACCTCAGTAAAAAGATAGGTAAACAAACAGAAAGAAAAACAAAGGAAGGAAAGGAGGGAGGAAGGGAGGAAGGAAAAGGAAATTATTTATATATGTATTTGGCAAGGGCTCAAAGATAAATGTTTGTATGTGCATTTAAAAAAAAAAATCTCTGAGTCAGGGAGCCTGGCTGGCTTAGTCAGTAGAGCATGTGTCTTTTGGAGTGGTGAGTTCGAGCCCCACCTTGAAGGTAGAGTTAACTTAAAAAAAAAAAAAAAAAAATCTCGGGGCACCTGGGTGGCTCAGTCAGTTAAGTGACTGACTTCAGCTCAGGTCATGATCTTGTGGTTCGTGAGTTCGAGCCCCATGTCGGGATCTGTGCTGACAGCTCAGAGCCTGGAGCCTGCTTTGGATTCTGTGTCTTCTTCTCTCTCTGCCCTCCCCTGCTCACTCTCTGTCTGTCTCTCTCTCTCAAAAATAAATTAGCATTTAAAAACTTAAAAAAAAACAATACAAGAAAATTATAGACCAACTCACTTATGAAAATAGCTGTAAAATCAATTAAAATATTAGGAAGCTAAATATATCACTTTATTAAGAATATTTCAAGGGGTGCCTGGCTGGCTCAGTAGGAAGAGCATCTGATTCTTGATCTCAGCTCAGGTCTTGATCCCAGGATCATGAGTTCAAGTCCCACACTGTGCTTTGCACTGGGCACAAAGCTTACTTAAAAAATAATAATAAAATAAAATCTTAAAAAAAAAAAGGCAAAAAGGAAACTTTATGACCATGGATTATTCCAGAAATGCAAGGGTAAAAAAACTTAGAAAATGAATTAGTTGAATTCAAATAAAGATGAAAAACCATATGACCATCTCAATAGATATATAAAAAACATGGGTTAAAATTCACACCTACCTATGATGAAAATATTACACAAACTAGGAATAAAATAGATCTTCATTCAGCTGGTAAAAGGTGTCTACAAAAACCCTGCAGGAAAACACGATGTTAATAGTGTAACCTCCGTAGTACTCTCTTTAAAATCAAGCCAAAGATGCCTACCTCACCCCTTGAATTGCACTGCAGGTATAAGAAAAATGGCATATATAAGGATTAGAAAGGAAGAAATCAGAGTGTGTCTATTTGCAGATGACATTATTATTCACATAGAAAATCCATGAGAACCTGCAAGCTATTATAATGTAACTTTTAAAGGATGTCATTTACAATAGCATCAAAAACTATAAGGTAACTGTAGGCTTGAAACATTTGCCCACATGCACAAGTCACAAACAAAAAGCTACAAGGTATCTAGGACTAACCTCAAATGAGATCTATAAGAGCCTTCACAGAGAAAATTAAAATCTTAGTTTGGTACAAGGCAGTAAGTAAATAGAAGTAAATATTATATTCATTGTGAATGAAAAGTCAATATCATAAAATATCAATTCTCTCCAAATTAATATAAAATTCAATGTAATTCCCCATTAAAATCCCCAAAAGACTTTTTTCACAGAACTTGTCCAATAATAGCTCAGACAGTTTTGAAGAACAAAGAAAAATGCATACTATCAGATACCAAGACTTACTAAAAAGCTATAGTATGTAAAACAATGTGAGTTGGCACAGGAATAGACAGACTATTGAAACAAAAAAGAAGCCAAGAAGAAAATGCACATATGTATGGCAACTTGATAAATGCCTGATGTGGCACTATAAATCAGGGAGAAAATATGGCCTGCTCAATAAATGATGCTGGGACAGCCAGTTATCCAGATGAAAAATAGCTATATTTAGGTTCTAAGCTTACACATGACACATTAAATTGTTTATGGAATTAAAGTCTAACATATGAGAAGAAAACTTCTATAATTTGAAAAATATAAATGAAAAGGATTTAATAAAAGACATAAAATATACAAACTATAGAAAAACACTGAAATTTTTAATCATATTGGAATTTTTAAATTTTTTTTTAAATTTTTTTTTTCAACGTTTATTTATTTTTGGGACAGAGAGAGACAGAGCATGAACGGGGGAGGGGCAGAGAGAGAGGGAGACACAGAATTGGAAACAGGCTCCAGGCTCTGAGCCATCAGCCCAGCGCCCGACGCGGGGCTCGAACTCACGGACCGCGAGATCGTGACCTGGCTGAAGTCGGACGCTTAACCGACTGCGCCACCCAGGCGCCCCTGGAATTTTTAAATTTTTAAGTTAAAAGTACATTTGAGATACTATGAACAAAAGAAGAAGACAAGCTATAGCTAGAGTATAGGAGATTAAGGAATTAAATCTGGAATATATGAAGAAGGCCTTCCTAACTCATTCTGTGAGGCCAGCATTACTCTGATACCAAACCCAGACAAAGATATTACAAAACCGCAGACCAAGATCCCTTGTGAACACAAATGCAAATTTTCTCAACAAAATACTAGCAAACGAAATTCAGCAGCATACTGAAAGCATTATGCATCATGATTCCTGTGGGATTTATTCCAGGAATGCTAAGATGGTTCAATGGACAAAAATCAATCTGCACACTACAATACACCACATTAACAGAATGAAGGAAAAAGCCACATGATCATCTCAACTGTGAACAAAGAATTTGAAAGTCAACACCCTTTCCTGATAAAATCACTTGAAAAACTAGGAATAGAAAAGAATGTCAACATGATAAAGGCCACATATGAAAACCCCAGAGCTAATAGCATTACTTAATGGTGAAAGACTGAAAAATTTTCCACGAGTAATAGGAACCAAGATAAGGATGCCCACTTTATGTCGCTTCTATTTAACATAGTACCAGAAGTTATAACCAGAGCAAATTAGGCAAGAAAAATAAATAAAGGGCATCCAAATTGGAAAGAAAGAAGTAAAATCATCTCCGTTCACAAGTGACACGATATTACACACAGAAAATCCAAAAGAACCCCCCCCCACACACACACAAACCCTATCACAGATAATAAATAAATTCAGCAAGGTTTCAGGACATAAAATCAACATGCAAATATCAGTTGTATTTCTGTATATTTGCAATAAACAAGCCAAAAAGGCAATTTCTTAAGTGTTTATTCATTTGTTTTAAGACAGAGAGAGAGCACATATGCATGGGGGAGGGGGAGAGAGAGAGGGAGATACAGAATCCTAAGCAGGCTCCATGAGCATAGAGCCTGATGTGGAACTCAGTCTCACAACTGTGAGATCATGACCTGAGCCAAAATCAAGAGTCTGACACTTAACCAACTGAACCACCGAAGTGCCTCTAAAAAGGCAATTTAAAAATTTTTTTCACTTACAATAGCATCAAAAAATAAACTATTTCGGATAAATTTCTCAAAGGAGGTGAAAGACTTACACATGGAAAAGTACAAAATTACAAAATACTACAGAAATTATAGAAGACACAAATAAACAGAAAGATAGCCTATGTTCATGGACTAGAAAACTTAATAGTAAGATGGCAATACTATACAAAGTATCTCATATTCAATACATTCCCTATCAGAATCTCAATGGCTCTTTTTATAGTCAGAGAAAAACCCATCTTAAAATTCATATGGAATCGTAAGGGATCTCATATAGCCAGAACAATCTCAAAAAAAAAAAAAAAAGAACAAAGTTGGAGGACTCAACACTGCCTAATTTCAAAACTTACTACAAAACCACAGTAATCGAAACAGTGTGGTACTGGCATAAGGACAGACATACAGGCCAGTGGCATAGAATAGAGCTGAGAAATCACCCTAGCATATTTGCTCATTTGATTTTCAACAAGGGTATTAAGACCATTCAAAGAGACAAGGATAGTATTGTCAACAAATGGTGCTAGAAAAACTGGATATTTACATGCAAACAAATGAAGGTGAATCCTTACCTTACTTTGTATACAAAAATAAACTCAAAACTATAAAACTCTTAGAAGAAAACAGAAGTAAAAATCATCATGACTTTGGAATAGGCAATGATTTCTTACGTATCAGGCCAAAAGCACAGGCGATAAAAGAAAAAATAGGTAACTTAGACTTCATCAGAATTAAAAACTTCTATGCATCAAAAAACACTACTAAGAGAGTGAAAAAGCAGGGGCACCTGACTGGTTCAGTAGGTAGAGCATGTGATTCTTGATCTCAGGGTCATGAGTTCAAGCGCCATGTTAGGCATGTAGTCTACTTTAAAAAAAGAGAGAGGGGCGCCTGGGTGGCTCAGTCGGTTAGGCGTCCGACTTCAGCTTGGGTCACGATCTGGCAGTTCGTGAGTTCGAGCCCTGCGTCAGGCTCTGGGCTGCTGGCTCGGAGCCTGGAGCCTGCTTCCGATTCTGTGTCTCCTTCTCTCTCTGCCCCTCCCCCGTTCATGCTCTGTCTCTCTCTGTCTCAAAAATAAATAAACGTTAAAAAAAATTTTTTTTTTAATAAAAAGAGAGTAAAAAACAACCCACAGAATGGGAGAAAATCATATATATACATACACACACACATATACATATATATTTGCAAATCATGTATCGATAAGTGATTAATATCCAGGATATATAGAAAACTACCACAACTCAACAATAAAAAACAACTCAATTAAAAAATGGGCAAAGGATTTAAATAGACCTTTCTCCAAAGAACATATACATATAGACAATACCCACATGAAAAGATGTTCAACATCATTAGTCATTAGGAAAATGAAAATCAAAACCACAATGAGATACCACTGCATATCCATTAGGATGGTTATTATAAAAAATAGTAATAATAAGTACTGGAGAGGGTGGGGCAACTGGGTGGCTCAGTCGGTTAAGCTCTGACTTTTTAAAAAAAATTTTTAATGTTTATTTATATTTGAGAGAGAGAGAGGGAGAGGGAGAGGGGCAAAGAGAGAGGGAGACACAGAATCTGAAGCAGGCTCCAGGCCCTTGGTTCTCAGCACAGAGCCCAATGCGGGGCTTGAACCCACGAACTGTAAGCTCATGACCTGAGCCAAAGTCAGACACTTAACCAGCTAAGCCACCCAGGTGCCCCAAGTGTCTGACTCTTGATCTCAGCTCAGGTTACGAACTCAACAGTTGTGAGATTGAGCACCACACTGGGCTCTCTGCTGTTAGCACAGAGCCTACTTCAGTTCCTTTGTCCCCCCTCTCTCTCTCTCTGCCTCTCCCCCCTCCCTCTCTCTCTCAAAATAAATAAACTTAAAAAAGAAAAAGACATTGAGAGGCACCTGGGTGGCTCAGTTGATTAAGTGTCCGACTTTTGATTTTGGCTCAGGTCATGATCTCATCGTTCATGGGATCAAGCCCTGCATCAGGCTCCATGTGACTGACAGTGGAGAGCCTGCTTGGGATTCATTCTCTCTCTCCCCCTCTGCACCTCCCCCACTTAATCTCTCTCTCTGTCTTTCTCAAAATAAATAAACATTAGAAAATAGAAAAAGTGAGCAATGCACCAAATTCACCAATAAAATATGCTTCTGGGTATTTTCCTCAAAGAAACTCTTGCACATTCACAATGAGACCTACATTGTAGCACTGTGTATAAAAGCATTAGAGTTGAAATCCAACTTTTCCTCAACAGAGGAATAGTAAGTAAACAATGAAACACACAGCCATTAAAATCATTGACCTAGATCTCCATGTCATGCCACAGAATGGCAAACAGTGATTAGCGAAAAAGCAAGTTGATACCACTAATGTATAATTTTAAAACACAAAACATATATGGTGTCTACGATACATGTATGACTAATAAAAGTACAAAGCAAGCATGAAGATGGTTGTGGTTGTTTCTGGAGAGGAGGGAGAGAGAAGAAATGAGAAGGTGGGCTTTAACTACATCTTTCATTAGCATGTTATTCCTTTCTGATGCAAATATGGCAAAATGTTAACATCTGTTTCACTTGGCAGTGGATTTATGGGTCTCTATGACATTATTTTTGTAAGTCCAAGATGTTTCACAATTAGAAATTAAAAAGTAAAAAATCTGAGATCTCTGTGAAATCTCACTTAGTATAAGAATTGAGATAGGGATCCAAATTTGCTTAATTCCAGATGGCTAACCATTCCCAAACCCCATGGAAAAACCGCAATTTTACCAAACACCATGCACACGGCTCCTACCCAGGAGGCATTGGGAAGGTAGGACTTCACTATGCTTGCCCTGGAGGCAGGAAGGTGGTGGGGGGAGGCAGGGGGAACGTGGTTTAGTCAATCATGAAGGCAACAAACTTGGGTGGTCTATCAGGATGTAAGGACTAAAAAATGAGGGGCGCCTGAGTGGCTCAGTCAGTTGAGCTTTGGGCTCTTGATTTCGGTTCAGGTCATGATCTCACGGTTTGTGAGTTCGAGCCCCGTGTCAGGCTCTGAGCTGACAGTGAGGAACCTGCTAGGGATTTTCTCTTTCCCTCTCTCTGCCCCTCCCCCACCCACGTGTGCTCTCTCTTTCTTTCAAAACAAATAAACTTCAAAAAAATATAAAAATAAAAAATGAGAAACAGCCAGACAGGAATGCCCTCAACTTTCTGCCACTACCACCTCCAGACTCCCCACCAAATACACCACCCTTTCATTCCCAGTTACAACCCTAGATCTCCTCTCCTCAGGGTAACTGTTCTCCTGTGTTCTGTATCCCAGCTCTGCCCCATTCTCTTCCCCTTCTTTCTGCTATAACTCAATCTCTCCTTTCTATCAGGTCCACCCAAAAGCATTTACACATGCTCCCAATTTAAAACGCGAAAGAACACCCTCTCCAACCCTATAACCCCTCCAACTAGTGCTCACCTTTTCCCTCCCCTGCATATCGAGACTTCTTCCAAGGTTTCCACTTCTTCATCTCCTCTTCAGCACCCCACAGAAACTGCTGTAGCAAAGTTCACCAGTGACCTCTGTCATTAAGTCCAACCAAAGGACTGGTGAGGGGAGACTGGGAGTAGAGGACTTAGAAATTTTCATCTGGTTCCCATGACTACTGCCGGAGTTCTTATTTCCTTGTGAATGCTTTGCTTTTATTAAAATAATAATTCCCATGACCACCCACAAGCAGTTTTTAATCCTCCTCTTCCCTGAAGGTTCAAATGCTACTGACGCCCTGGGCCAGCCCCTCTTTGAGATGTGTCACTGTAGTCTCCTTTCTGGCCCCTTCTCGGCAAAGCCCCCTTCCACCCATGCTTTCAATGATGGCTTCCTCAATGTTCTGTTCCACCTTTTCCACTATATACTGTTTCTTTGGGGGGATTTTACCCAGACCAAGACTCCAACTGTAGCCAATATGTTGATGACTCCCAGCCTTCTGGGTTCAATTCGGATCTCTCTCCTGAGTTCCAAACCCACAGATCTAACAGTCTCCTCAGAAATCTCTACTTGGATGTCTGCAGCCACCAAAATCATCATACTCAAAACCAGAATCATCACTTTCCTTCACCAAACCTATTCTTCTTTCTACTCTACCTAACTTAGGAACCACCATCTATCCATGCTCAACCCAAAAACCTATGAGTCTTACTCTATTGATTCTGTCCCCTAAATCTCCCTCCAAATTCACATTTCTTCATCCCTGGGCCACCTTCTTTTCTCACCTGGATCACTGCAACCACTTCCTAACTGGCCTCCCAATCATTTGCTACATTCCAGCCAGAGTGAGCTTTCAAAACCAAAACTGAATATGTCATCATCCTCCTTAAGATATCTCATTAGCTTCCCCCTTATTTCTCGGATTGTCCAAACCCAACATAGCTACAGAGCTTCATGACCTGCACGCTGACCCCTAATTGCTGCCCAGCCTCACCTCCCACACTCCCTTCCCACAATTCTCTCCAGTCACCGCGAAAAGCTATCAACTGCCCCTTGTCTCCAGGCCTATGGCACTTAGCGGACCTTCCACTTGGAATGCCCTCTTCCCTCTACCCCTCCTCTACAGCTGCTGGACTAGCTCCTCATCCTTCAACTTTCAGTTCAAAGGTCACATTCTCCAGGAAGCCTCTCCTTCAGCTAGACTTGGCTAGTTCCTTTATTGTGCATCCCCCTTATCACCCCCATGATATGTAGTTCACCTGTCAGACTTTGTCCTGCTTGCTATGGCTGTTTATTTCATGTCTGTCTCCTGAGAGCAGGACTAGGTCTCTCAGTCACCACTTCATCCCCAGTTTCTATGACAGGGCTTGGTGCAGGGCATATGTTCAATAGATAAGAGGAAAGTGCAGTCTTTGCCCTCAGTTCTTGGCCTACTGAAGCTGCAAATAACAAAAATAATTAGAATATAATAAAGTAAGTGCTTATAATCAATTATGTATGTGTGTAGATGCTTGTGGGTTGCTATGGTCTGAATGTTTGTGCCCCTCGAAAGGTCTTATGTTGAAATCCTATGCCCAAGGTGATGATATTAGGAAGTGGGACCTTTAGGAGGTGCTTAGGTCGTAAGGGTAGAACCTTCATGAATGGGATTAAAGTTCTTATAAAAGAGGCTCCCCAGAGCTCCCTAGCCCCTTCCACCATGTGAGAATAAACAAGAAGTCTATGACCTGGGCCACACTAGCACTCTGATCTCTAACTTCCACACTCCAGAATTGTTAAGAAAAAAATTTCTGTTTATAGGCCATTCAGCCTGTGGTATCTTGTTCTAGCAGCCCAAATAGACTAAGCCATGGATATATGTGGACATGGATATGTGGATGTGAAACGCTGAAGAAACCTAACTCACCTTCTGGCTTAGCCAAGAAAGTTCACATAAAATCGATGACATTTGAACCGGCTTATTATTCATTCCAGTCATTCAACAAATAACTCCTGGGCACCTACTTGGTGCCAGGCATTGTTCCAGGCACCAAGAATACAGCAGGAAATAAGACAAACAAACAAAAATAAGAAGAAGAAAGAAAAGACAAAGAAGAAGAAAGAAAAGAAGACAGACATTGTCCCTGCCTTCCTGGAGCTTATTCTAGTTGGGGTAGACAGACAGGGACGTTAAATTCCAACAAATAAGATAATTTCAGGAAATGATACATGCTTTGAAGAATATAAAACCCTGTAGGTGTTTACCCAGATGGCGGCAGAAGGCTGCATGTGTTCTGTGTGCCAACATCAGGGCTAACCTGTGGAGGTGTACAGGGATATATAACTTGAATGACAGGGTGGAGCCTACCGCTCAAAGATCTGGAGGAAGACAGCTTTCAGCAGAGGCAACAATGAGACCCACTGATTCAAAGAACAGAAAGAAGGCCAGTGGGGCAGATACACAACGAGTATTTATATCTCCGGCCCAGACCTCATCCCTGAACTCCAGAATCACAGAACCAACTACCAACTGGACATCGCCACTGGATGTCTAGAGTCATTGTGACCTCCATCAACCTGGGTTCCCCTCCAAACCCAACCCTTCCCATTCTAGTAAATGACAGTTGCATTGTTGCATTTGCTCAAGCCAAAAACCCCAGAGTCATACTTGACTCCACCCCATGCCCAATCCATCAATAAATCTTCTTGGGTCCACCTTCAAAATATGTCCCAAACCCGAGGGCTTCCCATCACCTCCCAGGCACTTCAGTCTGTGCTGAAGTATTTGGATCTTAGCCTTTGTGCAAGGCAGAATCACGGAAGGTTTTCCAGGACAGGACAGAGAAGTGACACTTGCCGTAGGGGTGTGTTGGAGTCAGCTCACACCAGTTCACAAGAGCCAACTGGAAAATTTTCAGGAATGTTGCCAGATGGTTGACATCACAGTGACAGCATGAATTTGGCCACGGTAAGACTACTTATACCACAGATACTGGTAAACATTATAGATCAAGGCTCCCCCCTCCATGCCCCCCCCACTCTCTCCTGGCCATCAGAATGCTCAACATTTACCAGCATACAACTGCATGTGCAAGTCTGTATTACAGAAAGATCCTTCTTGTGTCATCGGGTGTGTGATTCTTATCTCTATAGGTGTTTACGTTTGCGAATACACGTTAGCACCCGAAGAACCTTTCCCACCATATATCTGCCTGCTTGCCTGAACTCAGTTAGGGAGCACTAGATCGGGAGCATCCGAAAAGAGGCTGTTGGCAATGATGCAGGTGAGAGATGAAGGCACCAAGCATAGGAAAGAAGCCAGTGGTCAGAGAAATCTAGAAATAGGACGAATAGGCTTTGTCATTTACTCTGAGAGAACTAGATTCCTTTCCTTCACACCACTCCTCAGTTTGTAGTCACAGACCCATTTCTGTGATTCTTCTTTAACATGTCTTCCTGTCTAGACTGTACATCCCCTGAGGGCAGGGGCTGTGTGTCTGCCCAGCACTGTAGCCCCAGAGCAGGGCCCAATGCTTACACCTGCACAGCCTTACTGACGAGTCATTAAATGAAGAACGGAAGACGAAGTAAAGGAGAAGGAAGAGTCAGTAATAACGCTCAGAAGAAGAAACATGGGAAAAAGAATAAGTGTGGCTAGTGGTTCAGAGGGAAGGAAATGTTGACTTCAAGTGCCCGGGACTATCCAGGCAGTGGCATCCAGCTACCAGCTGGAAATATGAGTCTTAAACTTAAGAGTCTTGGGTCTGAAAGAGACCTTCCTGAGTATGACATGCAACCCTTCCCTCTTCCCTTAGAGTCTGAATTGTCACTAAAGGAGTGTCAACTTCCCTCTCTTAAGACTCACCCGAACCTCGGCCTCCCGTGGCCTCCCATTAAGGTCGCACTTGGACCCGTTGCCATAGGTCTGGCTGTGGTAGCGTTTCAGACGATGCTGCTTGGAGGCCTGGGGAGGACATCAAGAGGGAGGGCGGGGGCAGAAGAAAGACAGCAAAGAGAAAAAATGGCACTTTGTCCTAATGGCCACCGAGCCCCAAGCAACATGTCAGCTAATCCTGACCCTCCCCTTCTCGTTAGGGCTCTGAGTCTACAGCCAGGACCCCTTTCTCTCCCAACCCCAAACTCCTGCCACCTTGGCTGTCTCATCATCCCAGTCGAAGGCCGATTGGTAGTAGCCGAGATAGAGGACTTCACCTTTGATCTCTGAATCTACAAGAGAAACCACAGTGAAGCACCGTTACTCCCTTCTAAGAGGACTAAGAGGGAAGGGGACTGGGGAGGCAGGTCACCTTCTATGAAGTGTTGCTGAGGGCTTAGGGAAAATGTAGGCATGAGTCACCTTCCATGTGGTACTGCTGGATGTGGCGTCCGTAACAGAATTCATATGTCCACCAGTCCTTGGTCTGACAATTAAAAAAAAAAAGAACAATCAAGGGGATAGCGTGCAGATGTCTCTGCTTGGAACCTGAATCTCTCCTAGCTCCAAGACACAAAACCTCTCATCTACTTCTCATCCCCTCTGCTTCCATACTCAATTCTCCAGATTCTCAGTGATGAGGAAGGGCTGCTTTCCTTCTGTGACTGGGAGAAATGCCTCTAAAGTATGTTTTTCACCTGTGGTCTTTCCACGCCTCCCTTTTTAAAGATTTTTTTTTTTTAAATCCTTCTTCGCCTTTTATAAAGATAAGAAATCATGGTATCCTTGAAGCACCTGGACCAGGAAAATTTGAACATTCAAATATTAATTGAACTTCTACAACATTCCTTGTGCTGTTCTAGCCACCGGGGATACAACTGTGAACAAGATAAATTCTCTGACCTCATGGACTCATATTCCAGTGCTGGGACTCAGACTAAAAAAAATAAATAAATAAGCTGATGATTCAGTTAATAAGATGATTTCAGATCATGAAAAATGCCATGATGAAAATAAAATAGGACACCGGCAGAAAGTGACGGGGGCAGGGGGTGACTTTACCAGGAAGGCTTCTCTAGGAGAATGTCCCTCCTACCCTACAGTGACCCTCTTTAGGCACCTCAATCTTGGCTTAACCATCACTCTGAGGTCTTCTGTCCTAACCCTCCTCTACACTCAGCAAAGTGTCATCAGTGGTTGCAGGATTCTTTGCTTCTGTACAATATGTCTACTTGTCCAATGGCCTTTTTAACCCCCATAGGTCCTCTCGTCCCTCCCCATTCATGGGCACTCCGGTTCCCAGATAGATAGCTAGTTCCCAAGCCCTCATTCCATTCTTCCCAGCCCCTTTCACCTTCAGCAAGCAAGGAGCATCTTTCATTGGGCTCAACAGCTCAGGGATCCCAGGCCCTCGGTAAGCAGGTGCCTCCTCCTCCCTTTCACGCTGGAAGTGAATAGCTCCAGCTGGCAGGCGACATTCATAGCGCTGTTTGTACTTAGAGGAGACAATCACCACGTCCGAAGCTTGGCTCTGGGAAAGACGGAGGTTCGGGGGGCAGGGAGGCAAAGATTGGCTGGGATCAGAGAGAACAACGAGATCCCTCTTCGGATCCTGGGGAAGAGCCCAGTCAAGTCAGAATGAGCCACAAGTCTTCCAGCTGTGTTTGGAGGCTGAGGGGAACGAGCACTCGCACTTCTCTCCCGGGAGGAGTCTGGGTGCTTCTATCTGGAACCGAAGCTGACAGCGGGAAGCCCCACCCCTCCCAGTCCCTAGCCCCAGGGGAATGGGTCTCCGTCTACGGTCCTTAGGAGTCATCGTAAAACCCCTACCTACTCCTCCCGATTCTTCTTAGGCGCCCTATGCAGACTCCACAGCGGCCCTTCTTCCTCTATCTTTCCCCCCTTCCCCTTGCCCCAGATCCTCGCCCTTCCACGCCTCCACACCTGCCCTCCCATGACAGGCAACGGCAGGATCTCGATCCCATAACGCATCTCACTCAGTTCCTCTAGATTCAGGCTTCCGACACCGCCGGCCAGAGTTGCGGGTAACAGGAGCCCCAGAAGTAGCAGCCCCAACAGGCTGGACAGCAGCGTTTCCGCCGCCATCTTTCGTTCACCTTCTTACTCGGGGCAGCTCCTTCCGCCCTAAACCTGGCAGCGGCCTCACCCCGCCCACGAACGCCGAAAGGTCTCATTGGTTGAATGTTCTGTCCCTCTTACCTACCCAATTCCCATTTGTAAACGTGGCTCCAAAACCCTCCGGGAGGTGGATCACGATGATAAGCAAAACCACTCACTGCTCCTGATTGGTCAGAGATGCCAACCAATCATCGAGGAGCTCAGACCTCCTCCCACCCCCACCCCCCCCACCCCCAGTTCCAGAGAGGTGAGGTCTAACGCCCGGGCCCTTTGAAGCAATCTTTCTGTCTTCTTCCAGGTGTCACGCGCATCTCTTTTTCTTTTTTTTTTTTTTTTTAAGTGGTTTCTTGCATTGTAGACTGCTCCCGCCAGGTGGAGGATTGAGACCGATGGGTGGTGCATGCAATACGCCTGAAAGTTACTTAATACTTGTTGCAAAATAATTATTATTTGGCACAAAAACAGACGTTAAGATCAATGGAACATAATAGAGAACCCAGAAATGGACCCAACAAACGTATGGCCAACTAATCTTTGATAATGCAAGAAAGAGTAGCCAATGGAATATAGACAATCTCTTCAGCAAATGGTGCTGGGAAAACTGGACAGCGACGTGCAGAAGAATGAACTTGGACCACTTTCTTACACCATACTCAAAAATCAACTCAAAATGGATGAAAGACCTAAATGTAAGACAGGAAGCTATCAAAATCTTAGAGGAGAAAGCAGGCAAAAACCTATTTGGCCTCAGCCACAGCAACTTCTTACTCAACATGTCTCCGGAGGCAAGGGAAACAAAAGCAAAAATGAACCTTTGGGACCTCATCAAAACAAAAAGCTTCTGCACAGCGAAAGAAACAATCAGCAAAACTAAAAAGCAACCGATGAAATGGGAGAAGATGTTTGCACATGACATATCAGATAAAAGGTTACTATCCAAAATCTATAAAGAATTTATCAAACGCAACACCCCAAAAACTAAGTGAGGAAAGGGGCAAAAGACATGAATAGACACTTCTCCAAAGAAGACATCCAGATGGTGAACAGACACATGAAAAAATGCTCAACATCACTCATCATTAGGGAAAAGCCATATTGAGATAATACCTCACACCTGCAGAATGGCTAACGTTAACAACTCAGGCAACAACAGATATTGGCAAGGATGCGGAGAAAGAGTATCTCTTTTGCACTGCTGGTGGGAATGCCAACTCATGCAGCCACTCTGGAAAACAGTATGGAGGTTCCTCAAAAAATTAAAAATAGAACTACCCTACGACCCAGCAATTGCACTACTAGGTGTTTATCCAAGGGATACAGGTGTGCTATTTCAAATGGGCACATGCACCCCAATATTTATAGCAGCGCTATCGACAATAGCCAAAGTATGGAAAGAGCCCAAATGTCCATCAATGGATGAATGGATAAAGAAGATCTGGTACGTATATATTTATATATATTAGGTGTATAATGGAGTATTACTTGGCAATCAAAAAGAATGAAATCTTACCATTTGCAACTATGTAGATGGAACTAGAGGATATCATGCTAAGCAAAATTAGTCAGTCAGAGAAAAACAAATATCATATGACTTCACTCATGTGAGGAATTTAAGGTACAAAACAGATGAACATAAGGGAAGGGAAGCAAAAAGAATATAAAAACAAGGAGGGGGACAAAACAGAAGAGACTCTTAAATATAGAGAACAAACAGAAGGTTGCTGGAGGGATTGTATGTGGGGGGATGGGCTAAATGGGCAAGGGGCATTAAGGAATCTACTCCTGAAATCATTGTTGCACTATACGCTAACTAACTTGGATGTAAATTAAACAATAAATAAATTTAAAAAACACAATTATTATATAAAAACATTCCTCTTTTCATGTATACATAAAACTTCAGGGCAATCTTGTAATCTGTGTCAAAACCTTTCTACATGATCCTACAGTTGTCCTCCAATAAAATTAGCCTAAAAAATTGTGAAGGCCTCTGGTTAAAGGATGGGGGTTGAGGGGTGCCTGGGGGGCTCAGTCCTTAAGCATCGGACTCAGGTCATAATCTCATGGTTGGTGAGTTCCAGCCCCAAATCTGGCTCTGTGCTGACAGTGCTGAGCCTGCTTGGTATTCCCTCTCTCATTCTTTCTCTCTCTCCCTGCTGCTTTCTCTCTCTTTCTCAAAAATAAATAAATAAGCTTTAAAAAAAAGACTTGGGTAAGAGAAAGGGAAAGGAGACAACGGCAGCAACATTTCAGAAGGTAGAAAATAAGTGGAGGAATGGTAACTGGCTTAGCAACCTGAGAAATTGATTTCTAAACAAAGTTAAATAAAACTCCTGTGGGGAGTCTGACCATTCCAAAAAAGAAATCCCAAAGATACTCTCATCAAGGTTCTCTTAACGAAATAGACGAAAGAATCCTACAGTTAAGCCTTTGGCCTACACGTCCTAACTTTCCCACTGTCTTTCCAATCAGCTTTTTAATATCTTCACTGTAAACTATAAGCAGGCAGCCAAACACCATTAGACATTTAAGGAAATCCTGTAACATGCAGGAAAGAAACCAAAATAAGAAGAAAGGAAAGCAATTTAGAAGAAACAAGTTGCAAGGGAGAAGAAAATTTTAAATCAAAATTCCATCCTTAATATTCTCAGAGAGATACTATATTGCATCCATAAAATAACAACAGGAAGCTATTTAGAAAGTAACTACTAATAAGATAATCAAAAAGAGCTCTTGGAAATCAAAACCTGGATAGCAAAAATAAAAATTCAGTAGAAAGACTGGAGGATAAAATTGAAAATCAATTTTGCTCTACTTTTTTTTAAATTTTATTTTTTATTTTTTAAAATTTGCATCCAAATTAGTTAGCATATAGTGCAACAATGATTTCAGGAGTAGATTCCTTAATGCCCCTTACCCATTTAGCCCATCCCCCCTCCCACAACACCTCCAGTAACCCTCTGTTTGTTCTCCACATTTAAGAGTCTCTTCTGTTTTGTCCCCCTCCCTGTTTTTATATTATTTTTGTTTCCCTTCCCTTATGTTCATCTGTTTTGTCTCTTAAAGTCCTCATATGAGTGAAGTCATATGATTTTTGTCTTTCTGACTGACTAATTTCACTTAGCATAATACCCTCCAGTTCCATCCATGTGTTGCAAATGGCAAGATTTCATTCTTTTTGATTGCCGAGTAATACTCCATTGTATATATATACCACATTTTCTTTATCTATTCATCCATCGATGGACATTTGGGCTCTTTCCATACTTTGGCTATTGTTGATAGTGCTGCTATAAACATGGGGGTGCATGCGTCCCTTCGAAACAGCACACCTGTATCCCATGGATAAATGCCTAGTAGTGCAATTGCTGAGTCGTAGGGTAGTTCTATTTTTAGTTTTTTGAGGAACCTCCATGCTGTTTTCCAGAGTGGCTGCACCAACTTGCATTCCCATCAAATTTGCTCTACTTAAGGAGAATAATCCTTAATAAAAATTAGAAGACCAGTCCAGAAGGTTGAATATCTGAATCATGAGAGTTCTGCTAATTTAATTTTTTAATGTTTATTTATTTTTTGAGAGAGACAGAGTGAGAGCAGGGGAGGGGCAGAGAGAGAGAGGGAGAATGGAATCTGCAGCAGGCTCCACGCTCCGTACTGTCAGCACAGAGCCCGATGTGGGGCTCAAAGCCACAAACTGTGAGATAATGACCTGAGCCAAAGTGGGAGGCTTAACCGACTGAGCCACCCAGGCGCCCCAAGAATCATGACAGTTGTAGAAAGAGAACAAAGAATCAGAAAGCAAGAAACAATTAAAGCAATTATTCAAAAGTATTCCCCTGAAATGAACAACTGAGTCTCTAAATTGTAAGGGCACACTGCCCAGCAAGATAAGCCAGGCCCACACCAAGACATACCAATATAGAATTTCAGAACATTGGACACGGAGAAATAATCCTAAAAGCTTCCAGAGAGAAAGAACAAGTTGTATACAAGGATCAAAAATCAGAACAGTGTTAGGCGTACCAACTCATCCACACTGTATGGTAGAAGACAATGAAAAAAATGCCCTAAAGACTTCAGAGATTGTAATCATCTGACACAGATTATAAAATAATTATGCTTACTCTACTTAAAGAAATAAAAGAGAAAATTGAAAATACATTAGAAAACAGGAAACTATAAAAATGATGTAACATATTTAAATAGAGTTTCTTTTTCTATTTTTTAATGTGTTTTATTTATTTTTGAGTGAGAGCATTGTGGTAGTCTGGAATAAATTGTGGGGGTATACATGGAACCTATATTTTATAATAGTTGAAGCAAGATGATAAATACCTGGAGATTCATTATAGTTTACTTTTGATTGAATTTAAAATTTTTCATTTAAATTTTCTTTTAGAACACTTAAAAAGCAGTTTAGATTTGGCTGAAGACAGAATTAATGAACTAGAAAATACATTGTAACAATTTATCCAGAATGAAATACAGAGGAACAAGGAAAGGAATATGAAAGAGAAAATAAGACATATAGAGAGTAAAGTGAGATACATAACGAATCGGAGTTGGAGACGGAGTAAAAGAGGGGTGCCTGGGTGGCTCAGTTGCTTGAGCATCCCACTCTTGATTTCGACTCAGGTCATGACCCCAGGGTTGTGGGATATAGATAGATAGATAGATAGATAGACAGACATAGAGAGATACATAGATAAAAGTTTAAAAAGGAGTAAAAGAGAATGAAATGAAGATAAAGGTCAAGTGTTTTCAAGAACTAATGAAAGATACAAACCTACAGATTCAAGATGCCAAATGAATTTCAAGCAGAATAAATGAAAACCAGTCTACACACAGACATATCACAGTGAAATTGAGTAACATTAAAGAAAAACAGCAGATCTAGAACAATTTAATTTTAGTCATTGACCTCCCAATGTGTACGTTATTATTTTGGTGTGTTTTTGTTCTATCTTTTTTTTTTAAATGTTTGTTTCTTTATTTTGAGAGAGAGAGGGTATGTGTGAGCAGGGGAGAGGTAGAGAGAGAGGAAGAGATAATCCCAAGCAGGCTCCATGCTGTGAGCAGGGGAGGGGTAGAGAGAGAGGAAGAGATAATCCCAAGCAGGCTCCATGCTGTCAGCACAGAGCCCGATGCAAGACTCGAACTCACCAACCGTGAGTTCATGACCTGAGCTGAAATCAAGAGTCGGATGCTTAACTGACTGAGCTACCTAGGCGCCCCTCATTCTATCTTAATAGTTATTAAACTCCCAGAAGACATTAGTATGTTTTTTACTGCCAATGATCATGCAAGATTTTTTTAAAAAATTTTTAATGTTTATTTGGTTTTTAAGAGAGAGAGAGCATGACAGGGGAGGGGCAGAGAGAGAGAGGGAGATACAGAGCTGGATGCTATCAGCACAAAGCCTGACTCGGGGCTCGAACTCATGAACTGTGAGATCATGACCTGAGCCAAAGTCAGACACTCAACCCACTAAGCCACCCAGGCGCCCCAATCATGCAAGATTTTTACCTATTCTCCATTTCATTCCTTCTTACATCTCAGACCTTCCATCTAGAATTCTTGTCCTTTTGCCTGAAGTACATCTTTTAGGATTTTCCTTAATGACAGCCTGCTGATTGCAAACCTCCTGGGTTTTTTGTTTGTTTGTTTTGAAAATATTTATATTTTGCCCTTATTATTGAAATAAATTTTCACTAGCCGTAACATTCCCAGTGGAAGTTATTTTCTTTCATCTGAAGATAACATCTATAGGGTGTTCTGGCTTTTATTGCCATTGAGAAGTCAGTTTTCAGTCTAACTGCTGCTCCTTTGAAGATAATCTGTCTCTCTGACTGCTTTTCGTCTAATTTTATTTTTACTGTGGTAAAATTTACACGCACAGGCCTTATATGTTGTAGGTCAATGAGTTTTGAAAATGCATACGCCAGGTAACCCACACTCTGGATGCTTTTAAAGAGAAAGTGCTGCTTATCAAACTATGTCTTCCAAGCTTCACATCAACCCATCTACACTTGACCTTAGCCAAAAGGCCGAGAAGCGATACATCAACCCTTCTATATATCACAGTGATACTGGAGCTGCAATTCTGAAGAACATTTTATTTTTTTAAAATAGACTTTATTTTTCAGAGCAGTTTTAGGTTCACCAAAAAATTGAGCATGAAGTACAGAGAGTTCCCATATAACACCTGTTCTCACACATGAACAGCCTCTCCTACTATCAACATTCCACACTGAGTGGAACTCTTGTTATAATCAATGAACCTATTCTGACACATCGTCATCAAAGTTCACAGAACTTCATTTAATGAATTCTAGCTTATAATTATTTCTTTCATTGATGGTGTTGTATCTAAAAAGTTACATTAGTATTCACTCTTTGTGTTGTGAATTCTGAGTTTTGACAAATGTATGATGACACAAATTTGCCATTAATAGTCTTACGCAGAATGGATTCACTGCCACAAAAGTCCTCTGTGATCATTTTATTCATCCCTTCTTCCTTCTTAACTCCTGGTAAATACTGATCTTTTTATTGTTTCCACAGTATGCCTTTTCCACAATGTCATATGGTTGGAATCATACAGTGTGTAGCCTTTTCAGATCAGTCATATGCACTTACACTTTCTCCAGGTCTTCTCGTGACTTGATAGTTCCTTTTTCTTACTCCTCAATAATATTCCATGCCTGGATGTACCACGGTTTATTTATCTGTTCACTTACTGAAGGACACCTTGGTGACTTCCAGGTTCTGGCAGTTATGAACAAAGCTGCTATAAACATCCGTGTGCTGGTTTTGTGCACACAAAAATTTTCAATTCATTTTTATAAATAGCAAGGAGGGCAAATGCTGGATTGTATGGTAAGAAGATGTTTAACTTTGTAAGGATCCACCAAACTGTCTTCCAAAGTGGCTATACAACTTTGCACCCCAACCAGCAATGGATGAGAATGCCCGTTGTTCCTCGCTGGCATATGGAGTTGATAGTGCTCTGGATTTGGGCTATTGTAATAGGTTTGTAGTGATATCTGACTGCTGTTTTAATTTGCAATTCTGTAATGACCTCTGACATGGAGTATTTTTTCATATGCTTATTTGCCACCCATGTATCTTCTTTGGTGAGTGTCTGATCATGTCCTTTTCCCAATTTTTAATCGGGTTGTTTGTTTCTTATGGTTGAATTTAAGGGTTCTTTGTATATTTTGGATAACCTCCCTTTATCAGATAGGTCTTCTGCAAATTCTTCTCCCAGTCTATGGCTGACTTCTTATTCTCTTGACATTGTCTTTCAAAGAGCATAATTTTTTATTAAAAATTTTTTAATGTTTATTAATTTTTGAGAGAGGGGAGAGTGCAAGCTGGAGAGGGGCAGAGAGAGACAGAGGATCTGAAGCAGACTTTTCACTGACAGCAGAGAGCCCGATGTGTGGCTCTAACTTGTGAACCATGAGATCATGACCTGGGCCACCCAGGCACCCCAAAGAGCATAAGTTTGTAATTTTAAATGAATTCTAGCTTACAATTATCTTTCATTGATGGTGTTGTATCTAAAAAGTTATTGCTATACCCAAGGTCACCTGGATTTTCTCCTATGTTATTTTTTAGGAGTCTATCGTTTTACACTTTACATCTAGGTTTGTGATCCATTTTGAGTTAAAATTTATGAAGGACAGAAGATCTATGTCCAGGTTCTTTTTTTTTTTTTGCATATGGATGTCCAGTTGTTTTGGTACCATTTGTTGAAAAGACTAAATTTTCTCCATTGTATTACCTTTGCTCCTTGTCAAAGATCAGTTTAGCATATTTATTTAGGTCTATTTCTGGGCTTTCTATTCTGTTCCATTGACCTATTTATTTATTCTTTCTCCAATACAACCATTTTTTTTTAATGTTTATTTTGGAGAGAGACAGTGTGTGAGTGGGGGAGGGGCAGAAAAAGAGGGAGACACAGAATCCAAAACAGGCTCCAGGCTCTAGCTGTCAGCAGAGCCTAATGTGGGGCTCAGACTCACGAGCCGTGAGATGATGACCTGAGCCAAAGTTGGACACTTAACAGACTGAGCCACCCAGGTGCCCCTATAACTGTGTTTTGATTATTGTCATTTTACAGAATATCTTGAAGTCAAGTAGTGTTAATCCTCTATGTTCTTCTACTCCAATATTGTGCTAGCTGTTCTGGTCTTTTGTTTCTCCATATAAATTTTAGTATCAGTTTGTCAATATCCACAAAATAATAATTGCTCATATTTGGAGCAGGATTGTATTCAATCTATAGATCACATTAGGAAGAACTGACATCTTGACAATATCGAGCTTTCTTGTCCATGAACATGGACTATCTCTCCATTTATCTCCTTTTCAATGATTTCTTTCATCAGAGTTTTATAATTTTCCTCTATAGGATATTATACACATTTTGTTCCATTTATACCTAAGTATTTCACTTTAGGGAGTGGTAATATAATGGCACTGTGTTTTTAATTTTAAATATCACTTGTTCATTGCCTGGTGTGAAGGCAAGCAGTTGACTTTCTTCTTTTTTTTGTTGTGTTAAAATACACATAATACGAAATTTACCATCTTAACCATTTGATGACATTAAATACATTCACATTGTTGTGCAGCCATCCCCACCTTCGATCGCATAAACCCTTCTCATCTTATAAAACTGAAACTCTAGGGGTTCCTGGGTGGCTCAGTTGGTTAAGCATCCGACTTCAGCTCAAGTCGTGATCTTGCAGTTCGTGAGTTCAAGCTCCATTTTGGGTTCTGTGCTAACAGCTCAGAGCCTGGAGCCTCCTTCAGATTCTGTGTTTCCCTCTCTGCTCCTCCCCTGCTTGTGCTCTGTCTCTCTCAAAAATAAATAAACATTAAAAAAAAACAACCTGAAACTCTATGCAGGTTTCCCTGCTATCTGAAAGTAGAGTGTTCCTATAAACTTTTCATAAGCCAAAGCAGTGTAAACTGAAGAAGCAATTACCATTAGTTTATATGGAAAACTTTCTGAATGTTCCCAGCCCCCCAAAATAACCTACCAAATCATACCAAATAACACATAAAACCTAAAATAACACAAAAATATAGCAAAAGCAGGAATGGTATGATAAATACACAGCCTGTATAAAGTAGAAATAATGTATGTGCAGTGTAGGTTCACTTATGAGAATTAGGAAGATGGCAAGCACAATGGAAACTGAGAGGGGGTGATCATGGCTAAGTCATTCATTGGAGGGTAGGGTGGCAGAAGGTACAGGAGCCTAGGGTGTAGGAGAGAGAGAAAGAGATTCATCTATGAATATCTCATCGTTGTCTGAATCCATCGGGGCAGGCAGGTTATTAACGTCTACACCTTCTATGTCTATCTGCCTCAATGTCAAAGGTCAAGGTTTGTCACCTGCTGTGATAGATGTGGCTGATAATGGAAGGTTTGAAATATGACTATATGCTTAACCGCTTAGCCTCACACATTTTTGTATCATATATTTATTTGTAGGCACTCAACCTGCTATAAACCTACAAACCTGCCCTAAACCTACATTTCCTTTCAAAATTAAAGACATATTTTGCTGCAATTATTGCAGCGCTGTCAATCATAGTGCAAATCTCACGCAAGCACTTCACTTTCTGTTCCTGGATGACTTCACTTCCAGGCCATTTGCTATTGTATTCAGTTTGGATTGATATCCTTTCCTCTTGCAATTGCATCAGCTTTTCACCTGTCAGCTCTTGGTCAGGGGATGCCAAAAACTCTTCAACATCACCTTCATTAACTTTCTTTCACAAACTCCACTTCCTTAGCCAAAGTCACTCTTGCCATATTTATTGTTGGGTTGAAGCCTTTGAAATCATTTACTGCTTTGGTGCACAGTTTCCTCCAAATGCCATTTCTCATTGAGACTATTGGCCTATCCAGAGCATCTCCGAGGTTGGCAATTGCCAACTTTACACTGTAGTCTCCAGATCTCTCATAAAGATGCTTCGGAGTTGCCTTCTCTGTCAATGGCATTTACAGTAAAATGCATCACCCTTTGCATTATATTATAGTAAGCCTTAATTGTGGTGTCAGGGCTTGGTCACACAGTTGCAGCAGTGATGTCATATTCAGTGATAAGAACACAAATGCTACCACCATACTCAGCAATGCCAGGTGGATGAGCAGCACAACTACCAACAATCAGAAGACACCAGTTATCAAGGCTGTTTTTTCTACAGTATATTTCAACAAAAGGACTAATGTATCCACTCATATACTCAGAAAAAACATCACTTGTTTTTTACAACTGTTTCGATATGAAGGAAACACAACAGAAAGTGTCAGTGCCTTTTAGTGCCCTAGGATTTTCTGAACGGTACACTAGTAGAAGCCTAACGACAGCATCATAAGTGTTATTAATTATAGGCATTTAGGGCAAACCTGTTCTTTGATGTCTGTGTCCCTTAGCCTGCATTTCTTCTATTGAAGTAAATGTCTTGGGGTGCCTGGGTAGCTCAGTCGGTTGGGCACCCGACCTCAGCTCGGGTCATGATCTCGCATTTCGTGAGTTCAAATCCTGAGTCGGGTTCTGTGCTGACAGCTCGGAGTCTGCAGTCTGCTTCAGATTCTGTGTCTCCCTCTCTCTCTGCCCCTCCCCCACTCCCCCCTCCCCAAAATAAATATTAAAAAAAGTCTTACTCAGCAAATTTTTCCTATACATTGCATTTGTCTCAGTTAAACACTTGCTTATACAAATAACTGCCTTCTGTAATTATTTTCTTCAGTTCTTCTGGGAACTTTTCGGTGGCTTCAGTATCAGCTAAAGCACCCTCTTCAGTAACCTTTAAGCTATGAAGTTGCCCTTGCCTCAAAAACCAATCAAATCAACTATCATGACCTTTAAATTCCACTTTCAGAGCACTTTCATCACCATCATCAGTGCTTTCTGTTTCAGCTTATTAAAAAGACTGACTTATTTCCCCTTAAGTACAAGATAACCGAACACCACACTTTGTACACTCATCAATCCACTTAAGCAATAGATTTCATTTTATCCATTACTGGATGCCAGCTAAAAGAGACCTTTGCTACTAACAAAATCAATAATAACTTTGGCACCTTTCACGATTCTTTCTCTCTGTGTGTACGTAGTATGAATGGTGGAAACAAACGAGTTCAATACATGCACAATACATTGTTAACACAATAAAAACTCTTTTTTTTAAGTTTATTTATTTTAAGAGAAAGAGAGAGCACAAGCAGGGGAGGGGCAGAGAGAGGGAGAGACGGAATCCCAAGTAGGCTCTGTGCTGTCAGTGCAGAGGCCCGACATGGTGCTCATTCCCACAAACTGAGATCATGACCTGAGCTGAAATCAAGAGTCGAATGCTTAACCAACTGAGCCACCAGGTGCCCCTCAGAACTCTTCTTTAAAATATTTTTAGGGGCGCCTGGGTGGCGCAGTCGGTTAAGCGTCCGACTTCAGCCAGGTCACGATCTCGCGGTCCGTGAGTTCGAGCCCCGCGTCGGGCTCTGTGCTGACTGCTCAGAGCCTGGAGCCTGTTTCCGATTCTGTGTCTCCCTCTCTCTCTGCCCCTCCCCCGTTCATGCTCTGTCTCTCTCTGTCCCAAAAATAAATAAACGTTGAAAAAAAAATTTTTTTTAATATTTTTAGGGGCACCTGGGTGACTCAGTCAGTTAAACCTCTGACTTCAGCTCAGGTCGTGATCTCGTGATTCATGAGTTCGAGTGCCGAGTCAGGCTCTGTGCTGACAGCTCAGAGCCTGGAGCCTGCTTTGGATTCTGTGTCTTCCTCTCTCTGACTCTCCCGCACTTGCACTCTGTCTCTCTCAACAATTTTTGAAGTTTATCGATTTATTTTGAGAGAGGGAGAGAGAGCACACAAGCAAGGGAGGAGCAGAGAGAGATGAAGAGAGAGAGAATCCCAAGCAGGCTCTGGGGCTTGTCCCAAGCAGGGACTCAGGGCTTGAACCCACAAGCCATGAGATCATGACCTGAGCTGAAATCAAATCAGTTGAGCCACCCAGGTGACCCTTAAGATTTTATTTTTAAGTAATCTCTACATCCAATATGGGGCTCAGACTCACAACCCCAAGATCAAGAGTTGTACATTATACTAACTGAGCCAGTCAGGCACCTCCCCACTTTTTTAAAAAAAGGGATCTTTATTTTATTTATTTATTTATGTATTTATGTATGTATGTATGTATGTATGTATTTTAGGTAGACTCCATGCCCAACATGGGGCTTGAACTCACCATCCTGAGATCAAGAGCTGCATGCTTTATTGCCTGAGTCAGCCAGGCATCCACCCCTCAAAACTCTTAATTACATCCAGTTCTATGCTAAATGTAACACTCTGATGAACTCTCTTGGGCTTTTCTGATACCTTAGGACACATTTTGCTAACAGATGCACAAAATAAATTGAGATGAAGCACAGATGCTCATAGACACAGTTCAAAGCTATGATGGCTTGATGCTGAGATGCCGAGTGTAGTTTCCGGGGAAGGAGCTTGGTGGGGCCACTCTTGCTGCTGATTTGTGTGCTGCCTCTATAACACTTTGCTGCAAAATGAACACTGAACACTGTTTTTGCTTTTTGTCATTTAACTTTCAATAAGTGGGGGATACCTGTACCTTTAAGCAATAATTCCCTATTGTCCCCTCCCCCAGCCCCTGAAAACCACTATTAAACTTTCTGTCTTTTATGATTTGATTATTCTTAGTACCTCATATAAGTGGACTCATATAGTATTTATCTTTTTGTGACTGGCTTATTTCATTATCATTATGTCCTCGAGTCTCATCCATGTTATAGTATATTGCAGAATTTCCTTCCTTTATAAGGCTAAATAATATTCTATTATATGTATATGCCACACTTTGCTTATCCATTTATCCATCCATGGATACTTGGATTGCTTCCACATTTCAACTTTTGTGAATAATGCTGCCATAAACATGAGTGTACAAATATCTCTTTGAGACCCTGTTTTCAATTCTATGGGGTATAAACCCAGAATTAGAATTGATGGGTCTTATGGTGATTCTATTTTTATTTTTTTCTGGAACTGTTTTCCACAGCAGCTGTAGCATTTTACATTCCCACAAGTAGTGCACAAGAGTTCCAATTTCTCACCAACACTTAGTGCTTTCTGGGGTTTTTTTTAAGGGCTTTTTTTTTTAAGTAGGATCCAGGCCTAATGTGGGGCTTGAACTCACAACCCTGAGATCAAGGGTCACATGCTCTACTAACCGCGCCAGCCAGCCGCCCCCCTACCCCTTTTTTTAATAGTGACCAACCTAATGAGTATACAATTGCATTTCAGTTTAGTTTGGATTTGCATTTCCCTAATGATCAGTAATGTTGAGCACCTCTTCATGTGCTTATTGCCATTTGTGTATCTTCTTTGGAGAGATGTCTGTTCCAGTCATTTGCCCATTTTTTGATTGGGTTGTTTAATTTTTTGTTGTCAGGTTTTAGGAGTTCTCTATATATTCTGGGTATTAACCCCTATCAGATATATGATTTGCAAATATTTTTTCCCATTCTGTGGGTTGTCTTTTTACTCTGTGAATAGTGTCTTTTGATGTATAATTTTTAAAAAATTTTCATGAAGTTCAATTTGTCTTCTTTTCTTTGTTACTGTGACTTTAGTGTCATATCCAAGAAATAACTGCAAAATCCAATGTTATGAAGATTTCATCCTATGTTTCCTTCTAAAAGTTTTATTATTTTAGGACTTACATTTAGATCCTTGATTCATTTTGAGTTAATTTTTGTATATGGTGTTAGATAAGAGTCTAGCTTCATCCCTTTGTATGTGGATATCCAGTTTTCCCAGCACCATTTGTTGAAAAGACAACAATTCCTTATTGAATAGTTTTGACATTCTTGTCAAAAATCATATATGACCATATATGCAAGGGTTTATTTTTGGGCTTTCTATTCTATTGAATTGGTCTATATGCTGGTCTTAATGCTAATACCACACTATTTTGATTACTGTTACTTCATAGTAAGCCTTCAAATCAGACCTCCAGTTTTGGGCTTCATTTTCAAGATTTTTTTGTCTGTTGCAGAGAAAGGTGTTCCTTGAGATTCCACATGACTTTTAGAATGAGTTTTTCTATTACTGCAAAAAAATGTCATTGGGATTTTGATAGGGATTCTATTGACTCTGTAGATCACTTTGGGTAATATTGACATTTGGACAATATTAAGTTTTCAAATCCATGAACATGGGATGTGTTTTCATCTATTTATGTCTCCTTTAGTTTATTTTAGCAATGTTCTGTACATTTCATTGTACAAGTCTTTCACTCCCTTGGTTAAGTTAATTGCCAAGTATTTTATCTTTTATTCATTTTGATGCTACTATAAATGAAATTGTTCTTGCAATTTCCCTTTCAGATTGTTCATTGTTCATGTATAGAAATGCAACTGATTTTTGTGTGTTGACCTTGTATCCTACTAAGATGAATTCATTTATTAGATCTAACAGCTTTTTTTGTAGAGTCTTTAGGATTTTCTTTTGTTGTTGTTGTTGTTGGGTTTTTTGTTTTTGTTTTTGTTTTTTTTTAGTCTTTAGGATTTTCTACATATAAGATCATATCATCTGCAAACAGAGATCTTTTTACTTCTTCCTTTCCAATCTTTATGCCTCTTACTTCTTTTTCTTACCTAATTGCTCTGGCTAATACTTCCAGCATTGTGTCGAATAGAAGTGATGAAAGCAGGCATCTTTGTCTTCTTCCTGATCTTAAAGGAAAAGTTTTCAGTCTTTCACCATTAGGTATGGTGTGGTTTTCCATGTATGACTTATATTATATGGAGGTAGTTGCCCTTCTATTCCTATTTTATTGAGTATTTTTATCATGAAAGGGTGTTGAATTTTGTCAAATTCTTTTTCTATATCAATTGAGATGATCATGTGTTTTTCTCTTTCCTTTGTTGATGTGGTATATTAATCAATTTTCATATGTTGAATCATCCTTACATTCCTGGAATAAATCCTACTTGGCCATGGTTAATAATATGCTGCTGAATGCCGCTTGCTAGTGTGTTGTTGAGGATTTTTGTTTCAAGTTTATAAGGAATAATTTCCTTTTCTTATAGTGTCTTTGTCTGACTTTTATATCAGGAGTATGATAGTTGAAGTGGAGTGTTGCTGAAACAAAAACCAAAATATATGGCACTGACATAGCAATCTAATGGCAGGCAAGGAGAAAATTATACCAGAGTCTCAAAGGATGGCAATCTATTGGTGTTAGTAAACAAGACATTACACGTTGTTCTGTTAAGAAAGTAGCAACAATTCTGGGAGTTTCAAATAGAAAGAATTTAATACAGATAGTCATTTTTAAAGGCGTCACAAAGAGCGGAGTAGCAAAAAGAGGAAGATAAGATTACTCAATGATTATTAACAAATGCAGGAAGTCACTAACACTAGGCTAGCGGAGCACAAGGGGAAATGGTATCACTCAGAGTCCATCATTGCTTTGCTGCTGTGGCTGCTTCTGTTGAAATTGCGCTGCCTGAACAGGACCCAGGATCCCATTGCTACCCTCTGTCACCAGTGTATCCTCCTCTACCACTGTCAGAACCTAACAAGAAACCAGATGGTCAGGAAGTTTGAGAAATTTAGTTAAAGCATTCCTACTTGACATTAAAGAAGATGTTCTAAAAGGCTAAAGGGGAGCTCAGAGGCTAAAACTATCCAGAATATCATGTTATACAGTGGCAAAATACTTGGTAAAATGTACCTGTAATAATTTGGAGAGCACACTAAATGTTATTAAGCTCTAAGGGAAGGGGTTGGAAAGAATCAAATGGCCAGCATGCCCTGGAAATTTTGGCTGTATTACAAGAAAGAGAAGAGCTCAGGAGGGAATTGGCCTTGTATTTGTGCAAGCAAATGTAAAAGGTAATCCTATGTCCAGAAACATCAGGTCTTGAAGTACTGGAAGACTCTATTGCCTTATGACTCAAAATAGTGAGAAATAGAATTGAGAAGGCCCTGACCAAAAAGCCTCACTAATATCTAGCCTTGTGGCATATAACAGATTAAGAATATGTCCTCTCAGGGCACCTGGGTGGCTCAGTCAGTTAAGTGGCCGACTTCGGCTCAGGTCATGATCTCACAGTCTGTGAGTTCGAGCCCCGCGTCGGGCTCTGTGCTGACAGCTCAGAGCCTGGAGCCTGTTTCAGATTCTGTGTCTCCCTCTCTCTGACCCTTCCCCGTTCATGCTCTGTCTCTCTCTGTCTCAAAAATAAAATAAACGTTAAAAAAAATAAAATAAAAAAAGAATGTGTCTTCTCTTAAATTAAGAAAAAGCAGCGTAGGAATGGGAAAGCAAAAAAATAAATAAATAAAGCATCCTTAAGAACTATTCTTAAGAAAGAACTCTGAATATGGTTCCTAGAAGTAAAATGGAACTGACTCAAAGTATATAGGCCAGAAGCTAGGCTTTGTTTGTTTGTTTTGTTTTGTATGAGTGCATATGTGTGCACGTGAATGTGTTTTTACAATCTTTTTTAGGCATAATTAACTGACAACAGACTAAACACATTTAATGTTTACCATTTGAGTTTTAACATATGTATAAAGCCATCACCATAATCAAGGGAATGAACAGATCCATCACTCCCAAAAATTTCCTTTAAATTTTTGAAGTATCGCATTTCAAAGAAACCACAAACTGTCTCTAACAGATGAAATGCAAAATCACCATAAGGCTTCCAAATTTCTGCATATAGGAAGTGGGCTCTAAAATTTGTACAGTATTGGGGTGACTGGGTGGCTCTGTCCATTGAGCTTCTGACTCTTACTTTTGTCTCAGGTCATGATCTCAAGGTTCATGGGATCAAGCCCTGCGTCAGGCTCTGCACTGACAGTGCAGAGACTACTTGGGATTCTCTCTTTCCCTCTCTCTCTGCCCCTCCCCCGCTTGTGCACACATACATGCTCTCTCTCTCAAAATAAATAAAATTTAGGGGTGCCTGGGTGGCTCAGTCAGTTAAGTATCTGACTTCAGCTCAGGTCATGATCTCATGGTTTCGTGAGTTCAAGCCCCATATTGGGCTCTGTGCCAACAGCTCAGAGCCTGGAGCTGTCTCCCTCTTTCTCTGCCCCTCTCCCACTTGTGCGCTCTCTCTCTCTCTCAAAAATAAATAAACATTAAAAAATTAAAATAAATAAATAAAATTTTAAAAAATAAAAAATAAAATTTGTACAGTATCAAGGAGGGAAGATTTTCCAAAGCCCACTTGAGTTGTGGTCATGGAAAATAAGGAAGAGTCAGCCACCACCCACTCCAAAGGTGGATCCACGGGTCTGGAGAAAATAGACCACAATGTTAATTCAATTAGCAGAACTAGACTGTAATCAGAAAAACTCTCCAGTGAAGAGAAGGAAACTTCATTATGTCTGCCCTTCAGGATATCAGTATCACTCTAAGAGCCACTGCCTGCAGTTGGTCTCCATTCTTTCTTTTTCTGAGTGCCAGTGTTTATTGTAGCTATTCCGCACCTGCTCTACCATGACTTGTGGCGTGGGGCGGGGGGAGGCAGAGAGGAGCCACATCTGCAACCAAGGGAGAAGACATCAAATAACTCTGAGATTTTGGTTTGAACTTGATGCAAGGACTAGATGAGAATCTGAGTTTTCTCACTTAGCAGTGAGTGTGTTACACCTGTGTGAGTAAAAATAGAATGAATATTTGGTGACTAAAAAGGTAGACTCCAGTAGAGGCCATATCACGTGTTCAACAAACTCATTTCATTTTCGTTCTGAACATACAGCTGAACTACACTTCCTAGTCTTGGCTGTGATTAGGTGCACAGCAAATCTATGACTGGGTTTTGTCCAACCATGAGTGAAGTGATTTATACCACTTTCAGGCCTGGCCCTATAAATATCCTGTGTAATCTCCAATGTTCTCTCTTGTCGTTTGTTTGTGAACTTCATGGTTCAAAATAAAAATCATAATGTAATTAGAAAACATAAATGAACAATAATGAAAGTATTGTTATATCAAAATCTGTGGGATCAATGAAAAGAAAAGAAAAAAATCCAAATCTGATCAAGATCTAACTACCAATTTATAGGAAACACAGAGGGATTGAGGAACACATTAAAAGATACCAGAGCGTGCACCTGGTTGGCTCAGTCGGTTAAGCATCCAAATTCGGCTCAGGTCATGATCTTGGGGTTAATGAGATTGAGCCCCTGTCAGGCTCTGTGCTGACAGCTCAGAGCCTGGAACCTGCTTCAGATTCTGTGTCTCCATCTCTCTCTTCCCCTACCCAACTCTTTGTCCCTCAAAAACAAATAAACATTGGAAACTCGAGGTCTTAAAAAAAAAAAAAAAAAAGACACCGTGAGGATGCAATCAGCAAAGGCAGACTATGGAAAACAATGGGGCAACCATCTAGTTTCTTCAACAAATAAACTTTAAAGAAACACCAAATTATGGTGGAACTATCCATTGATTAAAGAAGGTTTAAAAAGTCATAACAATATAATGGAGTATATGGATTTTATTTGGATTGCAATTCAAACAAGCCAACCATAACTTTCTCATTAAAAAATACGAGATAATCAGGAAAATGTGAAAATACTGAGTATTTCATAGTATTAAAGAATTATTTTTTTTAGCGTGATATGGTATGTGGTTATGTTTTTTTCAGTTTATTTATTTATTTTGAGAAAGAGAGAGCACAAGCAGGGTAGGGGCAGAGAGAGGGAGACAGGGAGAATCCTAAGCAGGCTCCACATGGTCCGTGTGCAGAGCCCGATGCAGGGCTGGAACCGACGAAACTGACAGATCAAAACCTGAGCCAAGGGGCGCCTGGGTGGCGCAGTCGGTTAAGCGTCCGACTTCAGCCAGGTCACGATCTTGCGTTCCGGGAGTTCGAGCCCCGCGTCGGGCTCTGGGCTGATGGCTCAGAGCCTGGAGCCTGTTTCCGATTCTGTGTCTCCGTCTCCCTCTGCCCCTCCCCCGTTCATACTCTGTCTGTCTCTGTCCCAAAAATAAATAAACGTTGAAAAAAAATTAAAAAAAAAAAACAAAAAACCTGAGCCAAAATCAAGTGTCGGACACTTAACCCATTGAGCCACCCAGGTGCCCCAGTATGTGGGTACTTATTTAAACAGGTATTTATCTTTAGATAAATGTGGAAATATATTTCATATGTAGATGAAGGAATATGATGTCTGGAATTTGCCTCACCATAATGTATGAGTGGCGAGTGGTAGTTCAGGGAGATGAGCAAGGGATACATGAGATTGGTCTGGCCATAATTGTTGAAGCTAGGAGATACATAAGGAGTCATTATAATATTTCTAACTTTACATATGTTTTGAAATTTCCATAATAAAATATATTTTATTTATTTTTTAAGTTTTGTTGTTTTTTTTTTTTTTTTTTTTAGTAATCTTTTCACCCAGCGTGGGGCTCGAATTCATGACCCCAAGATCAAGAATCACACACTCTTCCAACAAAGTCAGCCAGGAGCCTCAATAAAATATTTTATTCATTTATTTTTTAATTTGTTTAATGTTTATTTTTTTTTGAGAGAGAGAGAGAGACACAGACCATGAGTGGGGAAGGGACAGAGAGAGAGGGAGACACAGAATCTGAAGCAGGCTCCAGGCTCTGAGCTGTCAGCACAGAGCCTGATGTGGGGTTCGAACTCCTGAACTGTGAGATCATGACCTGAGCCAAAGTGGGATGCTCAACTGACTGAGCCACCCAGGCATCCCACAACAAAATATTTTTTAAAACAATTTTTAAATAAATACACTGTTTATCCAGCAATTATACTCACATAGATATATTTACACATGTACACATGTACAATATAATGATCTTTTGTAAGAACAAATGATGGGGGGAAATAATTTTAATCAGAACAGTGATGGTGGAAAAAAACGATGGAATGTTCCTAAATAATATGCAACCATAAAAACAAAGGACGGGGCGCTGGGTGGCTCAGTTGGTTAAGCATCCTACTTTGGCTCAGGTCATGATCTTGAAGTTAGTGAGTTGAGTCCAACGTCGTGCTTTGTGCTGATAGCTTGGAGCCTGGAGCTTGCTTCAGATTCTGTGTGCATGTGTGTGTCTCCCTCTCTGTCATTCTCCATTCATGTTCTCTCTCTCTCTCTCTCTCTCTCTCTGTGTCTCTCTCTCATAAATAAACATTAAAAATTATTTAAAAAAAACAAAGGAGAAAGCCCTATATGTACTGCCTTTGAAAAGTCTCTAAGGGGAATATAATTCCTCTTTTTTTTTTTTTTTTTAATTTTTTTTTTTTCAACGTTTATTTATTTTTGGGACAGAGAGAGACAGAGCATGAATGGGGGAGGAGCAGAGAGAGAGGGAGACACAGAATCGGAAACAGGCTCCAGGCTCTGAGCCATCAGCCCAGAGCCTGACGCGGGGCTCGAACTCACGGACCGCGAGATCGTGACCTGGCTGAAGTCGGACGCTTAACCGACTGGGCCACCCAGGCGCCCCTATAATTCCTCTTTATTAAGGGGAATAACAACAACCTGTGGAACAGAGTGTTTTTAATATCCTATATTTCCATGTGAATAAAGAGAACAGGGAAAAAGATTCTCTAGTCTTGTAAGCCACAAATAAAGGGTGGAAGGACACATGAAAAACTAAGAGTGAGGTTACCTGTGGAAATGGGAACTGAACACGTGGGAGGTAAGTTCAGGAGGGTGAATTTTCATTGTGCACCTTTTTATACTTTTTTTAATCATGGGGAAGTATTATCCATTTTGAAATTATATAAAAAATTTAAAATAACCACAAAAAGGGGAGCTTGGGTGGCTCAGTTGGTTAAGCATCTGACTCTTGATTTCGGCTCAGCAAAATCATGATCCTAGCATAGTAGGATCCAGCCCCATGTTGGGCTCTGGGCTGAGTGTAGAGCTTGCTTAAGATTCCCTCTCTCCCTCTGCCCCTCTCCCTCACTTGTGTTATCTCTTTCTCTAAAATAAAATAAAATAAAATAAAATAATAATAATAAAATAACCATAAACAACTTATAATACCTAAAGTAGTACTCGGTGAGAAATTTATAAGAGCTATATTATATAAAAGGAAAAGCCAAAAATGAATGAGCTAAGCATTATTTCAAGAAGTTGAATCCAGTTATAAAATAAATAAGATAGATAGATAGATAAATAAATAAATAAATAAATAAGCAAGAAAGCCCTGGGGATATAATGTATAGCAGAGTACATATAGTTAATAATATTGTATTATAAACTTGAAAGCTGCTGCTGAGAATAGATCTTAAAATTCCCATCACAAGAAAAAATTTGAAACTACGTGTTGTGATAAGTGTTATAACTAGACTTATTGTGGTGATCACTTCATAATATATACAAATATTGAGCCATTATGTTTTATACCTAAAACTAATATGACGTTATATGTCAATTATATCTCAATTTAAAAAGTTGAATAAAGAACATCAAATTAAGCTGCACAAAAAAGTGGAAGGAAAGAAAATAAAGATTAGAGTGGAAATAATTCTAAAATGTGTCTGGAACCACAAAAGACCCCAAATAGCCAAAGTAATCTTGAGAAAAAAGAACAAAGCCAGAGGTATCATGCTCTTTGCTCCCAAACTATATTACAAAGCTATAGTAATCAAAATGGTATGGTATTGGCATAAATACACCGATACATCAATGAAACAGAATATAGAGCCCAGAAATAAATCCACATGTATACAGCCAATTAATTTATGACAAAGAAGCCAAGAATACACAATGGAGATAGGACAGTCTCTTCAATAAATGGTGTTGGGAAGACTGGACAGTTACATGCAAAAGAATGAAACTAGATCACTATCTTACACCATACATAAAAATTAACTCAAATTGGATTAAAAACTTGAATGTAAAACCTGAAATCATAAAACTTTTAGAAGAAAACAGGCAATAAGGTCCCTGACATCAGTTTTGGTGTTGAATTTTTGGACCTGACTCCAAAAGCAATGGCAACATAAGTAAAAATAAACAAGTGGGACTATATCAAGCTAAAAAGTTTCTGCAGAGCAAAGGAAACCATCAACAAGATGAAAGGCAGCCTATGGAATGGGTGAAAATATTTGCAAATCGTGTATCTGATAAAGGGGTGTTGAACTTAAAAATAAAACACTCATTTACCAGCCAAAAAAAAAAAAAGGCTTATTCAGGAAATAGCAGAGAATTGCAATTCAGAACAAGAAAGCTATGGTAAAAACTGTATGCTAGTCCAAGAAACAAAGGAGAGTAATGTTATTTTTTGGAGAAGAAGAAAGAAGTTGGGAGAAGTTGTTTTTAACAAAAATCCATTGGAGAAAGGGGAGAGTTTGGGGTGATGTTTGTTTCTCATTGGCTGAGTTGCTGGGGCAGGCAATTTCTTGCAGGAGTTGCACCTCACATCTTTTCCTGTTGGGTCCTGTAATTGATGATTCTTTCCTGTTGACCTCTGTTGAGGGTCTGTAATGGAGGTTCTTGAGATTGAGAGGTATGGCATGAGAGCTCCCCCTTCTGGCCTCCCAACTCCACTTTAAGAAAGTTTCCCTTGATTAATTTTCACATTTCCCCCTTTTGATCAAGATCTTTGCCTGAAAACATTGGTGATAAAGACTCAGGTTTTCTTAATTTAGTGGCCTTTTGTCCCTCAATGCCAGGAAGGACCTTTCCTAGGTGTCATGTCCCACAGTAGAGGGAAATTGTATGGATTGGAAACCTACTGAGGTGAGGTCACATTCAAGT
The DNA here is from genome assembly GCF_007474595.2 of Lynx canadensis. Classification (NCBI taxonomy): domain Eukaryota; kingdom Metazoa; phylum Chordata; class Mammalia; order Carnivora; family Felidae; genus Lynx; species Lynx canadensis. The sequence continues at coordinate 83,453,524 of NC_044309.1, read as the reverse complement.
AACAAGCAGGGGTAGGAGAGAGAACTCTCAGGCACTTCCCATCTGTAGTCCACATTTACCAAGATCGCAAGCACTGGAAATCATCTCCTTCTTGGGTACACTGTTTACAAAGTTTTTACAGGCAACAAGTACAGAATCAAAAGTAATACAATTGCAAATTGTCTGATGGTTCTAAACCAGGACCCGAGGACTGAAAGTAGCCAACTGAAAACATTTATTGGCACTTATTCTGACTTTGGAGAGAAAAGTTCTCCCTACAGAGGCAAACCTGGAGTCATGCATGTCTCCTGAAACTCCCTGTTGAAAGTGAACAGGAAAACAGAATAGTGAATGTTATGAAAGCACACTGAAAGAATTAACCAAGTGCATTTGGAGAGGTACAGTGCAGGAATAAACATGAAGCAATAACTGATGAACTTTTTGCCAAACCGCAAACTTCAAAGATGTTTTGAACAGTACGATTATCTCAAAAGAATCATTTGGAACCATATGTGTTATCAAATAATATAGTCTGTAAAGTTGTAAATTCAGAAACCAAGAATTGAGTAAGAATCAAGGATCAACTAATAGTCCAGGTGAGAAAAGGAGACTTCTGTGAATCCTGAACCTTCTAACTGGCCTGGTCCAGATGTCTTGAGAAAGCTGTGTCATCAGATGCAGTCTGCTGCAATTCCAGGAAACCTTTACTTTCAGGTCACCAGCTGGTATGTGGGTCCAGTCAGGGTTTGGTGCTTTCTTCAGATGTATTATGCGAATCAAAGAGTCTATTCCCTAGAGTTTGGTGGCACAGGATTTGGTTAGCAGTACCTGATAAGGGCCTTTCCAGTGAGATTGAAAAGAGTCTTTTGGAAGTACCTTTTCCAATGACGAAATCTCCAGGTTGCAAGGTGTGATACTTAAGGTCTTTGTCTCCTGGGAGTGCACTGTGAAAATATTGCTCTACCAAAGCATAGTTATTTTAAACAGAACCAATTAGGCCTTCATGATATTGAAGTATATCTCTTCTTATCACTGGGGGTCAAAGGAGGCAGAGGTCAAGTGCATTGGACATCCTGTGACCATATCAAAGGGTGAGGGTCTATAAATTCCAAAAGGGTTAGATCTGAGCTATAGAAGAACCAATGGCAATGCTTTTGCCAAGGTATTTGGAGGGTCTCAACAAATTTTGCTAGTTCAGTCTTAATGGTGTAGTGTGTTTGACTAACCATGAGGACTGAAGACAGTATGCATAATGAAAATGTTGTAAAACTAGCCAAACCGCACAGATTTATCAAAGCACCTGAGCAGTAAAATGGATTCCCCAACCATTATGAAATTTGTGAGGGGTTCCCCAGTTAGAGATCATATTTTCGAACAGAATTTTAGCTACAGAAGGAGGAGTGGCCTGTCTAAAATGGAAAGCTTCAGTCCAGTGAGAAAACACACAAACTATAACTAAAATACATATGTATCCATGAGATGCGGGGAAACTGTATGAAAGACACTTGCAAAACCTCAAATGATCGATTGGGTGATTCAAAGTATCTGGAAGCAGAGTAACCAAGTTCCCTTAGATTATACTTTAGACAGATGGGACAAGTGAGGTAGGCATATTTTATGGCCTTATTAATATTTCTCAACCAATATTAGTCCGTGAATGCCATCATTTTGTCAGCAAACCAATGGTTTAATATATGTGCAGTGGTAAGTAGTGGAAATTTTAGAATTCTGGTGGGGTCAGACTGTTATTTGATCCAAACCAGAGTTTTCTCTTTTTATTGAACTAACAATTATTAGATTCTCAATATTGTTTTTCCTTTTCTGGGGCCAATTGTTGGGCATCTCTGGTCAATTTTTCCAAGTTATCATTTGGGAGAACATCCCTTTCGACTATGACAGAGGTTTCGCTATTGGCTTCCTTGAGAACAGCATTTTTGGTAGAAATATCAGCAAGGTGGTTTCTTTTGGTCTTCAGGGATTGGAAACTGGGATGCCCAGGAAACTTACTAATAGGCAGAGCCGCTACAAAGGCATCTAATAAATGTTGGACATAGCAGCCATCCTTAATTTTATCCCCATTGGAGGTAAGGAAGCCTTACTGTTTCTGTAACATTCCGAAGTCACGAACTACCCCAAAGACATGCTAACTATGGGTATAAATGTTTGCGGTTCTACCCCTGGGTAAGGTACAAACCCAAGTCAGGGCGTATAATTCAGCCTACTGAGCCAAAGTAGGTGAAGATAAAGGTGCTACCCCAGTGAATTCAAAAGGATTTGCAATAGCATATCCAGCATGATATTTACCATTTTAATCCTTTAAACAAGAACCATTGGTAAACCATGAAAAATCTGCTGTGGTTAGAGTTTCCTGTAGATTGTCACAGGGAGTCAAAAGGTGATCTGTAGGCATCACCAGTGAAGGAGAGGAGAACAGCAGGGTTAAGGTTATTGCACCGAGAAAGGGTTCTACGAGGAGCCATTGGCAGGAGAATGTCATAGGAGGTGAAATGACTGCGAAGTGCTAAGTGGAAGGAGAATTCAGGAGGACCTCTAAGGCATGGGGCACAAGGATGGTTAAAGGGGACCCTGCAATATTATTTCCTCAGTGGCCTTAACTGAAAGGACCATAACAGGAATGGCTCTGAGGCCAGTGGGTTGTCCCTGAACCACAGGGTCTAGTCGTTGACTATAATAAATACCCTATGGGGTTCTGATGGTCCCGTGTTCGGGGGTGAGTACTCCACGGGCATCCCTTTCCCTTTCACATACAAGGAAGAAAAAGGGAAATTAATAATTAGGATGTCTGAGGGCAGGGGACTTTGTTAGGTTTTTATTAAAGTCAAAATCTATGTCATTGCAGTCTTTCCAAATAATAAGGTCAGGTTTGTCTTTTTTTAGAAAAGCATACAGAGGTCAAGCCATAAGAGAGAAATTTGGAATCCAATTTCTACAGTAGCCAGTCAAGGAAACTTCATAATTGGTGCTTAGTTTTAGGTTTGGGGAAGTTCAGGATGTCATAAGGCCTACCTAGATCCAAATGTAGTTTTTGTTTCAAGATTAGATGCCCTAAGTATTGAACCTGAGTTTGAGGAAACTGAAATTTTTCTTTGGAGACTTTATGTCCCTTTAAGGACAGAGGGTTTTTTTTTTTTTAATAAGCTTATTTTTACTTATTTTGAAAGAGAGAATGAGCATGAGTGGGGGAGGGACAGAGAGAGAAGGACAGAGAGAATCTCAAGTAGGCTCTGCACTATCAGTAAGGAGCTTAACATGGGCTCAATCCCAGAAACCGCAAGATCATGACCTGAGCTGAAACCCAGAGTTGCTCGCTTAACCGACTGAGCCAGCCACCGAGGTGCCCCAAGGCCAAAAACTTTTAAGAGGTTGATGTTGTCTCCTGTGAGGAGGTTGGAGGAGGGCAACAGAGAAGCAAATAATCTACATATTGTAACAAAATACAGCCTGCAAAAAAAGTTTGTATCATACAAATCAGCCTTTGTGAAAAGCAAGCATTCTCTGTGTAATCCTGGGGCATTACCGTCCAGGTGTATTACTGTTCTTTCCAAGTGAAAGCAAAGACATACCAGCTTTTCTTATCACTGGAATACTAAAAATTACACTGCATACAGAAATTTCAACAAAAAGTTTGCTTCCATTGAGAATGTATGTATGGGGGTAGTGTATGGACGTCAGGAACAACAGGGTGCCAAGGGATAACAATGTTATTTATTGCTCAGAGGTCCTGGACCAACCTTCATCATCAGCTCCTGGGTTTTGTCACAGGTAAAATGGGGGTATTACAGGGACTAGAGCAGCAGATAAAGAGGGTCTTATAATCTTATAATCTTATATTCTTCTATTTTATAATCTTATAATCTTCTATTACAAGCTTGATGGCTTGAAGAGTTTTTCAGTGTATAGGCTATTGATTTATTCTGGGGAGAGGTTTTGAGGGATCTCTTTGAATCTTGATGGGATGTGTACTGTGGATTTTGCCCATATCAGTTGAAGGTTTGCCCATAAAGAGCATGGTAGCTCAGACAATAGGGACAAATGATCAGTGTCCCCAGACTCCCCTATAGTGTTGACAGACAGAGCAGATGTCAAAGGGTCACCTAATTCACCTAATTGGAAATTTTAATTACGACTGTCAAATTCTAGAGAAAGATATCCTTGCATATTTTTCTATTAAATCTTGGCTCAATAAATAAGTAAAGGTGGAGGAACTAAGAAGAAATAGTGGGTGTCTCCCACAAGGAGCTCCCTAAAGAAAAGGGAAAAGGTTTAGAGACAGTAACCTGCTGTGGTTTATTAGAGATCCCCACTGTTTGAACCAAATTTGGTACTCCAAGGCAGGGGCTGCTTAGCAATGGGGTTGAGCACTGAGAGTACAGCTCCAATGTCAGTACAGAGAGAGATTCATTCCCAACCTGGAGAGTAGCTTCCCCACACCCATTAAAAGGAGGATTGGGAAAAGCCCCAGTAGTTCCTCAGAGCCCCATCGTGAAGAATTAGGAGGACATTGGAAAAGCTGGCTAGAGGGCTAAAGGTGCCTGGAGTGCTTAAGTTTGCGACAATCTTTTTCCCCAATGTGCTGGCTCTCTGCGATGATAGCAGAGACCATGAGGTTTTCATTTTGTTTAGGGGCTTCCATTTACCAGAATTGAAAATTAAGAATTTTAAGCAGTGTTTCTTTTAGGTGTCTCATCTAGGATATGAGTGACCTGGTTTGTCAAATTAGATAAATCTGGAGTGGACATAGTTCCCCATTCCATCCTGATTCTTTTAGCTAAAAGAGAAAGCTCTTAGCTCAGCCCACTAATAAACATGGAGTTAAAGGCTACCAGAGTGGATTCAACATCCAAAGGAAGACCAGAATTTTTGTTGAAAACAATCTGCAGTTGATTATAATAGTCATAAACAGGCTCATCAGATTTTTGTGTGCAAGCTTGAATTTTGTTCCAATAAATGGCCTTAGGAAAAACTATCACAATTGCTCGGTGGAAATTTTCAGCTAGTGTTCTAATTTTTGCTCAAAGTTAGAGGCTTGTTTTTCTTTTCTTTTCTTTTTTTATTTAAATTCAAGTTAGTTAACATACAGTGTAGTCTTGGCTTCAGAGTAGAACAGTGATTCATTTCTTACATATAACACCCAGTGCTCATCCCAAAAATGCCCTCCTTAATACCCATCACCCATTTAAGCCATCTCCCCACCCACCTCCCCTACAGCAGCCCTCAGTTTGTTCTCTGTATTTAAGAGTCTTTTATGGTTTGCCTCCCTTTCTGTTTTTATCTTATTTTTCCTTCCCTTCCCTTATGTTCATTTGTTGTTTCTCAAATTCCACATATGATTTCACTCATATGATATCTGTCTTTCTCTGATTGACTTATTTTGCTTAGCATAATACACTCCAGTTCCATCCATGTTGTTGCAAATGACAAGACTTCATTCTTTTTCAACACCGAGTAGTATTCCATTATATATTAATTATTATTAATATATAATATATAATATTAATATTAATTATATTAATTAATATATAATATAATATTGATTAATTTATTGATTAATATTAATATAATATAATTATTAATTATATTAATATTATATTATATAGTGATGTAATATAATATTAATATATAATATATAATAATATATAATATATATAATATATAATATATATATAATATAATATATATTGGGCTGTTTCCATAGTTTGTTGTTTATAGTGCTGTGTCCCTTCGAATCAGCATTCCTTTATTCTTTGGATAAATACCTAGTAGTGCAATTGCTGGGTTGCAGGGTAGTTCTATTTTTAGTTTTTTGAGGAACCTCTATACTGTTTTCCAGAGTGTCTGTACCAGTTTGCATTCCCACCAGCAGTGCAAAACGGTTCCCCTTTATCTGCATCCTCACCAACATCTGCTGTTTCCTGAGTTGTTCATTTTAGTCATTCTGACAGGTGTGAGGTGGTATCTCATTGTGGTTTTGATTTGAATTTCCTGGTGGTGAGTGATGTTGAGCATCTTTTCATGTGTCTGTTAGCCATCTGGATGTCTTCTTTGGAAAAGTGTCTGTTCATGTCTTCTGCCCATTTTTTCACTGGGTTATTTGTTTTTTGGATATTGAGTTTGATAAGTTCTTTATAGATTTTGGATACTAACCCTTTATCCAATAAGTCATTTGCAAATATCTTCCATTGGTTGCCTTTAGTTTTGTTGATTGTTTAGTTTGTTGATTGTTTCCTTCACTGTGCAGAAGCTTTTTCCCTTGATGAGGTCCCAATAGTTCATTTTTGCTTTTATTTCCCTTGCCTCTGGAGACATGTCAAGTAAAAAGTTGCTGCAGCTGAGGTCAAAGTGGTTGCTGCCTGTTTTATCCTGTAGGATTTTGATGGTTTCCTGTCTCACATTTAGGTCTTTCAGCCATTTTTTTTTTTTTAACATTTATTTATTTTTGAGACAGAGAGAGACAGAGCATGAACGGGGGAGGGTCAGAGAGAGAGGGAGACACAGAATCGGAAACAGGCTCCAGGCTCTGAGCCATCAGCCCAGAGCCCGACGCGGGGCTCGAACTCACGGACCGCGAGATCGTGACCTGGCTGAAGTCGGACGCTTAACCGACTGCGCCACCCAGGCGCCCCTTTCAGCCATTTTTTAAATTTATTTTTGTGTATGGTGTAAGAAAGTGGTCCAGTTTTATTCTTCTGCATATCACTGTCCAGTTCTCCCAGCACCATTTGCTGAAGAGACTGTCTTTTTTCCACTGAACACTCCTTCCTGCTTTGTCAAAGATTAGTTAGCCATATATTTGTGGGTCCATTTCTGGGTCCTCTATTCTATTCCACTGATCTACCTGTTTTTGTGCCAATACTATACTGTCTTGATTATTGTAGTTTTGTAATACAGCTTAAAGTCCAGAATGCTGATGCCTCCAGCTCTGGTTTTCTTTTTCAACATTACTTTGGCTACTTAGGGTCTTTTCTGATTCCATAAATTTTAGGATTGCTGGTGTTATTTTGATAGGGATTGCATTGAATATGTAGATTGCTTTGGGTAGTATCGACATTTTAACAATATTTGTTCTTCCAATCCACAAGCACGGAATGTTTTTCCATTTCTTTGTGTCTTCTTCAATTTCTTTCATAAGTTTTCTATAGTTTTCAGCATATAGATCTTTTACCTTTTGAGCTAGGTTTATTCCTAAGTATTTTATGGGTTTTGGTGCAATTGTAAATGGGATCAATTCCTTGATGTTTCTTTCTTCTGCTTCACTATTGGTGTATAGAAATGCAACAGATTTCTGTACATTGATTTTATGTCCTGCGACTGTTGAATTCATGTATCAGCTCTAGCAGTTTTTTGGTGGAGTCTTTCAGGTTTTCCATGTAGAGTATCATGTCATCTGTGAAGAGTGAAAGTTTGACTTCTTCCTTGCCAATTTGGATGCCTTTTATTTCATTTTGTTGTCTGATTGCTGAGGCTAGGAATTCCAACACTATGTTGAACAAAAATAGTGACAATGGACAACCCTGTAGTGTTCCTGACCTTAGGGAGAAAGCTCTGAGTTTTTCCCCGTTGAGGATGATATTAGCTGTGGGTCTTTCATATATGGCCTTTATGATCTTGAGGCTTATCCCTTCTATCCCTACCTTCTTGAGTTTTTTTTTTTTATCAATAAAGGATACTGTATTTTGTCAAATGTTTTTTCTGCATGTATTTACAAGATTATATGGTTCTTGTCCTTTCTTTTATTAACGTGGTGTATCATGTTGGCTGATTTGTGAATATTGAACCAGCTCTGTAGCCCAGGAATAAATCCCACTTGGTCCTGGTAAATAATTATTTTAATGTACCATTGAATTCAACTTGCTAGTATCTTGTTAAGAATTTTTTCATCCAGGTTCATCAGGGATATTGGCCTGTAATTATCCTTTTTAGTGGGGTCTTCGTCTGGTTTTGGAATCAGGGTAATGCTGCTTTATAGAATGAGTTTGGAAGCTTTCCTTCCATCTGTATTTTTTGAACAGTTTGAAGAGAATAGGTATTAACTCCTTCAAATGTCTGGTAGAATTCCTGGGGGAAGCCATCTGGTGCAGGACTCTTACTTTCTGGGAGATTTTTGATAACCAATTCAATTTCTTTGCTGGTTATGGGCCTGTTCAAATTTTCTATTTCTTCCTGTTTAAGTGTCTAGGAATTTGTCCACTTCTTCTAGATTGTCCAATTTGTTGGCATATAATTTTTCATAGTATTCTCTTATTTAACCGTATTTCTGTGGTGTTGGTTGTGATCTCTCCCCTTTCATTCATGATTTTATATATTTGGGTCCTCTCGCCCTTCTCTTTGAGAAGTCTGGCTAGGGGTTTATCAATTTTGTTTATTCTTTCAAAAAACCAGCTCTTAGTTTCATTGATCTGTCTTACTGGTTTTTTTTATTCTACCATTTATTTCTGCTTTAATCTTTATTATTTCCCTTCTTCTTCTGGCTTTGAACTTTATTTGCTGCTCCTTTTCTAGCTCCTTTAGGTGTAGGGTTAGGTTGTGTATTTGGGACCTTTCTTGCTTCTTGAGATAGGCCTGAGTTGCAATGTATTTTCCTCTTAGGACTGCCTCTGCTGTATCCCATGGAGTTTGGACCATCATGTTTTCATTTTCATTTGTTTCCATGTGTTTTTTAATTTATTCTATAATTTCCTAGTTAACCCATTCATTCTTTAGTAAGATGTTCTTTAACCACCATGGATTTGAGGGCTTTCCAAATTTTTTCTTGTGGTTGATTTCAAGTTTCATAGCATTGTGATCTGAAAATATGCACGGTATGATCTTGATCTTTTTGTACTTGTTGAGGGCTCATTTGTGACCCAGTATGTGATCTATCCTGGAGAATGTTCCATGTGCATTTGAGAAGAATGTGTATTCTGCTACTTTAGAATGAAATGTTCTGAATATATATGTTAAGTCCATCTGGTCCAGTGTGTCATTCAGAGCCATTGTTTCCTTGTTGATTTTCTGCTTAGATGATCTGTCCATTGTTGTAAGTGGAGTACTAAAGTCTCCTACAATAATGGTATTATTATCAATGAGTTTGCTTATGTTTGTGATTAACTGTTTTATATATTTGGGTGCACTCACATTAGGGGCATAAATATTTACAATTTCTAGCTATTCTTGATGGATAGAACCCTTAAATATTATATAATTTCCTTCTTCATCTCTTGATACAGTTTTTGTTTTGAAATCTAGTTTGTCTGATATAAGTATGGCTACTCCATCTTTCTTTTGACATCCCTCAGCATGCTAGATGGTTTTCCATCCCTTCAACTTCAATCTACAGGTGTTCCCAGGTCTAAAATGAGTCTTCTGTAGGCAGCATATAGATGGATCTTGTTTTGTTATCCATTCTGATACCCTCTGTCTTTTGATTGTGGCATTTAGTCCATTTACATTCAGAATGATTTTTGAAAGATATGAATTTTGTGCCACTGTGTTATCTGAAGATTTCATGTTTCTGATGATATTCCTCGATCCTTGTAGTCTTTGATGCTTTGCACTCTGAGAGTACCCCTTAGAATTTCTTGCAGGGCTGGTTTAATAGTCATGAACTCCTTTCATTTTTGTTTGTCTAAGTAGGTCTTTATCACTCCTTCTATTCTGAATGACAGCCTCGCTGGATAAAGGATTCTTGGCTGCATATATTTTCTATTCAGCACATTGAATATTTCCTGCCCCTCCCTTCTGGCTTGCCAAGTTTCAGTGGACAGGTCTGTTAATACCCTTTTGTGCCCACCCTTGTAGCTTAAGTCCCATTTGTCCCCAGCCGCTTTCAGAATCCTCTCTTTGTTTTTTGTATTTTGCAAGTTTCACTATGACATGTCATGGTGCTGACCTGTTTTGTTGATTTTGAAGAGAGTTCTCTGTGCCTCTTGGACTTGGATGTCTGTTTCCTTTCCCAGATTAGGCAAGTTCTCAGCTATAATTTGTTTAAATAAACCTTCTGTCCCTTTTTCTCACTCTTCTGGAACTCCTATGATATGTATATTGTTTCATTTCATGGAATCACTTAAATCTCTAATTCTCCCCTTGTGATCTAGTAATTTCCTTTCCCTCTTTCTTCAGCTTCATTATTTTCCATAACTTTAGCTTCTATTTTACCTATTCTCTCCGCTGCTTCTTCAATCCTTGCTGTCACTGTATATAGTTTATCTTGCATCTCAGTTATAGCATTTTTAAATTCATCCTGACTAGTTCTTAGATCTTTGATGTCTGCATCAAGGGTTTCTCTGGTGTCTTCTATGGTTTTCTCAAGCCCAGCTATTGGTCTTATGACTGTTGTTCTAAATTCTTGTTCAGATATGTTGCTTATGTTTTGAGCAATTCTTTGGCTGTGATCTCTTCTTGGCCTTTCTTTTGGGGAGAATTCCTCCATCTTGTCATTTGGGCTCAGTTTCTGTCTTTTGTGTATTTTAAAAGCTTGTTATATATCCTGCACCTGAGAGTAATGCTATATTAAAAAGGGGTCGTGCACTGTCCAGGGCTTGGCACTTCAGGAAGTGTTTCTGGGTGTGTTGCATGCACTCTGTTGTGTTTTGGCTTCTCTATCCCACTGGTCAGTCCTCCGAAGAGCCCCTCCTTGCTTGCAGTGGTGGATTGTTTGGACCTTTAACTAGGTGAGCTTTGATTTGTTTGTTGAGGGGCTCCTGGGTGGCTCAGTTGTTTAAGCGTCCAACTTCAGTTCAGGTCATGATCTCACAGTTCATGGGTTCAAGCTCCACGTCAGGCTCTGTGGTAACAGCTCAGAGCCTGGAACCTGCTTTGAATTCTGTGTCTCCCTCTTTCTCTTCCCCTTCTCTGCTCTATTTTTCTCCCTCTCTGTCTCTAAAAAATAAATAAAAAACATTGATTTGTTTGTTGAAGTAACCCTGGGGAAAAAAGGGGATGCCGATCCCATAAAAAGAGAAAAAGGAAAAGGGAGAATAGAAAACCAAACAGAGAATAAAAAAACTGTAAGTCTGATTCCAAGGAAAGAGAAAGGTAAAACAAAGAGGAAAAAGAGCAGAAGAAAAGAGAAAAGATGGAAAAAGAATAGAATAAAAAAGCTTGATAAATATAATATATATATACATATGTATAATATATATATATATATAATAAGAAATAACAAAAAACAAATCAGAAACTATGAGCCTGATTCCAAAAGAAAAAGAAAAAATAAGAAGAGGGAGAGAAGAAAGAGAGAGAAAAGAAAAGAAAAGAAAAGGAAAAAAAAAGAAAAGAAATTTTGTCCGTGGGTGCCTGGGGCTGGTGGCTGTGCTGGTCTGGAGGAGAGGCCAGCTGCCTGGGGTCAGTCAGTCTCACTCCAGGCAATAAGCAGTTGCCATGCATGGAGGGGTGGGGTTTGGTGTAATCGGGTCCCACCTCCACTGGGGGCCACAGTGCTATTCTCTGAAGTCCCACCTTGTTGATGTTTGGGGGAAAATGGCATCATCCCAATCTCTCCTCCCCAGACTGGGTATCTCAACCCATGCTGTTCAGACAGCTCTCACAGAGAAGCAAAGGCAGTCAGCTTGCCCTGCTCCACAGTTCTGAGCCTTCTTGGCCAGCTGGGTTTCAAAACCAGATGTCTTAAAGGACCCAGCATGGTGCGGCTCCTCTCCCCTGTTCTGGGGTAGAGCCTCTTCACCGTGCTGATGAAAAGCCTTCGGCTGGCACCTGCAGGGTCTTTTGTCCTTGGGGAGGCATATACTCTCTTCCCACAGTACTCCAGGAAGTGGACTGTTCTCTACCAGTACACCCTGGAGATTGCAACACCTTGCTATGTACTCTGGGGTCGCTTCCTCCTCCCCAGGAGTGCGCCCCATGCTCCACTCCCAGAAAGTCACACACTTCTGAAACCTCTGAGTTTCAGCTCCAAAGGCTGTTTGCAAAATAGAAACTGGCACTCTCTCTGTACTTCTTCTTCCCCAGTCTGTGGTCCAGAAAGGTTTTCCTCTTGTGATAACTCAATGCCACACTTTCACAACCCCTCTTTCTTTCTCTCCCTTTTGTCTCTCCACAGAGGGGGTTCCCTCCCCTCCATGGCTATGTCATTTTATCTCCCCAAATTAGATACACACACCTCAATCCTGCCAAGGTGTCCTCTCCAACTGTGGAGATCCTGCCACTCCACAGGATTGATTTCCTGGGTGTTCCAAGTGATCTGACCTAAACACAGCTGTTTGAGGGACAAGGAAAATCCCGGTCCTCCTCCTTCACCATCTTTGTAAAAAAAACTCTAGAGGCTTGTTTTTCTAAATCTTATTCAGGATGTTCCCATTGGGCAAGTTTGGCCTGGCCCTCACCAACAAGCGCATGGACTAACTGATAGAAATCTGAGAAACCAGGTTGGTAAATTTGAATAACTATGTTGAATTCTCAAGCAAACCTATGGGGGTCCTCATTCACTTTAGGAAAGTCCTTAATTGTGACTCATAATTCAGCTTTAGTCCAGGGAACATAAGAAATTGGGGGCTTATTTGGACCCTCACGATACTTAATTTTAAAGGAACAGGTTCAGGGCACCTGAGTGGCTCAGTTGGTTGAGCATCAGACTTTTGATTTCAGCTCAAGTCATGATCTCAAAGTTTGTGAGATGGAGCCATGCATAGGGCTCTGCAGAACCTGCTTGGGATTCTCTCTCTCTCCTTCTCTGTCTCCCCCTCTACCACTCGAGTTCTCTCCTCTTTCTCTCTCTTTCAATAAAAAAATAAACATTAAAAAAATAGGGACAGATTCTGGAGTGCCTGGGCACCTGGATGGCTCAGTCAGTTAAGCATCTGATTCTTGATTTCAGCTCAGGTCATGATCTCATGCTTGTGAAATTGAGCCCCAAGTTGGGCTCCATGCTGAGCATGGAGCCTGCTTGAGATTCTCTCTCTTTCTCCCTCTGCCCCTCCCCAATTTGTGCTTGCACATGCTCTCTCTCTTTCTCTTTCTCTCTAAAAAAAACCCAAAGGGACAGTTTCTGATAAGTTCAGAGGAATAAGAAGGGAGAGAGGTTCAGGGAAAAGGGGAAGTTCGGTGACAGAATTAGAATGGGGAAACCGAGTGTCTAGAGGCGAAGGTGGTGCAGAAGGGAAGGTGGGTGCTCAGCACCTAGAGGTGCAGCCTGAGCACGTGATGGCTGCTGTGTGTTTAGAGATAAAGAAAAGGAGGGAGGGGAAACAAAGACTTCAGAAGCCTTTTTGTCTTTCTTTGTGTTTGCTTGCCTCGGTTAATCTAGAAATTGTATTTTGCAGAGAGGCAATTTTAGATTCCTGATAACTTTTGGAAGCTTCAAAATACCAGTCAAAACAGGCGTCCTGTTCAGTTTCAACAATTCTAGAGTTTAGGGAGATAGAAATTTCCACATAATGGCCATTGGTGTTCCTAACTTACTATTAGTTCAGTTGGTCCATTTAGTTAGAAATGTACATGAAAGAACACCAGTTGTTTTATTTAGTTTAGTTTTTTTTTTAAAGTAATCTCTACACCTAACATGGAGTTAGAACTCATGACCCCAAATCAAGAGTCACATGCTCTACTGACTGAGCCAGCCAGGTGTCCCAAAATACCAGTTTTTAAACGTAAAACCAGCTTGGGTCCCAAAAGGGACCCTCAAAGCATTTCGGTGACTAGGATATCTAATTTATTAGAGGGTTATCTGTAGAGCAAAAAGAAAAATTTCTTAATAGCACTGTTCCGATCCTGGTGCCAAAAGGACACTCTTAGAAAAGACAAAGCCTTAAACAGACCCTGAATAAAGCTTGTAGAGATCAAAACACAGAAAGAGCAGAGCTTGAGACCCACAGGAGACTCACCCTCAAACTCCAGGGCGGGCGAGAAAGCAGAGAGCTCAATTAGCTTTGTTGGTACTGGCACCTACTTCCTTACCAGCCTTGGAGCTGTTGGGGGTCTTCTCTGGATCCCACTTCTGATCATCAAGTGATGTTGAGCTTAAAAATAAAACAGTTATTTTACCAGTGAAAATGGATTTACTCAGGAATAGCAGAGAATTGCAGTTTGAGACAAACAAGCTATGGCAAAAGCCATAAGCTAGTCCAGCAAACAAAGAAGTATAGAAAAGAAGGAGGAAGTTTATAAGTAGACAAATTTTATAGGGTCACTTCCCATGATAGGACTGAGTGAATTCAAGAGAAAATTCTCCCTTCCATCCAGATAAAATGATAGATAATATCTTCCAAATATGCATTAAAGAGAAAACCCATGATAAAAAATCAAAGCCAAAACCAAAATAAGCATCTCTTTGAACTGGAAATGGAAGTATGAGGGCTGGGGGCTGAAACCCCAGGAGAAAGAAATAGCAGCTCAGGAACCAGCTCTTTGGAGAATTCACTGGATATTCTGCTGTATGACAGGTGGTTGTATGAAGTGTGGTGGCTGGGCTCTACCCATTAAGAGCTGCTTTCCTGGAGTGACTGCAAAAAGACTAGGCTAGCCAGCTCTCTAGACTACCATCTGAATTAGACCACACCTGCAGCTGGCTAGAGATAGGATCAACAACATCACCTGTGGATCGGATCCCTGTGTGTTCAATGTAAAGTCTGGCTCTGGAGAGGGGAGACAGTCACAAAACCACTCACTGTGGAGACATGCAGCAAGGAGAGTGGGAAGCCTACAACTCCAACATGGACTAACATATTTGGCATCCATTACAACCCTTAACTACTGTTATCTGGTCCTGTAGCAGAAGCTGGGGTGCTAAAAACTACATTTCTCTGAATTCCTTGCAACTAGTGTTCCTTTATCAGCCAAATGCATGCCTAGGAAACCTGAAGTGATAGGCCTTAAATTGGGAGGGGAGGGATGACCCCAAATGGCGGGTGTCCGCTTTGTGGGATATGAATTGTAGTAGAGGCCAAGTAGCTTCCTGTTTTCGGAAGTTTGTTGCGGTTGTGACCTCAGTTTTGCTGATACCCAAAGAGCTGTGTGATTCTGGAGGCAGGAGGTGTTCCTAAAAGTTCTGCCTAAAGCAATGTTTTCAACTGAGTTTCTACTAGTATCTAGGGAAGGTCAGGTCTTTGTTACATAGGCTTGTTCTATTCACTGTAGAACATTTATCTTAACTGACACCTGTCCAATTGCCAGCAGCTTTTCCAGTCGTTGTGACCACCAAAAACGCCCCCACATGTTTCCAAAAGCCTATGGAAGGCACTATTACTCATATAAAAACCAACCCACAAACCCATATTGTATGCCACATTACACCCAGCAAGAACCCCTTAGAGTAGTGTCTCATCTACAATGAAACCTAACCAAGATACATACATGAGAAAGAAACTCTCAAAAAAGACAAACTAGCAAACTAAAACTTCAAAGCTCATCACAAAAATTAACACAATGACAGATAGGCAACAAACTCATTAAACAATAGAATTCACTCTAGAGTAAATGGAAGTCATAGAGACCCCCCAAAATATTTAAATAAATATATTTAATATCCTCAAAGATGAGGAAACTAAAGAGACATGAAAAATAAATGTAACAAACACTTCTTGATTGAAATTATTTTATTTTATTTTATTTTTTGTTCAATTACAAATTTTATTTAAACTCTGTTTTCAAAGATTTGGTATATCTCAACAATCTCAACAATTCCAGAAGTTCCAATGAAGGTTGGGACTTGGTCGCTTGCCAAAAAGAAGGGAGTGCTAAAAAAAAAAATCCAAAGACTTTTACTATAAAATATTATAGTTCCAGAATTTATTGACTGGGTTCTTAAGGACTTATATTATCACACTTGCTGATGGGCATGCCAACATCGAAACCAAGTCATGTTCCTTATTGGAACAACACATTTCCACTCTTCTTACATCATCAATGTGAGAGTTGTGTATTCAGTTTGAAAACCAATTAGGCTAAAAGACATAAAACCAAGTTGGAAAGGGATTAGACATATAGTAATTCGCTAAGTATAAGTCTGCTGATATAATATACAGATATAAATAATCTGAAGATCTTTATTTATCTTGACATTCATAAATGGATCACAAGTTATCAGTGCTGAGGCTGTGTAATAGCACAGGACTGTGAGTCAGTAACTGATTTTATGCCAGAAACCACAATTCATATGTGATATTGGAGACATTACTGATTAGAATGGAGATTAGGAAAATTCAGCCAAGTCACACAGAGAGACATGCAGATCTAAAAGACTAGCCATGCTCCCTTATGGGTATGTTGGACTTACATTTTGTGGAGTAGAATAAACTTAAACTCTGTTACTCTTTTTAGGCTCAAACTTATTAGATTAAGTCCAAATTCCTCCTTTATGTTTTATTTATTATTTTAATATAATTTATTGTCAAATTGGCTAACATCTCAGTGTGTAAATTATGTTCTTGGTTTTTGGGGTAGATTCTCATGGTTCATCGCTTACACACAACACCCAGTGCTCATCCCAACAAGTGCCCTTCTTGGGCATCACCCATTTTCTCCTCTTTCCCACACCCCTCCATCAACCCTCAGATTGTTCTCTGTATTTAAGAGTCTCTTATGGTTTGCCTCCCTCCCTCTCTGTTTGTAACTATTTCCCCCTCCCCTTCCCTCATGGTCTTCTGTTAAGTTTCCCAAGATCCACATATGAGTGAAAACATATGATATCTGTCTTTCTCTGACTGACTTATTTCACTCAGCATAATACCTTCCAGTTCCATCCATGTTGCTGCAAATGGCCAGATTTCATTCTTTCTCATTGCCAAGTAGTATTCCATTGTATATATAAACCACATCTTCTTTACCCATTCATCAGTTGATGGACATTTAGGCTCTTTCCATAATTTGGCTATTGTTGAAAGTGCTGTTATAAACATTGGGGTACATGTGCCCCTCTGAATCAGCACTCCTGTGTCCTTTGGATAAATTCCTACTAGTGCTCTT
Source organism: Lynx canadensis (assembly GCF_007474595.2). Classification (NCBI taxonomy): domain Eukaryota; kingdom Metazoa; phylum Chordata; class Mammalia; order Carnivora; family Felidae; genus Lynx; species Lynx canadensis. Next base: position 83,436,628 of record NC_044309.1, on the reverse strand, counting down.
GCTGGGTTGTAGAGTAGTTATATTTTTAATGTTTTGAGGAACCTCCACACTGTTTTCCAGAGTGGCTGTACCAGTTTGCATTCTCACTAACAGTGCAAGAGGGTTCCCTTTTATCCACATCCTTGCCAGCATCTGCTGTTTCCTGAGTTGTTAATTTTAGTCATTCTGACAGGTGTGAGGTGGTATCTCATTGTGGTTTTGATTTTTATTTCCCTGATGATGAGTGATGTTGAGCATTTTTTCATATGTCTGTTGGCCATCTGGATGTCTTCTTTGGAAAATTGTCTATTCATGTCTTTTTCCCATTTCTTCACTGGATTATTTGTTTTTTGGGTGTTAAGTTTGGTAAGTTCTTTATAGATTTTGGATACTAACCCTTTATCTAATAAGTCATTTGCAAATATCTTTTCCCATTCTCTCAGTTGCCTTTTAGCTTTGTTGATTGTTTCCTTTGCAGTGCAGAAGCTTTTTATCTTGATGAGGTCCCAATAGTTGATTTTTGCTTTTATTCCCTTGTCTTTGGAGATGTGTTGAGCAAGAAATTGCTGCGACTGAGGTCGAAGAAGTTGTTACCTGCTTTCTCCTCCAGGGTGTTGATGGTTTCCTGTCTCACACTTAGGTCTTTCATCCATTTTGGGTTTATTTTTGTGTATGGTGTAAGAAAGTAGTCTAGTTTCCTTCTTCTGCATATTGCTGTCCAGTTCTCCTAGCACCATTTGCTAAAGAGACTGTCTTTTTTCCATTGGATACTCTTTCCTGCTTTGTTAAAGATTAGTTGGCTATATATTTGTGGGTCCAATTCTGGGTTCTCTATTCTATTCCATTGGTCTATGCGTCTGTTTTTGTACTGATACCATACTATCTTGATGATTACAACTTTGTAGTAGAGGCTAAAGTCTGGGATTGTGATGCCTCCTGCTTTGGTTTTCTTTTTCAATATTACTTTGGCTATTCAGAGTCTTGGGGTTCCCTACGAATTTTAGGGTTGTTTGTTCTAGCTTTGAGAAGAATGCCAGTGCAATTTTGATTGGGATTGCATTGAATGTGTATATTCCTTTGGGTATTATTGACATTTTAACAATATTTATTCTTCCAATCTATGAGCATGGCATGTTTTTCCATTTCTTTGTGTCTTTTTCAATTTCCTTCATAAGTTTTCTATAGTTTTCAGCACACAGATCTTTTATATCTTTGGTTAGGTTTATTCCTAGGTATTTTACGGTTCTTGGTGCAATTGTAAATGGGATAAATTTCTTGATTTCCCTTTCTATTGTTTCATTATTGGTGTATAGAAATGCAACCGATTTCTGTATATTGATTTTGTATCCTGACACTTTGCTGAATTCATGTATCAGTTCTAGCAGCCTTTTGATGGAGTCTTTGGGGTTTTCCATGTAGAGTATCATGTCATCTGTGAAAAGTGAAAGTTTGACTTCTTCTTTGCCAATTTTGATATCTTTTATTCCATTTTGTTGTCTGATTGCTGATGCTAGGACTTCCAATAATATGTTAAACAACAGTGATGAGAATGGATGTCCGTATCGTGTTCCTGATCTCAGGAGGAAAGCTCTCAGTTTTTCCCCATTGAGGATGATATTAGTTGTGGGCTTTTCATATATGGCTTTTTTGATGTTTAGGTATGTTCCTTCTATCCTTCTATCCCACTTTCTTGAGGGTTTTTATTAATAAAGGGTGATGTATTTTGCCAAATGCTTTTTCTGCATCTATTGACAGGATTATATGGTTCTTATCCTTTATATTATTAATGTGATGCACCACATTGATTGATTTGCAAATATTGAACCAGACCTGCAGCCCAGGAATAAATCCCACTTGATCATGGTGAGTAATTCTTTTTATACGCTTTTGAATTTGATTTGCTAGTATCTTGTTGAGAATTTTTTTATCCATATTCATCAGGGATATTGGCCTGTAATTATCCTTTTTTGTGGGGTCTTTGTCTGTTTTGGGAATCAAGGTAATGCTGGCTTCATAGAATGATTCCAGAAGTTTTCCTTCCATTTCTATTTTTTTGGAACAGCTTGAGAAGGATGGGTATTAACTCTGCTTTAAATGTCTGGTAGAATTCCCTAGGGAAGCCATCTGGCCCAGGACTCTTATTTGCTGGGAGATTTTTGATAACCGATTCAATTTCTTCACTAGTTATGGGTCTGTTCAAATTTTCTATTTCTTCCCATTTGAGTTTTGGTAGTGTGTGGGTGTCTAGGAATTTGTCCATTTCTTCCAGGTTGTCCAGTTTGTTGGCATATAATTTTTCATAGTATTCTCTGATAATTGCTTGCATTTCTGAGGGATTAGTTGTGATAAATCCATTTTCATTTGTGATTTTATCAATTTGGGTCCTCTTTTCTTTTTGAGAAGTCTAGCTAGGGGATTATCAATTTTGTTATTTTTTCAAAAAACTAGCTCTTAGTTTATTGATCTGCTGTACTGGTGTGGTTTTTTTTGGATTCTATATTGTTTATTTCTGCTCGGATCTTTATTATTTCTCTTCTTCTGCTGGTCTTGGGGTTTCTTTTTTGTTCTGCTTCTAGTTCCTTTAGGTGTGCTATTAGATTTTGTATTTAGGATTTTTCTTCTTTCTTGAGGTAGGCCTGGATTGCAATGTATTTTCCTCTTAGGACTGCCTTTGTTGCATCCCAGACGGTTTGGACTGTTGTGTTTTCATTTTCATTTGCTTCCATATATTTTTAAATTTCTCTTTAATTGCCTGGTTGACTCATTCATTCTTTAGTAGGATGTTCTTTAACCTCCATGCATTTGGAGGTTTTCCAGACTTTTTCCTGTGGTTGATTTCAAATTTCATAGAATTGTGATCTGAAAATATGCATGTTATGATCTCAATTATTTTATATTTATTGAGGGATGTTTTGTGACCCAGTATGTGATCTATCTTGGAGAATGTTCCATGTGCACTCAAGAAGAATGTGTATTCTGCTGCTTTAGGATGAAAAGTTCTGAATATATCTGTCAAGTCATTCTGGTCCAGTGTATCATTCAGGGCCATTGTTTCTTTATTGATTTCCTGTCTAGATGATCTGTCCATTGTTGTAAGTGGAGTATTAAAGTCTCCTGAAATTACCGCATTCTTCCAATAAGATTGCTTATGTTTGTGATTAATTGTTTTATATATTTGGGTTCTTCTGAATTCAGTGCATAAATATTTATAATTGTTAGCTCTTCTTGATGGATAGATACCATAATTATAATGCCCTTATTCATCTCTTATTACAGCCTTTAGCTTAAAATCTAGTTTCTCTGATATAAGTATGGCTACTCCAGCTTTCTTTTGACTTCCAGTAGCATGATAGATCGTTCTCCATCCCCTCACTTTCAATCTGAAGGTGTGATCAGATCTAAAATGGATCTCTTATAGACAGCAAATAGATGGGTCTTGTTTTTTGATATATTCTGATACCCTATGTCTTTTGATTGGAACATTTAGTCCATTTATATTCAGCGTTATTATTGAAAGATATGGATTTAGAGTCATTGTATTATCTGTAGGTTTCATGCTTGTAGTGATGTCTCTGGTCCTTTGTGGCCTTTGCAACATTCCACTCAGAGTCCTTCTTAGGATCTCTTGTAAGGCTGGTTTAGTGGTGATGAATTCCTTCAGTTTTTGTTTGGGAAAACCTTTATCTCTCCTATTCTGAATGACAGGCTTTCTGTATAAAGGGCTCTTGGCTGCATATTTTTCACATTGAAAATTTCAGCACATTGAAAATTTCCTACCACTCCTTTCTGGCCTGCCAAGTTTCGATAAATAAGTCTGCTACTACCCTTATGTGTCTACCCTTGTAGGTTAAGGCCCATTTGTCCCAAGCTGTTTTCAGAATTCTCTCTTTATCTTGGTATTTTACCAGTTTCACTATGACATGTTGTGCAGAAGATAGATTCAAGTTACGTCTGAAGGCAGTTCTCTGTGCCTCCTGGATTTCAATGTCTGTTTCTTTCCCCAGATTGAGGAACTTCTCAGCTATGATTTGTTCAAGTACACCTTCCACTCCTTTCTCTCTCTCTTCTTCTGGAACTCCTATGATATGGATATTATTCTGTTTCATTGAATCACTTAGTTCTCTAATTCTCCCCTTGTGGTCTGGAAATTTTTTCTCTCTCTTCTTTTCAGCTTCATCTTTTTCCATAATTTTATCTTCTATCTCACTTATTCTCCCCTCTGCCACTTCTTCAATCCTCACTGTCACCGCCTCTAATTTATTTTGCACCTCATTTACAACATTTTTTAATTCATCATGACTATTTTTTATTTTGATTTCTGCAACAATAGATCTCTGCTGTTTTCTATGCTTTTTTTCAAGCCCAGAAATTAATCTTATGACTGTTATTCTAAATTCGTGTTCAGTTATATTGTTTATATCTGTTTTGATCAATTCTTTAGCTGTCATTTCTTCCTGGAATTTCTTTTGAGGAGGATTCTGTTTCATCATTTTGGCTAGTTGTCTGTACCTTATGAGTTTTAAAAGCTTGTTATGTGCCCTGCACCTGTGAGCACTACTATATTAAAGAGGTGTCATACACTGTTCAGGACCTGGCCCTTCAGGAGGTGTTTTTTGGAGTATGTTACTTGCTCTCTGTTGATGTGACTCTGGTTGCTTTATCTCCCTACTTGTACTGATGTTTTGGACCCTCCACCAGGTGTGCTTTGATTTTTTTGCTGAAGTAGCCCTGGAAAAGAAAACATACAAACAAAAATAAAAAACAAAAACAAAAACACCAGCTACAGCAAAACAATGGGGTGGTGGCATTGTTGATGGAAGAGGCCTTACCCCATACAAAGAGAGAAAGGACAGGGGTAGGAGTAAAAGAAAAGAAAATTGACCAGGCAGAGAAACTCTATGGCTTAACCCAGAGAGAAAGAAGGGAAGGGGAAATAAAAAAGGACATATAGAATAGGTATGAAGAAAATAGATTAAATATGTCTGCTTAAACAAACCAACAACCAGAATAACCAGACTAGAGGAGGGAAGAAATAAGGAGAAAAGGAAGAGGGGAAAAAATAATAGATCGATCGATCGATAGATAATAAGAATTGTCCAAGAATTAAATCAGGAAATGCAAAACCTCTAGGTGACTTGGAACCGGTGACAGCGCTGATCTGGAGGAGGGCTCCATCTGGTTGTCAGCAACAATCCCACTCCTGTAGACACGCAGTTATCCGGTAAGGAGGGGAGTGGTTTGGTGTAGGAGGGTCCCGCCTCCACTGTGGGCCCCACTGACTGATCCCTGAAGTCCTGCCTTGGTGGTGGTGGGGAGAAAAGTAATGACCCCCGGTCTCTCCTCCATGGACTGGGTGTCCCAAACCACTCTGTTCAGGCCGTCCTTGCAAGGCCATGGGCGCGAACGAGGTGGTTTGTCCCGCTCTGCCGACTCCCACGCCTCCCTGGCACTTGGCTGGGATTTAAACCCCGACGTCTTGAAGGGTCCTGCTCCGTGCTACCGGGTACTGAGGGGAGTGACGCTCCACCCCGCTGATATATGGTCTCTGGCAGGCACAGGCAGTCTTTGTTGTTTGAACGGTTATATACCTTCTTCCCATAGCACTTGAGAGAAGGGATCGCTTTCTCCCAGGGCGGACTGCACCTCTGAACTAGTTACTGAGCACAGGACTGGGTCCCCTCCTCCCCAGGTGCATGAACTAGGCAGCCAGCCCCAGTCTGGAGAAAGCCCCACAGTTAGAGATTGGATCTTTCTCTGTCCCAGTCCGTGGTTTTTCTTTTGTCCAGATATAGTCCCATGTTTCCCCAGCCTCTTTTTCTCTTCCCTTTGTCTCTCCACATAAGGGGATCCCTCCCTTCTGTGCCTACATGGCCTGTTTTATCTCTCCCAGTTCACAATCACCCACCTATGGCCCTCCAGGTTGTCCCCGGGGGTCCCTGGAGACATCTTTGTCACTCTGAGGCCCAGACTCTTGGAATTCAAAGTCCTTTGGCCTCAACACTGCTGTGTTTGAGGGACGAGGGAACTACGGGTCTCCCTACTTCTCCTCTATGTTGGATCTCAACCTGATTGGAATTCTTTTAAAAGTCATAAAGGACATCATTGAGACAACTAGAGAAATGTTGATATGGGCTGTATATTAGAAATGGTTTGTATCAATGATAAATATCTTGTGTTTGATACTCATATCATTTATTTAGAAGACTACTCTTTGTTTTAGGAGATAGATACTTAAGTATTTAGGAGTAGAAAGTCAAAACGTCTACAGCTAACTCAAATGGTTCAACAAAAAGTGTGTGTGTGTGTGTGTGTGTGTGCACGCATGAAGAGAGAAGGAGGGATAAAATCAGTATTCAGCTGAGGTTAAATATCAACATTGAAAATGGAAATGCTAGGGGCGCCTGGGTGGCGCAGTCGGTTAAGCGTCCGACTTCAGCCAGGTCACGATCTCGCGGTCCGTGAGTTCGAGCCCCGCGTCGGGCTCTGGGCTGATGGCTCGGAGCCTGGAGCCTGTTTCCGATTCTGTGTCTCCCTCTCTCTCTGCCCCTCCCCCGTTCATGCTCTGTCTCTCTCTGTCCCAAAAATAAATAAAAAACGTTGAAAAAAATTTAAAAAAAAAAAAAAGAAAATGGAAATGCTGAGGGGCGCCTGGGTGGCGCAGTCGGTTAAGTGTCCGACTTCAGCCAGGTCACGATCTCGCGGTCCGTGAGTTCGAGCCCCGCGTCGGGCTCTGGGCTGATGGCTCGGAGCCTGGAGCCTGTTTCCGATTCTGTGTCTCCCTCTCTCTCTCTGCCCCTCCCCCGTTCATGCTCTGTCTCTCTCTGTCCCCAAAAAAAATAAATAAACGTTGAAAAAAAAGAAAATGGAAATGCTGAGATACAAAACCAGTATGAAGTTCTATTAGAAATTCTTGGGGCGCCTGGGTGGCTCAGTCTGTTAAGCATCTGGCTCTTGGTTTCTGATCTGGTCATGTTCTCACGGTTCATGAGTTCGAGCCCCACATCAGGCTCTACATTGACATCAGGCTCTACATTGACATCAGGCTCTACATTGACAGTGCAAAGCCTACTTGGGATTCTCTCTCCCTGTCTCTCTGCCCTTCCCCTGCTCATGCTCTCTCTCTCTCTCTCTCTCTCTCTCTCTCTCTCTCTCAGAATTAAATAAGTAAATAAAAACTAAAAAAAAAGAAAATCTTAATTATTGGGGCACATGGCTATCTTAGTAGAGTCTGGATCTCAGGGTTGTGAGTTCGAGCCTGGGTGTAGTGATATGTTGGGTGTAGTGATAAAATCTTTAATAAAAACAGAAATTCTAAATTCATATTATAATGTCATTATTAAAAATTTTTAACTGTCTGTCGGTTAAGCATCTGACTTCAGCTCAGGTCATGATCTCACAGTTTGTAGGTTCGAGCCCCGTGTCAGGCTCTATGCTGTCAGCTCAGAGCCTGAAGCCTGCTTCAGATTCTGTGTCTCTCTCTCTGCCCATCTCCTGCTTGCACTCTGTCTCTGTCTCAAAAATAAATAAAACATTAAAAAAATCTTAATTTTTAATTGTCAATTTTTATAAATGTGACAGTAATGTACTGAAACAATTTCTCAGACCATAACTCAATTACTAAATAGGTGTTCATTTTCAACTAAAGTAGTGGAAAAGCAAGACTTTTTCTTTTTTAAATGTTTACTTTGAAATAATTTCAAACTTTAAAACTTGAGAGAATACATACAGCGTGTTCTCACATATCTTTTATCCTGCTTCACCACAGTATTCTCACATTTGTTTTATCATTCTCTCTCTCTACACACACACACGCACGCATGCACACGCATAATCAGCACTCAGATGTAGAAACCTAACTTTACGACTAGGACCCGACTTCCTTTAGCCCCTTCTAGATAGTATTCCCTACCCCACCCCTGCTTTCAGAGACGATTATGATACTTACTACAAATATCATACATTAGTTTTGCCTGTATTCTACTTTAACAAATAGTATCATACAGAATGTAACCTGTGTTTGGCTTTTTCTTTCAGCATTATGAGTTATTGTGTATAGTTGTAGACCGTTTATTCTCAGTGTTATATAATCTTCGGCATTCGTTTTCTATTGCTATGTAACACATTATCACAAACTTGGGGCTTTGAAACAGCAAACATGTATTCTATCAGAATGATAAGAGAATAAGCATATCCCCAATAAAATTCTGCAAACACATCTCTTTAAAATATTTATGGGTCTCCTCTGAATCTTACTGAGGCTAACTCATTCATTAAATGAAAGCCATGTCCACAAATATTATTGATATAAGCTTTTATCCACCTTGGGCTTCTGCATAGACTGCTGACAGACAACATCTTCTTAGAAGTCCTCTTGCTAGACTAAACCATTTCCCGAGGCACCGCCTTAGGTCTTTCTTAACAATAGATTTGTATTTGCAGCATTTTCGGGTCCTGTTTTCTTGAGTTTTTTAAATTGTGCCATCATCAGTCCTTGGAGAGGCTAGGAATCTTCCAACCCAGCAAGGCCCAGCTCCTTTTTGTTAAATGTGGCTTCCTTTTTTTTTTTTTAATGTTTATTTATTTTTGAGAGAGAGAGACAGAGTGTGAGCAGGAGAGGGGCAGAGAGAAAGGGAGACACAGAATCTGAAGCAGGATCCAGGTTCTGAGGTGTGAGCACAGAGCCTGACACGAGGCCTCGAACCCACGAACTGTGAGATCATGACCTGAGCAGAAGTCAGAGGCTCAACCGACTGAGCCACCCAGTCGGGTGCTTGGGGTGCTGGGGCCCCAATGTGCTTTCCTTTAGCTTATCCCTTTCTGTTTATTTTTACTGTAAGCAACAAGAAGATGACACCTTCAACACTCTGCTTAGGAATCTTCTCAGTGAGAGCCTCAATTCATTTGGTGAAGCCTCTGTCTTCCACCCACCCGTAGGTGACAGCATTGCCAAACATAACAAGACCTCCTTTCTTTCAGTTTCTTTCTTTCTCTACTTCCCTACAACTGCGACATCCTTAAAGGCCATCTGGCTTCTAACAAGCTCTTTAATAGCCTTTGGTCTTCACTGAGGCTCCTCAAATTCCCTCCTACTTTTGCCAAGACCCAGTCTCAAAGCCATGCCCACATGTTCAGGCTTCTGAATTTACACTCACAACAGTGCATGGCAGAGGCTGTTTCTCCACATACTTGACCATACAGTGGGTTAGCAAACTCCTTGACCTTCACTAACTTGGTAATCAAAAAACATTTCATGGGTTGGGGGATAGGTGAAATAGGTGAAAAGGACTAAGAGGTATACACTTCCAGTTATAAAAGAAATAACTCATGGGGATAAAAAGTCCAACACAGGGAATACAGTCAATAATATTGCAATAATTTTGTTTTAACAATTTCACTGTTGTTCTAATTTGCATTTCATTTATTATGAATAAGGTCCAGTATACTTTCAAATATTTAAAAGCCATTATCACTTTTTCTGTCAATTGCCTAATCATAATTTTTGCCCATTTGGGAGTAGTTGATCATTTTTTCTTACTGATGTTTTAGAGCTCTTGAGGAAAATAGTCTTTTATCTGTCTCACGTGTTGGAAAGGTTTTTTTCAGTTTGTCATTTATCTCTTAAGTTTGTTTATAAAAATTCCTGCACTCGGGGCGCCTGGGTGGCGCAGTCGGTTAAGCGTCCGACTTCAGCCAGGTCACGATCTTGCGGTCCGTGAGTTCGAGCCCCGCGTCGGGCTCTGGGCTGATGGCTCAGAGCCTGGAGCCTGTTTCCGATTCTGTGTCTCCCTCTCTCTCTGCCCCTCCCCCGTTCATGCTCTGCCTCTCTCTGTCCCAAAAATAAATAAACGTTGAAAAAAAAATTTAAAAATTCCTGCACTCGAGGTTTTTATATATGCAAGTTTATTACTATTCCTTTTATATCTTGCTTAGAGATCTCTTCCTGGACTCTAAGTTTATAAAAAACAAAACACAAAAACTCTATGATTTCCTTTACTGCTTTTCTGGTTTCATTTTTAATATTAAAATATTTGATAGATCTGGAATTTATTTTGGTATAAAGAGGGTGAGAATCCCACTCAAGATCTTGACACATCTTTTATTAGAACCATGGAACCATAGGTAGGGTCATGAATCCGGAAGTAGGGAAGGGAGTCTATGGGTCTAATGCTTGCATACAGAATTACAGCCAACCTTGGGGTGCCTGGGTGGCTCAGTCTGTTAAGCATCTGACTTCCACTCAGGTCTTGATCTCCAGGTTGGTGAGTTCCAGCATCTGACTTGGCTCAGGTCATGATCTGGAGGTTGGTGAGTTCCAGCCTGGTGCGGGGCTCTGTGCTAACAGCTCAGAGCCTGACGCCTGCTTCAGATTCTGTGTCTCCCTTTATCTCTGTCCCTCCCCCACTCAAACTCTGTTTCTCTCTCAAAAAAATTGTTTTAATTAAAAAAAATTAAAACCACACTGAGATACCACCTCACACCTGTCAGAGTGGCTAAAATGAACAAATCAGGAGACTATAGATGCTAGAGAGGATGTGGAGAAACAGGAACCCTCTTGCACTGTTGGTGGGAATGCAAACTGGTGCAGCCACTCTGGAAAACAGTGTGGAGGTTCCTCAAAAAATTAAAAATAGATCTATCCTATGACCCAGCAATAGCACTGCTAGGAATTTACCCAAGGGATACAGGAGTGCTGATGCACAGGGGCACTTGTACCCCAATGTTTATAGCAGCACTTTCAACAATAGCCAAATTATGGAAAGAGCCTATATGTCCATGAACTGACAAACAGATAAAGAAGATGTGGTTTACATATACAATGGAATACTACTTGGCAATGAGAAAGAATGAAATCCTGTCATTTGCAGCAACGTAAATAGAACTGGAAGGTATTATGCTAAGTGAAATAAGTCAGTCAGAGAAAGACAGATATCATATGTCTTCACTCATATGTGGATCCTAAAAAACTTAACAGAAGACTAGGGGGGTGGGGAAGGAGGGGAAAAAGTTACAGAGAGGGAAGGAGGCAAACCATAAGAGACTCTTAAATACTGAGAACAAACTGAGGGTTGATGGGGGTGGGGGAGGGGAAAGTGGGTGATGGGCATTGAGGAGGACACCTGTTGGGATGAGCACTGGGTGTTGTACGGAAGCCAATTTGACAATAAATTTCATCTAAAAAAAAAAAACCTACAGGCAACCTAACCACTTCCCTCTGCACGTCTGCAACAAGAAGCATTCAAGGGGAAAAGGCACTGAATTACTTCTTGAGTGTTAGAGGATTTGGGACGGGGGAGGCGAGGATGGGAGGGAGGATGTGAACCTGTCTTTGTCAGCCAGGCAAAATCTTCTTTGTCTGGGGTCTAGTCTGGTTTCTTTTATCTCACCCTCACTACCCAAGCCTTCCTTTGAAATGGGACTGTAGGGCGCCGGTTCCATCTCCTCCCATAGCCAGTATCGTAGCCTACAGTCTGGATGAGACCGAGGCTCCGTGGGTATAGGGAATAGAATGGGACTGGGGCAAGCTGTTGAGATGCCAGGCTTGCCAGCGAAGGGCTGGGAGGGTCGGGAGAAGGACCTTCTCGCGGCGCCCCCGCAATGTCCTCTGCGCCCACCAGAAGGCGCCCGGGCGCTCGCTTTCACCGCGCGCAGCCGGAGCCTCCGCCGCAACGAGCCGGGAGCCGAGCCGCTCCGCGCCGCGATCTGGACAACCGTGCGGCGGCCTGAGCCCTCCCCGCCCGGCAAGGGGGACAGGGTGCCGGGGACCCCCAGCTTTGTTTCCGGAGCTGGGGCGCCGCGCTTTCTCAACTCTGCTCTCCACCCCCACAGGAAACGCCCAGAACCACCCACCCAGCGCCGAGGTCTACAAAGCCCTGAGCTTCCGAAGGCGGGAGGGGTTGGGCGAGCCCGAGAGGCAGGAGGATCCCCCCGACCCAGGCTCACGCCGGGTTCCCGGATCAGGCCGCCTCCGGCCCCATGAAGACCCTCAGGCCGGGGCTGAGAGCCTGGCGCAGCCCGGACCGAAATCTTGCGGCGGCCTTAGAGCGTTAGACAGGTCAGTGTTCGGGCGGGATGAGGGGCCCGAGCTGGAGGCGGGAGGCGGCGCGCTCGCCGGTCCCCCCCGTTCCCCCGCACGAGCTCCCCGGGGCCACTCGCGCCGTCACCTCCGCCGGGGGCATCCAACGGCGCGGGCGTGATTCTGCATTTTTCATGACAAGCAAGGTGTGGAGCCGCCCTGTGCAGCCCACTGGGGGCCAGGTGATGCTCGGACCGAGGGGTGGGGGACGCGCGGGCCAGGGGGCGGCGGGCCAGGGGACGTCCGCTGCTCGAAGAAAGCAGTGCACTCCTACTTATACGCGGCCGCGAGGAGACCGCTGCATGCAAAGGTCTCTTGCATCAAGATGCCAGGCCTCGGGCGTGAGAGGAAACCGAGATGCGGGAGAGGGCGAGAAGAAAGGAGGCCGGGAGACCCGAGGCCCCGGGAGCGAAGGGAGGAGGGCCGGGGGCAACGATTCGCTGTGCAAATCCTAGCGCGCCGAGATGTGGAGAGCTTCCCGAGGAGCTGACCGGAGCCTCCAGAACCGCGGGGCTCCGGGGTTCCAGCCCGCGCCTCCCCTCCGCACCTTTCTCACCCTCCCACCCCTCCCGCCCACCAGGATGCGGCTGGGCCGCCGGGCCCTCTGCGTGCTGGTCCTGCTGCTCGCCTGCGCCTCTCTGGGGCTCCTGTACGTGAGCACCCGGGACGCTCCGGGCCTCCGGGCACCTCTTGCGCTGTGGACGCCCCTGCAGGGCCCCTCCAGACCAGAGCTGCCAGACCTCTCGCCTGAGCCCCGCTATGCACACATCCCGGTCAGGATAAAGGAGCAAGTGGTGGGGTGAGTGCCAGGAGTGGTGGCGGCAGGGCGGCGCTCACTGGGGGGGGGGGGGGGGGGAGGGGGTCTGGGGAGCTTTTGTTTCCTGCACTGCTGAGCTCTGATGCCTCAGTTCTCCTGACTGGTTGAGGGAGGGGGGTGGGGGGGCTGCTTGTGAATCTTGGGCTGGGGAAACAAAATCTCTCCTTCCTGAACCTTGTCATGGTGATGGGGAGGGGAGGGTGTGCAGGCAGGGGAGGGCCTGAAAGACTTTCTGATGTCCTGATGGTTCCAGGACACCAGAAAGGAGAGTCCAGGTGGGGTCCTGAATGGTGGGGAGGCAACTCTGAAATCCTAGCAACTGGCCCTCTTCTACACCTCTGTAAAACCCAGATTTAGGGGATGGGTCGTCCCATTGTGGGTCTCCTCTCCTGGGTGCTGTTTGAAGAGCAGTGTTTAAGGCGACAGATGTTGGATGGGCAAGGTCGGAGGGCCAAGGTGTGGGGCGCCATGTTAATATTTAGCGGGATGTATGGAGCTGTATGGCGGGGCTCTGATGACCCTTCATCCCCCCTCCAGGCGGCTGTCTGGGAACAACTGTAGTTGTGAGGCCAGTGGAGGGAGCTTTCATTTCCCCTTCCAAAGGCAGCTCCGAGCCATTGACCTCACGAAGGCCTTTGACCCTGAAGAGCTGAGGGCTGCCTCTGCCTCCAGGGAGCAGGAGTTCCAGGCCTTCCTTTCAAGGTACCAGCTGAAAAAGAGGGCATGTCTCTGCGGAGGGTGAGCCTTGGGAGGCTTGGAGGGAGGGTGTGACAGGAAGGAGAGCCCCTCTGCCCTTGATTCCTTCTCTGTCCTCCACTGCCAGGAGCCAGTCTGCTGCTGACCAGCTGCTCATAGCCCCTGCCAACTCCCCTCTTCAATACCCCCTGCAGGGTGTGGAGGTCCAGCCCCTCCGGAGCATCTTGGTGCCAGGTGGGGGGGTCTGGGGGGTGACCTAAGCCACTGTGGGGGTGGTGGAGCTCAAGGCTGGGTGAGGAAGAGCTAAGGAAGATTGGAATAAGAGGCGGGGGGAGCTTCTGATGAAGGCAGGATTTGAGAGCAGAAGGGGGTTCCTGAGGCAGGAGGTGAGGACCAAAGGAACTGTAGGGTCGTCAGGAACTGCAGCTGACTGTAACTGGAGAGGTTTGGGACAAAGAATCTATTCTTTGCCGACCAAAGATTAGGTGGATAGGTGGGGCAGGCCATAAAGAGCTACCACTTTGATGGAAAGGAGTGAAAACTCAGTTACCCTAGGCTGCGTCCCAAAATGTGCCCTGCTGTGGCCTCAACAAAGAGGGATGGGTGAGAAGGTCTGTGCTGTGTGTGGTGAAAGAGAGAAGAGAAAGTGAGGAAGAATTCAAGGCTGTCTGGGATTCTGATTCCCTCTCCTTCCTCCCAGGGCTGAGCCTGCAGGCAGCTTCTGGTCAGGAGCTTTACCAGGTAAGAGGCTGGGGAGGCCGGGCGGGCACTAAGGATGGAGGGGGGGGGGCGCCTGGGTGGCTTAGTAGGTTAAGCAACTGACTTTTTTTTTAATGTTTATTTATTTTTGAGAGAGACTGAGACAGAGCTTGAACGGGGGAGGGGCAGAGAGAGAGGGAGACACAGAGTCCAAAATAGGTTCCAGGTTCTAAGCTATCAGCACAGAGCCCGATGCGGGGCTCGAAGTCACGAACCATGAGATCATGACCTGAGCCAAAGTCAGGCGCCCAACCAACTAAGCCACCCAGGCACCCTGCAACTGACTCTTTCTTTTTTTTTAATATTTATTTATTTTTGAGAGAGAGAGAGGCAGAGTGAGAGCAGGGAGGGGCAGAGAGAGAGGGAGACAGAATCAGAAGTAGGTTCCAGGTTCTAGGCTATCAGCACAGAGCCCAACATGGTGCTCGAACTCACGAACCGTGAGATCGTGACCCGAGCTGAAGTCCGACACCCAACCAACAAGCTACCCAGGTGCCCGGCAACCGGCACTTAGTGTCAGCTCAGGCCATGATCTCACAGTTGCTGGAATTGAGAGCCCTGTGTGGAACTCTGCACTGACAGCACGGAGCCTGCTTGGGAAACTCTCCCTGCCTCTCTCTCTGTCTCTCTCTCTCTCTCTCTCTCTCAAAATAAATAAATAAACTTGGGGCGGGAAATGGGATGCTGGAGGGAGACAGGGCTGCCAACAGAAAGATGGAGGAACCAGGGAGGCAAGAGGCAGGTCTGAGGCCTAACCCTGTCCTCTCCAACCCCCTCTCCCAGGTGAACCTGACTGCCTCTTTGGGCACCTGGGACGTGGCCGGGGAAGTGACGGGAGTGACTCTCACTGGAGAGGGGCAGCCTGATCTCACCCTCGCCAGCCCAGGGCTGGACCAACTCAACCGGCAGCTACAACTGGTTACTTATAGCAGCCGAAGTTACCAGGCAAACACAGCAGACACAGGTGTGAGGTCTGGGCGGAGGCAGGGGCAAGCTGGGTCAACAGAGAGCCCAGAAAGGCTGAATCAGGCAAATGGCAGAGGGTGTGGGAGATACTCGGGCAATGGCCAGAGCTGCCCAGTCACACAATGGGCATTTCAGCTAGGCCAGCAGGGCCAGAGAGGGAGAGAAGGGGCCTTTGTTCATCTGGGGCCAGAGCAGGCCAAAGGGAAACCCGAGCCTCGGGTGTGTCCCCTCTTCAGGCCAACCATGGGGGCCCCAGGAAGTGATTTGCCCCAGGAGCCAGAAGGCTCAAGCTCTATTCCCAAACCACCACTTACTGGAGGGCAAGGGACTTCATGTCCAAGAGCTCCCGTGTCTCCTCCAGCAAAAGAGGCACAACACAGCCCGCCTCCTTCTCTCCAAGACTTGCTACACCAAATCTGCTCCCTCTTTGGGGCCTTTGCATTTGCTGTTCCCTCTGCCTAGAATGCTCTTCCCCCAGATTTTTGCGTGGCTGCCTCCTTCTTGTCACTTGGATCTCAGCTCAAATGTCTCCTCTTCACTATCACATTACTTGCTTTATTTTCCATTCAGTGCTTGCCAGTATCTGAATTTTATTTACTTAGCCTAGAACCAGAATGACTAGGTTCCTATCTCAGCTTTGTTGCTTAAGAGTTGTGTAAATGTAGACCAGTTGCTTAATTTCTCTATGCCTTTTTCTGTAGCAGGAATCTACCTTATGGGGCTTGTCAAGGTTAAGTGGGTTCATATATTTAAGGTAAACTTAAAAAGTACCTGCACATAGTAAATGCTCAATAAAGGTTAGCTTTTAATTAAATCATTTTAAAAAATTAAATCTTTAATTTTCTTTCTCCCACCCATTAGAGTGTTAGTGCCATGGAGGTAAACACCTTGCATTCTTGTCCACCAGGGCTCAGGAAAGTGGTACACAGAGTAGGCACTTAAATAGTGATTTGCTGAAAAGGGAATGTTGTCCCAACTTTAAGGACCACGTCTGGTGTCCTTTCTTCCCAGTCCGGTTCTCCACGGAGGGACATGAGGCCGCCTTTACCATTCGCATAAGACACCCACCCAACCCTCGGCTGTACCCACCTGGGTCTCTACCCCAGGGAGGTGAGGCTGGTGCGTTCAAGGACCTAAATCCAGGCCTGGTGGGGAGAAGCTGGGAGAGGGAGGACGTGGGAGATGTTTTCCAGCTCCTCACTTCCACTCTCCTTCTCTGCACCTAACCCTGTCCCTCATTCCCAGCCCAGTACAATATCAGCGCCCTGGTCACCATCGCCACTAAGACCTTCCTTCGTTACAATCGGCTTCGGGCGCTCATCGCCAGCATCCGCCGCTTCTACCCAACGGTCACCGTGGTCATCGCCGACGACAGCGACAAGCCAGAGAGCATTAGTGGCCCCCACATCGAGCACTATCTCATGCCTTTTGGCAAGGTGCGCAGTCCGCAAGGCTGAACCGCGCGCCAGAGGGCGCCGAGAGACAGAGGCGCGCGGTGGGTCTGAAGTCACCGGAGTAGTGATTCCAGGACTACCTGCCTCAGAAATACTGGTGCCTGTGAATCACGGCGATTCCTGGAACATAATAAGCTCCGTGGGAGGCGGAATCGCGCCTATCTTATTCGCGCTGCATCCTTAGAATGTGCTTAGCACCTAGGGAGCGCTCAATAAATGGATGATGGATGAATGAATGAATGCACGCATAAATTAAATGCGTTCTAACACCCTCCCCCAAAACACGGACTTATTACCCCTGGCAGTTGGGAAACTGCATTTCTTGCCTAGCTCTGAGCCACTGGTAGGTCCCGGAAAGTTTAGAGATGCGTCGGGAGAGAGGAGGAAAGGTGGCAGAGGGGTTGTGTCCTATCTCTATAGCCTCACTAACTGTATGTACCCTGCCCCCAGGGCTGGTTCGCAGGCCGGAACCTGGCCGTATCCCAAGTAACCACCAAGTACGTCTTGTGGGTGGACGACGACTTTGTCTTCACGGCGAGGACGCGGCTGGAGAGGCTTGTGGACGTGCTGGAGCGGACGTCGCTGGACCTGGTAAGGGAGGGCCCGCGGAACGTGGGGTGGGAGAAGGAGGGACTCCAGCAAGCTAAAGCAGCGGCGGGGGAGACCCGGCCGAGAGCGGCCGGCCCTGGGACGGACAGAGGCCGACGAAGGGAGCCTGGGGGACAATCTGGGTCCTGCGGGGGTGGAGCGGGAGAGGACGCGGCCGGGGAACCGCCCGAGGGAGGGGCAGCGCGGATCTAACTGCCGGCAGTCCCCGTCCCGCCTGGAGCCAACCTCCCACTCCCCGCAGGTCGGGGGCGCGGTGCGCGAGATCTCCGGCTTCGCCACCACCTACCGGCAGCTGCTGAGCGTGGAGCCCGGCGCGCCAGGCCGCGGAAACTGTCTCCGGCAAAGGCGCGGCTTCCACCACGAGCTCGTCGGCTTTCCGGGCTGCGTGGTCACCGACGGCGTGGTCAACTTCTTCCTGGCACGCACCGACAAGGTGCGCGAGGTCGGCTTCGACCCGCGGCTCAGCCGCGTGGCGCATCTGGGTGAGTGGCGTCCCCTCCCGACCCCGGGCAGAGACCCCCGCGGGGCTCTGGGCGAGGCTCCAAAGGCAGCGGGCACTCCTACCCCCACCCCAGTGGAGCCCAAGGGCTGGCACCCGGGGCCCCTGGAGAGTTCTGCGAAAATTTACCAAGCCTTGCGCCCCGGGCAAGAGACAGGGCTCCCTCCCTCCTGGCCCGCACACCCTTTAAACCTCCAAGCCCAGTACAGCTACTGGGTTGGCCAGCCTTTAACTTCCCCCACCACTGTCAGACCTTGAGTCCAGTCCCAGCCGCTTCCCCTGGTTCAGACCACACTCCTGGAGCGGCCTGTTCAGCATTTATTGAACATTTATTTAGGTGTGTGTTGGGGAGGATGGGGGTATGCTCTCAAAACACAAAGTAAGGATGTTGACTTCATTTTACGTAAGAGTAAAACTAGGACCCAAATGAATTGACTAGCCCAAGGCCCTCACAAAAGGAGTCTTTACAGGTGCAGCCTGTGTACCCCAACTCTCAGTTCTCCCTTTAAGGCTCGGCCCTCTGCGCCCTTCAGACGCTTCACTGTGTACTCCCCTTCCCTCCATTGCCAGAATTCTTCCTGGACGGGCTTGGTTCCCTGCGGGTGGGCTCCTGCTCAGACGTCGTTGTGGATCATGCATCTAAGTTGAAACTGCCTTGGACCTCAAGGGATGTGGGAGCAGAGACTTATGCCCGGTACCGCTACCCAGGATCGCTGGATGAAAGTCAGGTGGCCAAACACCGCCTACTCTTCTTCAAACACCGGCTGCAGTGCATGACCGCAGAATGATGGCCACTCGGGCCTTCCAACTCTCAGGCTGGGCCTGCCTCCTTGTCCCTGCCAGGAATTTCTAGCAAACCCCACCCACCACCCAGTGACTACTCCACTGACTGTCCCTGATCCCCTTCAGAATCCGATCCCAAATAGGGGCTTGTCCTGGTGACACTCCTCCTTTCTGCGAGTGCCCAGCGATGCGATGGAGCCATAACTCGACCCACGGCCAGTGCCAAGTCCTCCCCCCAACCCTCTTCTCATGGGGCAGGAAGTGGGGGGGGGGTCACTTTCCAAGTGCCAAAAAGCCCATGGGGACTCTAAGAACCTAAAATGGAAATACTCTCATCTCCTTGGGACTGAGGGGATGGGGAAGCCCCCCAACGTGTATTCCCAGGGCTGTGCCCCCTCCCCCATCTCTGGATCCAGGACTCTGTGCACCGGTTCCAGCCCCACCCGTATGGAGAGAACCAGTGACTCTGGAGCTGGGGCGGGGGCCGGTGAACACACAAGTGAAAGCCATTTTTAGTTGTGTCTCTGCAATGCCGCGGGCATGGAGAAAGGGGCACCGAGGGCAGGCGTGTGGACACCCAGACTCACTTCATGAACCCCAGTGGCTCTCAGCTTTGTTTTATTAGTTACATGAAGTGAGGAGACTCCTCGCACACATATTGTCGGGACCCTCCACACTCCAAATGACCGGGTCAGACCCACACTGTGCATGTCTTTGGACCTGTAGGCTCCTGGAAAGGAGAGGGGACCTGTCAGGAGTAGATTAGGTACCCTCCTCCCTCTCTTGGCATTTGGCAGTCTTCTGGGGGGCACACCACCTCACTTTCAAACCCTAGCTCCCCAGCTCTTCATGCGGAGCTGGGCCCAGTCTCCTTGGCTTAGCCTTAAATTGACTAATCATTTCATCCCCCCACTTTCTTCCTCCAGCTTCCTTCTCGGCCCCCTTCCCCAAACCCTCTGCCTAGATCTTCAGCCACTGACTCACATGTCACTTGCTCCACCCCAGCGCCTCCTGGATCTCACTCCGGTTCCTACTGCCCCCTCACCAGTCTCTCCAGGGCATGAGCAGCTGCGTCCTGGACACTCACAAACAGCTGCTCTGGGGTCACTCTGTCCAAGAGTCCTGCCTGGGTCAGTGTCCCCAGCACTGAGGCTGTGTAGAGAGGCAGGTCAGACTCTTAGATCTTAAATCCACACTGCGTCCTTTTCCCTCCCCCAAGCATCCAGCTATTCCCCACCCCACCCCACCCCCCATCCCCAGGTCTTCCACACCTCTCACCATTACACTGAGCCAGGAGAAGGTGGATCCCAGCATCTCGGCATCGCCTGGCTAGCTGCAGACGCGGGGCAAGGGGGTTAAATCCCACATCAGAGGGTAGGCATGGGATAAAGGGACTTTCTCCTTAACCTACCCCGTCCCTCACCTGTACCACCTCTCTGGCTCCAGCAGCATCTGCAAAGGTGATACCACTGCAGTCTAGGACCACCACTCTGACAGGCTCAGCAACTAGGATGGGAGAAGGCAAGCATACCCAGATGCCTCCACGGGTCACACCCAAATCTCCCTCCTTGTCACCCGTCTCACCTGCATCAGGTGGGCCATCTAGCTTGGGAGTCTCCTGTGGGTAGAGAAGGGCAGTCACCACAAGACACAAGCATGAGCGTGCGCCCCTTAAGCACAATGATCCCCTTGAGAAGCCGCACCTGCCTCCCACTCCCAAAGAAGCCACACTCCCCTTTGACCAAGCCTCTCACCTTGCGTCCTTCTCCAAGCCCCAAGTGCCACTCCAGGATGCGGCGGAACTGCCCGCGGGTCCCAAAGTAGAGCGGTGTTGGGTATCTCAGGATGCAGAGCCCCGGGACCTTGAGGAGCTAAGATGTCAGAGGGTCAGAAAAACCTCTGGGCCTAATCTTCCCTTCCCTCTCTGTCTGTGGCCCACCCACCTTGTGGCTCTCTTCGAGTGGCCTGTAGAGCTCCGTCCCCTCAGCAAGTCCAAGTGCCAGGCACTGCACCCTGGGCAGGAAGCTGGGGTCAGATTCCCAGCCTGGCCTGGCTGGAGAGTCACCCCAAGCACCTGTCCTCTCCCCACCCCTCTTCCCAACTCCTCTCATCTCTACTCCCACCTCTGGGTGCGGCAGACCACAGTCATCATGGAGAAGATCACGCCCACAGCCAGGCCCAAGTCCACACTCAGGATCACTACGGCCACCCACGTGACCATCCATACAGCCTGCAGGACATGGATGGGAGTGATATGCCCCGGAGAAATGCCAGGCCATGGCTGCTAGGGAAGGAGGTCCAGGGGCAGTGACTGCCTGGACAAATGAGAGGGAGGGATAGCCCAGGAGAAGGTAGAAAGAATGACAGAAGGGACAGAATTGACCCAACAAGGGAAATACACGAAATGTAATCACCCCAGACCTTGCACTAGCTGGGGATTTACAAATATTCGGGTCTGAAGGGGTTCAAACCCCACTCTCCACCGTGTCTCTGAGTAATGGGATTAGGAGGTATGCATGTTGGGGGGGATTGGGGGGGGAGCTGCAGCATTTAGGACCAGAACAATTAGCTCCAATCCAGGGCAGAGGCTGGGATGCTGGGAAGTAGGAGGGGGCAATCTGGGGGTAATGCTGCCACTCTCACAAAGTCCATGCGGCTGATGCGCCATAGTTGTGGAAGTTCCTGCATCTGGAAGAACATCTGGCGCATGCTGGAGATGTTGATGCAAGCCAGGACAGCCTTGGGGGCAGAAGAGGCAAGCTAACTGCCCCAGTGTCCTAGAATGTAGCCACCACCACCCCCAGTCACCCCCATGCCTCCGCTGTTCCTCACCTTGGGCAGATAGTAGAAGAAGGGCCCCAGCCAGAGCAGCACTGACAGGACAACTATGCAGGAGAAGAGACCTGCCAGCTAGAAAGGAGGAGGGATGGATGCAGAGAAGGAAGGGAACCTCACTCACCCCTGTGTGAGAGCTGGTCTGCCTGCCCCACTCTGCCTCGGCTTCCTTGGAAGTCTCCCTCCTCCCAAATCCCCTTTCCATGAAGCCGTTCCTCAGTCTTCAACTCCCTTCTTGGTATTCCGCCTCTCACATCCACCTTTCCCCTCTTCCAATTAAATGCCTGTCATTCACCGGTCTCTACCTAGGCGTAGTTCAACTTCCCTATTTTTGTAGCCCATGTCCACCTTAAAAGCCACTGTTGCATTACCCTAAAAGCAGGGAACCACCTTGTTGGGGCACCAGCAAAGTAGGAAAGCAGAAATATTAGGGGGAGACTGTCATATGTGATATTTCTTTTTAAAAGAAAACGTCCTCATGGGGCGGGGGTCAGAATTTCGTCTTTCAAATTTATATGACAGTTTAGTATTGTTTTTATTGTGAACTACATATGGGCACTGTAAACTTGTTCAGTGCTTAGAGTCTGCCAAGGTCTTAATGGAGCCTTGTTACCTTCTATCTCTCCTACCTAGAAACCACCCCCCCCTCATTCACTCTCCCTCACCATTCTCCTCTGTACAGCTGCCCCCCAGGTATCTATCTACCGGTCTTCCACCTGTTTCTCCACCACCACCCCAACCTAATACCCACCCCCTTTCTCACCCAAGGACAAGCTCTTACCTGTGTGTTCCCACCAGCATCCACTAGTAGGCTGGTGGTGGCCAAAGTGGCAGAGTTGGGAAAGCAGGAGAAGAGGGAGGAGATGAGGTTGGAGATACCATGTGCCAAGAGCTCCTGGAGGGATGCAGTCAGATGAAGAGGAGAGAGAGACAAAGGCATGGGGCGGGGGGGGGGGGGGGGGGGAAGACATCAGATTAGGGAGTTGTCTCCTGAATGCAATTGGGGTCTTCAGTCAAAGTCACACCTGGTTGGAGTCAACAGTGTAGCTATACTTGTCTGCATAGATGGAGGCCAGGGAGGCGGACACAGCAAAAGTAACCAGTGCGATGGGCAGTGAGTCAGCCAGAATCCTGGGCAGCTCAGCCAGGTCGGGAAGATGGGGTTGGGGAAATCTGGAGAGAGAGGGATCCATGGTGAGGGTGGGTTGTGTATAAGAAGGGTATGGGGAAGAAAGAGAAAATAGGGTAATAGGGCGGGACAGGCCAAGAAGGAGGTGTGGGTGGGAGCAGTCTGAGAATAGCGGGCTGGTGTCTTGATTCTCTCTTACCCCCCAGGCAGCAGCCCCACAATCTGGATGTTGTATCTTGTGTCCAGGGAAGAGGTGAAGCACAGCACAGAGGCCAGAAGCACCTGGGAAAGAGCAAATTAGAGCACGGCAGAAGATGAGCTTCCTGGAAGAGGCGGGGGGGGGGGGGAAGCTTCACATGAGAGAGGATTAAAAGGCAGCATTAGGTGTTTGCAGGGGCCCAGCAATTGGGGGAGTTGGGATATGTTTGGGATGACAGCCAATCGAGAGTGAAGGAGAGTGGGAATGGGAAAGGAATGAGGTATACCTGAGGCTGTGGTAAGAGATGGACCGGAGGAAGTAAGAGGCGCTCCGCTCCCATGAGGGATGGTAGATATCAGGAAGTACACCCAGCCATTCTAAGTAGGACAGCTGGGATAGATCTAGGGATCTCCCGCGTATGGGTGGAGATGTGGAACACTTATTTAGTCGGCGGAGGGGGAGAGAGAGAGAGAAATGCAGGTGGGCGTGGGAAGGGAGAGTAACTGAATTACAGTGAAGGACCCGGTAGGGGGAGAGCAGTGGAGGTGCTGTGGGGAGCGACACCTCAAGGCAACGCTGTAAGCAGGATGAAAGCATTCTAAGAGGTCTAGAAGAGGCTCTGCCAGAGAAGTGGGACCGTGTGGGTGGGGGATTCTGCACGGTCACAGTGTTCTGGGAAGAGGCCTGGAAAAGTACGCGTGTGCACAGGACCTCTTTCTGTAAGCTCGCTGCCTTCCACGAGGGGGCGGCAGCGGCCAGCTCCTACCCGACCGGCAAGGTCTGTGTGGTTCAGGGGACCGCGCGACCCGGGAGCCATCCTCACCATAACGATTTCCCCCGGGATCGGGGTGGGTAGCTTGTCTCGGAATCTCACGTTCAATTCTTTGACCGGCACGAGCAGCGCCAGGCTGAGTGCCGAGATGGTCAGTTCGGCCGGACTGCTCCGGGGCAGCGCGGTCAGCACAGCGGCCAGCGTCTGCGGGCAGGGGCGGTGATCGAGGGCCCGGGGCCGGGGTCGACTGCCCTCAGAGCGGACCCACCCGGCCAAGGCAAGGCCTCCCGGCTCCCATCAGAGCTTCCGTCTCCGCAGCGCCCCTCATTCAGCCACGTGGTTCTAATCTCCTTTCCTCCGCCCCCGTCACCCTCTATCCCTCCACTCGCCGTCCTTCCTTTCCCGGTTTCCCTCTTCCCAGGACCGCTAGAAGCCGCTTCTCGGCCGTTCTCCACCCCCACCTTGAAGAGAGAGAAGCAGCCAATCTGTCGCGGGAGGGGCAACCCCAAAAGGCTCGGCAGCTGGGACACGAGCACGTGCAGCGCGGCCCCGCTGGTCAGCGCTTTGACCACCGGCTCCGACAAAAAGGTGGACAGGACGCCGAGCTGCAGCGCGAACATGCCCAGCTGCAGGGGAGAAGATGCGCAATCACTACAGGAGGAGGAGTGGACTCGCCAGAGCGCAGTGCGCCAGTTGCTCCGCGCACCTCTCCCGCCTAGACCCGCGCATGACACTTGTCCCTCCCTCTCTCCTGGCCCAGTTCCCCCGGCCCCAGTGTGGATCCCCCAGGGTCCTCCCTCACCATCAGCGCCCCGCTACCGAAGGCCAAAGCTGCAGCCGACCCAACCCGCTGAGCGTCCAACTGTTCCCTTTCGATTCCGCTCAGGTTCCCCCCGAGGGGTTCGGGCACCAGCCGTTCCACCGCCGAGCCTGTCATGAGGCTGAGTACCGCGAAAGTTCCTAGGGCCGGGGGACAAACGCAGAGATCACCAGCTGTGTCGCCTGGGGCGCGGCGACCGTCCGGGCTTCGCGCCCTCGGGCCTGGATGCTGCAGTCAGACCCCGCTCTTCTGGAAGGCTGCTGCTCTCACGAAGACGGTGGGGCCGAGAGCCCGTGCAGCAGCCCGGAACCGGCGGTGAGGGAGGAAAGAAGGGCGCACCGGCGGGCAAAAACTGCCCTCTAACTGCATCACTGCCCGCTTCCGCAGACCGCCCGCGGACTGCGCGCTCCTTTGGGTGACCGCGCATCTCTTCTTCCCTTTTCCAAGTCCCGGAGATGTTCATTTAAAACAAATGTCATGGGGGAAGAAAAGTTCTGAGGAAACTCCCTTCTCTCTGCCCCCACTCGGCACCCGCAGCAAGCTTTGCCTAGGTCCGAGGTTCCTGGCAGGGTAGCGACAGAGGCGGAAGGAAAGAAGGGGAGGGGAAGAGGGGAATAAGAGCTAAGGAGCTTCCAAGGGCCGAAGTCTCAAACCCCCATCCATTCTCACCCTACAGAGAAGGAGAGGAGTCACTGGGTTACTCACCTGTGGACAGGTGTCTACCAGTCCCCAACAAGGTGTAAATGAGGACAGGGAAGAAAGAAGTGTAGAGTCCGAACACTGGAGGCACTGAGGTCAGGAGGGCAAAAGCCATGCCTGTATGAGAAATGAAAGGGATGATCTTCAGGGTCTGTGTGTGGGGTTGGGGAAAGGTGACTAGCGCCCAAACTCTTAGAGGACGCTGAATCATGCCACATGAGGGAACCTAGGGGTTAACAGGCCTCGGTGGGAGGTGGGAGGTTGTGGGGCGGACAAGGTCACAGATCCGTGTCGGCCCAGTCCTCCGGGGAGTAGGGTGCAGGGGTTGTTCCTCTCTCCAGTTCCCTGACCCGGAACGTGTCCAAGACTTCTAGAAGGATTGCGCAAATGAAGGGGGCTGGGGGTGGGGATCTGATGCAGCTCCGTGGTCCTTACCCAGAACGTGGTCTGAGGTCTTG
This sequence comes from Lynx canadensis, assembly GCF_007474595.2. Lineage (NCBI taxonomy): Eukaryota > Metazoa > Chordata > Mammalia > Carnivora > Felidae > Lynx > Lynx canadensis. Next base: position 83,411,081 of record NC_044309.1, on the reverse strand, counting down.
TCTCCGAACCCTCGGCCACCCTAACCCAGCCCTCGCTCCCAGGTGCCCAGCTCCTGCATCCCCCCCTCCCCCCGAGCTTGGGCCGCTGACAGGCTAGCGTTAGGGCCGCTCACCCTGGGGCACGTGCACGATGCCCACGGTCACCCCGGCCACGGCATCCCCGAGCAGCCAGGCCCGCCAGCGGTAGTGGGGCAGCCAACGCAGCGGGGGCAGCCGCGCCCGCAGCAGGCGCCACGCCCCCGGCCCGGAGCAAGCGCTGGCCAACCGCCTCCACCGTCTGCACAGTCGGGACGAGCGAGGCTCCGCGAGTAGCTCCGGCGCCTGCTCTGCGTCTCCGAAGAGCCGCTGGAACCGAGCCTCGGTGAGAGGTTCCCTGAACTTGGCGCCCAGAGGGAACTTAAGGTCGGAGGCCTCTCCCAGGCCTGGGCTGGTCCCGGCGCCCGGTAGCCCACTCATTTTGCCCCTGGCCACCTCCAACCCCGCCTAGTCTTAAATAGCCCTCCACCCGCTAGCCCTGAGTCCCGCCTCCATGAAGCAGGGTCCAATCCAGCCCCGGAGGGCGCCCTCTCTTGGGGACCTTCAACAGCCGGGAGAGAGCAAAGGCTTCGGGAGCGGGCGTCTCTGTGTTAGGCGTTTCCTCAGACGTCCTTGGCGGGGTCGCGGGCTCCGGAGGCTGCCAGGGCGGGGCGGAGGAGGGGGTGTGGAAAGGTGTAGGGACCAGAGACAGAAGCCAAAAGATAGCGCATTCTCAACACCCAACACCCACTTTTTACCACTCCTAAGCTTTTGATTCCCACCTGCTCACTCCCGGCTCCCTTCGCATCGGCCCTTTAGGAGGAGACAGCTGGCTGGGCCGCTGTGACCTGTCATTCCCAGAGCCTCTGCATCCCCCCTCCCCAAGAGGTGAAGATGCCGCCCCTCCCCCCCCCCCCCCACAACACACACATACCTCTACCCCAGACCCAAATCCTCACGGGGCACAGCTTGCCCCCAAGAAAGTGTAAGAGGCTCTGTGGGCAGAGAAGCGTCACAAACTGCTGAGCTGGGCCACAGCTACATGTACAATGTAGGTCCTCAAAAACTTATATTTGTGGTTAAGTTAAGTTCAAAAGGGGCATGCACCCACCTCATGTACCCCTGTGGTCCCTCAAGAGATACAGAGGTTCTGAGCTCCAGAATCCTATTTTCCCCACCCCCTCCTCCATTTACAAGAATGCTTGGCACCCCTCCCCATCACCCTCTGGTCCCCAGTCCCTGACCCCAAAGCCCTGGGGGTGGGGTACAGGGAGGGTGGGTCTCCCCTCTTCAATTCCTCCTATTGTTCCCCAGAAGTCTTATCTGGGTTGTACGTCCTGTCCCCCCCCTTAGAGGTCCCTCCCCCCATTGTCGGCCAAAGGGACCTCAGGCCCACAGGGAGGCTCCTGCTCCTCCTCACCCTCCCACCCCAGCAGCCTATTGTCTGCTGAGGAAGCCCAAGTACACGTGACCAAGCCCAGGGGACAAATGGACACAGTGGACACACCGATGCCCACAGACCCAGGATAGGGCATCTGGACATGGATCTCGGCGTGTTTGGCTTTCTCTGTCCCAGGGGCTGTCCCTAAGTAGGGAAGGGTGAAGGCCCCTGTGGGCTGTGCATCTTGGGTCTGTGGCCTGAAGAAGAATCCTTTCCTGCTCACGATGGATATGCCTTATGACCTCGCAGACCGCAAAAAGAAGGAGATCCAAAGCTGAAAAGTGCCACAGCCCCCAGCCTCCTCTCCACCTTTCCATTCTCCCTCAGCAGAACCTGGAGGCCTCAGAACGAAAGGTACTCGGGCATTTAGTGCTTTAGAATCTGGGTGTTGGGGGAATGGTGGGAAGTCAGACCACACTGGACTTCCCAATGGAGTCTAGAATGGAGAGATGGGAGAAAAAGGCTGGGGAAAGGGCAGGATATACATCTAGGAACTAGGGTTTTCCAGTGGTCCCAAGTTCCAGGTCTAGACTGTGAGATGCTGCAGCTGTCGGTCAGGTACAAAGACAGTGACATCTTTTCTCTTACACCCTGTGTCCTCCTCTCACCAGACTGTCCACACGCCAGCTGGTTTCTCCATTTCACTTCACCCCACCAACCCCTCCCATAGCTCCCCTTCCCTCTGCCGAGACAGCAGCCTTAGTGATATCACAAAAGCTTTATTTTCAGAAAACCGAAAGAAACAAAATCAAAATCAAAACCAATCATTTTTACCTGGCCCCTGCCCCAGCCCTCCCACCCACCCACACATCCTCCTTTTGGGGGGGCACCTGTGATGCATGCAGAAGGGGTGGGAGCTGAAGGAACCTACATTCCTTAAACAGAAAGAAGTCCTTTTGAGTCTAGGTATCCTCGTCCAAGTCAACACCACTCCCAGCCTTGCCCCCTCTCCAGACACATCAAGAAGGAATTCTGAGGTGGTGCCAGAAGGTTTGCCCTGAAGTTCCTCGGGAAATAGGGTGGCCGGGCCAGCACCACCCCAGGCCTTCACCAGTTACAGCTCATCTTCATCCAGCTTGGCAAGTCTGGCTTGGCAGGGAGGGGTATTTGGGATTGGTGGAGCTGGAGGAGAGTCACGAGGAGCTTGGGGGAAGTCACTGAGGGCCTGAGGAAAGACTCAAGTCAGAGGATAAAAAAAGTTCCGGAATCCACCCTCACTCCTGTCTTTTCAGTGCATGCCCTAGCCAAGCCACCTCCTCTTGCCAGGCATCTTAGATGATCCGAGACCATCAGCCTCTCCCAGGGTTGAACTGGAGGAGGGACAGGTAAGAGTAGGGCAGTAGGAAGGGGCAGACAAAAGGCAGGTGGTGGTTATAAGGAAATATGGGGGGAAGGGAATTTAGGGATCCCAGAACAAGAGGAGCCCTCCCCATTCTATAGCAGGGGCGCTCCATTCCTCATACCTGTGTGTCCAGGGGCAGGGGGGCTCTGGCCACCTCCCTTTTGGGCAACAGCAGCAGGGAGGGGAGAGAGCCGTTGATGGGTGCTTGTGTGCTGACCTGGGCCTGGTCTCCAGGCCGGATTCTCCCAGGACTCCCCACTCTAAGCCCTCCTGGCCGCCCCAGGCTGTTGGTCTGACTCTCCCTCCTCTGATACTCAATGGGTGACTGCAATGCTGGGGCAAAGAGAGGAACAGAAGGAGAGTTACAACAGAGACAGGCCTTTTCCCTAAGAGCTCTGCCCAGACCACCCTCCCACTTTGCCCTCCTCCCATGAACTGTCAGCCAGTATAAATTGCTGGGGAGATGAAGAGAAGCTGGGGTCAGAGGGCAGGGATTGGAGACTGGGCAGTGAGGGAGGGATTCAGGAGGTCAAAGGGCTGAAGGAACATGTGGGGGAGGGAGGGTGAGAGCTTCACCATTGAGAAAGTTCCGCTGGCTTTCCAGGATCTGAGCCACTTGCTTGATCCAGGCCTGACTGACCGCAGGATCTGCAGTCTGTAGGACATAGCGCTGGATCCCACCCTCTGGCCCTCTGGAGGTCAGTGCAAAGCGGCAAGGGTCACCTTGGAGGTTCCCCTCCAGTCCCAGGCAGCTCACCTGGATTGGCAAATAGGAGACAGCCCCCAAATTCTTTAGGCCCTCTCTGGTTCCTGCCCCTTCCAACAAATCCAAGAACCAGACATTCTCTCAGAGGTCTCACCCTATCCCAGGCAGACCCCTCCCTTGTGGCCTCCTCCCCACCTTGATGCTGCTTTTGTACACATATCCAGCCTGCGTTCCACCTCGTACTCCTCCTCCCAGGGCCTCGCTGAAGATGATGATTTGCTCAAAGAGGAAGACACGTCTCTCTCGACCCCGGGAGGAGAGCAGACCGCCAGCCTCAGGCTCTGTGACCCAGAATGTGTCCTGGCCCAAGAGCTTCCCCTGAGCAGTCAGTTTGCCCTAGAACCAAAGGACGGTGGCTTTGAGAAAAAAGCGAGAAGAGAAAAGGGACACTCTCTGTTCCTCCCTCCTTCCCCTGACGCTCCCAACCAACCATGGGGTCAGTCCCAGGGGAGGACAATTCCCCATTAGGACGTCCCAAGTACTCAGACTGGGGCAGAAGAGCATTGGGCCTCCAGTTTCCTGTTCTATCCCCATACCTCAAACCCCCGAAGTCTCCCCAGGGTCATCATGTCATTGCAGCGCTTGGGTACAAAGCACATGACCTCCACAGCTTGCTGGGTCACAGGTGAAGAGAGAAGCATTGTCATTGTCAAGGAAGAGACCTCTTCAGACCATGTTTCACCTCTCAACCAGCCTCCCCGTAAAAGCGAGACAGCTCAAACCACCCAAGGAGCTGGGAGAACCCAGAAGACTAAAACAGTAAGATCCTGGAAGGATAAAAAAAAGTGTCCAGGAAGATCTGGGAGTCCTCACCTCCAGCTCTTCAGTATCCATCCCAGCTCTACTGTAATATTTGAGAAAATCCTAAGATGTAGAAAAGAAACGCTCAGGGAGGTTTTGAGGACACCCTCAGAAACTCTCACATCCTCCCCTTGAAGGCACAGGTGAGGATGCCCAGGAAGTATGGGGGGCGCCTTAGGAACTCTAAAGAGATGAATGAGAAAAGGGCGGTCCCAACCAGAGGTACCCCCAGGGAACAGGTGGTCCTGACCTTGAGCAACAGCTGGTATTTCATGATCCTCTGTACTGGTTTGATGAGGAGGTCATTGAGCTGCAGGCGGTGCCCCAGCTGCTGCCGGAGCTCCTGGGGACAGGGACTGGGTGGTTATGTAGCCTGGAAAGCCTGATGATTCTGTTCCCCTTTCCCCAAGGTGCCTCCGCCACTGACCTCAAAGTAGCTGTCCCCAAACTCTGACACCACGTGCTCGGACTTGGGCTTATTCTGGCAGTACACCACGTACATATGCAGCCTGCGCTCCTAACAGGGGTAAAGTTTAAGGAGAGCAGGATGGGTGCGGAGAGAAAGCCCCTCTCCAGAGAGCTGTGACCCACTCCCAAGCCCCTCCCCTCCAGGGCCCCACCCTCTTAAGCCTCACGTGTTTGATGAATAGCTGAGCCAGCCAATCAGGATCCTTCAAACACCGCTGCAGCTCCTGCAGGAAATAGCTGGAAGGGTTGGCAGGGAAAAGGCTGGTCAAATACCCCCACCCCACCCAACTTAGAGCTGTCTACCCTAGCTGTGCCATTAAGCCACTCCAAACGTTCCTCAGGCAACAGTGGGCCCATGGGTGGGATACAGAGACTACCAAACATCTATGCCCTTCACCCTCACTCTCAGGAATCCATCACTCACTCTCGATGCCACTCATAGATTTGCTGGATGTTCCCAAACACAATCCTGTCACGGCCTCGAAGACTCTCTGGGACCCCCTGAGCGGCCATGGTGGCCATGTAACCCTGTAGGAAGGTTGGGGTGAGAGCGTGAGCGTCAGGGGCCAGCCCTGGTAGGAAAAACCCCTCCCCCCCTAGAAGTCTAGGATGTAGGGGGGTGCTGGGAAGGTGGGACAGAGGAGTATCAAGGCATCCCCTAAAATTAGCCTTGGGCAGAGGGAAAGGGCTGGGCTACAGCTGAGAAGAGAAAAGGGACCTACCTCCACAATCTGCCCCAAGTCGTCCACATACATTTTCTCTGTCTCTACCAGTTCACTCAAGACATACCTGGGAAGAGAGCAGGAGTGCACATGGTTGATTTAGCAACTTCCTCCCTACTGGACTAGAAGCTCCTTCATTACCACAACCAACCTCAGAGGAAATTCCAAGTATCAAATCTAAAATGTGAGGGACAGTTCTCTGGAAGTTGCACAACTGGGGGGCAGGGGGAGGGAGCAAAAGGGAGGGAGAGTGTGGGGACACTTACATACTCCTTTCCAGAGCCTTCTTCTTCTGTTCCTCCTCACTCTCAGGGGCCTGGGATAGGGTCTCCTCCTCAGGTGGCTGGAAGGAAAGAACATCCTAGAGTAAGCAAATGGATGCCTTTTGGGGAGCTGTGCAGATCCATTTCTTCATACCTGTGTCTTATCTCCAGGGCCCTCCAACAATGTGGTCAGCAGGGTCAGTTCTGGCAGCTCCTCTCCAGTGGCTAGAGCTGGTTCCAGCATCCAGTTCTGGGAGCCAGAGGTCAAGTGTCAGAGGTCATGGACAGTAGCTACCTCTCCCCAATGACCAGTGGCCCCCAACCTGCCCTCTCTCCCAGTGTCCTTCATGGATGTCATACATGCTTCTGTGGTGCTCCCTGCTCACCTCATATGGTCCAGCCTGGCCACCGTCTGCCTCAGTTTCCACACTGAGACAATGTTTGGAATGACCCAACCATCTTCTCAGGCCACTGACTGGCCCTGGGGGGCCCGGGGAACAGGGGCCAGAGCTGAGGCCAGAGCTGGGGCCAGAGAGGGCAGCCAGACCCGAAGCAGCTGAAGCTGAGATACTCCCCTCACTGCCAGCAATGGAATAGGATTCTAATGGGGAGTGGGGGAAGAAAAGGGGCCATAGATATTACTCTAGCTCCAGATGCAGGGCCCCTAGGGAGCTCCCAGAGGCTCCTCTTCATGATGCTGAGCCCTCTCCCCCCAGGGCCCACTCTCTTGCCATCCTCATTTGAGTTGGCAGGGATAGAAAATTTCACCTAGGCACCCTTGGAAGGAAGGACAGTAAACACCTGGGCTCCCAAGGCCTGGAAACCTCCGTTCCCCCATATCCTTAGCATGGCATAGATATGGGGGGGCAGCCATCTGGGCAGACACTGGAAGCTGAGGGTGGCCATCTGCTCTCCTACAATCTGCCCCCTTCCAGTGGGCACAGACCATTCCCTGAGAAGGTGGGGGGGGGCAGCTAAAAGCCCATCAGCCACCCCCAGACTCCTCCTCCACCAGTTGCAGTAATCACTATAAAAAGAAAAGACTTCTGCAGCCCATCTCCCCAACACATGCACAAACCCAATAGAGGGGGCAAGTGAGGAGAGCTCGTGAGGGCTATCTGCCCTGGGCCCAGGAACAGAGGAGCTGTGCTTTGTCATAAAGCCCCTGCTAGACCCCCATCCTCATTCCTCCATTCCTCTGGCCCTTTTCAGATCTGAAGTAGATTCTCAGCAAAAGGATTTAAGGAAGATGCAGTTCTAGGCCCAAGGGGATTGTGGATGGGTTTTTCTCATACCCAGTTGACTACAAAACAGAGAGCAGAGTCTCCTGCCCCTTCCCCAATTTCCTTAACTTGAACTGATAAAAATTTGGAGGCAGACGGGATCTTGGAGATCATCTATTAAGTCACTTTCCTGGAAAACACAGGTACAGGTCTCCAGCCTCTAAATCCCTAGGGTCAGCGCAATCCGAAGTCCTGAACCCTCGGCCCGCCCCCCGCCCCAACTCAACACTGGGCCGTTGCGACCTCCTCGAACTCACCACGTCCCCCCCGGGCGAAGCAGCAGCCGCATTTTGCCAGCACTTTTCGGATCACATGGGGACAGGCACAGCGACCCCCCTTGTGCCCCCCCCGCATGGCGCCCGGGCCCCCCCGCACCCCCCACCCGGGCCGGCCATGCAGGGGGAATCACGGGGGGCGGGGCGGGGACGGCGCCGGGCGCGCACCCCCCCTCCCTCCTACCCCGCTCCAGGCTGGGGGAGGGGGGGAGGGAGGGAACAGGGAGGGGGAGTCCAGGGGTAGGCGGAAGTCTGGTCTGGAGGAGGGCTGGGGGCTCTGCAGAGCGGGCGGCGCGAGGCCGGGCGGCCGAGCTGGGCGGGGAGTGTTTCCGGAACCCAGTCGGTGCGTGGCCCAGGGTCCAGATGTCCAGCGGGGAGGGGTAGGATGGTGGGGGAAGCTGGGCCGGGATGCGGCAGCCTCTCCAGCTCTGTCTCCGGCCTCTCGGGTTTGGGATGGTTCTAGGCCCGGGCAGGGAGAAGGCGGGGGCCGACTCCCCGAGTCACTGGCGCTGCGCGGGTCCGGGCCGAACGGCGAGCCGAATAACAGGCCCGGCCGCGGTGCCGCCGCGGGGAGGGGCCTCTGCGGCCCAGCTCCGCCCTCTCCCTCCCGTTCCCCGCTCCAGCCCCAGCCTGTGCCGCGCTCCAGCCCCAATCCCCCTCCCCCAGGCACCACCACGTTCCCACTCCACGTCCCCACAGCCTCCGCCTCTCCACTCCAGCCTCGGCTCCCCCGCCTCGGGTTCCCCTCCCTCCTGCCTCTCGGGCTCCCGACTGCGGTGCGCTGGGTGGGGGTTAAGCCGGGCGGCGGGGTCTGCCCAGGTTGCCCCTCAGCCTCTGCGGTGGAGAAGGGAGCGGACGGATGGGCCTGGATCTGTGCGAAGACGTCCTGGGTGTTGGGACTGTCCCAAGCCGCGCAGGAGTAGACAAGCCCCCTCCCCAACTTCGGGGATGAGTGAATGGGGAGCTCTGTGGGGAACACCGCCCAGGTGCCGCCCTCTCGCCAGACCCTTCTTTCCTCCAGGCCCCAGGACTCCAGCTGAGGCTAATCACCAATTAAGGCGAAGTCCTGGAGCCTGGGCTGGCGACGAGCCAGGGGTGGGGCGTGGGGACACTCCGCCTGCGGGGGCTCGGGACCAGCTGATGTGGGGGACACACCGCGGACTAGAGGGCGAGAAGCCTGGAGGTCTTGGCAATTAAATGGGTCTCATGCAGATTAGATGCGAACCTTTATGCTAATAAGCGCAGCATTATTTGAATTCGCCACTTTGCGCAGGACCGCAAACTGTGCCCCACCCACCCCCAGCTTCTTACCGGGCAGCGGAGCCCAGGCGGGAACCTCACGTTCGCGCTCCCCTTTCTGATGCCCCTCGGTACAGTCAGACTGTGGCTCGGTCCCTCCTGGCCCTAGGGGGCTTCTCTTCGGGGGCTGTGTGGTAGTAAGGTAGTAAGATTGGTGGTAAGGAAACCGCCCTCCAAGCCCAGACGTGACCTCCCGCTTTCCCTTTTTCCTCCTGTCAAATCCACATTGTTGTAAAACGGTCGCCGAGGCTGGGTTGGAGGGAGCGGTTCACCCAGACCAGGGCTATGGCCCTCTTTTGGAACTCTTAGATTCCTGCAGAATTCTGCCCTGCAGAATCCCTGTTTGCAGGTAAATTCATTTGTGGGGTGCAGACCTCCTGAAACCGCCTAAAGATACCCGACCCCACCGTGGTCCCCCTTTCTTACCCCCGCCTGCCCGGGTAGGGCGCATGCGCGCAGCATGCCCCCCATGACCCCCAGTATCCGGTCAGTGCGGCCAGGGGCGGGGCGGTCCGGGGGCTTCATGCTGGACCCCTACCCTGCTCCAAGTTTCAGGGCTGAGGGGGCACGGAAGCTGGGGGGCTCAAGGCCTGCGTGCGTCCGGGGAGTTGCTGCTGCAGAATCCGCCCCCTGCCCGGCTCCGCCCCTACTCGCATCCCAGCCAAACTTCTCAAAGGGGTAGGGTTGTTCCTTCTCTACAACCAAAGTTCAACAACAAACAAACCCCTCTAAATCCCGATTCGGACATGGAAGTGGCAGGAGCCCACTAAATACCTTCTCCCCAAGCGCTCTGGAGACAGAGAGACCGGGGAGATACACAGGGATTTCCCCCGACCACCACCCCCTTCCCCTTCTCAGCAGGTTCCGCTCCCCACCCCACCCCCACCCTGGTCCACAGAACTGAACGGGTGTGGCATGGAGAGTTGCATATTTTACTTTATTTTTATTAAATTAAAAGCTACAGTCTGGCGGCGATTCCAGAACAGGGTAAAGAGGCTCCTTATAGGGGGGCAGAGAAGAGCGGGAGACAGACTGACAGAGACGGAGACACAGGAGAGAAAAGACAAGGTTAAGGTAGAAGGGGGATTATTTCTGAAGAACACACAAGGCCGGCTCCTTGGGGGCTCACACCAGCCCCATTCCCCCTCCCCCACACCTAAGTTCAGCAGTGGAGAAGTTTGTGGGGGCAGGGGGCTCAAGAGACCCTCCCTCCCCACCCAGGTCCTTTCTCAGCTTAGTCACTGGAGCACAGCACATACCAGAAAAAGCCAAGGGCAATGGAGGGGGTAGGGAGATCAGGAGTATGTACACAGGGAGGAGGGGAGCAGAGCCTTCTGCCAGAAGGGAGTGGCTCTCGCACTGCACTGAAGCACTTGGCCTGTGGGGGACAGGGGAAGGGATTGCCCCCTCCCTCTCTGAACTCCTTCCCCAGTCAGACTGGTCCCCTATTTGTGTGGCGTGGGGGGCAGAGGGAGAGAGGAGAACAGAGGCTTCCGCTGGGTCCTATGGAGAAAGGCAAGGGCCTGGCAAAGGGGACGTCCTTCAGTCATCTGTGATACCCTTGGCTCTCAGCTCTTCTTGCACCCGGGTCAGGTACGTGGGGTCCGGGTACCCAAACCTGGGAGCAAAGAGAAATGAAGGTCAGGATTAGCTGTTTTAGCTTACTCGTATTAGCCTCATGCTCACCTTCATTCTGGGTGCCCCATTCCAGCCCCTTCCCGTCTCCCCTAAGGATATGCAAATCTGAGATAACTTAGCCCACTTCTGCTTATTTTCATAGGTGAAGCTGGGCATATTGGACCAGGTTTAATGTAGAGAAATTGGGACGGAAAAGATGGTTGAATAGTTTGGGGGTGGTCCTCTCCAGTTGGGAGGTTCCCAGAGAGAGGGGGCCCGATGTGGTTCCCTCACTGGAAATGGAGAGAAGGGGAGGAGCCAAGGAAAAGAAAACGAAGGAGGGTCGCACAGCTGGGGTCCCCCTGTGCAGCTGGTCTTGTGGTGGATGTCGTTCCAGGTGATGACATTCGGTCTCCCTGTGGTCATGGACGTGCCAATAGTGAAGGTGAGACGCTGGTCAAATGCCTTGCGGAACAGGGTCAGCACCTTGTTGCCCTCAGGGCAGTCCGGGAGGTAGGCCACCCGTGTGGTGCCAGGATACCGAACTCCTGGGTTCGGGTGTTCAGCCTGGGAGGAAGGGGAAGCAAAGTGGACAATGAGCAGCTGGGCATCTGAAGGCCCATGATGCCAACAGAGGGTCATCCTGGCCAGCTGTCTGTCTGGGGCCACCCCCAGCTAATGCTGGCAGGGCAGCCACAGGCTGACAGCCTTTCAAGGAAGGAGAGACTTCCTTGACAGGTTTGGGCAGCAGAAGCCTGTCTTTGGACAAAACCCTTACTGTTAAAGAGGTTCTTTCTGCGGCCTCAATCCCTCAAGTCTCAATTCGGCAATGAACGGATTCCCAAAAGTGACGGAAAGTAGCTGGTCCTTACTCACCAGACAGCTCAGCAGAAACGTGAAGACTGACAATAATCTATCTTGCAGCCTTCCCTTCTCCCACCTGAAAACACTCCCAGTGCTTCTTTGCCTGCCCAACCTGTTCCATTTTCCCATTGCTCCTCTTCAGAGCTTCCTCATCCCTCTGCCAACCAGGACCGGCAATCACTCTTGGTCAAGCAGGAAAACACCCATAGGCTCTTGACCACTCCTGTTTTAACCTTCCACTGTCATCAAGATTTTCCTCCCTTGTCAATCTGGAACAAAGTAACGCTCTTGCGCTGTGAGGAGGGTCAGATCCCTTCGGGCTGTGCCTGCCTACACATGAACCACCATCTCCACGGAATTCACCTCTGCCAGGAAGAGCTGATGACGTCCAAGGTCATCAAGGAAACGGTATTCAATTCCTTTCTCCCATACCTGATTTTCATGTGTGCCATGGAGTCGTGGAATGGAAAAGCTGGGCCTCAAGGGGGACCTCCCAGCTCCAGGGCACTGAGTGGGAAGGCATGCTGGGAGACGGCAAGACTACATCACATCTAACGAACACACTCCCCCTCACCCAGTTTTCCTAGGCCAGAGAACATGCTTGGGGCACACCAAAGGAGCTCGGGCTAAACCAAAGGGCAAAGGCAGGCCATAGGTCTTCTTACCCCCTGGACACCGGGCGGGAAGACGTACTGGATGACGATGGTGCCGTACTTCTCATAGCTTGGCAGCAGGAGTGTGGCGTCCTTAGAGACCAGCATCCGCCCATTCTGGGGCTGGTTGCCCACCAGCTGCCCATAGAAGCGGCCACACATGGGACAGGCCTTTTTCACCTGCAGGGCTCGGGTGATGCAGCCCTCACAGAATGAGTGCCGGCACTTCTCCAATGTCTTGGCATTCTGAATCTCCCCCAGACAGATGGGGCAGGTGCTCTCCTGCTCTTCTGTCTCCTCCCGAAGGCGGGGAGGAAGAGGAGGGGGTAGGGGAGGAGGAGGCGGGGGAAGCCCCCGAGCCCCTGGGGGCAGGAGCGGGGCTGCTCGCAGAGGGGGAGGGGGAGGCCCTGGGCGGTGCAGCTCAGGGTGTTCCCCACCACCCCCCAAAGCTAGGCAGCCCATAAGCTCTCCCTGCCTCTGAGCTTTCTTCAGCTCTTTCTCGGCCTCTTTCAGCAGCCCCTTGAGAGCCTTCCGGGCCAGGTAGAGCCCATTAGGAGGAGCAGGGGGAGGGCCCTGCGGGGAAAGCTGGAGGACATAGATGTCAGAAGTCTCGCCGTCTATGAGGATGGACACACGGTGCTCCTCCCGAAGCCGGGCCAGCCGGGCTGGGGTCTCCTTGCTCAGGAAGTCCCACACAGGCTTAGAGACAGTCACCTTGTTCTTGCAGGTGCCTCCACAGGCTGCCATTCTGGACAGGACGAACGACACTGCCCCCAGGGTGAAAGGGACTCAGGGTGGGGGGTCCCTATTTGACAAAGTCAGTGCCTCCTACTTCAGGTTCCTTTCCAACCCTATATTACCTCTACTGTCTCAAAGGCCAACCCCAACTCCTCCCCCAAGTTCATTTTCTGTCTCCTCCTATCTTTCAAACCCCCAGCACCCACTGAAGAGCAAAACAAGTTTTAATAACTTTATTATTATCATCATCTGAGCCAAGCATCAGTCTTGGTTCTCTTTACACTCCTCCCAAGATCACAGAAATCATCTAGCCCTCCTCCCTCTGGGTGAAAACTGGGTTCTTTAAAGGGGAGGGAGACTTTTTGACCCTCCTTTTTGCTCACTTTGATCCTGAAGAGCTTAGAATTGGCATGCAGGCTCTCTCTCTCTGTCCCTGCTCCCTACTTGTAGGTTGTGTGACCTGGTAGGTGGAAAGGAAAAGGAGGGAAAGTGAGAAGCCCCCTACCCCCTTCCCACATGCCCCAACCCAGCAGCCCATGTAACAGAAGACTGGGAACCTGGGTATAAGTTACTGGGAATGGGATTACTTGGCACATGGAATGGAGGAAACCAATTTACAGGTGAAAGCTTAAGTTCCCAAGGGAGGCACATACCTGGAAAGCCCATGGACGATGAAAGCAGCAGAAATTCCTCTTTTTCCACACTCAGCTGACCAGGTCTAGGGGGAAGGGGGACAGTAAAGGGATATGATGACCAATGTCACTCCACCAGCAGCCCAGAAACAAATCAGAAACTCCTCTTCCATTTCTTCTCCTTCTTTCCTGCAGAATCCCATCCCCAGCCTCTCCCCAAGTTGCTAAAGATGGAACTTCAACAATGCTAACTTTCCTCTTTTCTCCTCCAGCTCTGAGGCTCTGGAGAAAGCCTAGGGCACAGATAAGAGAAGTCAGGAAGGGTGAAAGCCCACACAGATGGAGGACTTTCCTGCCACCTCCCTCAGATCACATGGATAAGAAGATTTCCTAGGCTCCCAACTCCTTACTGTGCCCCATATTCCCAAGTAATTCAGCCCCTATCGCTAGGGAGACTTCTTTGAGGAGAAGTCTGTTTGGAATGCAAACAAAGTGGCAAGAACCCCTGCAATAACAAAGTTCTTACTGTCACCTTTTAAACCCACCACTAGAGCATAAGCCTGTCAGCAACCCAGTCTGCATTTAGGGAGGGGTGGGGAACAGCAGGGGCTCAGCTGGAGGAGCCTGCTGTTTCCCCTGAGTCTTAACCATGTTCAGCTACAGAGGTGTACCTACAACACCTCCACATGTAGCTCAAATAGAAAGAGGGGCCATTAGTGTGACCTCAATTCCTAGACTGATCCAAAGGGGAGCGGCTCTGTTTGTGCCTCCATCATAGTCCCCTCAAAGCCATTTGCACCTCCAGGTTCAGAAAGTGAAATTGAAATCCTAGAACCTCAGCTCCTTTGGTCTGTCCAAGGTGGAACACCCCCCTCGCCATCAGAGGGAACCCAGGACCTAGATGTCCTTAGCTCCAAGTCCTGCTGGCACAGAAAAGGGAGGCGGGGCCACAGCTTATGCTGGGTCTCCGATTCCTCTGGGGCAACCCAGGCCGGACACAGGGCCAGTCCCTCCCTCCAGACAGAGGCCAGACAGGGGCAGCCGGGAGGGGCGAGGGTCCCTGGGGGCATCAACTGAGGCAGCCCCACCCCTCCCCCCATGACCTCCTGCAAGACCCAGAACCAGCCCCCACGTCCCCCTCTCGCCGGAGCCCCCAGAGCCCCAGCACTGGGTGGGGGTGCATGTCGGCCCGATCGCAGTCCCCAGAACCCCCAAATGGAGGCCAAGGCTGGAGGGTGATAGGAAGAGGATCGGCCAGGCGTGGAGGGGGCCCCTGGAGCCGCGCGCGGGTGAGGAGGCAGAGGAGGGGGCTCAGGGGGTGCAGGGAAGGCGCGCGGGGGGTGCGAGCGGGGTCCGGGGGGCGCGCGGTGGGTGTGGGGGGCGCCGGGCTCACCTACCTCTCGTCAGCGCCGCCATTGCCGGTCACATGACTGAGGCTGTTGCTGGGATGACGGTCTGGGCCCTAGCAACAAGGGGGGGGGGAGACCCCGAGAAGGTGGGGGGGGAGTTTGCAGAGGGGGTGCAGACCGAGAGAAAGAGTAGGAGGGAGGACAGCACCCGCTTCTCCCGTACAGGTGATAATCACCGTTTTCTCTAACCCCCTTCCATGCAAGAGCCCCTGCCCTTCCGCCCCAAAACAAAAATGGAGGCGCCGTCCCAGTCTTTGGAGGGAGGGGGTGGCGTGTGGAACCGAGGGTAGGAGGTTAAATCTCTTGGAGACGCCACCCTTCTCGCTTCCCCCTCCCGGGAGGGGCCCTCTGCCTTTGCTATTCTAGCCAGCTGTGTGGCGGCTTCAGCAAGCTGGTGGTGGATGGGTGGGCGAGGAGTGTCGGTTAGGTAGGTGGGCAAGGGGGCAATTTTTCTGTGATCCTTATGCTAGAAGGGCCTTTGAGGAATAATTTGGGATGGGAAGAAGAGTCATAGTAAAAAGAAAAGCACTGGTTCTGAAAAATAAACAAACCCCAGGACTAAACTATTTCAATTCCTTCCCTCATCGCTTGCCTTTTCCTAGGTTGTTACCTTCTGTGACCCCCACAACCTGCTCCCAGATGGGTGTTGGTAAGTGCCTCTGATTTTTGTTTCCACAAACAGGGATACTGAGGCCAGTGCCGAATGGGAGGTGAATACATTTTTTTTTTTTTTAATGCCTTGCGGGTGAGGGGGGGGGGGGATGTCAAGTCTATGGTTTAAATAGAGTTAAAAACTCTCAAAGAAAAAAACAGCTCTGTTCTGTTCTGCTTCCCACATCAGAGCAATCTCCGCCCCCAGTCCAACTCACTTCCCTGGGGCCACATCAAGCCAGGTTTTTCCACCAGCCAAAAGACCTCATCAGCCAAACAGTGCTGGATCTCCCAGACTGGCAACAACCTCTGTTTATCCACCCCTTTCTTCACTCCCCCTCTGGGCTGGAGGGTTGGTCACTTTTTTCTTTCCCAGGACCCTGCTGTCCTCTTCCTGCTCTGCAGAGAGGATATCTTTCCCAGGAAGCCTGGGGGACACCCAGTGCCTTCTTTTAGCTCCTTCATGCATGCTTTGAGAGGTTCACTCACCTTTACAAGAATGGGTGTGTGATCAAGCCCAGAACCCTGGGGGAAGAGGGGTAGTCACATCATCTGTTCTCCCTGCCCCAACCCATAGCTGAACTCCCACAAAGCTGGAGAGTAAGTTTTTCATTCCCATGCACACCCCTCACAACCTTTTAAGTTCACAGCTATCTATCTAGAAAGCCACATTCTTAGTTAGGAGCCCAACACCTTAAAGATCAATTCTTCGTCTGGTCTCCACACCCCTAAGCACAGTGTTCCTCAGGAAAGTGGGGGAGGGGAGGCATGCCTGTGAAGGAATATGGCTTCAATAAGTTACTTCCTATACAATGACAGCAATGGGAGTAAATACACAAGATCTTTTTTATTAATTAATAAAACAAAAAAGATGAAAAACAGAAGCAACAAATGAAGACCATACTGCTCATGATACATCAGCCACATGGTCAGAAAACCAATTTCTAAAGAGCAACAGCTGCTGGTGTCACGGAGTTTTATTGCATTCAACAGGGGAAAGGTAGACGGTTGGAATGAGAGAGATCATCAGGCCCCTGACGGGAGATATTATAGGGGCTCTAATCTTTAGCCGTGGACTCCTCTTGTTACTTCCTCTGGAGCAGAAGATGGAGGAGAGAAAGGAAGTCTCTTTTATGACTGCATGACTTCTTGTGAGATCAGTCCAGCTAGATACAGAGCAAAGAATCTTTGCATCCCCACAGGCCAGTCGCTGGTGCCCATCTTTATGTTAAAAAAAAAAAAAAAAAAGCGTAGAAGCCGTAAGGGGGATGGAGGGTAGCAAGAATGGCTGCCTTAGCCCCAGAGGCATTAGGGGGAGGGGAGGCCACTATCTGGTTCATCAGGGTCCTCTACATTCTGAGACTATCACGTGTCATTTCGACTCTTTGGAGGAGGCCGGGTGATTGAGTTATGGCTCTGACTCCTCTCTGGGGGTGGAGAGTGAAGATGACAAAGAAGGCCATCTGTCCCCTGGGAGACACAGTAGCGGTATGGGACGAGAAAGAAAGGAACAGAGTGACAAATCCAACTGGAAAAAGGGTTTGAGAAGGGGCTGGGAAGGAAATATGTTAGGCGCACACCTCCAAGGACTCAAACTCTCCAGGGCCCAGGGGCCGATGAGAATGGAGGCCCCCACACTGGAGACCTTCATCCTCTTGAAATGACCAGGGTTGACCCGGGTACAGATATTCCCCCCTGCTGGGAATAAAACCTCAGGGATGGCTAGACATGAAGAAAGGAAATCTAGCACTGGGAATGAACCTTATTCCCTGGCCCATCGCCCCAGCCTCCAGAACTGCCCACACCCCCACTGAAGGGTTCCAGCCCCAAGAGGCATGGGAGGTCCTGGTGAAGAGCAGCAACAAACATCTTCACCCAGACTTGAACACTTTGGTCATCTCTGGGCTCTTGTGCCCAAAGTACTGGGGTGGGGGGCGGAAGTGGGGTGAGGGAAGAGGTTGGAGAGCAGTCAATTCTTGACAAAGACCTCCAGTTCCCCACATAATCACGAGTCCTCCTGGATCCCACCTCTGTGAGGTGCCAGCCGGCTCGCCACTCTCCACCCCATGTGTGTGTAAGATGGGCCACATCCCATCACATATGTGCATGCCAGCACCCACAACTGTAGTATCTTGAAAGTCCTCCTTCCCAGGGCCTCCTGGGAAGGAGGCATGCCACAGTGAGTTCTATAAAGTTATCAGCAAAATTCAGACACTCTTAGTTTATCCCATGCAGCAGAGTGCATCCGGAGTAGCTTCTTGAGCCAGGTCCATCTGTCCAGTCAGGTCCTGAAGATGGCAGAGAACCCCCTTCCCCCATCACCTCGTATGTTATAGAAACAACAGGACATGTACAAAGATCAAGGCACTTGGGAGTGAGTCAACATTAACACTCTCATGAAGCAAGCAGACTTGTTGGGGCGGGGGGAGAGAGAGAAGGAAGAAAACTAGACAGGGGGAGATAGGACAATGTATTTCTGAGGGCCAGGAAGAGCCTACTCAACAAGATGGAGTTATCTGAATGGAAGGAGCCTGTAGCTAGTATTTAACAAAGGAGGAAGAGAAGAAACAGTGGTCAACATTCCACAATTCCCCTAAGCCTCTCACAACCCTGCCACCTTGAACATAAAGCAGCAGTCAGCATGGAGTCAGGCAGTCTCTTAGGCAAAGATGTTGGTAATAAAATCCAGGAATCTCTTAGCGTACTGCTCAGGATGCACAGTGGAGATCTCTGCCCCAGCCTGTGACAGGAGATAGGGAACACGGTGTCAGGCCACCCTGACACCTCTCCCCACTGCCTACCCTCCGTTCCACTCCACACCACTTCCATCCCCAACCCTTTGTCCTTTTGCCACCCCACTGCTCCAGCACAAAAGGCTCCCTGTTCCCAAACAGTCAAGACAGGAAGGCTTTGGGGAACCCTCACCCCGTGTTTGACGGTTTTGGCCGCATGAGCTGCTTTCTTCTTGGCATCATATTGTGTCAGGATGTCAATGAGGCCCATAAAATACACCTCCTTCTGGGGGGCCCCTGGGGAAAGAAACCAGCAATGAAGAGCATGTGTTGTCCCAATTCTCTCTCCCAAAGAAGCAATCAGATCTGTTTTGAAAAGCTAAGCAGCCTTTCCACCCACCACCCTGGTCTCTGTTCTACAAGGCCAAGCCCTCCACCCCTCCACCCCCCCACCCACCCCCGCCCCACACCCTTAATAGTCCCAGAACCTTTCTCACCCTCAGCACTCCGGATGGCGTAGACATCAATGAAGGACTCAAACTCTCCAGGGCCCAGGGGCCGATGAGAATGGATGTAGCCGCCAATACCCTCAGGGGAGGTGCCATAGGAGCCCACGAGCGCAGGTGGTCCCGTCAGGCTACAGTCCCCATCCCCCTCTGACTCCTCCTCCCGCACAGGTCCCTCCTCCTCTGGGTCCGAGCCCCGAATGATGTCATGGATGCCCAGCAGAAGGCTGTAGTCCATGATCTTCAGCTGCACTAGGAACTGAGACCCCACTGAAAAGTCAGATACCTCAGATCTCCTTCCCCACTCCCACATACCACCCTTATACCTCCACTCCTGAGCTTCTGAGGCCCTCTTGGTGGAAGGAAGGATGCAGATTGAGGGAGTATATCATTGCCCTTTAGTACATAAATGTCCTGGTATCTGAGGTCATCCTTTTAACTGATTCTAGCCACCCCATCCATGGGTCACCTCCAGGAGTTTTTCATGTCTCAAACCCAACTCCCCTACATGCAGAGAACCCAAAGAATAAAAGGAAGGGGAGCAGTTCCCTCAGATGGTGAATGGGAGAAACAACCGCCCTGTGGGGAGCTAAAGGAAGCAGCTACTTCCCAAAGCACCCCAATCATCACCTCCACGTCTCTCTTTAGCTTCTCTAGAAATACTTTCTTCTCCTCTTCACCAATATAAACTTTCTGGTTCTTGTTGAGAAAATCCATATCCTTAAGGGTGGGCAATTCTTTAACCTGAAAATAAGTAAAGGGACACCTTGGGAATATATCCCTCTCCCCAAGGTCTCAGAGAACCATGCCCTACCTGGGGCTCTACGTCCAACTCAGTGGCTTTGAGGGGAGAGAGATCTTACAGCCCCTCTCTGACTCCACACTGCAATGCTGCCCCAGAGGCTGTTCTTAGCTCCAGTGGCTTCTCCAGACTCAGTCACTGCAGCGGTACCCCAAATCACATCCCATTACCTTCTGCTTATGGCTTTCAGTCAAGACCCCTCATGCTGACTTTTCTTTCTTCTTCTTAAGCAAAAACAGCTGCTTGATACAAAGAACCCGGAGTGGAGGGTAGAGGGTAAGCATTTGACTCTTAAAGTTTGTCATCTTCATCCATCCCCAAACCTTCCACAGGAAATAACCTATGCCAGTGAGAAAGCACCTTTTTCCACTGCGCATTCCAAACATTTAATCCCTGGATCAGCACAGGTTTACATCTCTCTTCTCTTTGGCGGTTTAAGATAAGAATAAGTAGCTGACGATCCCTACCTCTATCCTAAAGAGATCCCTTTATCTGCCCTCCCTCACCCCTCACCCTATCATCTAATATTAGTATCACCTTTTCCTTATCGCTGGCTTCTCGGGACACTAGGGAGCCCTGTGGAGAGACCCAAAGATCAAGTCAGCAGAAGTGGCTAAAAGAATAGTCAGGCTCCAGCTCCTAAGACAAGTACTCAAACCCACAGTCTTCTTTCCTTTGAAACGAACCATCGACGTGCCCTCCCAGGCCCTTCCCCATTCTCAGGCCATCAGGAGCCTCTCCCTCAGCCCTAGCTATCCTCTTCTTACCTTGAGGTCATACTTCCTGTGCACAGGAAGACGGTGGCTAAACATGTTGCGCATCACAAGCATGTAGCTGTCTTCGCTGTCCACGCTGACTCGGTACATCCCCAGGAACTGGGGCAGCAGTGTGTTGCCATGGCACTTCACGATGTACTGGGGTAGAAGGGAGGAAGGAATGGGGAGAAGCTGAGCAGTAAATGCATAAACAGCCCAGGGACGGGAGTTCAAATACCACCGTTC
The DNA here is from genome assembly GCF_007474595.2 of Lynx canadensis. Taxonomy (NCBI): domain Eukaryota; kingdom Metazoa; phylum Chordata; class Mammalia; order Carnivora; family Felidae; genus Lynx; species Lynx canadensis. The sequence goes on along the minus strand of NC_044309.1, from coordinate 83,390,801 downwards.
CAGGGTAGGGCAGACAACTTCAAGTAGCGAGATTACGAGGCCAAAAGTGGTGGGGACTGTTACAGAGGCCTGCGGTTATCCACGCCGCTCGGGGCTCCTCGTCTCCTCTGATGTAGTCCATCTGTGGAATGTCTCTTAATCTGACAGTGCCTTCTCTCATTTGCTCTTCATCACTCTTTGAGATGAGGAAGGTAAGATGATCCTTATTTGAGACCCTCTTTAAGTACAAGGGGTCACAGAACCAGGATTAGAAATGACATCTGCTTACCAATGAAGTGATTTTACCTAGATTAACATTTCCTGGTGGGCTAGATTCCTGTAGTAAAAATGTTTGCATGGTGCCCTCTTTCAGGGCTAACCATCTCTCAGTATTGCTACCTACTTCTCTTCAGAGCCAGCCTTCTTGGAAAAGTAGTCCACAATCAACCTACTTCCTCTCGTTTACACCTCAAACCAGTAAAATCAGATCATACCCTCGGTTTTCCTCTGAAATCTCTCTACTCCTCCCTTCTTCAGATCTCTCAGTTGCCAAATCCAACAGGGATTCTAGTCATTGTATTTCAAGTAGGTGGCACCAGATCCCACTGACCAGTCTCTCGCCAGAACTCTCTTCACCCTGAGCCCCACTCTGCCACTCTTCCAATTCTCCTCCTGTCTCTCCTCGAATCCCACACAGAACAAACCAGGGCATCCGGCGATTCAGAGTCTCCTTCATGGGCTCCTCTCTCTACTTGCTCCTCAAGGTTCTGTCCTCAGCCTTCTTTTCAGGTCTTCTCCACACATTTCCCCATCAATAACCTCATCCATATTTATGGCTTTCATTACCATCTACTCACCTGTAACTCTCAAATCTACACTTCTACTTTCCTGAACTCCACTCCCCAACCACTTACGGGACATCTATATCTGGAAGAACTGTAGAAACCCTGCATTCAACACATCTAAATCAAAGCTGTCTTCTCCCCAAAACCGGTTTCTTTTTCTGCTTCCCAACTGTTAATGAGTGGACACCCAGTCATCCCTAACCAGGAATCTGGAGGCACCTCTGCCTGAATTCCCATGAGTCTCTCACAGGTCTTCCTCTGTGTGTCCACTGCCATCCCTCCTCCAGCCTTCATCATTCGTCATTTGGTTTTTTGAATAAACCAAACATTTTTCAAGTCTTTCATTTATTCCTTGCTCGTTGACTTTGGGGATATATTTCTTCAGTAGGAAGATATTCAGTGTTTTTATCACCAAAATATTCCAGAAACTCCACATTCCAAGTTAATCTAATCAGACAGAATAGCCTCCCTAATCCCACTTAGGACTGGATGTGATCATGGCTTCTCTCCTCCAGTTTATCCCCAATTGTGTGCTTATCCTGATTTTCTCTTCAAACCCGCATTTATTCCTGACAGTATATTTGGCATTAACACTTCACCTAATTCTGGCTTAGTCTACAGTTTATACTTTGCTGTATGTGTGCCCTTTACATATCAATCCACAGTGCTTTTCGATTATAAATGCCAAAGGAGAAGGAACACGTCTAACTTCTCCTATTTAGAAAAGAACACAACGAGGTATTCAGAGGCTTTTTCTGAAATTCCTCGTTTTCAAATACATGATGTCAAGTGCTTCTTGGGAAGCAAAATAGGTTGCAGGGAGGAGAAGGGATAGGAAGTCTCCCAATGTGCTCTAGCAGCCGAACTATGAATAGAGAGGAAGGGGAAAGAATGAAGCTGGAAAGAGGCCTGACCTGGTGGTAGTTGGAGAGGTTGCTATGCATGTCAGCAATGTCCTCACTGGATACTTCTTTGATGACCAGAGTTCGATCATAGGAGATAAGGAAGCGACCATCACTGCCTTCACTTTCACTTGGGGGACTTCGGGTAAGGGATACCTGGGGACACAAATAGGCCAGAGGCTCTTTTCCTCTTTGCATGGAGATGCAAGTCATAGGATAATGGTCAAGTGAATGTGCCTGAAAGTGGATAAAACCCTTGCATAAAAGGTTGAGCTGGGTATCTTAATCTGATGACCCTACTATGGACTGAATGATAGTGAAAGCAAAATTTTTAATGTGGCCACATTTTCCCCCAAGGAAAGGGTAAGTGGCTTTCATCAGATTTTTGAGATGCCTGTGACCACAAATAGGTAAAGAATCAGACTTGTCAAGGCTCTCATATCTCCAAACATGACTGGCCCAAGGAGTTCCCCATTTGTTAGGGAGAAATGACTCCCCTCACCCGAAAACCCGAGTAATCTCACCAAGTAATCTTGGTCATCAATGCCAAATCGATCACGGAGGTTCCTGAAGACCTGGGGGCAATACTCCTTGAACTTGAAATGACTAGGCAGATTTTCCCTGAAATAAGGGTTTTCAAGGTAAGAAAACAAAGTTAACAATATTACATTTATACAGGGCTTGACAGTTTACAGAGCACCTTCATACACATTACCTTATTTGAGTCTCATAAAACTCTTGTGAAGTCCTTTAAAGGGGTATATTTTTCCTTTATTTTATTCCCTATATTTAAAGGGGTATTTTATAGAAGGAGAGTCTGTAGCACAGGGTGGTTGAGGGGCCTGCTTCAAACACATGGCTGGTAAGCAGCTTAAACAAACCAGGATCTAATGCCCAGCCAAACAGTAGTGTTTCCCAAATCTCATGCAAGTTTGAGACATCCTAAAATTGGCAATAGGTGCCACAGTTTTGAATGGCATCTTTTGATACCGGGAGCACTTAGGAGACTCAGATATTTCTTTCAAGCAGTCTCTATCAGAAGGCTAATGGTAAGGGCATCCAAATATATTTACTCTATGGTATCACCAGGTCAGATGAAAAACAAACTAGTATAAATATTCCAGCGTTCTCTACACTGGTAGTCATTACAATGGTTTCTTTGCACGATACTGAATTTCTGCACTGGGAAGGAGGTTAGAACATAGAATTTGTAAGTTGCCTTCCACATCTAAAACCTTCAACTCATGGCATCTTAACTCTTAAACTTACGTAATACTCTCTTCTGGGAAGGCTGACGTGAGAAGAGCAAGGATCTCCACGTACCTGTGGAAAAGGTGATTGTTGACCTTGATCTTGGAGCTAGCCTTAAAGTCATCTGGCAGCAGCATCACTGGGGGAGGCACCTGGCTGAGCTCATTGATCTGATAAGCCAAAACAAGAATAGGGAGCCAGTGAGTAGGGGCACGAAGAGCTACTTCTACACTGTGTCTGGGCAAGAGTCACAAAAGGGCAACTCAAACCTCATTCCTTTAAAAACACTGGTTATGCAACTACTTGCCAGAGGTGAGAGAATGCATTGACCTCTTCTGCTGCCCAGCAAGGACTGCAGTGAGCAACCCCCACACACAGCCCCTCACACTCCACCCCCGTGGAACTTCATGCTCACAGCAGTCATTTTATATTAGGCAAACCCTGTAAGCAGCTCAGGACTATTTTTAAAGCTGTGAGAAGTTCTAAAGAAAAAAAAAATACCCTCAGCAGACTCAAGACAAACAGTTCCATGCTCCATTAAAAACAAAACAAAAGGCATTCCTTAAAGTACACAAGAGCGTTAATGGGACTCCGGGGAGTCAACAGCAACAAGAATGAGATGTCCACATCCTGCAGGAGGCATCTCCTTACAAACAGGACCAGTCCTTCCAGACCACCCTGACCCAGGTCTCTCTAGTAGGTCCCCACCTGCCTGGGTGTAAGGTAAAGAAGAGCAGCTGATTCTAGAGGGAATGCAGGTGGGCGGAAGATAAGAGTTCATTAAGGTATCTGTTCCTAAAGTCAAGCCAACCCACGGCCCAAAGGAGGCGAGCAACACATGCCCTCCCTGGCCCCCAGAGCCAACCATCTGCTAATTCTGGGTGGAAAGGGAGTTCCTGTACTAAGAAATCCCAAGGAGATGTGTTTTCCCCCCAGCGTTGCCATGGTACTGCTCACCCACCTTTAATAGTGCACTTATCATATGACTCTAATGGCTAGTTTATGTAAATTCCCCACCTAAATCATGAGCTCTTCAAGGGCAAGGACCAGCTGTAATTGTCTGCATCTCTCAGGTGCCTTGCTAGCATAATGTTTGGCACAAGGGGTCCTGAAGTGTTTATTAAGTGAATAAATGAATGCCTTGCCTAATTTTACTTGATCATTCAACACAGGTTATGAAGTGCAGTCTAACCTAAATCCCACAGATTTCAGTGAAACCGTGCTCCTCTCGTTCTCAGTAGAAAAGGAGGGCAGAACATATTCCTCCAGGGTGGGGGAAAAAAGCCACTTGAGATTCCCAGCCTAAAATTCAGCTACAGTTCTTCATGCCCCTCCTCGCCACCTGCTGTTAAGCAGGCTGAATCATCACTAAGACATATGTTCAAGGAATTCTCCATTCTAGACACTTGAAGTAAATGTGTGTTGGCTGGAGGGTGGGGTGTTGGAGCTAAAGTATATATACCTGGGGAAGCTGAGGCAGGTCTCATGTAACGCCCTCTATCCTTAGCAAAGGAAAATCCTCCTTGTTAAGCTTCCCAAAGGGATGGATGGGTCACCTGGAAGGTACATATGAGAGGCAGCCCTACCTCCATCTGCTTTGCCCATCCCAAGTGCCTTAGCCTGGATACTCTCTAATTAAAGATATTACCACCCAGGAGTTGGGAGCAGTCCACAGAACCACAAATGCAAAAGGGAGCTGGCAGACCCCCAACGACATTTTAAACCCCAAATTAAGGAGGGGACAAAAACTGTATTCTCTTCACCTCCTGCCATTACTGTAACAATTCAAGGAAATGCATTCATAAAATATTGCCTGTTACATTCAAAGTCACCGCATCCCTCCCACTCCAGATCTGAGGGAAAAGGGGCAACAGTTGTGCATCCTGCACCTGAGTAAAGAAAAAGAGATTCACTGGCCTCTTTGGCCTCCTCCTCATTCCCAGGTCATAGCCTCTACCTGTTTCTAAAGTTCGCCATCATAGTGTCCCCAGGACCAGAGCTCCTCAGCCATCTGTTTGGTCAGAGATGTCCCCCAATTACACCAAACGCCATCACTCCAGCCAGCAACGGGGATGCAATTAAGACCAAAGAAATATACCATACATAAGTCCTAATGAGGCTGAGGGTGGGTAGTTTCTCTGAAATGTTGTACCTCTGGAAGGGAAAGGAAAGGACAAGTAGGATCAGAAAGTCCAGGAAAGCCTGGAACTTCCCTCAAAGCCAAGGTTCCAAAATCAAGGACAGCAGCTGGAAAGGAAAGCGAACGATCCCCCTCATCCAGCTACCTTCCCTGCTCCCCTTCCACACGCACACTCTCACCGGAGACCTCTCTACCACCAACCCTGAAAAACCACTCCCCCTAACGTCCTTACAGCTGATGCCGGGTCCGGGCCAGTCTCTGTGGCCTGGGGCTGAGGCTGGACCCGGCAGGAAGAAGGGAGAAAGTTGGATTTCAGGTGGAGAAGGCGGAACTAGGGTGGTGGAATGTAGGGCGGAGGGGGAACCAAAAGCCTACATTTCAAAAAGCAACCAACCAAGCAACAACGTCTAAAACAAGATACGCCGGGGAACACCTGAGGTTTGGTGGGCAGGGACCAGGACAGCCGCGGGGAAAAGTGGCAGCGCGAGGGGCTCCGCAGGCGGGAGCGTGGAAACAGGGACGCCCGGAGGAGCACGAGCAGCTGGGTTTGGACGGGGCTCATGGGGGGCTAATGCCAGGTCTCACCGAGTGGGCTACGCCCCACAGGAACACGCCCACCAGCGGGTCGGCCGCCCGGAACACCTTCACCTTCTGCTGCACGAAATGCTTCTTCTTGGTTTTGGAGGCGAAGCCGAAACCCGGGCCCGGGGCCGCTGTCGCCGCCGATACGGTAGCCGGCGGGACAGAGGAGGACGCCATAGTCTCCCTCTCCGGAGGGTGCACCCGACTGAGTGGAAAACCCGAGCCGGCGGCGAAGCAGGCTCCCGACCCCGGAAGCGGTGCTCACCTGGGCCGCCGTCACGTGACCGGAGGCTGCCCCGCAGGCGCGCAGCAGGGCGGTGCGGGACTGGCTCCGCCCCCTGGCGCCAGCCCGGCCCCAACGTCCGCGCGGTGGGTGGGTTCACCTGGCGCTGGGGGCGGGCGCTCGGAAGCAGTGCTCCCTGCGGGCGGTGGGCTGTCCGCCAGGCCCGGACCTGCCTCCGAGGCGATGGGGACGCGACCTGGGCAGGCCTGATTCACTCCAGGGATGGAGTGGGTGGGGCTCGGTTGCTGCAAAGTCGCCGCCTGCCGATTTTGCCCAGTTTCTAGGAGTAACCTCCCTCCGCAAAGCGCTGCTTTACGAAGTAGGAGATTCCTTAAGTGGTTTCGATGGATTAAATGTGCTTTTACAAGGACCACTCAAGCATCATTCTGGAGGGTGACTGGAGGAGTATTCTAAAAGTCTAGACAGAAGATGGCGAACTAAAACAGTGGCTGTTGGGATGGAAACGAGGGAATGGCATGTAAAGGCATATAGTTTGAGGGGTGCGGGGTTCAGTTGGTTACGCCGGCTGAGTTTGTCTCGGGTCATGATCTCACAACCCCTTCGTGGGTTCGTGTCCCACATCGGGCTCTGCACCGACAGTGAGGAGACTGCTTGGGATTCTCTCTCCCTTTCTCTCTGTCCCTACCCCACTCATGCATTCTCTCTCAAAATAAATAAACTTAAAAATAAATAAATAAAGTTATGGTATAGTTTGAGGGGCGCCTGGGCGGCTCAGTCAGTTGAGCATGGGACTCTTGATTTCTGCTCAGGTCATGATCTCAGTTTGGGGGATTGAGCCCCACTTCAGGCTTGGTGCTCAGAGCACTGACAGCATGGAGCCTGCTTGGGATACTCTCTCCCACTCTCTCTGCCTCTCTCTCTCTCTTTCAAGATAAATAAACATTTTTTAAAAAGATACAGTTTGGGGCGCCTGGATGGCTCAGTTGGTTAAGTGTCCGACTTCGGCTCAGGTCATGATCTCACAGTTTGTGGGTTCGAGCCCCGTGTCGGGCTCTGTGCTGACATCTCAGAGCCTGGAGCCTGCTTCCAATTCTGTGTCTCCCTCTCTCTCTGCCCCTCCCCTGCTGATGCTCTGTCTCTCTCTGTCTCAAAAATAAATAAAACATTTAAAAAATTTTTAAAAAAGATACAGTTTGATGTCAATTTGAAAAATTCTGAGTGGATGTGGGGCTTGAGGAAAAGGGAGACCTTGAGAATGAATCCCAGGCTGACCTGGTGGTGGTGACCTGAAAGGGGGCAGTTTGGTGACAAGTTCAGTTTGGAGTGTGTTTGAGGTACCTGAGGGCAATTGAACATATGAGCCCAGGGCTCAGCAGAATAGTCTGGGCTGGGGATACAGATTGAGTAATTGAGAACCTGTGGGTGTGGAGGACATCTCCCAGAGAAAGCATGGTATAGACCAGCATTGAAGAGAGAAAGCGTGGTATAGATCAGCATTTAAGATGCCAGTGGGAGAAGACTAATAAGACTAAATGAAAGGAGCCAGGAGAGCAGGGTCACAGAAACCAGAGAGTAGAGTTTCCAAAAGGAAGGAGTCAAGAGTTGTGTCACATGTTATGGAGGGGTGAAGCAGACAAGGATGGAGAAGTGCCCATTGTATTTGGCAACCAGTGACCTTTGAGAAGCTGTGTCAGCAGAACAAGAGCCAGTTCAAGGTGAGCTGAGGAATGAATGGGAGGCAAAGAAGTGGGGAGGGGAAGCTTGAGACTTTGTCAGGAAATCTGGCTGTAAGAAAACAAGATGGGGAGTCATGTATGGAGAAACACAGTAAAAGAACACTTTTCGGGGCGCCTGGCTGGCTCAGTCAATAGAGCATGTGACTCTTGATCTCAGCATTATGAGTTTGGACCCCACATTGGGCGCTGGGCATAGAGAGTAGTTTAAAAAAATAAAAGAAACACACTTTTCAGGGAGACCTTACAAGAAGTGGAGAAATCACAAAGAAGATGCAAACCGCCCATCTGCATCACTTTTAGGTATTGTATATATTGGGTCTATGTAAGTATCTCAAGAATGAAGGCTATAGAAGAGATTTGCTTTAGTCCAGAGAAGATTTATCACTTGTTAGATGCTCAACAGACTGAGCCACCCAGGCACCACTTGTCAGAAGGAGGAAAGGAAAGGATTAGTGCAGATATAGGTATGTGTGTAGGTATGGAGAGGAGATGAAGAATTTCATGCTCAGTTGCCTTAATTGTTGCCTAAGAGAGGAGGTGAGAAAGGATGGTGAGGAGTTTTAACCACCTGCTCTGGGAGGCAGGGGAGGAAACCGAGTAGGGATACACAGAAGGGGTAAGCAACACCCAAGGGCCAGTTTGCTTCCTAGGCTTTCAGTTGCCCCGGTGTTTTGGTCTTGCAGTTTTCTCCACTCATCTCAGAAGCTCCAAGGCATGAGCAGAGAGGACATGTAGGGGTAAGCTCTAAAATGGAGGTAGGGGACACCTGAGTGGCTCAGTCGGTAGAGCACGTGCCTCTTGATCTCTGGGTTGTGAGTTCAAGCCCTATGTTGGGTGTAGCGCTTACTTTATGAATGAATGAATGACTGAGAGAGAGAGACAGAGAGAATGAGCCAGGGAGGGGCAGAGAGAGAAGGGAACAGACGATCTGTAGCAGGCTCCGCACACTGACAGCAGCAAGCCCAATGTGGGGCTTGAACCCATGAACCGTGAGATCATGACCTGAGCCAAATTCAGATGCTCAACAGACTGAGCCACCCAGGCACCACTGGAGAGGGACAGAATTGATACTGGGACTGAGGTGATGGTCTGTGGGAAAAAATGAAGAGAATGGGATACATTTTTTGTTAAAAATTATAAACAACCTAGATAGGCGTCCACCAGTACCAGAATGGTTGATAAATTATAGAATACGTTTTTGAAAAATTATATCTATATTTTAATGAGGCAAATCTACATATGATGACACGAAGAGATCTCCAGAATGTTGTCAAGTGGGGGAAAAAAATGTGTGTAAACCTATAGAGAAACATCTGGAAGGATATCCACCACACTGTCAAATGCCATTACAAGCAAGTAAGGGAGTGAGACCAGGGAGGCATAAAGATTTACAACACCACAGAGTCATCATTGAATTTATTTTATTTTCAAGGTATCTATGTACATCAAGTAAATACACACTGGGGTTTGTGCGGTTTGGTTTGTCTTCCACGCTGGCATGCAACATTTTGGCAGATGTGAGTGGGCAGGCCAGGTGCCCCTTTGTGGTGACCCTAGCTCTCCGAAAGGGATGCTGTGGTGGTGGGAAGGGGTGGGGGGACGTAGAGTGAAGCTTCTGGTGAAGGCCTTGTGTGTGTGTTCTTATTTATGTAAGTGAATTATATTTCCCTTACATCTCTCTCCTCATCTGCCCTACACCTTCACAGTTTCTTAAGTGTTTTAAAAGAATCATTTGGTGGCAAGATTAAATAAAGCCCAAGTGATTCTGAGGTGCCCTGTTGGCAAATCTTAGCTCAAGTCTACAGGGGCATAGGTAGCTTCCTTCTTCTCCCATTGGGACTTTCCCTCTTTGCTCTAGGTTATGGGCTTGGGGCAAGGGAGGCAGATTGGAACCCCTTTCCTTCAGAGCAGTGGTTTTCAAACTACTTTATAGAACCCTCAGGTTCTAAACTCTTAAGACTATTTAAGAGCTTCTCCACCAAGGAAGCATTTTCCACCAAATAAAGAAAATGGAAACTGCCCAGATCTGCCTCACTTTTAGTTATTTTTTATATCGGGGTTCCATAAAAGAGTTGTTTTGAAAAATGTTTGAATATCACTGCTTTGGATTTACTCTACACCCTTCTGGTATATTTTTCCCTGCATGTCTCCCTAATTGCTAAAAAGGGGCCCAACAGGTAACAGAGGAAGGAACCTTTTCCCTTGAAGGAGTCACAGGCCGATACAACCTATATTTGCCAGCTGGTACTCACACCAAGCTTTCTTTCCTGACTTCGAAACTAGGTGATGGTTGCCCTGCTGGGGGATCCTGTTCTTCCACCCTACGTAAGACTGGGTATTTGGACATCAGGCTTTGTTTCTTGATTTGGAGCGACTTATGACCTCCACTCTCCATCCCTGCAGTTACCTAGAAAACCACCCTAGCACCATGTGGAAGGACACTAAAATAACAGTCCTATCAATTACATGGGGTGGTGCTGGGGAAAGAGCACTCCCCTCTAACCATCCTCCCCCCAGTCTGCTCTGCCCCTTTCTTTAAAGTGCACTTAGTACCAGATGGGGACATATTATCAAAGGATTTGTGTCAAGAGAAATTTTTTGACATATCATGGGGTAAAGTGAGGCTCTAGCCTGAAAGGAAAGCATCTTGAGATAGATATTTTGTCAATGAACTGGAAGGTCCCAAACCAAAAGGTGGAGATGGGAAGAACATGCAGCCCAATATGGGACAGAGAAAAGAATCCAGCTCCTCACCGTGGCAAAAAACACTTGGAATTTCCCAGTGTGTTCACCCCCCCAAACCCAAAGAAGCAATCATTGGCTATGCTTGCCTATAACTATCACCTGACAGATGAGCAACCATTTGATAGACTGTTGTGAAGAGTCTGCCTCCTCAAATTCTCAAAATATTTTAAGTTAACTCTAGGTTCTGTTCATGAGTTCTGGGGCAGAGAATATCAAAAGGAGTTTTGAGGAGAAAGGGAAATAGTCCCTTGAACAATCCATGTCCTTGGTCATCGGGACAGGGGGGTCAGGGGACAGGAAGAGGGAGGCCCAAGGTACACTTTGGAGGGTAGAGTTGCACACCCGGACTCCCTCGGTTCAGAAGAGGGGTATATGAATAAAATTCTACATGTAATTTAGCAGCCCTTCCATTTTACCCTCCCCTGTGCTATATGTGAAAGAGGAGGGAGGAAGAGTCTATTTCTGTATCTTCTCATGATGCTAAGACATTCTTCTGCTTAAGGCTTTGTGTGTGCGTGTGTGTGTGTGTGTTTGTGTGTGAGTGAGAGAGAGAGAGAGAGAGAGAAGGATCACAGCCCTCTAGCTCCCATTTTTCCTTTTATCATCTCCGTGACTAACACCACTCAGTGTGAGAGACGCGTGTTTGAAAGAAGAAACATTCACCCTCCTCCCTATTACCCCAAATGAGGAGGGTATACTATGCTTAGAAATTGCTAAATACATCATTAGATACTTAGAGAGTAAGACAGAAGGGAGAGACATAGCAGCAGCTTTTGATATATAGATACAGAGTACAAAGAGATACAGAGTAAGAGTAGACATCAAACGGTACAGTCAAACAACAAGGGCTGGGGAGGGAGTTGTTAGTATCAGAGACCACAGGTTTGCAGCATGCTGAGAGAAGAGGCCTCAGTCCCTCTTAGAAACTGGGGAAGAAAGAGAAAGAGGTCGTGAGGAACCACCTTGTAGCCCAACCGCTCAACAGGAACAGAGTGGCATTTGTACAAATTTGATTGACAGTCTTCTTCCTTGAATACCAACAACCAGACACTGTTCTCCCAGCCCCTGCTCCTCTACCCCAGACCTTCACCTTGCTTCCCCATTCCTACTTCTCTGCCCCTCGTGTCTTTCTGCCTGACTGTGTCTGGCTTACTATCCCAGAAAGCCCCTGGAGTGGGCTTGGCTTGGATGCAGCCCAGTAAGAGACTGACCATATCCTCTCGTTTTTGGTTCTCCAAAGAGGGAAATAAAACAGACTCCTAGTGTCCAGTTCTGGGCCCTAGAGCAAGTGAGAAGCCTGGTGACACACAAGACCCAGGAAGGTGCCATCGCTGCTGGAAAAGAGGACTTGGGGGCGGAGGCAGAAGAAGGGGGGCTCAGGGAGGGAACACGGCTATTTTCCACCTCCACTGAGCAAGGTGGGAGGGGAGTGCTGACACTGCAGTATAGAGACAAAAAGTTAGCCTTCCTGGGGCATTTCCTGGAGCTTACTGGTAACATACACAGATACGAGGTGTATGGGACACAGGTGTAGGGATAAAGCAAACATCTCCTTTACTGGAGGTGTCTTAGTTCCGAAAATACCTATCCATCCAAAATTATTTCAGGGTGGAGGCAGAGAGAGGGTTGGGATGATCTCTCAAGTCTCCTTACATCTACTACATTCCCTGACCTGGGCGTGACTCTAGATGGGCACCATCCCCGCTCACTCTTTTTGACATGTGGCAGCAACCCCTAGTGGCAGCAACGCAGTACTGTGGTCATTACTCTAGCCAAAAGGAAAGCTTCAGGGAGATGGGGAGGTCAGTGTCCACAGCCCGTGGGCCAGCACCGAAGTAGCCCCTAGGAAGGGAAGGCAGGAGCTGAGGGACAACTACATATTAAAAGTTTTGAGACGATAAAAAAAGCAGGAGAAACGAAGAGGTTGAGGGCAAGACAGGAGGCACCCTGAGGCTGGTCAGAGAAAGCAGCCTGGAGCTACCTGAAAGTGCAGGTATGCGGCAGTCCGTGAGGGAGATTAGCTGGCTGCCGTCTCTTGGTGGAGAGGGAACAGCTTGGCCTGGTCCTCAGCCTCATAGCCGCATGGCAGGTCACTCCTGGAAGAAGAGACCCAGCACTGTCAGCTCCATGTAAAGGAAAACATTCCTGTCACTTTGCTCTCCTGGCATCCCTATGAGATAACAAAAGGCAGGGACTATTCAGGGTTTACAGGAATACAAGGAAAATCAAAGCTAGAGAGATGGAGCTGACTTGCGCAAGGTCACAGGGTTCCCAGAGGAAGCAGAGAAACCCAGGTCATCGGATGGGCCTGGTACTTCCCCGGCCCCCGTAATGGGGGGGGTGGGGGGAGCCGCCGATGGGATGGGTGGGGGGGGGACGTGCTCTCTGCCCCAAGAGGCAGGGGATGAGTAGATCTTCTGGACGACATGATGATGGCAAGAACGGTTCTCAGTTCCTCCTCCTTTCCCCGAAGGCTCCAAGGAACCTCCAAGTAGGGCCCAAGCGAAACTGAACCATTTCTTCTGGTCCCACCTAGAGAACCCAGGAGCAATGGGGACTGGTGTACCTGTTGTCATTGATATCTGTGGCATTTCCTGAAGAGATCATCATTGAGAACACAGGATTAGGAGAAGAAAAGAGACTGTTAGAAGCAGTTTCCCCAAACCCTCCCGCATCCTAACCCCTTAGAGAAAAAGGTAAGACTCTTTGGAATATAGCTGCCACCTGGGTCGCTATTCTCGACTACCCCAAGCTGCATGATTGTTTTATTTGAGAAAGGTCTCCCTGATCCCCCCTGAAGGAGAAGAGTAGCAGAAAGGCAAGAGAGGGTGAGGACAGGCACGGCAATGGGAGGAATCCGCCTCTAAGAATCCAAGACCCTGAAGTGATGGGCAGTGTTCCAGCTGTAGGCACAGGGTCACGTACTTCTCTTATTCTTTTCAACTTGCCCTGGGAATCCCAAAGGCCACTTGGTCACCCATCTTTTTCACTCACCATTGTCCATGTTGGCCTTCTGGTAGGAAGCCAAGGGACCTCCGGAAGACGTGGCCCCACTGCTGGTACAGGAGTTTGCAAAGCTGGATGGAGCAGAGGAGAGACACGCAGCCTCTGGCACCCGTCCTCCACTACTTGGAGGACCAGTAATCCCCTCAGTGATGGAGCCTCCCATCCCCGGAGAACAGAGGACAACTGCATGGCCACTGGCTGGGAAGGCAAGGCCCACCTTCTAACCATAGGTGTGAAATCGCGAAAGGGTCACAAATGGAGCTACTTAGGAAAAGAAGTAAGTGTCACCCAATAACGGACTCAATCTTATGCCTTATAGAGGGCCGAGAGCCTTGGGTTGGGACTACAACCCACGCCAGTGGCCACTCACTACATGTCGGAGGTGGAGCTAGGTGCAGCCTGCAGGTACAAATTCTGGTAGTTCTGGAAGAGGCTGTTGGTGTAACTGATGCACTCAGGGCTCCGGGTGCCATAGGGGTTGGTGGGTGAAGATGCTGGGTAGTGGCCGGGCCGGACAGGTTTGGCTGTGATAAAGAAAAGAAAATGACCATGAGGAGGCCGTCACCCTGCAGCTGCCCTGGTCCCTAAAGTCATTTTGCTGGAGCTGAACAGAGGTGTTTATAAGGTCATTCACTGTTACACGTTTGGGGGATGGTATGGGGGGGGGGTGATCCCGGGGTCGGGGTAGGGTAAAAAAGCAACAATCTAGTTGCTCGATGCTTAGGAATCTGCTGATCTCCCCCAGTGGTAATCCCACCCTGTCGGCTGCCACCCACTTGCACTCACCAATCTGAGCAGAATGGCCCCGCTTGCCGGAGCTCTTATACCGAACGGCCTCCTTGATGCGGTCCACTTCTTGCTGGTACCGGCGCTTGTCCTTCATGGCGCCCTCCTTGGCCTCCTTCAGTGCACCCTCCAGGGCCTTAACTCTCTCAGCCGTAGCCCTAAGTCGTTTTTCCAGTTTAGGAAGCTCACAACGCAGATCTGCATTGTCACGTACCAGCTGTGGGGTAAGACCAAGGGAAGGGGCCAGAGGCAAAGCCAAGGACCCAAGAGAGCCAGAAGTGGAGTGTGGGAGTGCAGGGCAGGGAGAGAGAATACAGAAAAATCAAGTCAGAGAAGATGGAGACCGTGTAGTTTCCTCAAGTCCTCGTTCCCTTTACCTAACTGCTCTTCTGGCCACTTCTTTCCTTCTCCCTAAGCAAACAGTGGTCAGGCATTAAAAAGTTACATCATTTTCTGAACAGCAAAACATGCCAACTCCACTGTAGCCCAGAACTCTTGTGACAGTGCCCTGTCCTCGTCTTTTCCTGGCCTAGATATCCACCCCCTAGTATCTCACAGCTTGTGCCAGACCAACAGCCCCAGGGCAACCATGGGGATGAGGCACCCTTCTCCCAGAGATGGCTTTGTAGGCATGCGGGGGGGGCGGGCCAGCAAGAGCATGGTAGCAGTCTGGAAGGTGGATATGGCATTGAGTGCAGGTTAGGTGCGGTGCAGAGCAGGAGCAGAAGCTGGAATACGGGAGCCCCACCTCACCCCCGACCCACACACATACGCACAGCACCCCACAGGAGGGAAAGAAAATGTTTGAGGTCTCACAAACATTTGTGCTCATTACCTTCACATACAAGGGGTTCCTGGGCTGCCCCTCCCACATTTAAATTAAGCTAGAGAGTGGTAGCAACCACTCGGCAGCCAGAAAAGAATTCCTGATCTTTTTATAGGGTTTCATACAATAACTGGGGTCCCTACAGACTGCCAGAGCCAGCCTTGGAAGATACCAGGTAAATGAGTATAGTGGGGACCTCGGGAGAAAGGGCAGAGCTGGGAACACTTCTGTGCCTCTTTCACTCTGGACAATTTCAAGATTATAAACAATGCTTTGCTGTGGGGATAGTTTGGCTTAATTAATAATAGGGCTGCAGTCCTGCCCATTTAAGATTCTATTTATTCGCTGAGGAAGTTTCTGCATCTCTCTCATTTTCCTTTCTAGTCTTGTCTCTGCTGAAGTAGGACATTATGAGGAGTCCTCCATTCTACAGGTAAGTAGTTTTTGATCTTTGGGACTTAGAGCAGAGGCAGATGCTTCCATGAGGAAAAAGGACACAGCCTGTGTCCTGATACATTCTACAATGTGGATAAGCCTGGAGGACATTATGCTAAGGGTAACAAGCCAGTCACAAAGCACAAATCCTGTATGATTCCACTTATGGGAGGTACTGAAAGGGGACAAAATCATGGAGACAGAAAGAAGAATGATGATGGTGGCCAGGGCCTGGGAGGCAGGGGAAATGGGGAGTTACTGTTGTTAATAGGTATAGAGGTGCAGTTTTGCAAGATGATAGTGGTGACGTTGCGCAACAGTACGAATACAAATGCACTTAGTACCACTGACCCTAAAGTAATTATGACGGTAAATTTTATGTGTGTGTTACCACAACAAAAACACTGGGGAAAAAATAAGCAATATGACATCCATTTGGACGGAGAAGGAAAGTGAACACAGAGAAATGAAAATAGGAAGGCGGAACTGATTACAAATGTTTCTTCCCTTGACTTTCAACTTTTCTGTAATGTTGTTACATTGTTATACTGCTTTATAATAAACAAAGGGGGGGAAATGATAGTGTAGCCCTCTGCAGGCCCAAATAAAATACATAAACCTGCAGATTATCACTGGGTCACAGTTCTGGGACTTTTCCTTTTATTATATTTGTGAAAAAAAGAAAAGGTGTACCAAATATTTGCTAAATATGCTGGGCATTGCACTGAGAAATTTAAGCTTCGATTTAGTGAGAACATGAGTTTTGTTTTGTTTTTATTAATTTTGAGAGAGAGAGTGCAAGTCGGGAGGGGCAGAGAGACAGAGAGAGGGGGACAGAGGATCTGAAGCAGGCTCTGCACTGACAGCACAGAGCCCGATGCGGGGCTGGAACTCATGAACTGTGAGATCATGACCTTAGCAGAAATCGGGTGCTTAACCGACGGAGCCACCCAGGCAGGTGCCCTGAGAACATGAGTTTAAATCCAATGTTAAGGTGGATTGAAAGAAGGGAATGAAGGATAGATTAGGGTTTATTTTATGAATCAGAAGAGCCAGTTGATACACTGCCACAAGTGTCTTCAAGGCTCAGATATTTGGCACTAGGGAGGGTGCTCCTGCTCTGTCCTCGCCAAACATTTCCTGTCCTGACTCCTCTGGACTGCCCCTTCTGCCTCCCCACCCCATACCTTTGAAACCCAGTCATCCACCTAAGGAACCGCAGCAGCAAGGAGGGGGACAGAGAGGCAGCAACTTAATACACAGGAGTTTCAACCGGCCCCAATCAGGGGGTGGTTGGGCCATCTGGAGGACATCCTTTAATTACCCTGCATGCCTGCCCCAGGCCTAGGCAGATGGAGTTCTCTCCATGAAAGAAAGCCCAACTTCCCCGGCTTCTGTCTTGTCCCATCGTTTCCTGTCTCTGACCAGTATCCCTCATGTGGCGCCATAGCCCTATGCCTCTGAAACCTCTATCAGTTTCAACCTCTCCCTCCACATCCATAGGCCTGGGGAATTTCACTTTGAGCAGAGGCAGGCAGGGAGCTTTGAGAGGGGAGAACAGGCATGGAACAAAGAACAAGGGAAAAGTGGGACCAAATACGGATAAAGAAGGGATTCGGAGGAAAAGTCAAAGGGAAAAGTAAGGAAGACATGCAAGTAAGTTTTCCTAAATCCAAGGGGCCTCAGAGGACTTGGGTCTCCTCGGCACCTGGCCTCAAGAGTTCTCTTCACCCCTGCCCCCTTCGCTTACCTGTTTGTGAACCTTTGTAAGCTGTTCCAGGTTGTTCTCAAGAAAGGAAATCTTCTGCTTTTGGGAGTGAATCCCCCCACTGTCCTCGGGCTCCATTTCTGCACTCTGATTAAAGATGGAGGGGTTAGAGAAACTTGAGGACAGGAGGAAAATATGGGGGCTGTGAAAAATCCTAGGAAGGCACTCACTTTCTTGACTCGAGTCGTGACGTCTTGAACGAACAGTTTGCGAAGGTTGTGGAGGGTCTGGAGTTCCCGGGCCTGGAAAGAATGGTGAAAAATTGGGGATGGCCAAATTACCAGGTCAACTTTTTCACTTCAAAATTATTGGAACCTTCAGTCTGCCTAGTCAGGTGAATCACTCATCCTTTAGGAAAAGATGTGTCCTGATTATGCCACAGACTGACTCTGCATAAGGAATGGGGTTATGAAGAAATCAGGGGGAAGAAATGAAGTCCCCACCTCACCCTGTTAACTTGGTACAGAGAAACCACTCACAACTGTCTCCTCCAGACCCTTGAGGTCCTGCTTGGACTGTTCATGTCGCTCATACAGAAATCTGGGGAGAAGAAGGAAACACAAGAGTCCCTCAGGACAGTCCCTCCTCCCTTTCTCCTCCCTCTCCATTCCTTTGATCTATACTTTATTATTATTTATTATGCAAATTACCCTGTTCACTGTGTAGAAATTAGAAAAGAAAAAAAGATGAATTTCATAAAAAGCCCATAATTCTACTACTCACAGATCAAACCACCATTAGCATTCTGGTGTCCATCTTTCCCAACTCTTACTTCTTCTTCTTCGTCTTTTTTTGTTTTTGTTTTTGTTTATTTATTTATTTTGAAAGGGAGAGAGCACCAGCTGGGGGTGGGGAAGGAGACAGAATCCCAAGCAGGCTCCACCCTCTCAGCATGGAGCCCGACACGGGGCTTGAACTCCCAAACTGTGAGATCATGACCGGAGCCAAAATCAAGAGCGTGACATGCAACCCACTGAGCCACCCAGGGGGCCCCACCCCCTCCAGACTCTTACTTCTATGCGTGTAGAGCCCCCAAAAACTTTATAGGATCCTACCATTCATACTGTTTTGTAACCTGCCTTTCACACTTAAGAGAACATCACAAACATCTTTCCGTGGCAGCTAACAGTCAGTAGAGGTCCTTTCTGAAAGTCTCTCTTTGTTTCCCTTCCCTGCCCCATCACATGACTCTCGAGGTTGCCATGTGCACATCTGCATCGCGCCCTGCCTCTGCCGGTGTGCGTGAGTAGCAGTCTGCGCCTGCGCGGCGGCGGGTTTGCGGGCAGATACCCATCACTCACGTCAGCTCCTGGAGTTTGCTGCTCTTCTCATGCTCTTCATTCTTCAGCTTCTCGTAGTCAGCCTGAAGCTTCTCTAGCTCTAACTGGAGCTTCTGATTCAGGCTGCACAGGGCAAGGAGGTGTCGGAGAGAACAGAACGATGTCAGGGACCGGGAAGGGGAAGACCGGCGCTGCAAACATTTTCCTTCCGGTACAGCCGGGCCAAGTCGGGACTGATGCGTCTACCTTTGGATATCAGAGGCAGACGCAGGCCGCTGACAGAGTGAGGAACCCTGAGCTATCCAATCACAAGAGCTCAAGGAGAGGGACTAGTCCTCACTCCCGTATCTCCCGGGGTTGGGTGATAAAGCTGTGGCATCGCTGGGGGAGGGGCGCTTGGAAATGAGCAAAGCAGACCTTGGGCCAAGAGGGAGCACGCGTGTGGGCACAGCAAGGCAAAAGGACCCGGGGAGGCCGGGGCTGCCCAGGGGGACTCTTACTCTTTGAGCTCATCGATAGTCTTCTGCTTCTCATTGATCTCGTCCCGGAGCCGGGCCAGCTGCCGGTGATGGGCCTCCCGATGACTCTCCATCTGCACCTCCAGGGCCTTCTGCAAACAACCCCACCCCACACTCAAAGCCGGACTCCCTGACACCAGCTTGGAGCGGGCCGGCTCAGCCCGGCCAAGCCCCAGTGGTCCCCTACAGCTTCCCCTCTCACCTTCACTTCATCTGTGTCCTGTGTGTCTGGCTCCTTGTCCTTCAGGGCCACTTCATGCACAGTTTCTGAGGGAAAGAAGGAAAGACAGCTTACCTCACACCTACCTCCTCCGGAAAGAACTTCCACTTTGTGACCAGAGCTCCAGGTCGGGCAGGCGACATCTACCCAGTATGGACCCTCTGTGATGTTCTTCTGGGTTAGGACAGTCCAATTGGACACAGCAGGGAAAGAGATCAACGGAGGGTTTATGGTTCGTGTACAATAAGCTCTGTGCAAAAGCATGCTAAGTAGCGTATGAGTTGGCCTCCGTGATGTCAGTCTAATGCATTGGATGAGTATGCTGTCAGGTGGTTTCTTCTGATGTCTGCCACTTTTCCTCCCTGCCCCCTCTGGGATCTCAGATCCCAGGATAAGTGGTTTGGAGGTTTAAGAAGGCCTCACCCTGGGCCTGGAGCTTGGCCAGCTCGTCACTCAGGGAGTCATAGGACTCTTCCAGATGCCGCTTCTTTAGCTCCACGCTCTGCATATACTCTGTAAGCGAGCGGATCTTCGCCTCATGCTAATGGGGGAAGGGTTGGTGAGAGGAAGAAGAAGGGTGGAGTCAAGGACACAACTCCAGGCAGCACAGACCTCTGCAGCTCTCCCAGGCCCTCCCCTCCTGCTGCGCCTGCCTGAAGACACAGGGCCAGAGGCCATTTCTTTGGACCCTTCCTTTAGACCCCATCAGCTCACAGGGTGCTATCTCCTCTGACCCTTCACTTCCCTGGCCTGGACCCTTCCCTGCCACCCCAGGCTCTTCTATCCTTGACTTTGGTTGACCCTAGGTCCTTGACATGAAAGTGGGTGCTAGGAGTTTTATCCCACAAGCTACAGAATCACCCTCCTTCCCATTGCACGCAAAGGCCCTCAATGCCCAGCGCTCACCTGGGAGATGAGGAGCTGACAGGAGGAGAGTTCCCGCCCAGTCACTTCCATTTTGCGATGACATTCGACCTGCAGGTTCTCTAGCTGCCGGCAGCGCTTGACCACAGACTTGACTTCTGATTTGATTTTGCTGATATAGAGTCTGGCCACCGTGAATTCCTCCTCGATGGCTCCGCTGATCTCCACCGGCTGGGGGGTGGGGGAAGGCAGGAAGAGGTACTTCTCTGCTGCAGGGAAGCGTTTGCCCATTCCCTTCCACCCTGCCGATCCCCGTGTACACCCACACACACAGGGATTCGGGTGGGAGAAGTATTTTCCAAACAACTTTTACCTGCCATCACCTGGCATTTTGTATTAAATCCTTCTACCTGCACTTAAAGATCCAGTTCCCACAGTCGCCCTCTTCCATCTTATAAAGCAATATGATTTTCTTTTGCAGTCAAACTGTTCTGCCTGATTGCCCAGATTTGCCTCACTGCCACAGATTTGCATATATCATTCTCACATCTGTGCCTCATCTCTAAAGCCTGCTATAGGCACATCTCCATTCCTTCTTTATTCAGCACCCTGTAGAAGGTGTATTTACAGTTGAGTCTGTGCAAAATTCTACTTGTTTTCCTGTATCTAGTTTATTTTTTTTAATTTTTGTTTAGTTTTTGAGAGAGAAAGAAAAAGAGCACGAGCGGGGGAGGGGCAGAGAGAGAGAGGAACAGAGGATCGGATGCAGACTCTGTGCTGATAGCAGAGAGGCCGAGGTGGGGTTTGAACTCACAAACCAGGAGATCATGGCCCAAGCCGAAGTCAGATGCTCAACCAACTGAGCCATCCAAGCACCCCATGCTAAAGTCATGTTTCCCAGATCTCTGGCCCACCTTCCTCAGCATCCCTGAGGGCCTGGACTGTCTACCCTGCATCTCCCACCAGTGCCCAGAACAAGAATGACCTGAACAAGATTCCTGCCTCTGTCTCCACTCACCAGCTTAATCTCCCCGTTGCCCACGATGACACTGAACTCACTCAGGTCCTTCATCAGCCCATTCAGCACCTCAGCAATGCGTTTTCGCTGGTGTCCACTGACCTCCTGTAGCCGCTGCAACTCAGACTCCAGGGACAGCATGGTGGCCTGGGGACAGCCCCTCAGGTCATCCCACTGCCATCTTCCTACCCCCCTGCCTAGCCCAGGCAGAGGCCTCCCCCTCATACATGACCCTGAGGGCTGCTACAAAGAGAACATGGGCCCTGCAAAAGGGTTTGGAAGAGACAGGAGTCAGGAGGGCAGTGTGGTGACAGGTGGGAAAGGTTCCCACAACACACCACACAGCAGTGCAAGGGTACAAAAGTGACGCAGGGGTCCCTTTGGATGTGGGGGACGTTCTGGAGGCCAGGGAGCTCTTGCACCCCAGTCAGCCACTCACCACCTTCTGAGATAGCTCATCCACCAGAAGCTGGTTCTGCTGGCTCTTCTCCTCCACTTCCTGGGACTTCTGGTCATAGTTCACGGCCAGCTCCTCCAGGGCCTGTAGCACTTCCTTCACCTCATCCTTAGCAGCGTCATTCTCTGACTGCAGGTGGCTCAGCTCCCGCTGGACCTTTTCATTGTCTCCTCGGGTGGACACCAACAGCTTCAAGAAAGAGGTAAGGCACGTGAGGGACCACCGCTATGGTCCCCTGGTCTGGGGAAGCTCAGAGCACTACCCCAGACAGGGTCCCTCTGGCACCCGAAGCCTGGAGCGCACAGCTCTAGGAGAGGAGCAAGGGCCAAAGTGAGTCAGGAGGAAGGGGGGTGTAGGCTTCTTAGAAGCAGGACAACAGAAGGAAGAAGCACCCAGACTCCAAAATCCGTAGTTTACACAAAGCCCCAGTTAAGTCCCCAGACTTCTATAGTTTTGGGGGGTGACTAAATCCTAAGCAGAAGACTAAGCCCTTCTTCGGGAACACACCGCTCTCCTCTCATGTCTTGTCCTCCTTCCCATTACCTCTTCCTGGTCCAGCATCTGCTGCTTAAGCTTCTCTATGAGCTGGCTCTGCTGGTTGATCTCATCATCCTGTTGGAGGCAAGGGGGGAAGAGGGAGTGAAGGAAGGCAGCCCCTTCCAGTCTAGATGGATGGGGTTGGGGCCAGAGGTCGGATCCTGACAAAAATCCAGACCGGTCAGGCTTTGAGTTAGAAACCCCAAAACCTAAAACGAGGTTTTCCCCTCAGCCTCTCACCTCACTCCTACCCTCACTTTCAAATTCCTTTCTTCTAGAAGATGATCTAACCCTGCCAATACCCAGCAAAAGCCTTTAGATTAAAGGACACGGCCTCTAACCAAGAACTCCCACTTTGGTCCTCCATTCTAATCAAATCATTCAAAAGCAAAGTCTTAGGCATCAGAGGCAAAGATAGACCTTTCAGGGTTACTTATAAGAGCAAAAACAAACTACCCAAAACAAAGAAAACTAGAGGCCTTGCAGTAAGCAAGTGGTTAAATAGGTTTTGAATGAATGAATGAATGAATGAATGAATAAATAAATAAATAAATACAACAATATGTTTTGATAAATGGACTTTTAAAATGCTTTTAAAATGCTTTTACAGGGGCGCCTGGGTGGCGCAGTCGGTTAAGCGTCCGACTTCAGCCAGGTCACGATCTCGCGGTCCGTGAGTTCGAGCCCCGCGTCGGGCTCTGGGCTGATGGCTCAGAACCTGGAGCCTGTTTCCGATTCTGTGTCTCCCTCTCTCTCTGACCCTCCCCCGTTCATGCTCTGTCTCTCTCTGTCCCCCAAAAAATAAATAAACATTGAAAAAAAAATTTAAAAAAAAATGCTTTTACAAAAAAGATTTTTAATGAAAAAATACTTTTATGAAGAATTGTTAACAAAGTAGGAAATTGCTCCTTATAGAATATGGAATGAGGAAATCAGATGCAAAGTTACACACACAGTGCATCTCAACTGCATGCTCTATGTATGAAGAAAAGCAAAATGTTAGTAGTGTTATTTCTGAATGGTGTGATGATGGGAGACTTAAATCTTCTATTTATTTTTATTTATCTTCCAAATTTTTTTAATGTTTAATTATTTTTGAGGGGGGGGGCAGAGAGAGAGGGAGACACAGAATCTGAAGCAGGCTCCAGGCTCTGAGCTGTCAGCACAGAGCCCGATACTCGAACCCACGAACCGTGAGATCACGACCTGAGCCAAGTTGGATGCTCAACCGACTGAGCCACCCAGGCACCCCTAATTTTTTTAATAATATGGGTAACATACAGTGTTGTGTTAGTTTCAGATATATGATACAGCAATTCAACAATTCTAAATGTTAGTCAGTGCTATCTTCCACATTTGCAGTAATGAGTGAGCATTTGTCCCTTTTAAAATAAATATATATATATATATATGGGGCACCTGGGTGGCTCAATCAGTTAAGCGTCCGACTTCGGCTCAGGCCATGATCTCACGGTTCGTGGGTTCGAGTCCCGTGTCGGACTCTGTGCTGACAGCTCAGAGCCTGGAGCCTGCTTCGGATTCTGTGTCTCCCTCTCTCTCTGCCCCTCCCCCGCTCACGCTCTGTCTACCCTTTCTCTCAAAAATAAACATTAAAAAAAAATTAATAAAAAAATTTTTTAAAAGGCAGTAGAAGCTAATTCCTTAATCCCTCACTTTTCATCCCCCTGGCCTCCCCTCTGTGCCTTGGATGTCCTCACCTTGTCATCGAGCTGCTTATAGAGCCGGCGGATCTCCTCCTCGTATTTCTGCCTCTCCTCAGGCGCGATGCGCACCACGATGGACGAGTTGTCATTCACGGGGGTCTCCTCACAGAGCTCAGCTCCCAGGGCTGCGTCGTCCCCAGCCAGGCGCTCTGTCTCAGGCACGTTCTCTCCTGGCCAAGGGGCAGAACAAGATGAGGGACAGGAGGAGACAGAGCTGTATCCAGGAGTCCTTCCTCCCTCGCTCCTCAACGCCAAGACCTCCGGGCAGGTCTCCAACTCTGTTGCCAAGTGCACCTTCAACCTTTGCTGGGGGGTGGGACAAGGGTGGTCAGCCCCCTCTCCCCTTCCCTCATGACCACTCTACTGCAGGCCTCCAGAAACACAACCCTCCTGGGAGGTTCGCCTGTCCTTAAGCACCACCCCAGACAGGGCCCCTCTGGTCCTCCAAGCCTCCTCCTCCCACAGTCTCTCGCGCCCACTGGAACCCTCTCTAACCGCTGCGCCACCGGCTCAGCTCAGCCTCCAGCTTTGCGATCGTCTCTTTCTGAGCTTTTGTCTTCTCTTTCTCCTTCTCATATTTCTTCTTCCACTGCTCAGCAGTCAACTCCAGATTCACTGAGGCAGTGTTCTTAATGGTCTTTGCCCTGGTTGAGGAGAACAAGGAGATGAGACCTCCACAAAGGCTTACATGACCCTGAGGGGTGAGTGCAGCAGGGGCTGGCATAGGGACGAGGGACTCTGCCACTGACCGCTGCCCAAACATCAGGGTGGACTTGGTCTCCGCATCGTTGTAGCTGGACGGTGAGCAGCAGATGAACATAGTTGTCCGGCAGTTTCCTCCCAGAGAGTCCTGGAGGATCCGTGTCATTTTGCTGTCACGATAGGGAACGTAGCTTTTCTGGGGGAAGGGGGGAGATTATGAATCAGGACAATACTCAACAAGGGAATCAGAAAGGACAGTGGTGCTGACTAAGGATCGCACACCCCATGAACTGGGCGTGATGAGATAGCAGTGGCAGCAGGAAGAGAAGCTGGAAGACGGGGTGCAGCCTGCAGAACAAGGGGGCCTGAGGAACACTCACTGTGCCCTCAGCCAGCGCGGAGATGACGTTCCCGAGGGCTGACAGTGACTTGTTGATATTTTTTGCTTCGTCCAACACGGCTCCCTCTGCTCCGGTCTTGCTGACCTACCAGAGAATTAAGGGATGAGTGTGTCATAAGCACTGCAGAGGGAGAGGGCTCTCATGGCCTCTTCTCCATGTAGGGAGATTCAGTCCAAGAGGGGCAGGGGCAGGGAAAGAGAACAGAAAAGGCCCTTCCTCTGTTACCCTAAACTCTCTTGCCAAAAGCTACCCACATATTAAACGAAATGTCCAGAAAAGGCAAATGCACAGAAAAAAAAAGTAGATTAGTGGTTGCTAGGGGTTGGGGGAAGGGAGCATAAGGAGTGACGGCTAACAGGTGATGGAAATGGTCTAGAACTAATGGCGATGGGTGCACAACCTTCCAAATATCCTAAAACCCACGGAACTGTATACTTCAAAATGGTAAACTTTATGGTATGTGCATTATATCTCAACTAAAAAGTTATTTTGATTGAAAAAAAAGCTCCCCCCGACCTCCTTGCCTACCCACCCCACCCCCAGGCCCCCAACCTTCTCGCTCCCTGCCAGGTCCACTAGATACAGCTTCCCACTGAGCTTCTGCTCGGTCTCCATGTTCTCCTGCTTGATGTTGATGAGGAAGATGCTGTGGCTCCGAGAGCTGTGTTCGTTCATGTCTGCAGGACCAAGGGAGGAGCAGTCCCTGTACTAATGCCTGTGGAGCCGAAGCCCTCAGCCCCCAGCTTCCACTGACCGCTGGCCCACCCAGAGAGAGAGGGAGCCAGTCAGGACTAGCCCTGCCCCAGCGTCTCCCAGGCAGCTGGCTTGCACACACAAGGGCAGCCTCTTCTTGCAGAGGACACAGTCTTCCCTCGCTTACTTCCAGTCCCTCAGCCCCAGAGGACGCAGACAAGCAGCAGAATCCCAGACTCGAGAGCCCCTTATATCCCCACTCACTGGTGACAGCCACGTGACGATTTGATTTCCCCTCATCAATCACATCTAAAATCTCCTCTGGGCTGGACACAAAGCGTTCAGTACAACCCTGCGGGGGCGGGGGGGGGCAAATGGACAGCGACCTGTGAACGTTGATCTGCAAATTAAATTACCTGCACACTGCCCACGTGACCTTTCAAGACTGTCTTTTCCGAGCCCTCGGACTCTCCCTGGTCCCTGAGCACATCTCACTCCTCCAAGCTATCTACCCTCCAACTTCTGGGTCTCTGGTCTATCTTCTTCCCACAAGCCCACTGTCAATACACCCACCCAGGTGCCCCTGTCCCCACTCTCACCTTGACAAATGGCACCCGATTCTTGTCCTCATGCACAGATAGATTTGTCTTGGTCACTGAATCAAGACAATGCGGGGTAGGCAAGGTTAGCACTTCCATCCCCAACCCCACACCCTGTAGTCTGCTGACACAGTGGTTTCTTCTATGTGCAAAAGAGGAGAAAGACTTCCCCATGAAGCTTAACGTCCCTGCATACACTGAAAACTCAGTTTCTCCTCCTCCAGGATTCTAGCCTCAAGGTTCCAGCTGGTCTCAGGCTGTTTCTATGCTCTGGGTGAGCAGGCTCACCTTGCGTGTCTAAGCTCATCTTCTGACCCTTTGTTTTTGGAAATTCTGGTTAGTGGAGGCAAGGAACATGGGTATGAGTGTGTGTGCCCTCTGCATCTCTTGCCAAACAGCACACAATCCCAAGAGCAATGTGACCTTTCTTTTCTTTGCCCTCCTCACACCCCCACCCACCCAACGGGATTAAACACCACTCACCATCCAGAAGGTCACGAATTTTGTCCAGGTAAATCTCAAAGTAAGAAACCTGGTTAGGGAGAAAGTGAAGAGGGCCTATCTTAAATCCGATACAAGAATCTCAAGTGAATGTGACTCACTCAAACGGTGGTAGTAGGAGCGAAAGGGCAGAAGAGAATATCTTAGCAGAGAAGAAGAGCTGAGGTGAGTAGAGCAGGAAAATAAGTTGGGGTTCCCAGGTTCTCAGTGGGTTCATGTTACATCTTCCCCTCCCAGGCCCCATCTGAGGATGCCCAACTGTCATGCTGTGATCACCTTGATGTGGAACTCAAGGTTTTCATCCATGGAGTAAATGTGGTTAAAGATGTCTCGGGCAATTCGAGGAATGATTCCCATCAGCTGAGGGTCATGCAGCTTTCCCTGGGGAGGAAGCGTATTCCAGAATGAGGTTGGGACTCAGAAAGAATGAGACAACTCAAGAATGCCGATGAACACAAAGGTAATAGCTGATAAGAAGACCATCTTAAGGTAGGAGGCAGTCACTGCCATGTCTACCTTTTTAGTGGAACAAGGAGAGAACTGAGTAGCCCTTTTAACTCTTATTGTAGCTGCTTTTCCAGATGAAAAGGAAAAAACTGGAATAGTGGAAAGGATGGAAAACCGCAGCAGGCTGGAGGGATTTCACTAAACTTCCACAACAGTAATGCTCCTCACTTCGTCCTCCAGATCAAGCAAGCTTGATTCCAAGATCTTGCCCCACACTGAGATTCCTTGGCTTCTCATTATCACTCCCCGCTCTTCACCTCTCATGAAAGTCAGAACCCTCACCTCCATGGTATGTGTTTTCCCTGAGGATGTCTGTCCATAAGCAAAAATGGTGCCATTGTAGCCAGCAAGGACATCTGGAAGAAATGGCAGAGAAAGAGCACTGGTGGAAAGAAGTGGGGTAGGGAATGGGAACCTGAAAACATACATTCTAAAAATATATCCATTACCTTTAACAATCTGCATGGCGCATGCATGATAAACTTGCTCCTGGGTCGTGTTTGGAGGGAACACCCGGTCAAAGACATATGGCTTCCCCTAGAATGGAAATAAAACATGGCAGACATCAGCAGGCAGGGTGTGAGGGAGAAGAAATACTGCAGCCCCCTTTCATTAGTCTGCAAAGGCACCTGTCTTTCAACCATCCATACCCATGGATGATTTGGGGGGATGAGGGAAACTAGAGAAAGAGGAGCAAAAGTTAGTACTGACGCCAGGAGTTGTGCCCATGCGCTACTGAGCGTCATTGAGAAGTGTCATACCATGAGTTCGTGTGAGGGGATCTTAGTTTTCATGTGACGATTTAGTACTCTACCACTCCAGGCCCCTCCCTGGGAAACCAAATGGGAAAAGACAATAGGGCCACAGGCTGTGGAGAGTGAAGAACAATTCATTAACACTAAAAATCTACCTCTAGCTTTAAAAATATCTTCCTCAATAGATCCACATGTCCTGATATGGAAGGATCTTTGAGATGCGTTAAGTGAAACATGGAAAGTTAGGGACATATGTATAGTATGTTTCCTATTGTGTAAATGAAATATACATATACCACAGCTACTGAGCTGTTGTGCAAACACTAATGCAAGCTCTCTCTCTCTCTCTCTCTCTCTCTCTCTCTCTCTTCTCTCTCTCTCTCTCTCTCTCTCTCTCTCTCTCGGTGAAAGAAATATATGAAATCAGAAACATGGGTCTCCTTTTAAGGAATCAACTTTAAGTAAAGAGAAACTATGAAGCAATTCACTGACTTGCAAGTACTTAATTCAGTTTATATGTTACAAATCATGTGTGCTGATAAGAATGCTAAAGATACAGGGGTGCCTGGGTGGCTCAGTCAGTTGAATGTCTGACTCTTGGTTTTGTTTTGGGTCATGATCTCATGGTCATGGGATCAAGCCCCACATTGGCCTCTACACTCAGTATGAGCCTGCTTGAGATTCTCTCTTCCTCTGACCCTCTCCCCAACTCATGCTCACACTCTCTCTCTTTTTCTAAAAAAAAAAGAAAAAGAATGCTAAAGATACAAAATATTTAAACCTGGGGAGCCAAACCAAGTATGTATTCACTATCCAATCATACTAAAGATCTCTGGTAATATTAAATGAGACAATGTTTGTTCTCCACCACAAGTGACAAATTTCTGTCATGTTTCCCTGCCATTCAGTTTAAAGAAACTATGACTGAGGCACTTGCATGATTCAGTCAGTAAAGCATCCGACATCGGCTCAGGTCATGATCTCGCAGTTCGTGAGTTCGAGCCCCACATCGGGTTCTGTGCTGACAGCTCAGAGCCTGGAGCCTGCTTCAGATTCTATGTCTCCCTCTCTCTGCCCCTCCCCAATGTGTGCTGTCTCTCTCTTTGTCTCAAAAATAAATAAAAATCGGAAAAAAAGAGAGAGAGAGAGAGAGACTATGACTGGGGCACCTGGGTGGCTCAGTTAAGTGTCCAACTTCGGCTTAGGTCATGATCTTACTGTTTGTGGGTTTGAGCCTTGTGTTGGACTCTGTGCTGACAGCTCAGAGCCCTGAGCCTGCTTCAGATTCTGGGTGTGTGTCTCTCTCTCTGCCCCTCCCCCACTTGCACTCAGTCTCTCTCTCAAAAATAAATAAAGCATTTAAAAAAAAGATAGAGACTATGACTTAGTTGTCAAATTGTTTTACTACAGAGCCCATCTTTATCCAACTGAAATGTAGAACTCTAGGTCTACGGTCACCAGAGTTTGGGAGACATGTCTTAACTAATTAAGGAAAAGTCATAAAACTTGGCCAGAGCTGGATATGGTGGTGCTGGGAATATTCATACCACTATTCCATCTATATGTAGAATTGTTTTCTAGAAGGAATTATACAAAAATATTGGCCATGGTTACTATGGAGAGAGACAAGTCTTTTATTTTTCATTTTGTATCTTGGGCAGAGAGAGAGGAAGAGAGAGGATCTCAGGCAGGCTCTGCACCATCAGCACAGAGCCTGACGTGAGGCTCAAACCCCCGAAGAGCAAGATCATGACCTAAGCCAAATTCAAGAGTCAGATGCTTAATCCACTGAGCCACCCAGGGGCCCCAAATTCTGTTAAATATTTAAATGTCCATACTGTTTGTACTCTATATCAGTGATTCCAGTGCTAGGAATTCATCTTACAACACTTACTTAAGCACTTAAAGATTTATGTAGAAGGATGTTCAGTGCAGCAGTTTGTATTAAAGTAAAACTAGAAACAATTCAAACATCCATCAACAAGATGTTGGCTATGGTAACTCCATATTCCACCCCCATTAAAATGACTGAGGTTGGTTTACATATATTGACATGTCCAAGCTCGATAAAGTGAAAAATAAAAACAGTATGTGTAATGTGATTATACTTTTTATCAACGTTTTTTATTTATTTTTGGGACAGAGAGAGACAGAGCATGAACGGGGGAGGGGCAGAGAGAGAGGGAGACACAGAATCGGAAACAGGCTCCAGGCTCTGAGCCATCAGCCCAGAGCCCGACGCGGGGCTCGAACCCACGGACCGGGAGATCGTGACCTGGCTGAAGTCGGACGCTTAACCGACTGCGCCACCCAGGCGCCCCTGATTATACTTTTTAAAAAGCATATGGACAGAATTGTCTTAGAAAAAAGACATGGAGGGACTATATACAGAACTGTTAACGGTGGGTATCACTGGAGAGCAGAATAACAGGAACTTATGCTTTCAACATTTTTTCTGTGATATTTAAATGTTTTACAGTGAGAACATATTGCTTTTAAACTAAAAATGTAAAATATTACAGGGCACCTGGTCCATTGGTTAGTCTGTGCTGACAGCTCGGAGCCTGGAGCTTGCTTGGGATTGTGTGTCTCCTTCTCTCTCTCTCTCTCTCTGCCCTTCCCCTGCTCATGGTCTGTCTCTCTTCTCTCTTCTCTCTCTCTCTCTCTCTCAAAAATAAACACTAACAAAAATTTTTAATGTAAAATATTACAGAAGATGGTAGGGAAAATGTGTAATGACAAGACTACACAAAGTACTGTTAACCAAGAAAGTAGTTTTTAAAATAGTATGCAGTATAGGGGCGCCTGGGTGGCTCAGTCAGTTAAGCATCAACTTTGGCTCAGGTCATGATCTCACGGTTTGTGAGTTCGAGCCCCGCGTCAGGCCCTGTGCTGTCAGCTCGGAGCCTGGAGCCTGCTTCGGATTCTGTGTCTCCCTCTCTCTCTGGCTTTCCCCCCTCACACTCTGTCTCTCTCTGTCTCAAAAATACATTAAAAAAAAAAAGCAAAAAGAAAAGTATGTAAAGGAAGATTCCCTTTCTGTAAAAAAAAAAAAAAAATGTATATGTATGTATGTATACCTTGCTTAGAAAAGCATGTTAATAGTGGTTATTCTTGGACAGTGGAATTTTAGGAGTTTCCACTTCCTTCCTAAAATGAAGGGCACCTGTCCAGCTCAGTTGGGAGAGCATGCAACTCTTGATCTCAGGGTTGTGAGTTCGAGCCTCGCTTTGGGTGCAAACATTACATTCTTTTACAAAAAAAATTTTTTTAATGTTTATTTTTGAGAGAGAGAGGGAGAGGACAGAGCGTGAATGGGGGAGGGGCAGAGAGAGAGAGGGAGACACAGAATCCAAAGCAGGCTCCAGGCTCTGAGCTGTCAGCACAGAGCCTGACATGGGGCTTGAACTCACAAACTGAGATCATTACTTGAGCCAAAGTCGGCCACTTAACTGACTGAGTCATCCAGGTGTCCCTGTAAACATTGCTTTCTAAAATGAAAATACATAATTTTTTAAAGTTTATTTTCTTTGTTTTGAGAAAGAAAGAGAGAAAGCATGAGCGGGAGAGGGGCAGAAAGAGAGAAGAGAGAGAATCCCAAGAGCCGTTAGCTTAACCGCATGAGCCACCTGGGTGCCCCCAAGATACATAATTTTTAAATAAGAAAATCTTAAGTTTTTCAAAGATATTAATATTCTTACTAAATAAAGAACTCTCATAAATCAGTAACAAAAAGATAAAACTCAACAGAAAAAATGGACAAGCGCTATGTACTAACAACAGAAAAATATATACAAATGTTCAATGTTTTCTTCTTCTTCTTCTTCTTTTAATGTTTATTTATTTTTGGGAGAGGCAGACAGAGAGAGAGAGAGAGAGAGCATGCGCATGACTATGGGAGGGGCAGAGAGAGAGGGAGACACAGAATCTGAAGCAGGGTCCAGGCTCTGAGCTGTCAGCACAGAGCCCAACCCCAGGCTCAAACTCGCAAACCATGAGATCATGACCTGAGCCAAAGTCAGAGGCTTAACTGACTGAGCTACCCAGGCACTCCAAATGTTCACTGTTTTCAAACTAAAACAGTAACATCGTTACTCACTTATCAAATTGAAAAACACAAACTTAATTATAACACCCAGTGTAGGTGAGGGTTCAAGGAAGTATCATTTCCACACAATGGGTACCTTTATCCTTTTCTGGTAAGACAGTATGTCCATTCAATTTTTATGGGGCAATTCAGAAATACATAATCAAGATCCTTGAATTATGCATATCCATTGACTCAGATGTTCTACTTCTAAGAATTCATGCTATGAAAATATTTGTAGCAAATATGTAGCTACAAGAATGTTTATTATCATGGGGTGCCTGGGGGTGGTTCAGTTGGTTAAGTGTTCAAATTTGGCTGGCATCATGATCTCACAGTTCGTGGGTTTCAGCCCTGCATGGGTCTCTGTGCTGACAGCTCAGAGCCTGGAACCTGCTTTGGATTGTGTCTCCCTCTCTCTCTGCTCCTCCCCCCGTGCTCGCTCTCTCTCTCTCTCTCTCTCTCAAAAATAAATAAAATGTTAAAAAAATGAAAAGAAAAGAATAAGTTTTTTTAAGAAGAATGTTTATTATCACACTGTTTATAATAACAAGAAATTGAGAACAACTAAAGGGGAATAACATTTTAGGGGACTTGGTTGATTAAATTATGGCATGTGCATATTTTTATCCTTTGCTGCTATTTAAAATGATGTCATAATAGAACATCAATAAATTTCAAAAATGTGTTAGTAAAAGAACAAAACAGCACATACTGTATTATTCCCTTTGTATGATGTTCAAGAAAGGACAAAACTTAGCTAGTGATAGAAGTCAAAATAGCAGATGCCTGGGGGTGATATTGACAGGAGGGGGCTAGAGAGAGCTTTGAGGGGTGATAGAAATACTCTAGTTTTCAATCTGGGTAGTGGTTACATGGGTGTCAAAATATGTTATAAAATTCATCAAACCGCATAAGATTTGTGCACTCACTGAATGTAAATTATATACCTCTTATAAAATACGACATCATAAAATGATGTTATTATAGTGGTTCTTAAAAATGAATTGATACACAACCTCATTATTAAGATAAATGCATATTAAGACTATGAAATACCACTTTAACCTATCAAAGTGGCCAATGCATTGCACTGGAGAAGGCATATATAAGCTGGAGCCAACTCTGTGAGAGGCAATTTAGAACCAGTTCTTAAATTTTTAAGTGCATATATATACTTTAAGACCTCAACTTCCAAAAATTTATCCTATATAGACATACTGCACATATGCAATATGTATACACACACACACACACACACACGGTCATTTAATTGTTTGCAGTAGCAAGTTAATAGGATAACCCTAAAAGTCTACCAATAAGGACCTGGTTAAGTAAATTATGGCATATCCCTACAACAAATTATAAAGTTGTTAAAAAGAATGAGATGTATCTTTGTGTGCTGATAAGGAAGACTCCTAGACTCATTGTTAAGTGGAAAAAAAAAAAAGTAAGGTACAGAACAGTATGTATACTATGCTTCCTTTCTTGTTAAAAAAAAAAAAAAAGTACATGCACGGGCACCTGGCTGGCTCAGTCAGTACAGCATGTGACTTTTGATCTCAGGGTTGTGAGTTTGACCCCCATATTGGGTGTGAGTTACTTAAACAAAAAAAATTTTAAAAAGTATATGCACGTATATATGCCTTTGCTTATAAATGTATAGTATGTTTTTAGAAGGATCCATAAGAAACTGGTAATCAAAGGCAAACTGGTTGTCTCTTGAAAGGGGAACAGGGTGGCTAGAAAACAGAAGTAGGAAGGAGACTTACTTTCCAATGTATACTTCTTTATATCATTTGAATTTTATCACTTGTGCATGTTAAGACATGCAAAAAATTAAACATTTAAAAAAATAAATAAAATTATGTAAAATATTTAATGATGGTAAAGTAGTAATCATAGTATTATATTAGTGAAAAAACTAGGTTGCAAAAGAATATATAGTTTATGATACACTTTTATTAAAATTAATATAGGCATATATGCAGCAAAAACTCACTGGAAATAAATACATTAAATTGTTAACAGTGTTTTTCTTGGGGTGGTGGGATTTTGAGTGATTTTGAGTTTCTTGCATGTGTTTCTCTTTGTTTTTAATTTTGTCAACAATTAAAATATGTTAGTGTTGCAATCAGACTATGTTTAATATTATTCAAGAAAAATCTACCTTAATTCTTTTTTTTTAAGGTTTGAGTGAGTTTATGGATTATTCATAGGACTTTTGTGAATTTTTCATCCTTTTTATCCAAATGGTTCATCATTACACTTCCTTACAAAGAATAAAATCCTTATTACATATAAGAAAATCATACAGTGTTAAACAGATTTAAAGTGGCATTGATACTTGTCCTCCTCAGTAATACCTTTCTTTTTAAATTAAATTAAAATTTTTTTTGCGTTGAAAATTGATTCTTGAATTGTAATCCAACTCAGTGTTTCTCCCATCCAGCAGCCGAGAAACAGAGACAAACACGTCTATCTCAAGCCAATGACTCTTGCCTCTTCTCCACCAATGATGGCTATCTATGCTTCTTGAAACCAGGAATGCAGCCAAAGGGGGTTAAGTAGAACTCTGGAGCCAACTTTGCCCCTCCCTTCTTCCCTTCTGGGAAAATGGGTACCAACTCTTTCTCTCCCTTCCCTTTGTCTCATCCTCTCACTTAAAGGATTCTACAGGAGGCTATGCATGCATTAAAATGGAGGGCGCTCTCCAAGTGCTGAAGGCAATTATTGCCTGAGAACCCCTTTTCTTAGCCTAGGCCAAGAAGAAGGAAGAGACCACAGAGAGTAAAAAGGGTGGTGTTCTCCGTACTGTGAGGCTAAAAGATATCCAAGAACTAAAAATAGGTCCACTTAGGAAACTCATAAGCAGGGAAAGCCATAGACACAGATTATAATTTCAGGGTTTCTGGAAAGGCCTGCTATCTCTTCCTTACTCTTGGCTAGGCCCTTAAATTCCAAGTTTAGTTCATTATTTTATCTTCAGATTTTTATTTCTGTTAAATTGTTGATTTGTTTTAAATTTTCTATTGATTAAACTCAAGATGAATTTGTTTGTCAGCTATTTTTATGCGAATAACTAGACCAGTGGTTTTCTACTTATTTTGCCTCTAGACTACTCACGTGGGAAACATCACCATTATTTATGTCTTTTCACAACACCCAATTACTTTGAGTCGGACTATAGTATGTTGTGGGAAGTTTCTTATCAGAATCTGGGGGAGTGAGTATAGTTAGCAAAAGCCATTTCTTTCTTCCTTCCTTCCTTCCTTCCTCCCTCCCTCCCTCCCTCCTTCCCTTCCTTCCTTCCTTCCTTCCTCCCTTCCTTCCTTCCTTTCTTTTTTAGCCATTTCTGATGCCCCCTCTCAGGCTTCTGCCCAGACCACCCCACAGCCTGGATCACCACATAGACCAGGAGTTTCTTGAAGGCAGGGATTCCCTGTAAAGCCCCAACATCGAGCCCAGTCCTTGGCCCACAGGATGTTCTTCATAAATATTTGTCAAGTAAATACAGATATTGATGGAGTAAGAGTGTAAAAAGATACTAGAGACCTGGATGTTTGGATAAAACAACTAGTAAGAAGCGGAAATGTTAACTACTTCCCAATGTGTCAAAGGCTAGCTTGTGGGGAGACAACATGTATAAAATTATAACAACATCTAACTCTTATCAGGAGTATATTATGTGTCTGTCACTGTGCTAAGCAATATGCATTATCTCATTTAATGTTCACAGCAATCCTAAAAGATATGTACTGTTATTATTCCATTTTATAGATGTGGGAACTGAGTTTCAGAGAAGTAAGGTAGCTTGCCTACAGTCACACAACTGAGAAATGGTAGGGCATGGTCTCAAACCCAAGCAATCTGAATCCAGACCCCCAGTGCCATAGGGATCCAAAAACTTGGGGTGCCTGGGTGGTTCAGTTGGATAAGCATCCAACTTGGGCTCAGGTCATGATCTCACAGTTGGTGAGTTTGAGTTTGAGCCCAGAGTCAGGCTCTGTGCTGACAGCTCAGAGCCTGGAGCTTGCTTTGGATTCTGAGTCTCCCTCTCTCTTATGCCCTTCCTTGGCTTGTGTTCTCTTCCTTTCCCTCTCTCTCTCTCTCCATCTCTTTCTCAAAATTTCAAAAACTGAAGTGCCTGAACACTGAGCACTGCATCAGATCCTTATCATGGCTTTTCTTTCCCCTTCGCCACATGCCACACACCCCCCTCCCCATTTGGACATTTCTCCAAATGTTTCCAGACTCTAGATGTTTCATCACTCCTTTTTTCCAACCTCAACCCCATCTTCAGAAATATGTGATTCTCTCACCCATCCTCTCTCAGGAACCCTCCCTCACCATGACAGCATCAGAGACTGGAAGATTTATTTCATTAGAAACACTCAGGGAGACTCTCCACCTTTGAGGAATGCCCCTGAGATCCACTACCCTACCCACAGCAATCTAAGCACTCCTCACAGCCTTCTCCAGAGAGCCCACCTTCAGAGTCCTGCAGCCCAGGGCTCTGTTCTTCCCACCCCACACCTCCTTGTTGTTGCCTACTCCATTTGTGTCTCCTGGCACCTTTCAGTAGTTTTCCATTATGTGAGCTGACTAAAGCTAATGGGAGGGCCTAAGATCAGGGGTCCCAAGATGACCAACCTTTTCAACCCTCAGTAAAGCACTTGGTAAAGGCTGAACTTCTGAGCACGAGGCCTGATTTCCATGGTGACACCCCTGGGGATTGTTGCCATGGTAATGCTGGAGAGACACTGGCCATGGTGAACATTACCTCTCCTCTCTATTTTCCTTTATGAGACTCCCCCAAAGCTAAAGGGAGACCGGCTCCCCCTCTTCAGATATCAAAGGAATCCTAGGCCACCCCAAACAATACTGACTCTTATCCAATAACCCATCAGGTCCCAACCTAGCTTTTCCAAATAAGGTACTTGATGGTCCTGGATTTTTGCCTGCTTTTCTAAATGAAGTACTTGATAGTTCTGGATTTTGCCTGCCTACTAACCCATTAGGAGACCTGAGGGAGGAAATATTGTGGACACTTGAATGAATGAGGGAGAGAGCAACAGGGGGAGGGAGGGAGAATACATTGTCTTCTCTTACTGTCATCCCTCCCATGTCTGGTATAGAGGCAACAACAGCCCAGACAGCAGGCACCAGGACACTTTGCCCACCAAGACCAAAGCAGAGAAACACTTAAATGGGTCCAGTGAAAAAGTCACACTGGATTCTGAGTGACACAGAGAGCAAAACAAGGTACACAGCACACAGACAGTGACCCAGACACCCTTCTACTATGACTCAGGCCATTAACTTTGGCTAAGTCCCATCCCCCAGATTGCTAGGAGAAGTCAGGGGAATGGGGGAGGGATAGGGCTGAAAGAGCTATCTTTCTAGCTTATTTGCCAAGCAGAAAAAGCCCACAAACACTAGGGACTCTGAAGCCCAGAGCTAGCCGCAGTGCCGCAGAGGCAGAGAGGAGAGCCATTAGAGAAAGGAGCACGGACTGGGTTTGGAGAGATTACTGTCTCCCCCTTCACTCTTCCCTCGCCTTCCTAAAGCAGCTTCCTCCATTAATTCCTCAGATGCTAGGCCCCAAAGGGAGACCGAGGAGGAAAGAGGAAAGTGGGTAGGGGATTTCCTCCCCTTGGTGGGACTCAAGGGTCGCCTCAGAATCCCTTCTCCTATAGCCCTCCTCCTCCCAAATGAGCAAGGAATAGTCAGCTTGGGAAGGCAAGCTCCAAGGACGCTGCCTGAGACAAAATGGCCCCCCAGCAGCATCTATCTCGGCCAGAGAGATTGACAGGAAGGGCTTGGGCAATGGAATATACACAGTGAGACAAAGGTGCAGCCCTGCAAATATCAGGCACAACAGACAGGGAAGGACCAGCTGTGGAACTAAGATAGAATCTGAATTGGCAGGGCGCCCTGGGCCTCTCTTCATCTCTCCCCCTTCTCCACCTTCTACTGTGTCTTTCCTGTTTAGCAAATTGGACAGATCAATACCACCACTCCTTCTCCCAACATCACCCCATGCCCCACGCCCGCCACACTGGGATGGCCTGAGAGCCTAAAGGAGTTTTTCAGACTTACCTGAAAAAAATAAAGCAAGGAAACTAGGCTTCACAGTAGAAACCTTTTGTGGATGGGCTCTCCCATGACCACCTCCCTCCTGTTTCTCAGCCTTCATACTTCAGGGGACCATCAAGCTCCAACTCTCACGGCTAATGCTTGCTGTCCAGACTACT
Organism: Lynx canadensis; assembly: GCF_007474595.2. NCBI lineage: Eukaryota > Metazoa > Chordata > Mammalia > Carnivora > Felidae > Lynx > Lynx canadensis. The sequence goes on along the minus strand of NC_044309.1, from coordinate 83,352,436 downwards.
TGGAGAGGAGCCCCCAGGCTGATCATGTTAGCCTGGCCAGACAGACCAGACTGTAAAGCCTAAGGCCCTTGAGGCAAAGAAAGACAAGAGCCCTCTGTATGTGGTGAACACACACATATGTAAGCACACACACAAGGCAGAGGCACCCATTTGAGTTCAGTTGGTGACAGCTCAGCATGGTGACAGACTGGGGTCCTTGGGGACGGGACATACAAGCAGGCTCTTCTTAAAACATGTTTATTCAAAGTCCCATTCTCACTGATTCAAAAGACTCATGCTCCCTCCCCATCTTTCCTTAATTCCTTTAATAAGCATGCCTTGTGCCAAGCACTGTGGACCAAAGATATATAAACAGTGCTCCTGACCTTGACAGCAGTCCTCATATGTGCCCCTCCCTTCTCCAATTGGCTGCAATTTCCTGGCCCAGCACCCCTCAAAGCCTTACAGGACTCGACACCCAGATCCTTTCACCCCATAGCCTGACATCCCTACCAACCTCGGAAAGGAGGGGTAGGTGAAGAATTCCCTAGGAATTCCCTTTAGGCCACCACAGATAAAGGTCCAGAAGAGAAATCTGCAGAGGCAGTGTGATAGGAAAATCTATTAGCTTTGGAGTTACAGATTAAGGTTCAGATCCATGAGTTAACAGTGTGACCTTGAGAAAGTCATTCAACTTCTTTGGGCCTCAATTTCCTCATCTGTAAAATGGAAACATTAATACCTACTTCAGAGTGTTGTTTTGAGGATTAAATAATACACGTCAAGTAACAAACCCACAGGAAACATCAGTCCTCCTTAACAAGATCTCCTCCACGGATAGGGCTGTCATGATGAGGTAGAAGCGACTTGCTACTTTTTTTTACTGGATCATCAAGAGAAAGGATGAATAAGCAAGTACCTATCAAGACCTCAGGATTCGGTTATTTTTATTTGTTAGGGGGGACTGGGGTGTCTGAAATCCTCTTCCTACTGTACCTGGGAGGGAAAGGCAGACATTTCCTTAGGACCCCAGAGCCCCCTTCCCCGACTGGGTGTGGCATCAATGTATTCCTCAGAAAACCCTTCATCAGATCTGTGCCCTCCGCCCCAGTCTAGGCTGCAACTACTTCAGGGGCTGACGGAGGGCTTGGTCCTAAAGCCCACTCTCATTTATACCTCCACCCGCAGAAGCCCTGGACTGCCCACCTGTCATCTAGCCCATCCACTGGTCTACCCCCTCCCTTCCTGGGAGGTGGGGGTAGAGATCCGAGCCAATAACAAAGGGAAGATGCGCTTTCTCTAGGGGAGAGGGAAAACATCAGAAAAACATGGGACCGGCTCTGAGGGGTGCGGACGCTGCAGCGAGCAGCAAAGGGGAGTTGGGTCCCCCGACTGCGAGGAAGTAGCCCCCTCCCACTCTGCGGAGACTGGGCCACCAGCCTGGCCAGGCCACACCCAGTCATCCTGATGCAGGGGAGAGGAGGGGCTGCGGCGGAGGATGGAGCTGAGCGGCGGGGAGGGGGTGCAGTGACAGCCAGGGGCTAAGACTCGGCGGGGGCGGGGTAGAATCTTCCCAAATTCCCTCCCGGGGCGACACTCACCCCAATAACGACGCTGTCGTCCCCTTGGAAAATTGGGATGAACTTGTCTCCCCGCAGAATCTCGGCCTGGTTCAGGGGCCGAAATCGGCAGAGCACCTTGATGCTGCATTCGTTGTTGGTCTCCGCCATGGTGGTCGCCGGCGACAGGCTGGGGCACTTCTCGGGCAGCCGGGCTGTGCGCGCTCCGGAGGAGGGGGGCTCAGCTGAAGCCGAGGCGGAGGACAGGTGCTCGGTCTCTAGGACCGAGGAAGCAGGTGGGGCGCCCGGGCGAAGGCTGGGGAGCAGGGCCGGGGCGCGCTTGCTCGCTCCTGCGGCACAGGGATGCAGGCGACCTGGGCGTCTGGTCCTCCTCTCTCGGCTCTCTGCCTCTCCGCCCCTCGCGCTGCAGCGCCGCGCTGCGGGCCTGGGCGGGGCGGCGGCGGGCGGGGCTTCCTTCGCGGGGGGCCTCCCGTTCGGCGTCTACCCGAAGGGGCGCCGGTTCTCTCCTCTCGCCTCCTCCCCCACCCCCGAAGCTCCTAGGTAACCTCGCCCTCACCCCTTCCCCACCCAAGTCACTCGCTGCATCCCAGCTCCCCACCTCCCTGGCCTGCCTGTCCCTCCCTCGGACTCCACCCCTCTGGAAGGGATAAGGGGGCTGAGGTGGGCTTGTCGCCTGGGTAGGGAAGAGAGTCAACGGCGCTTGCACCCTTTTTATTCCGGGACATCCTCCTCCCCCACTCCCGCCCCGCCTCTGTCACTGTCCTCTCTCCATATTGAGAGCCTTCTTCTCATTCTCCATCCCCAACCCCCTCACACAAGATTCCCAACCCACTCAACTTTCAAGGGCAGCTGCCTATACCCCTGTGGAGGAGGGTGTCCGGGTCTCATTTTTCAGACAGGAGTTTCAGGGGAGAGGCTAGTCCCAACCCCTTCTACCTCCAAAGGTGCACTCGTTCCCCACTATACACACCAAGTCCCCGGTGTGAAGGAAAACAAACTCTGGTTCTGGGCTATTAGAATTCAAAAGCAGATAAAATTCTCATTTTTGCCTCCTAGGCTGGGGCTGGGCATAAGGTGGGCAGGAGAAGCTTTTGCAAGAGAAAGGGAGTCAGAAAACAATGAAGGAGGGGTAATGATGAGGGTGGGAAAGGCCACAAGGGCTTTGAGAACCTATAGGGCAGACCTCCGCCTTTAGGTTTCAGGCAGGTTTAGGCACCTATGTGTTTCCTGTCCAAGTTACCATTGGTCAGAGTCCCAACACCCCAGCCCCTTTCTCAGGCCTTGTTCTGTTTCTCCCCCTTCCCTAGCAAAATGAAAAAAGAAAACAAAACAAAAAAAAGCCTTAGAGATTCTTTGTCCTTCCTCCCCTCAGGTCAGACTCCTGCTGCAGCCCCTGGGCAGAACCACCTAGAAGCTGGCCAAATTGATTTTTCTTCACGTCACAGGCCTTGCTAGCCAACAGAGAGTTGGACTGCAGGAGTTGAGGCTCTAGGCCAAGGGGAGGTGTGGGGTGATGGGAGAAGGGAGGAGGGGATGGAAGTTTTGCCTAGCAATTGTCTAAGGTCACTTGGACATTATGAGGCAAAAGTGAGAGAATGGTGGCCTGGCCAGACAAGAACTAACTGCACAGAACTCAGCTGAGGGCTTCCCCTTGTTGGGCCTATACCTCTAACCCACCTTGAATCTTAAGGAAACTAAAGAAAAAGGGTCCAGCATAAGAAACCGGATAGATGGATGGAAGAGGGGTAGAGGTTTGGGGAAAAAGCCAGGAGAGTATGCATAGAATGACAATGAGTTCCAAACTCAGGAACATCAGCATCTCTCCAGTCACTTGGTCTGGCACTATTTCTAAGTGTTGCAGCATCCTGAAAGCTCAGGATGCCTTCTGGAAAACATCCCAAACTCAGGTCCCCAGGGACTCCAGGGTGGCAGTCTTAGTGGAGTTGCAAAAAAATGCTTGTCTTAAAAAAAAAAAAAAAAAAGTTTGTCTATGGAGGGTCAGGGACAAAAATGTACTGGGTATATGCCCCTCCCTCCCCCAAAAAACCATCCACACATGATGCAGTAAGTTTTACATAAAGCTAGATTTATTAAGTTTCAAAGGATGGACTTTCATTCTGAGAGTATGCCCTTCCTACTTTTCTACTAAGAAATGATGGTTATAGTAAACAGTGTTTTCTTTTTCTAGTGCAGTAATGGCAGAATTAATTTTAATTTTACTGAACTGTGAAAATTCAGAAGTCTGAAAACTATTAGTGAAGTGGTTAAGAGCACAGAGGGTGTTCATGGGGCGCCTCTCACCCACAGAGGGTGCCTCAATAGGTTGAGTTTCGGACTCCGGCTCAGGTCACGATCTCCCGGTTCCCAAGTTGGCACCCTGCCTTGGGCTCTATGCTGACAGCTTTGAGCTGGGAGCCTGGATCCTGGTTCAGATTCTGTGTGTGTGTGTGTGTGTGTCTTTCTCTCAAAAAAAAAAAAAAAAACATTTAAAAAAAAAGCGCAGAGTGTGTTCAGACATACAGCTACCACTTACCTATTTATGGACTTGAGATGGGATTGCCAGATTTGAAAAACAAAACAGGATGCCCAGTTAAATTTGAATTTCAGATTAAAAACTATTAGTGTGTGTGTGAGTGTGTGTGTGTGTGTGTGTGTGAGTGTGTGTGTGTGTGTGTGTGTGTGTTAGTATATCCCAAAAATGATGTGAGGCATACTTATACTACAAAAACTATTATTTATCTGAAGTTCAAATTTGCCTAGGCGTCCTGTATTTTATCTGATATCTCTAACTTGAGAAGATTATTTTCATTCCTAACATGACTAAGCCTTTACTAAATTTTACCTGCTATTATTGTTTTTGAAGCCCTTTCTGTGCCACAGCATGACAGGATGTGTGATTTTTATCTAGTCATTTAATTTCTGGAAGCCCAAACGAATTCTTCTGAAAAACAGGAATTATAAAACATTTATCATAGACCTGATGTAAAAATGAAAGAAAAGAAGTTGTGTGAAATAACTCCCAAGGCGCGTTATTGTCGTTCTCCGTCCAAGCCCCTATCGGCCAAGACTACAGGTCCCATAATCCCAGGCTGCGTCCCTCGCCATTACCTCATTCCCTGGCCGCATTTTCGCCAATCCCGGCTTCTCCAGGGGTGTGGTAGCGGGCTGTTCTCGCGACTTTTGCCTTGCCCTTCTCTCTCCTGTGCGATTCCTGTCGCGAGACTTCCTGCTCTCCACCTCCTCCGCCGCTCCCTTTGCCGCCGCCTTAGCCCGGGACCCGGACCCAGCCTCTCCCCTACCCGAACACCGGCCCCGGCTCCGCCGAGGCCCCGGTCCCCCAAACCCGCCTCGCCGCCGCCATGGCGGACCCTAAGTACGCCGATCTTCCCGGCATTGTGAGTACAGGGCCAGCCCCGGCTCCCAGGACCGCACCCCCGACCTACTAAGGACCCCCAACAGACACTAACCCGTGACCCCTCCCGCCTGCAGCCCCTCCTCCGCCCCAGGGCTCCAGCCCCTGGCACCCCGACGGGCCGCAGCACCCTCCGGAGTCTTCTGACCCGACTTGGCCCTGCCGCGGAATGGCTTACCAGGCCCCTTTTCCGGCAGTCGCCGGTTTCTCCGCCCAGACATCGTCTCTGGGCGCTTATCGCTTGTGCCCTAGTGTTTCTTCCAGCCGTGTCAGCACCACCCGTGTCTCCCCAAATCTCCCCATTATCCCCCCCCCACCCCCACTCCAAACAGACATACCAGGCCACTTGGTGATGGCCTACAACCCGCCAAAGAAGAGGTTAACCTGGCAGAACCCTTCTTGTGCCAGATAGAAAATTCTGCCCTCCAAGAAACCCGACCACCCCCGTGGCCCACCCCCACATATGCCGGCCTGTACCCTCCTTTTGTGTTGCCCTGCCTGCATTCTCAAGGGTGGGGGTTGGGTTACAGTACTTTTGAGTACTAAGGTCCTGAGTCACTCTAAACCTTTGTGCCAGTGTGCTAGGGTAGTGGTATATAGGCTGTGGCCTAATTTGAAGATAGCCCTCTCCTACTTCTGATATAATGATTGCCAAGGGCCCGCCCCCATTCTGATTCAGGATAACATCTTTGTCATCACTTGCACTCGCCACCTACCATGAGGTCCCAGTTGTCCCTGCTGTCATCATCCCAATGCCTTCAAGACTGGGAACTGACATACAGTTCCCTGGGCAGGTGGAAGAGAAGGGACAGAATCTTGGCCTCACAGCCTGCCTTCTCTGTTAGCTTATTCAAATGGAGTGGTTTAGGGATATTGGTGTATGCTGGGTAATGAGGTAGAGTGGTCACTGCTTCTGTCTGCAGGCCAGGAACGAACCAGATGTTTATGAAACCAGCGACCTACCTGAGGATGATCAAGCGGAGTTTGATGCGGTAAGACCATGTGCTGCTTCAGGACTCCTCTGGACCCTAACCTCTCTCCCCTAGGCAGACCCTTTCCCTTTTCTGGTGAGCCACAACAATAAGCGGGTATGCCAACCCAGCCTGGGAGGTATGTAGGTTGCAATAAATCATGCCAGGAAGGAGATTGAAGTCAGTGGAATTATAGCCAACAAGTCCTGATCCTTGGGTTTTTTAAACAAAGTCGAAATATCTCTCAAAACAGTTTAGTTTGGGGCTAGTGATTTAGGTAGACCTCTGGATGCTAATCCGTGGTAATGAATCATGGAGTCTGAGCACTTGCAGACTACTTGAGGTTAGGAACTAGGCCTTTGATTTCATAAAATATTTCACTCAATACATGTCCATTAGTGTATCCTACCAAGAGCTAGATTTTGAAGTATAGAGGAATACACTTTTACATGAATACCCAGTATCCTTTGAGCAAGGAGTGAGAAAATGATGTGGAGATTGTAGAAAGATAAGGAATATGGTCAGAGAAAAAAAAAATTGAGAAAGAACATAAATATTTCATATCAGCAAAGGAGAGTGTCTTAGCACTTTCAGATCTAAGATGAACTCTGAGGAAGGAATTAGCTGTGGACACATTTTAACCATGAGGGGAACCACTTAGCATTGTTTATTGAATGTGTTCATTCTGTGTCGGTTTTTGTGCAACGCAGAGGAATAAATGTCCCTACCCTCAAGGATCCCCCAGACTAGTGAGGGAGTTAGGATACATATAGGAAACATGTAGTAAACAAAATTAAGTGAATGGAAACCAACACAGTAAAAACTTGTATGTTAAGGGCCAAGGAGAACAAAGGTCTACTAGTAAAGCGTGTCTTACAAGATGTGTTTTAGGTTCTATTCCAAAGAGAACTGGGCTGAGGTCACATGGATGATAAAGCAGGCTCAGTATGTGTGTCTGTAAGTCCTGTGGCTATGTCTGTGGGGCTGGTTAATCCTGGAGAATGCTGGCTGCTGGCTTATAATGTATGGCTTGGCGTACTCTCTTATTCCTTACTTGGTTTCCCCTGTGTGGAAGTGGTTCCTACTTTGTGGGAACACCTTCCCTGTCTCCTCTCAGTGGTGTGTTCCTTGTGGCTTCTGTACTTTCTGGCATGTCAGTCTGTCCCCCAAGCTTGAGTATCTGGAGATAATGCAGATGTTGTCATTGCTGAAAGACCTGGGTGTGCACCTGTCACTCCAGATGTATCTTATTAGGAAGCTGCCTTTGACCTCACAGAGCAGGCATGTATAAGCTGAGGACTTCAGTCCTCTGCCCTGTTTCAGAGACGGTTCAACTTTGGCCTAGGCCTCTGCCTATAAAGTATCAAGCCTTCATGGCGAGATGATCAATGGAAGTTTGTCCATTTGTCACTGACTAGCATACAGACTGGCAGTATCACAGCAATCCCCTTTCCAAACCAAAACATACATTGTAGTTTTCCTTTTGAAAGTACTGGAATATTTCTTAATAAGATGACAAGCGTGGACGCCCCTGAATGTGCAGCCGTGATTGGCTGTTTCTCCCCGTTGAAAAGCTTATTTCAGTAGTCAGTGGGGTGGCTGATAGGGAGAGGATACCCAAAGTGTTCATGTCCTGCAGCATACTGCCTAGGATGACAGAATAGGAGTGATGGGAGCTGGATGGTACATGCAGGAAGAGTCGAGTTGCCTGCGTCACCTAAGGCTCAACTAAATGACTCTTCATCACTAGGCAGGAGTGGGTGAGGTGGGGAGACCTTCAGCTGCTTCAGGAGCCCAGGTGGGGGCAGGGAGCTGAGATGTTTACTGATGTCAGCTAATTTCTCTGGCCTCTGGGTGTCCCTGTGGGCCTTAGGAGGACAGCCTTCGGGAAGTCAGCTGAGTAATGGTTCTGTTCCTGCTCTTAATATTGATGTAAATGTGCAACTTGAAGAGATGTGAGTTGTACTTAGTCCAAAAACCTCGTGTTGGTGAGGTCTGGATTGTCACTAGCAGCCTATAGCTTTTTCACCTGCCTTCCCAAGACCTAGCACAGATGACAGTGCACATCACCAGTATTGTGGCTGAACCACGAGGTGTTCAGTCACCTTCCTAACTCCCAGCAACGGAATGTTCTGCCTTAGTCTCCAGATTATTTTCAACTTTAATTTTATCAGTTTTTAAAATAGACAATATAGGCACATAGAGCAAAAGGGTCTTCCTAGCCCTGCCTGCCACCACTCCGTTCCCTTCCCTGAAGACAACCAATATAACCAAATCCTTATGGAACCTTTTGGGGGATCTCCAGATTTTTATTTAAAGAAATAACCAAAGTGTTGACCCTCACTATCTTTTAACCTCCTTCCTCTGATTTTCCCACTGTAGAAAAAAAAAATGAGGTGCTGGAGGAGATAATGTCCTCTAACATCCCTTAAAGATTGTAATTGCTAATTTAACCTAAACGTAAAAGTATTACAGTTCTCATAGTGGGGAGGGTGAGGGAGGAAAGTAGTGTAAAAGGTTTAAGTTTTGCTAAAGATGATCCTGATTTTCCTGTTATCCCTTTAAAACAATTTTAGCAGGAAGTAAAATATTCTAAAATGAATGGGCCAGGCAGATGCACAGGCTAGCCCTTTCCTCTTCAATCTGGGAGAATCTCATCTCTGTATCTCAGACACTCCTAGGTCGATTTGGGTGCGGGGCTGTTTGGAGACTTTTTTTAAAATGTCTTATCAGGAAAGTTAATTCCCAACTGGAATTCACTCCCTGCTGGGCCCACAGCCTGCTTTGGGTCGGTAAGGCATTCTGCTCATGGCTTTTGAACTGCTGGAGCAAGGAAAGTAAACTTAGAAAACCTCCCTAGAAACAGGGTATAGTTTCTCCCTTTATGCCTTATCCATCTCTAATGCCATGTGAAAGGGGAGAGGTGACCTAGCCATAGTTCGATGGGGCCCTGGCAGAGGCTGTTCTTCAAAGGGCAGATACTGCGGAACCCTTCCCCGGCCCGAGATGAGAAACAGTATGTTGTCTTCCTTATGGTTTGAGATATCATAGAGTTTGCTTGATTGTGTTCATTGACTGTTGGCACTCTTGAACTTACCTGAGTTTTTCCTAATGCTTCCCCCATCCTCCCTCCTCACCACCTTGCCTGGACACTAGTTTGCACAAGTAAGACCATTCGATGCTTCTTCTCTGCATGTTTTTTTTTTCATCTGCCATCTTGCATGCAATGCGCTGTCACTGTGCTATTGGTGTAGCTAATCGTTTTACATTCTATTGAGTCCCTAGCGGAGTCACTAAGGGGCCTGCTGGCCTTGTGTTTAAAAATCATTAATCCAGGTTTAGAAGTACAACTATGGTCCATGAATCATTGTCTCTTTCCCTTATGGGGTCTGCAAAATAAAACTGTCCAGTGGAGGATGGAATAGAAACATGGAGGCTAGGAATGCTTTTGGATATGAGGCATTTAGAGGCTGGAGTTAGAAGGGGGTTGGCTTTTTTCTCCTCAGAGTGACATGAAGTTAGGAGAAAAGGACTGTTAGCCATTCTGGACAAGGGTGAAGAACAAGGAGGACAATCACAGTCCTCACTTCCTAGCTGTATGTAGATTACCCCTTGGAAAAACTCGTTTTAATGTTCCTGTGCTAAGCCTTTAGACAAAGGTAAATGGGATGGAAAAGGAGTGTTACGTGCAATTTTAAAGTAATAACTTGGGTTATTTGTGCTTTCATGAGTCTCTATTTCTGTACCCCTCCTGACCATGGATGAATGGTCAGCATTGTGTTGATCCATCCTGGACAGTTTTATTCTACAGCACTCTCCAACTTCCTTGTCATCGTGGTTCTGAAGTTCTCCTGGCTGCGGTGTTGGCATAGAGCTCAGAGAGCAGCAGTGGCCTCTTTCCCTGTCTGATCTAGAACCTCAGGTCTTGCCCTCTGAGGCACAGCCATTAAGCCAAACAGTCCTGGGGAGTCAGGGGGTCCATTAGTGAGAGGGACTGGAAGTCATGTACCAGGTAAGCTGGTACCTGAGTTCAGGGCACTTCGAATTTTCCAATCGAGGTGGCTGGGTGTACTGTTTCCATGGTGACTGTCACTACTCTAGGTTATAAGAATGATGATGAGGAAAAACTCATCATCCCACAATGCACCCGTGGGACAGCCCTGGAGATGGTATATACTGTTTACAAACTAATATACCACTTTTCCTTTTCTTTGATTGTCTGTCCTCCCCCATTCTGCTTGTTCCTCATGATTTGAACTTGAGCTTACGGCTCAATGTTCTCTCCTTCTTTGAGTTTCTCCCAAGCTGGTTTTAGCTTGGTGGGGCAAGTAAGAGAAAGGTAGTGTGTGTGTGTGCCTCCCCTCGTATGTTTGCATGCGTGCACCTGTGAGTGCTTCTACTCACTCTGCGCAGAGACATCCCAGTGTAGACCACAGGGCCTGGATCCGCCTCGACCCTGAGCTGAAACAGGAGTCTTGGATTAGCTGGACCCTGGCATCAGACAGGACGGAGAGGTTGAGGCTCAGGTGTACCTAGCTGAAATCTCTGGGGCAGGAAGCACTTGTCTTTGTCCCAGCATGCATTTTCATATACACAGCCATCTTCAATCCTCCACCATTCTGTGTGCCCATCAGTAGAGCTCCTGGAGAGGCAGGGCATAGAGCTAGATTTCCCCTCCTGGCACTTCTTCACCAATCTTGCTTAGAAGCGAGAACTTTATCTATGTGGCTGGACTCAAAGAAGGCCTCTTTAAAATATTCTCACCTTTCCCTCTTGTCCACCCGCTAACTTCTGTGAACCTTGAGAACAGAGGGTTGAAGAAACATTTTCTGCACATGTGCTGGTAGCCCGTGAATCTTGGTGTCCTCTACACTTTTTGTGCTAGCACATCGTGGCCCAGTTGCTCTGGTTCCCTCAGTGCTGCAGGGCGAGTTACCAACTAATCAAGATGGATACAAACACACTGGACTATCCAAGGGACCAGGACTTGCCCTGTCTCTACTCTGACAGCAGAGAATGAGAACGGAGCTGCAATTAGGGACTTCATATTTCCTGAAACTCACCATCTCCTGACATATTTTGTTCTGCCTAGCCTAAAGTCATATCAAACCATCCACATGGGCACCCTCATTGTCACCGATTCTGCCATCCAAATGTCTAATTCTTCAAGACTAGAGAAACCGAGAGACAGCGAGACTTGAACCATGAGCTCCCACCTTGAGAATTGTGAGCCCTCAATCAGCTACATGTCCTCAGAATCTCCATAGCCTCTGCTTCGCATTCTGCCTTGTCCACCTCAGCCTTGTCTCCCCCCCACTTTCCTGTTCCATGCCACTAGCTTGCAACATCTCACTAGTTCCCAGATGATCTTAAATTGCTGCCAATGGCAAAGCTTCATGACAGTCTCCCCACCAGAGAGGAAAGGGTCCCAGGCTCTTCTTTCTCTTGGGGTATGTGGTGACTCCAGCAGAAACTTCTTGGCCCCCAAATTTTGCTAGGCTCCCCTGGGCCCTATGGTGCAGTGTGTTTGAAGCTATCATATAGTGCATGTGACAATTTGCTAATAACAATTTTGTCTTTTTTTTCCCTCCCTCACCCCCATTTCCCCACTCCCTTTCCTTTTAACTCTTTTGATTTTCTCACCTCTGGGGAAACCACAAGGAGCTGGTAAGAAGCCTGACCTTTCATCTGCTTTTTAATGGGGTGTGCTGTGATGGGCAGTTGTTCCTCTGTCCTTTTGTCTCTGCTAAATCTTTAATCCCTCTATCCAGCCCCTCCCCAGCTGACAGCCTTTTCCCATCTTCCAAATCACTGTAATGATACTGCCCCTAGCCCATGCCCCCAGATCTCTGAGACACTGGTGGAGTGGGTGCCACCGGAGGACTGAACAGTGTCGGCCACCTGAGTCTCTGGGGCCACATCCTTGGAGAGGCTCTGAGATGATGCCCGCGTCGGGCAGCTCCTCTCCTGATCCAGGACATGGTCCTAAGTGGGAATAGTGACATGAAAGCACTGTTCATTCTTGTCACCGTCCAGGACCTCTGAGACCCACGGTCTGTGTGTTGATCCTTTTCTGCTCGTCTCCTTCCCTATTTAGGAAGCATGTAAGAAAGTAGGTTCTCATCAACATAGTGCCTGGCCCAAAATAAGGGCTTAACAAATGGTATCTATGATTAATTTCATTCCTTGGTCTATAGTCTGTGCTTCCCATTTCTCTTTTTAGGAGGATTTTTTTTTTTTTTTAATGGATTTCTACTTCATTGGCCTTGACTGGAGCACTCACAGGGAGGAGTGGCATACTCTTGATTATGAACTTAAGAGAAGGTGGTTATCACTCCTGATCAGGAGTCCTTCTCAGACAAGAGAGGCCAGAGACTACTCAGTTATTTGGCCTGTGGGTGTTCTAGCCAAACATTTCAGAGAAGGTTAAAGAGCTGATAATTTGGAGCCCAGTTGTCTCTTTACCCTTGCATTATGGGACATCGAGCCCTTTTGTTTTCCCTTAATCTTTAGCTCTTGCCCCTCTGCTCAGCACTTCCCTGAAGAAGAGGTAAAGATCAAAGTTGATGTTTTCTCCTTACTCCATCCTTTCCCTTATTTTTAAAGCTGCCACTCACACTGATTCCTTCTCCAGTAGCAGACCGGAGATGCTGCTGCTCTTCATGATGTCTCTCCATCATCATCCTCCACCCCCACCCCCAATACCCACACACAGGCAGAGACTCTGTCCAGTCCCGGCTGCACTGTAGAATCATCTGGGTAGCTTTTCAACTGGCCTGCTATCCCAACCCTACCCCAGAACAATTAAATCAGAATCTACAGAGGCGAGCCCAAGCCTCTTTTTTTTTATTTTAATTGTCTTTTGATTTGTTTTTACATTTTCTAAGTGATGCAACTGTGCAGGCAGGGGTGAGAACCATTGTTGTAGTGAAAGGAAAGGCTCACTTTGCCTCCTGTAGAAGATGGAGATGGCATCCTCAGCACAAAAGAACTTCTGGTCTCCTCCCTGCTCCTTCAGTAATGTAGAGAGAGCTGTCAGACTGCTGACAAGTGACGGGGTTGGGTAGTTTGGAGTGCCCCGGCTTGGTGTAGTTACTGGAATCTGAACAGCCAGTCGATAACTAGTAAGGAGGGGACCTCTCTGCTTCGGTCCCTAGGGTAAATTGTCTTTATCCTTCTCTTCACCACACGCCCTATTTATGGAAGAGCTAGTGCTTGAGACACGGCCAAGGACTCAGGGAGAACAGTTAGGTGCTGCAGCTTCTCTTCGAAAAGATGCTGGGCCACCTCCATGTCAGGACCTAGGCGTGGCCCTTACCCACAGGTCCTCGTGGCAAGCAGATGGCACATACGCTTATCGCTTCTAAGATGTCCCTTAGAGAATACATTACTCTCTTGCCTGTTTTCTGTGTGCCCTGAACTCCCCACCCCCATGGCAGCCTGGAAACAGGGCTGCTGGTCAGGCCCTCTGCCAACCTTCCTCTTGTGTCTAAGAGTTGGTGTCTTCCCTTCAGCAGCATATTCACCCTGGGAGTTAGCAGCTTGCTTGTCTGCCATCCTTCCTCTCCCCAACCCCCAGGAGGATGGAAGGTTAGCTTGAAATGGCCTTCCTCAGCAGCAAGGAAATTTACTTTCGGGAGGGGGAGGTTAAAAGAGGTCAGGTTGGTTTCTTGCCCTGAGTGCATGGTGTGTGCCAGATAAGCGGGAGGGCCCAGTTGGATGGGGTCGGGGGATGGGAGGCTTATGTACAGAGTGGGTGGGGAGGTTATGCTACCTCTGTTCCCACTTGAATCAGGGTGTTAATATTTATACAACTGAGACTAAATTTACCAGGAAGCTTCCGTTTCCTAGGCTGAGCCTAGCTCAGCAGCTTGGAGTGGAACTGCCCTTCTCTTCCCTTGGGAAAGTAGGGCCCAGTCTCCTCTAATGGTTTGGGGATTTTGTGGGGTCAGGGAAGTCTGGGGGGAGAATGAATCTGCCCTTGGCCTAAACTACCTATTCCTGCAGGAGGAGCTGACGAGCACAAGTGTGGAGCACATCATTGTCAATCCCAATGCTGCCTATGACAAGTTCAAAGACAAGAGAGTGGGGACAAAGGGACTTGGTGAGACCAGGCTGGAAATTGGTTGGGGGGAGGCCTATCCTCAGGCGGTGGTGACTTTTGCTTTGGGGAAAGGGTCGTTCATGGAGATCTCTCATGGTAGCCCTGACAGTCAAGTCACTTGAGCCCATGACTGCCTTGGGCCTAGATCAGGCCCTCAATTCTATCTTCTTTTCTTGGCAGATTTCTCAGATCGTATTGGAAAAACCAAGAGAACAGGATATGAATCTGGAGAATATGAGATGGTTTGTTGTGTGTGTGTTGGTGGGGATGGTACAGTGATCCTGTTTAGGAGAGAAACCAAAGGATACAGTCAGGCTTCTGAGTTTTTCTCTCATTAGGGGTCCTGAGGAACCCAGCAGGATACAGTCGGGATGCTTAGTCCCCCTGCTGTTTGCTCTGGAGAGCCTCCAGCCCTCTAGCTACCTCCAGTTTTTCTGTACTAGGCTGTTGTGAATTCTGAGGTGGATAGGATACCCTTATAACTTGGGCCGAGGGTTTGGATAAATTCTTTTCTCTCTTTTTTTTTTATTTTAATGTTTATTTATTTTTGAGAGACAGAGAGAGACAGCATGAGCTGGGGAGGGTCAGAGAGAGAGGGAGACACAGAATCTGAAGCAGGCTCCAGGCTCTGAGCTGCCAGCACAGAGCCCAATGCGGGGCTTGAACCCACGGGCCGCGAGATCATGACCTGAGCCGAAGTCGGACGCTCAACCGACTGAGCCACCCAGGCGCCCCTTGGATAAATTCTTGAAGCTCCCTGTATTAAGAGGTGTAACTTCCCTGTCTGTGCTTGCTCTCTAGCTTGGAGAGGGTCTGGGAGTGAAGGAGACCCCACAGCAAAAGTACCAGCGACTACTGCATGAGGTCCAAGAGCTGACAACTGAAGTTGAGAAAATCAAGGTAACTAAACTCTCTTCTCCCCTCTCTGCTCTGACTTATGTCGCAGAGGAGGACCTCACAGCAGGAGGAGAAACATTCCCTAAGCTCCTGGCTAAGGGAGCTGAGGTTCCTAGATTTAGGAATATACATAAATCTACATTCAATGCCATAGATGGGTAAGAACCATCCAGTGACTTCCAGCCACTGCTGTTTTTTTTAAGTTTATTTATTTATTTTGAGAGAGAGAGAGAGAGGGAGAGAGAATGAATGGGGGAGGGACAGAGAGAGAGGGAGAATCCCAAGCATGCTCCCAAGGTCAGCACAGAGCCTGATGTGGGGCTCAAACTCATGAAACTGAGATCACCACCTGAGCCGAAATCAACAATTGGATGCTTAACCGACTGAGCCACCCAGGCGCCCCTAGCCACAGCGATTTTTAAGGGTCTTGATCCTCTTTTTTTTTGGTCTTGATTCACACTTGCCACCCCTCATTGTGTACTTCACACCAGACAACGGTGAAGGAGGCGGCCACTGAGGAGAAGCTGACCCCCGTGGTACTGGCTAAACAGCTAGCAGCCCTGAAGCAGCAGCTCGTTGCTTCCCACCTAGAGAAGCTGCTGGGACCAGATGCGGCGATCAACCTCACTGACCCCGATGGAGCTCTGGCTAAGTGGGTGCCCTACGTGGTTGGGAAATCATTGCTGATTGGGGCACAGGGGGACTCAGCCAGGTGCTGGCCAGGATACTAAGGGGAGAGGTAGCCCAGTTTTTCCTTAATGCTGAACATGAGGCAGAAATGACAGTGACTGGGCTGGCCCACATGCTTCAAGACTTGATCTTATTACTTGGTCTCCTGGCCCAGGCGCCTACTGCTGCAGCTGGAAGCAACAAAAAACAGCAAAGGAGCTGGTTCAGGGGGAAAGACCACCAGTGGGACCCCTGCAGATAGTAGCCTTGTCACTTACGAACTACATTCTCGGCCCGAACAGGACAAATTCTCTCAAGCTGCCAAAGTAAGTATGGGCGTAAGGTGGTTGGGGGGCCAGGGTGAGGTGGCCCTAAAGACTTTCCTGCCTCCCTCCAAGGGATCGGATCTGAGGAGAGGGTGCTGGGAATGCTTCTGATTACTCGTGATGTCTTGTTCCAGGTTTCCTCACCCATCTACTTTCAGTTAAGATTTTAAGATTGTGACTAGGGATGTGTTCCAGAGAAAGGAGTCCCTGGGCAGAGTAGAGAGGAGGAGAGAGGGGAATGGCAAGTAGACAAGCAGAGAAGAGCAGGATCTTAGTGGCCGCTGCAGCAGCAGGGAGGCGGGTGGCGAATCGCACCTCCTTTCTCCTCTCTAGGTTGCAGAACTTGAGAAGCGCCTGACAGAGCTGGAAGCGACCGTCCGCTGTGACCAGGATGCTCAGGTCAGGTGCTCTCCTCTACTTAGTCTGACCCTTGGATCCCACACCCTTCTTCCTAATGTCCACAGCATTCCACAGAACCCTGGAAAGAGTGGGAAGGGCTTCAGTTATCGGACCAGCCAGTGGGTTGCCAGCTAGAACCAGAAAGGATGGGAGAAGGTAATAATCATGTGGAGATACAAGAACCACTGATTTCTTTCCTCCTTTTCCCAACTAGAATCCCCTTTCAGCAGGTCTACAGGGAGCCTCTCTTATGGTGAGTGTAAAAGGAACCGGTGTTAGGATTACAGAGGTGATACTGGGATCGGGTTTGGAGAACTGTGTTTGGGTGTGTAGCTCTATACTTAATTCCCTTCAGTGGAATAGGGGGTGGGCTCTTCTAGTCTGATCCTTTCTCTCTCATGAAGTTTGTCCCAACCCCCACCCCCAGGAGACTGTAGAGCTGTTGCAAGCAAAGGTGAACGCCCTGGACCTTGCAGTTTTGGACCAAGTGGAGGCTCGGCTACAGGTACTTAGTGGAGGGCAAACTGGATTACAGGTATCTTGGGACTTTGGAAGCCCTGGGTGCCCTGTCAACCTTAAGTCTGTGTTTTCAGAGTGTCCTGGGAAAGGTGAATGAGATTGCCAAGCATAAAGCTTCTGTAGAGGATGCAGATACACAAAGCAAGGTCAGGAAGAGCCCTTTCCCTCATTTTTATACCCTTTCCTGTTCCCTCGTATTCTCGGAGTCCTTCTGGTGGTCCTGCCAGAGCGTGGGAGCATTGAATCCCAGGTGCTGTCTTCATAAGCTTTGATCAGCTGAGAAAGTCAGGGCAGTGTTTCAGTCCTGTCCCACCCTACTGAAATGACCCGTGTGTACTTCGCTCAGCCACCCCCTCTGGGCCCTGTCATGTCCCCCCACCCCCAGGTGCATCAGCTATATGAAACCATACAGCGCTGGAGCCCCATCGCCTCCACCCTTCCAGAGCTGGTGCAGAGACTTGTCACCATCAAGCAGCTGCATGAGCAAGGTGGGAGGCCGGCGGCCAGGGGAACTAAGAAGTGGAAAGTGGGCAGTCTTTGTTTCCTTCCCTCTTGTCTTGGATTCTAACCTCACCCGTCTCTTTCTTACCTTCTCTTGCAGCCATGCAGTTTGGTCAGCTCCTAACACACTTGGACACCACACAGCAGATGATTGCTAGTTCCCTCAAGGACAACACTACCCTCTTGACCCAGGTGTGTGCCCCTCTATTAGTCTGCAGCCTCCCTTCGCTAGCACAGACTAGCGGGTTCTGCTTTGGCCCATATCGTAGCACGTTATTGTGGCAGGAGTTTGCTCTGTCTACTGTGTTTCAGTGGTCATGGGACCTTTGACAACTGCTTCACCTGGGATCTTCCATCTCACCATCGGGAAAACTATACCTACCTCAGGGTTGTGCGGATTAGGTGAAACACCAACGGGTGAATTGTTAGGAGTCCAGTGAACTTCAGTTTTTCCTGTAACACCTACCCCGTCCTCATCCAAATGCTCCTGTATCCAGAGCACGGCACATCGGGAGGAACATGGACTTTGAAGTCAACAGCCAGGCTCCAGCCTAGTTCTGCCACCTCTTCTCTGACACTGGGCAGAGCCTCACGTTCTTCCTTCTTACCAGTGCCCAGCACATAGTCCTCAGTTTCTCTTGGAAGGCACTGTTTTCAGTGCTGAGGGCAGAATTAAAGCTGAGAAGCCCAACACGATAGGACCGTCAACATAAATGAAAAAATATATCAAGTACAGTATGTCCTTCCTGTACACGGCAGTTTCCTTAAGTTTTGAGTCCATAAAAACCCTCACTTCAACAAAATCTTACATGTCCCTCATCACGTGAAACAGATCAAAGAATGGTACTGCTTGAGTCCTGCCTGCGTGGCAGATCCTAAGCTGGGTCCATCGGACTCCAGAGGTATTTAAAAACTGCTGCTGTAACCTCCCTGCTCCAGGGCCCGTCAGCTAGGCTTCCATGTCTCTTTTGTCTTCTCTAAGAGAACTTCTCCAGGTCCTCATCCAGGTAAGCACCTGGACCTGACAAAGAGTAAAACATCTCTGTTATTTTCTAGGTGCAGACAACCATGCGTGAAAACCTGTCCACGGTTGAGGGGAATTTTGCCAACATTGATGAACGGATGAAGAAACTGGGAAAGTGAGCACCTTTAAGAGATGCGGAACAGGGGTAATCCCTACCCCTTTGAACTCTGTTAACAGCTTATATAGAGTTTCTCCTTCATTATAACTCTCACATCCCCATCCCATTTGACACTGGGGGCAAGGGGTTCTTCTTGCATGTGGGGTTTACACCCCTCCTCTGATGAATACAGACTGGTAGTGGGGGGGGAGGGACATGACACAGTGGTCTCCCCTCAGGCCTCGGGGACACGGGCCCAGCCACATGCCAGCTCCTGTCCAGTACTGCTTTGCCTGGGGTGGGGAAGGATTGGGCCCGGTCCTCCAGCACAGCTCCTGTGGCTGGTTGTAATACTGTACAACTGTTTCTGACCATTAAATGCCGTTGTACTCTGCGTGACCCCTGCTGTGTTTCCTGGGGAAGAGGCGGCACTGAGACAGACCTTCACAGTGTAACAGGCAGTTTAAGCCACTCTCCGCTAGTAGAGGATTTAAATTGTAACGTGTTCTTAAATTAAGGAAAAAATGAGTACAGAGTCAGAGCCAGAGTTTCAAAATATTCTCATCTGTTAAATTAAGAGTGTCTCCCATAGAAAAGCAGTGGAGGCCCCACAGGGCAAGTACAAAACAGAATTAAAACTCCCAAGGGTCTTGTCTTTACAAAAGAAAAGGCAGGAGGCAGCCCCTGGACAGCGGGTCGTGCTGGCCGCTCCGGTTGGACCACGGTGCATAATCCTCAGTCGCATCATCACAACGTCTCTGAGCGTTTCGATGGGGGGAGAAGGGGCAGTGTAGTGTGTGTGGGAGGAGAGGCCCAGAGGGCTCTCTGTGCCCCCTTACCCCCTTTTATATCCCAGAGGAAAGTAGAGGGAAGCTGGCTACACCTTGAAATGAGGCTATGTGTTTCAAACCTGGGGACAGGGGTAAGAGGGGATCTGTGCTTTGAGCAACCTGAGCCAGAGGCAGAGGGGTGTTGGAGGGGTGAGGGGGGAATGCATGATGCTTATTGCTTTGTACCTTTCACTGGGAAGGAGGGCAGCAGCCAACAGTAGCTCACAGGTTTGTAAACTGAGCCTGCTGGCTTCAAGAAGGGAGGCAATGAAGTCGAATTAAATATAAAAGAGTCATTTGTGCAAAAATAACTTAAACAAATAAAAGACCTGGGGAAGGGGGTGTTCCCCTTAGCCTGGTGGGGAGAGGGCCATATACCACCCCCCCCAGGCCTTTTCAGTGACATGGCTTTGGGGGGGAGGGGGTGAGCTTCCCTACCCCCTGCAATGGCTCAGGATGGGATTGTAGGGGAAGGGGTTGCATTTGTGCTCTGAGTGGGGAGTAGTGCCCCCACCCACTGTCCACAGGTGCAGGTGGCTGGCAGGGGCTCCCAAGGCTCAGCACTCAGCTCTCCCCAGTCAGGGTCAGATCCAGCTCCAGGTATGGCTGCTAAGGGGCCAGTTTCCTCCTCTTGTTTTTGGCAGGACGGCCAGGGCGGGCCCGGGGAGGCAGAGGGACAGCCGCCTATACAAGAGGGGAAGTTGAAAGAAGTGATCAAACAGCTAGGTATTGGGAAGTCTTTTATTTTCTCCCCATGCCCTCTAATCCTCTTCTCTTGCCTCATCCCTTACAACCTTCCCCCATCCCTCCCACCCCGCAACCCTGACACACACTTACGCGGGTTGTGGGGCTGGGGTCCAAGGTAACGTCCTGGCGGGAGCTATTGCTGTTCCGAGCAGGGCTGCAATAAGGGCACAGATGATCAGGAATACCTCCCCAAGCACCAGGTGAAGCTCAGAGTTTGGGTGGGAAGCTTTCTACTTTTGGATAATAAAGGCATAATATCCTGTTCATATTTAAACATGAGCGTTATTGAAAGCCAAGCCACTCTAGACATTTCTATAAACCCATCAAGAAGTGGGAGAAGGCCAGGACTGTGGCAGGCCCAGCACTCACTTGTATTTTCTCCTCCGGCCACGACGAGACTTTCTGACTACCCCTGGGGGCACCTGGGAAAACACGGACTGTATGTGTAGGAAAAGTTAGGAAAAGGAACCAAGTTCCCAGCCTTTCCTCAGAGCCCTTCAGCTCAGACCTCCATCACCCTGCACTCACCTTAAGGTCCTCAGAATGGGGTCCAGGAGGGGATGGATCCTTGGGTTCAACACCCCCTTCAGCCAGCTCCCCATTATGCTGCCAGTGATGGGTCCTTCTTGGGGACCGTTCCATTTGTCCATTGAAGCCACCACGTGCCCCCCACTTGAGGGCCAGTCGGCCAGGCTCCCGCCGGCTACCAGGCTTTCGGCCCCGGCCTGGCCTGGCCTCACCATTAATGCCCCTAAGTCCCCCTCCTCCCCTCCGGCCCCGTTTCCCTGACCCCCTCCCAGCGAGCAGCTCAGGGACTGGGGGGTCGGGAGAACCGTGGGGTGGGGCTAAGGCACTGAGGGGAGGCCGGGCAGGCTCCGGTTCCAGGGCTGAGGTGGGGCTCTGAGGGGGCAGACAAGGGGCTTCTGGCTGCTCTGGAGGAATCTGCAGGCGAAAAAATAAAATCTTAGTCCCAGATATGGTTACTCTGCTACTGTAACTCAGAAAGTCATACATCCAGTTTGGGAAAAAATTCTGTCCCTGATACACACGTGCCCACAGGCTCACCTGGAGACTCTGTAGCAGGCAGGCTAGGGGACTAGAAGCCTCTGAGAGGGGTGGAGGAGCTCCCCCCCCAGGGAGGAGCTGCAGCCCCAACTGGCCAGAGAGAAGAGGGCCAGGAGGCTGCAACAGGCTGGGGAGGGTTCCAGGGCTGCTGGTCAGCGAAGACAGATCACCTGTTGAGGAGTTAGGTCAGGAGTCTCCCTTGGCAAACCAGTTAGGCTGAACAGACCCTATTAATCTTAGGCTTAACCCCAGGGTCAAAAACTCTTCCCCAACTCATCCAGCCTCTACTCCCAATTTTTACTGGTTCCTTTCTTCTCTTTCACACCAGGGTTTTCCCTCAGGCTCACCCAGCAGGCTGGCACTCAGCAGAGGGCTAAGGAGTTGGGGGGGTCTCCCTGAGTTGGAGGGGGCCTTGCCCAGAGAGGAGGCCCCCGGGTCAGTAGTTGCCGTGGTGACACTGGAGGTAGGTGGTCCAGGTTGGGGGGCACTCAGGACACAGGGCTAAAAAGAAGAATGACAACACCATATGCGTAAAGTATTTAACAAACGTACAGTACTTTCACGTATACGATCTCACTGAAGTCTCACGTGAAGTAGGCCACGCTTATTAAATACAGACCCAGTTCTTGCAGCCATCCTACCCCCAGCCAAGAACTAAGCCCTCCCCAAAGGCCCTGAGGAAGAGCTCAGGCATGAAACTGAAAGCCTTTGATTCCCAGCTCCCATCTCTGATTCTACCTCTTGTTCTGTCCCACCCACTCCTCCCCTATCCTCACCTGGGGGGGTGTCCCCGAGGGGGGATCCAGGCTGGCAGCCAGCAGCGCAGAATTTAAAGCTATGAGGGTAGGGGGGGCTGAAAGTGGGGGGAATAGTAGGGGGGGCAGGTCTCCCAAACCTGAAAATGTCTCCCCACTTGGACCCCCAGCTCCTTCTGCAGATCCCTCCCCATCCCCAGCTGTGGGGCCCAGGGCCAACAGGGGCAGGAAAGAGGCAAGGAGGTTGCTAGGAGGTGCAGAAGGGGGTGGAAGAAGGTCTGAGGGGGGTGGTGGAAGCAGGGAAGCCACCAGAAGCGAAGGCCCTTCAGGTTCGCCTGGGGCTAGGGGAGGGCCAGGTCCCCCGGGTGGGGGTAGCAAGGGCTCAGGGGGAGGTTGTCCCCCTCCCCCAGCCAGCACGCCAAATAAACTGTGGCTGAGCAATGGAGAAGGTGGAGGTTGCCCCAGACTCAGAGGGAGAGGCAAGGCCCCTAGCATCCCTGGGAAGCCGGCTCCACTCAGCGCCAGGCCCTGCTCAGGACTAGGGAAAGGGAAAGCCTCCCCACCAGCCAGGGGAGGCAGAGGACAGGCTGGGCCCGCCCCCATCCCAAGCCCTTCAGATGGGCTTTGAAGCACAGGGCTGGGGACTAGGGGGGCTTTGGAGGCAGCTGTTGGGGCAGGGGCACCTGCAAAGGAAAAGAAAAATTCAGCTCAAGACAGGAGTGTTTCTTTCTCCCAGTGTCCAAAGAACCCAACCCTCATGCCTCCGACCCAGAAAACCACCCCAGACCTCTCTAAGCTCCCCTAAATACCTTGGCTGCCTTTATCTACCAGAGAAGAGGAAGGCTCTACCACACTCACGTACCTGGCACACTGCTGAGGCTGCCACTGGTGGTCCCAGGCAGGGAGGGTGGGATAGGGTGCCTGGGCTGGGGAGGGCTCCCTGAGGAGAGGGTTGGGGGAGGAGGAAGGTGTGCATCTGACCCCAAAAGGTTAAAGCTTCCATCAGAATGGGAAGGGCCAGGGGTGGGGAGTCCCAGCAGGGACAGCACAGAAGGGAGAATAGGTTGGGATGGCTCAGGGAGAGGAAATGGTTGCGGGGCAGGAGCAGGGGCCCGAGGACGGCTCCGTCTAGGGGCTTGAGGGCCTCCCCCTTCTAGCAATCGCAATACCGTTGGGGGTCTGCGGGGACGACGCTGAGAGGGACGGGGTGATGAGGAGTGGGAAGCTGAGGGTGTCTGGGCACGGGGCCTTCGGCCCTGTAAAGTGCTGGGAGGGGGGAGCGGGGGATGCTGTGCCTTGGCCGCTGCAGAGAGTAGGCTGCTAGCAAGGAAGGGGGGTGCCCCGGGCCCCTCCACCGTGGGGGCCCCTCCCAGGGGTCCCAAGACCAGGGGCAGGTGCATAGTGGCTGAAGACACTGGTGGCTGAGTGGCAGGACCAGGGGGGCCAGGGGGACCAGGGAGATTATTGCTTGGGGGCAGAGGAGGGGGCGTTAAGGCATCACTACAGTGGAAAAGAGAAGGGTCTGAAGGTGGTGAGGAGGAGGCATGGGGGGCTGGAGACGAGCCCAGGTCAGGGGGCACCAGGCTGGATCGGAGGGCAGCTCCCCAGTTGTAGGAGGGAGCATTGAGGCTGATAGCAGGTGGAGGCGGTGGGGCTGGAGAGGGGGCATTGCCCCTTGGAAGGAAACAGGGGCTGCTGCTGCCTCCAGAAGGGACTGGGTCAGGAAGCCTTGGTGGTGGGAAGAGCCCCCCAGGGCCTGCTAGAGGAGGGAAGGCCTGTGGAACGGAGGGTGGTTCTGGGGGAAGGGAGCCAGGACCCCCATTAAGTGGAGTTGTAGGAGGGACTCGACAGGGAGGGCGGGCAGCGGGGGGCCCTGGGGACACAGTGTGGAACATTTGGGGGCTCGCTCCCTCTCCTGCAATGAATGAGAAATGAAGGGTCAGCCTGTGGCTCCCCTTCCAACAACTTTCTTTCATCTTCTCCATCCCATCTCCCATAGATTCCCAACCTCCCTGTACCTTCCTCTCAACAAGCAGCTCCCCGCGCCACCCTTCTCCTTGCTCCCCCTCATAGAGCTCCTCCCACCATCCCTCCTCCAGGCCCTTAAGTTTTCCTCAGTTGTCGGGAAAGTGGAGAAAACTCACCAGGAGAAGAGTGTGAGCAGGTGGTCTCCATGCTTCGGTACAGAGTTGCCATGGCAACGGCTTTCCGCCGGTGGTTGCACAGCTTGGTCATGTCCTCCTCTGATGCGGGCCCCACCCCAGCCCCACCCGGGGTCACCGGGGCCAAAGGGTCAAAGTTGAAAACCTGTAAGGCAGGAGTCATGGACAGGGACTCTGAGAGGGTGAGATCTGTGAGAAGAGCTACCATGATCAGTCATTTGCAGTAGGTCACTTGGCTTATCCCTGTATTCTCTGGCACCCCTCACCACTCTGACCTTGGGGACATTGAGTGGACACTCCAGACCGCACTTGCAGGTCCCATCGCTGAGGAGGTAGCTCCGGGTTTGCTCCAAGGAAGACAGCTCTGTGCCACTTGGGCTGGCAGACGACAGGGTCAGAGATATAAAGTTAGTTGACACCATATCAGGAAACGTGCCTAAAAGGACAGTTCTTGAATCAAAGACCTTCCTGGGAAGGACAGAGGATAAGGGATGTGGAAAGAGAAAGAAACAGATTTAAAGGGCCAGATACAGACAGCAAAAAGGCTGAGGAAAGAAGAACAGAGAGCAACAGGGTAGGTACCAGAGATGCGAGCTTTGAGAGGAGGGGTGGGAAAGAAAACTCAGGCACCGAACAGCCTGAGGACAGAACTGTGGGAACTCTGAGGAGCCATACCTGATATAGAGCACAGCACCCTCTCGAACACAGCGCTGCCAGCCGATGGGGACAGATGTGGCCACAGGGCCCCCAGCTCTGTCTGCTCCACTGCTCTCATTGCCCCCATTCATTGTGTGTAATCAGCTCCCACGTGCCTGATAACAGACATCCATGTGGGCATTAGGAGGATTAAACTGTGCTGGGTACCTGAGGGAGTACTCCAGGAAGGCAAAGATTCTGGGGAGACCCGAGAACTCAGGAGTATGGAGAAACCCTCAGAGAGCTGAGAGAGAAAATGAAGAAGAACTCTCTGCCATCCCACCATGGCTACCTGAACATCTCTGCAAACATTGTGGGGTCCAGTCTAAAGCCGGGGCCTCCGGCTTAGCCCACACCTGCAACACAGGAGAGAGAAAGGACTGTCGGGAATCTGCCCAACTCAGAACAGCACCAAAGCTCAGGATACTCTCAAGGGAAAGATCCTTAACCACATGAGGTAGGTGCCCACACATATCTCAGGGTTCTGTTGGCTGAGTCCACAACCATCCTTTCCATGTACAGGACTGAGGAACCAGAGGATCAAAGCCTCCACTACCAGGGACCAAGAAATCAGAACCCAATTCCTAGACATAAAGGGCAAGCCCCCTTTGTCCCATCAGAGACAGAAGACTTCATCCTGGAATATGGGCAAATTCCCATGCCAGGCCACTAGGAAGTTTCCCAGAGAGTCTGGCCCCCTGCTGTTCCCTACTCCCCAGGAAGATCACATAAAAAGTGCAGATTGCCCCACAGGTCATCAGGCAATTGCCCAACTGCCCGCTGGGGTGGTACCAACAGATCCCCTCCATGCCTGTTTCATTAGACAATCACTGATCTAGTTCATTTGGGTCTTCTGAAGAAAGGTTGGATCCATAGCTCTGTCTTCTCCCAAGATACTGAAAAGCTCCTGATTTCCCCCCAAGCCTAAGGCAAGGGGCTTCAGCACCTCCTACCCCACTGGCTTCAAATTGGCTCTAAGAAGGATTCTCTTCTGATATGTGGGGACGCCCCCCCCCCAAAAAAAACCCTTGCAAGTATCCTCTCCAAACTCACCATCGCTCCCACCCCACACTGGCGGCTTCTAAACTTTCCCTCTCATAACAAGGCGCCCTGTCACCCAGCCTGCTTCCCTCAGCTTGGGGAGGAGGGGAAGGCGCACGAAGTAGGAAGGAACTTGGGGAGAGGGCGGGCGGAGGGTGGGCGAAGCACTGAGGGGAGGGAGGTGAAGAAGGCAAAAAGTCAAGCAGTGAGAGGGAGAAACGGCGGGGGCAGGTGAGGGTAGGGAAGTGGGGATGAGGCCAAGGAAAGGGGCCGAGAGGACGCGGAGGGGGCAGAGGGTAGGGACTGGAGGGGAGGGGAGGGGGAGGGGCGGGATGGGGGGGCCGGGCCCTGCACTCACCGCGGCCCATGGTTCGGCCGGCCCCGCCCTGCGCAGTCGCGGCCCAGAGGGTGAGTGGGAGGGAGTGGGAGGAGGGTCGGTGGAGCCCGAGCCTCCGGTACGGCCCCGGCCGGTCCTAGCAGGAAGCGCCGCCGCCGCCGCCGCGGATCACCGAGCGGCCTCCCGCGCATGCGCCATGGGGGCCAGGGGCAGCCCTGGGGATTCCGTTCCCAGAAGGCACCGCGCAGGCTGGTGCCGCCGCCGCCGTCGCTGCCGCCGCCACCGCCGCAGCCGCCGCCGCCGCCGCCGCTGCCCGGACGGGAGAGGGGCGGGGCCGGGCCCCCGCCCAGCGGACAACGACGAGCCAACAGGAGGGGCCGCAGTGCGCATGCGGGAGCGCGCCTACCCCTCCCCCACAACCCCCCATTAATCCCCAAGAGAACAAACACCCCACGCGGCCCCCCCGCCCTCCGCGGAAGGATCTGAGCCTCTTCCCAGGCCACTGGTGGCCAATCCCAGCCCTCCCCGGGAGGGGCCCCTTCTAAAGCCACAATCTGTTGGGGGAGCCAGGAATGCCAGGTCCGGGAGGGGCCAGCCCCAAAAGATGAAAGTCGCGACTTGCCCTGCCCCGCCCCAAAGGCTTCCCGGGTAGTGTGCTGGGACTTGACCCGCCTCCCCAGGTCAACATGTCACAACACGACCTCAGCCTGTCAAGTCACATGACCTTTGCCTGTCACTGACAACCTGGTCATGTCTTTGGGCCAGGAGAGACCATCTGGTCTAAACCACCCCCCACTCCTATTTACAGAAGGGGAAACGGAGGTCTGAAGCAACGCAGCGCAGGCCTGGCCAAGGACCTGTCACTGTCACACCACCACCGATACCTGTCTTCCAGCCACAACCGACCTTGTGACAGATTCTACTGAACCCTGGCTGCCCCCACGAGGGTATGACAGTATATGTAACCGGCCGCCACATGGCATCTTTTTTCTACCTAATGGCACAAGAAAAATACTTCGCATTTTAAATGGTGCTTTTCACTTTTGTTCAGGCTGCCTCCAAGTTCATAGTTCTCTCATTTTACCTTCACCACTCATTATCTTTTATTTACAAATAAGAACGGTTGAGGCACACACTTAGGCGACTGGCCTGGGATCCCTGGGCAAGTGAGGAGCAGCTGAGGCTAGAATCTGGGCTGCTGACAACCCAGTCGAAAGCAGTTGTGCGCTCAAGTGCATGCAATGTCCTAGGCGAAAGGCTCTAACGCAGCCCAAGGCACCTCCGCGGCAGGAGGCTAGTGCAAGGGTCCTCACAGCAGGGAGTCACAGGACTTGGGCATCTGGTACTTTGAAAAGGGCGGGTCTTGAGCTTTCGTGAAGAGCGCCAGGGCACCGTGGGGGAATGATAAGTGGGGAAAACTGAGAATCGGCTCGACTGGTCAAAGGACACGAATCCT
This sequence comes from Lynx canadensis, assembly GCF_007474595.2. Lineage (NCBI taxonomy): Eukaryota > Metazoa > Chordata > Mammalia > Carnivora > Felidae > Lynx > Lynx canadensis. Next base: position 83,324,869 of record NC_044309.1, on the reverse strand, counting down.
GGCATGCTGGGGGCCCATCAGAAACTTTACAAAGATAAAAGTTAAGGGTGCTGTTCTGAAAGCCGAAAATGACAAGCAAAAGTATTCAAGTTCCTCGGCCTCTTCTGGGGGAGTTGGGGGCTAAAAGAGAAGACCTTTTTAAGAAGACGTTAGGCAGTCCTGTAGGCTGGATGCAAACTTTCAAAAGCGGTTGGTTTAAAAGGCCTTGTGTCCATTAACTGGGAGGGGACCAAGCAAAATGGGAGTCTCTTATGGAGAAGGTGAAACGGGGGCTAATGCCGGGTGGGCGGAATCAAAGCTCTTGAGGGAGACAAGCTGCAGTGAGGCTTCTCAGGCAGCCTGGGGGCAGCCACGGTTGATAGCCGTTGGGGCCGTTGGGAGCCGGGCCCTGGCGCCCCGCCCTCTCTTCTCCCCTACACCACCCCCCTACCCTGCACCTCCCACCACCCTTGTAGTCCCCTGCGCGTGCGCGCGAAGACACCGGTTGCCAAACATTGCATCATCCCCGCCCCCCTTTCCTCCCCTCCCCCTCCAGCTCTCCCCTCCGCGCGCGCGCATGACTCACTCACCTCCTCCGCGAAGCCTCGTGACCCAAAGCCACTTCCGGGTCCAACACAACGTCTACCCCCAAGCCGGAGGGAGCCATGGGGGCGGGGCCGCGGGAGCTTCTGAGTGGCGGATGTAAGGGATGAGGCGGGGTCGGCGCCGGCGTGCCGCGCCCTGATTGGTAAGCTTCTGGATCCGCCCCTGAGAGGAGGGCAAGGCCTTATTAAAAGATCGGCGCTCCCAGCTACCGAGGTCAGAGGCTTGAGTCTAAGGCACAGAGCATATCATGTTGAAGATGAGCGGGTGGCAGCAGCAAAGCCAAAATCAGAGCCGGAACCTGAGGAGAGAGGCGAGTACTGATCCCTTATCTACCCTTTACCTTCCGAAATTCGGGAACACCAGGTGTCCCCTCCGAGTCAGGCATTTGTTTTTAGGATGTGGCCCCACCCCCTCCTCGATGAAATTAGTGACAGTCCGAGGGAGGGATGGGGAGAATCCTTTATTCGGGAGTGGTGCTTGCAGACCTCTCTTCCTTCGGACAATAGCGTCACCCCACCCCTGCCCGGAGCGTGGGCCCTGCTCTGTGCTCTTGGTCGAAGGGGTCTGGATGCCCTCGGGAGATTTATTTTATGTTGCTGACCCCCGGCCTCTTTAGGCCTGTACGGTGGGAGGCGAGGCAGCAGGACACTCCCCCACGCTAAGACGCCTGGATGACCATGGCTCACGCCTCTGCCACCGCCTTACGGTCAGCGGCACTACCCCTACCCCACCCCCAGTCCTTCTCAGCCCCAGCGTCTCAGGGCCAGAGTGGCCACGTCGGTAGCCGGCGCTCCTGGATCCTCCACAGGATAGCCATTCCGCGCCCTAACAGAAAATTGAACCTTAAGGAAACTGACTCAAGGCTTTTGGGAGGAGGGGTACCGATGGACAACAGGGATTGGAGATAGGTTTTCACATTCCCCCGGAAGTCTCTGGGCCTCCCGCACAAGAGAGCATCCTGGACCTCTTAAGTGTGGGAAGCCATTTGGGACCTCTCCAGTATACTGTCTTTCCCCTGAGATTGGTCCCTGCCTCTTTCCCTCTGTCCTGTCTCCATACTAATCTCTGTGTAACCATTGCATCAGGCCAGCCCCCTGTTTGGCTCTGCAGCCCTCTGGCCTGGGGCTCCACTGCTGATGAAAGCTGCAGCCCACACACTGGAAGGCAAGGAGGGTTCCCCAGGGTGGACAGCCCTGAAGAGAAACACTCTGGGTGATATTGCACCTCCAGTCCCCAGGGACAGGCAGCTACTGCTCTGCCTCTGGGCTTCCTCCTCCCTTCCCTGTGAGAGACTGGGAAGAATTTATCCATTCATTCCTAACAAATATTTAACACATACCTGCTAAATGCCATGCATTTTGGGGCCCAGATATATCCGTGAACAAGAAAAAAAAATCTCTGCTCTCACAGAGCTGATATTTCAGTGGGAAAAGGCATACCACAAACATATGTTAAGTGCCATGGAGAAAACTAAAGCATGGAAAAGTAGAGAATGCTCAGGGTGGGGGGGTTAGTTTTACATTGGGTGGTTAGGGATTCTCTCACTGAAGTGACTTCTAAATGTAAGATCTAAAAAGAGGCAAGGCAGTAAGCCAGGCAAATATGTGGAAGGAAGAGCTTTCCAGAAGAACAGCAAGAACAGAGGTCCTAAGGTGGGAGCATGGGGTCTCTTTGTGGGACAGGAAGCCAGTTTGGCTGGACTAGAGTGAGCAAGAGGGAGAGTGGCCAATGAGAAATCCAGGGCAGGGAAGGAACAGATGGTATGGGCCTTTTTAGCCATTTTATTTATTTATTTTTTTTAATTTTTTTTTCAACGTTTATTTATTTTTGGGACAGAGAGAGACAGAGCATGAACGGGGGAGGGGCAGAGAGAGAGGGAGACACAGAATCGGAAACAGGCTCCAGGCTCTGAGCCATCAGCCCAGAGCCTGACGCGGGGCTCGAACTCACGGACCGCGAGATCGTGACCTGGCTGAAGTCGGAGGCTTAACCGACTGCGCCACCCAGGCGCCCCCTTTTTAGCCATTTTAAAGACCTTTGCCTTTCATATTCATGAAATTGGAAGTCATTGGAGGGGTTTGAGCAGGAATGACAGCACCTGGTTTAAGTTTTAAAGGGCTCACTCTGGCTGCCTATAGTGAACAGACTTGGGGAGGGGTAGCAAGGACAGAAACTGGGAGACCTGCAGTAATCCAAGAGATGACAGTAACTTGGTCTGGATTGGAAACAATGGAGTTGGTGAGAAATATTTAGATTCCAGGATTTTGAACAATGAGTTAAAAATTTTTGCTGGTGGTTTGAATTGTGGGGTGTGAGAGAGGAATCAAGGACGATTCTGAGGTTTTTGGTTTAAGCAAGTAGAGATGCCATTTACTGAGATGGGGAAGACCATGGAAGGGAAAGGTGAGCAGGGATTTGTCTTTGGACATATAAAAGTCTGAGATGCCTTTTAGACATCCAAAAGGAGATTCAGGTAAGCAGTTAAATAGCACAGTTGGAGATCTCATTAGAGGTCCAGACTGGAAATGTGCATTTGGAGGATGTCAGTGTGGGAATGGAATTAGGAGAATACCACTTGATTTGTTCCTTACCCTGGCAGGTTTGAATTTAGAGAAAGTAGAGTTGGCCGTGACTTTTCTATTATGTAATCAGGACTACTAATGTCAGCAACTAAAAATAAAGGCTGTCTTCTGTCCTTGGAAATGGCTGCAGGGACCATTGACTGTACCCTGTAAGACAGGAAATGAGGAAACACCAATAGGAGGCTGGAGATAAAAGAAGCTACCTGTCTCCCTTCCAAAAAATGACTAACATCTGTCTTTGATCCCTACAGTGTTCCAGAAGGAAGTGTATCTTCATACATCACCATACCTGAGAGCAGGTAAACTTAACCAACCTTTCCCAAAACCAATTCTTAAGAGGTGCTGCTTAGGGTCACTGTACTGGGAGTCCTAACAAGTTATGAAAGCACCTAAAGAAGACAGGAGAGGAGGGTTTGAATCTGAGCAAACTTTTGCTGACAGGCTAAATCCATCCTCCTGGCCTTCCCCTAACTAGGTGACCAAATCACTATTCTTAGAGCATGTCCTAATTGAAAGCTGGCTGAGTGAGCAGTCAGTCCCAACAAAGATAATTGGTTTGTCTTACCAAACCTCAGTCCCCATCAAGGTTAGACTCACCCAAAGGACTCCCCACACAGGAGGAGAAAGGAACACAGATGGTCTGATAATTGCCCCTGGAAACTACCAACAAGTTCCCCCAGGGAGGCGGAGGACTTTTACTAGGATCGCCTAAGAATGTATATTCCAGACCCTTGCTTCTTCATATGCTAGGCAAAAGCAAGGAAGGAACGTTAGTATAGACCAATTGGAAAACTTTTTAAAGGGCCAAACAGTAAATATTTTGAATGTCGAGGTCTCCACTGTCGTAACATGAAAACAGCCGTAAGCAATATGTAAATAAATGGATGTAGTTATGTTCCAATAAATCTTTATCTGCAAACAGGTAGCAGGCCAGTTTGCCATCCTGGGGTATAGACTGTTTAACTGCTTTGTGGAGCTTATTCCACTCCTACGCCTGACCTCCACATCCTGAGTATGTACTTTTCCAGAGCCTGATCAAACTGCAGAGATGGCAGCCGAGTCATTGCCTTTTTCCTTCGGGACACTGTCCAGCTGGGAGCTGGAAGCCTGGTATGAGGACCTGCAGGAGGTGCTGTCCTCAGATGAAAATGGGGCTACCTATGTTTCACCCCCTGGAAACGAGGTGAGAATGCTAGGCCTGAAGCTGGAGGGTGGTGGGAGGGTCTTGCCCTTCCCTTCTTAACTAATATCTATTCTACCTTTCCTCATTCCCTTGAAGGAAGAATCAAAAACTTTTACCACTCTTGACCCTGCCTCTCTGGCTTGGCTAACTGAGGAGCCAGGACCAGCAGAGGTCACGAACACCTCCCAGAGCCCTCACTCTCCTGATTCCATTCAGAGCTCCCTGGCTCAGGAGGAAGAAGAGGAAGACCAAGAAAGACCCAGGAAGCGGAAACAGAGTGGCCAGTCCCTAGCTGGAGCTGGAAAGCAACGCATGAAGGAGAAAGAACAAGAGAATGAGAGAAAAGTGGCACAGCTAGCTGAAGAGAATGAACGGCTCAAGCAGGAAATCGAACGCCTGACCAGGGAAGTGGAGGCGACTCGCCGAGCTCTGATTGACCGAATGGTTAATCTGCACAAAGCGTGAACGGTTGGAACCGTCACTTCCCCCCTCGGGCTATTACCTACCTTTCGTGGAAGTGGCTGCTGACCATCTTCTCATCAGTGCCAAATGATGTGACCCTCGACCCCATCTATTCAGTAGGGGGAAAGCTTGGGGTAGACAACAGGAAAGGGTCTCAGCATGTATATAGAGATTGTACATTTATTTATTACTGTCCATATCCATTAAAGTGACTTCCTATGAGCCACGCTCTCACTTTCACTTTTTCTTCTTGCCTTTAGGGGTTTCGAGGGGTTTCCCCTCAGCTAGAGCCAACTGTTTCTTCAGATCCAAGAGTTTAGCCACCTCTGCGGCAACCTGGTTCTTGTCTGCTTTTTGTGCTTTTAGTTCTCGCACAATGTTGCCCTAAAAGGAGAGCAGGTGAGGAAAGAACAACAGTGAGACCAGAAGGAACCTATTTAGGATTCAGCTTGTCCAGTCTCCCACAGTTTAGGCTGCGTACCTGTTTGGTCACTTCATCTGTCAGCACTTGTATCTGCTGTGGTCCAGCTGTTGCCATAGCCTCTACAACTGCTGGCTTGGGGGGTGCTTTTGCCTAGAGAACAACAACAAAGTTATCGCCTGCTCAATAAATATCCCTCGACCTCAAGCTTTACAGAATATCTCGGAGGAATGGGATTACCTTTAACTCCAAGGACTCTTCCAGCTAAGACAGGAAAGAAAAACTATAAGTAAGGAAGCAGCAGGGTCAAAAGGTGGAAAGAGTAATTGAGTGAGGACTACTCAGGGACAAGGAGAGGACACCGTGGCTCTTGCTGGGTGACAGCACAGTCTTTAGCTTTCTCACCTGGCCCCCGCCAAAGCGCTGCCTCAAACTTTCAATCTGGTCATTTTCCAATTTTTGGAATAAGGGACTGACCTGTGAAGAGAGGTACATAATCATTCACTGATTACGTATAAATGCTACCAGATTACAGAGAGGGCCTCTCTAATCCGTCACTGATACTCAAGAGCTCTAAATGTTACAGAAGAAACAAATGAGCATATACCTGCTGATTTCAATAAAGAATCCAGAAAAAGCACTGCCATTCACTAGGAAAGCCCAAAATATTAATAAAGCCCAAGACTATTTAAACTCTTTAAGGATGCCAGATTGACACAAGGGTGTACGGGTGAACTTACTTTATCCCTCCGGTTAGCATTATGGAGACCAGGTGACCATGGGGTTTCTTCAAACATCTAGTCTACATGGACTGTATACCAATTAGTTTTACATGCCAGGTACTGGGTTCTGGCACGAAGAACAATGATGGTATGTGGGCTACAGATAACATGGAGCTCGTGAGCTGATACTTTATATCAGAAACAAGCCTGAGTATGGAGTGGGGAGGAGTGGGGAGGGGGTTCAGAGAACAGCTGTAAGAGGCCTATGTCCAAAGTTCTCTGACCCCTCCCCAAAGGCTGCATAGCAAAGGCAGGGGTTTTAAGAGGCTGGCTTCTCCAGCCCTGAGGGACCTACCGTGCCAATCTGGTGTCCTGCTGGTAAGGTACATAGGAAGTTTGTGAGGAGGATGCTGCAAGCTGGAGCTGGAAGCTGCAGCTGGGCCTGGATGGTGGCACTAACCGTGGGCATGTAAGGCTGGAGCATGACGGACAGCAAGGCAGCTATATTCACCGCCAAGCCTGTCACTGTCCCCGCCCGCTGCCTGGGGAAGAGATATTAGTCAGAATTTCCAGAAGGACCCAGCCTACCCCCCACGTTATTCCACAAACTTACCTGTCAGCCTCGCTGCCTTTAATCCGCTTCCAAGGCTCATTCACCTGAATGTATTGGTTGCCATGGCGAGAGATGGTGAGGATACTGCGTAAGGCCTCCCGGATCCTGGGAAGGGAGGAGGCAAACTGAAGTGGAAAGTCCCAGAGGGGCCAGTATGGGGCTCTCAACATGCCAGCAGATTACTGAGATGAGGCGGAGGTGCAGGTTACTTACCGAACCTTCTCTAGCAGCTGGTGATAGTGCTGGAGCTCCAGAGTGACATGGGCCAGCAGGCGCCGATCATCAGGAGTAAGCACCATCTCGGGGACACAGCCCCCAAAAAACTTAGACACAAACATTCCAGCTCTTCATGGGAGTAAGGAAGGAGAAGGAAGAGAAAAGGAATTACTGCCCAATGTCCTTATAGAAATTTGACCTGATTTTCATAATTCTCCATTCTCTCAGAATTGACACCTCCTGGCAGCCCTCAAGGCAAAGCTTAAAAATTCATTCCTTGGGGCATCTGGGTGGCTCAGTCGGTTAGGCGTCCATCTCTTGATTTCGGCTCGGACCATGATCTCACAGTTTGGAGACTGAGCCCCGCTTGGGGCTCTGAGCTCACTGTGGAACCTGCTTAAGATTCTCTCTCTCCTTCTGCCCCTCGCCCCCCTCAAAAAAAGAAAAAAAAAATTTCTTGTTCTCTCTCTCCCCTAAGTATAAGAACCTGATAAAGTCAAGCAACCTCATTTTATTTTTAAGAAATCAATACTCAGAATAACCAAGTTGAAATCTGTTACTTGCTATCCAATACTCTAGTAGAGACTATCTGTGAAGTGCAGTTAACAACCAAATCTGAAAGGATGGGTAGCCACAGAGTATACTTCTTTAGATTGCGGAATAGCTGAGACAGAGACCAAGCATGGAATGTGAGCCTAAAGTAACAAAAACCCCAAAAAGTACGGCAAACATCTCCTACCCCTACCCTAAGATAACCCCCTTCTTTAGCCAAATTTTTCCAATGGTCTGTAAGTACACTTTTTTGCTGGGAGAAAACACATTTCCAATGTCTCCTACTGAGTGCAGCAGAGCTAGCCAGCGCCCCCCCCACCCAGCTCATCTGCTGACTCTGACCCCCCCCCCCCCCACTGAGTCCCACCTGTTGATGAAGTTGCCCAGGTTGTTAAGCAGTTCAGAATTATTCTTGAGCAACATGTCTGTCCAGGAGAAGGCACTGTCCTGGCCCTCAGGCCGAATGTATAGCAGATAGAAGCGCCAGATGTCAGCAGGGATCCCTGTGTCCTGGGCCATGTCACCAAACACTCCTACACCCCGGCTCTTGGAGAATTTCCCATCCTCGTAATTCAGGTACTCTGGACAGAGGAGAATGAGAACCATCTGTTCAAATCACACCTTTCCCTCTCTGACCCACTAACTCTTCTCTCCTCTCCCTCAACCTCAATTGTGAATGACTAGTAACACTTCTCCTTGAGTAGCTGGCCTGCACAGAACTTGGAGATCTCTTCCTCTCCATTCTACTTTTTCCCCTTCGCTTCTACCCATTACAAAATTTTAGCTTCACACTTCTGCTTTCTTCTGGGTTGAGTTCTCATGTTCTAATTATTCCTATTTCATCTCAACTCCTAACTCAAGATCTAGAACCTCTCCAAGATCTTCTTCCAAATACTGCCTCAGCCCTCATTCCCTAGGAACTTCCCCATCTTCAGTTTTCCAGGGTACCTGTAGCAATGAGGTGGTTGACCAAGGTATAGTTGTCCTCAGCTCCTAAGGCTGAACAAGGAAAGACTAAGCCGTGGAAGGGAACATTGTCTTTGGCCATGAACTGATAAAGGTTCACCTACAAAATACAGTTGGGAGACAAAGCTCCTGAGACCGTCTTCAAAGGCCCAAGAAAGACCAGGTACCCAATTCTAACCACCTCAACACACATATGCACACACCCTCCCCATAGACAGGCTAACCAAGAGCTGCTCACTTGTTCTGGGTTCTTCCACCACCTCTCCCACTGGTCTGTATAATTGGCTGTGATGGACACATAGCCAATAGTGGCATCAAACCAGACATAGAATACCTGAAGGGCCAGGAGGAGAGAGATACAATAGGATGAACGAACACTGGAAAACTTCACTAACCCAGTCTCTGACTGAAGCAAGACATAATCAACAGTCTATTCTGCTAGTCCAGGGTCTCAACCCCAAGGCAGAATAATATGACATGTGAACAAAGCATAGGGTTTTTACCTTGTCCTCAAAACCTTCTAAGGGTACAGGGGTTCCCCATTTGAGGTCTCGGGTTATGCAGCGGGGCTTGAGGCCATCTCGAAGCCAAGAACGAATGATGAATCGGGCATTGGGTGTCCAGTCACTGCCAGGCAATGTCTTCCCCAACCATTCCTCCAGTCGTTTTTCCAGCTGAGATGGCAGAGAAAGTCAGAGGGCTGATTTAGGACAGTCTCATACATGGTTCGCATGAAGATAAACAGGTACGACCTCCCTGGAGTAGTCTGGCATTATACATAATTAAAAGACTCGTGACTGTGACATAGCAATTCCACTGCTAGGAATTATTTCAATAGAAATACTCACACATAAGCGTATAGATACGTATATAAAGAAGTACACTGTTCATCATAGCAAAAAAATTGAAACTCCCACGGTTCAATAGAGTTATGGAAATATGATATATCAATACAATGAAATACTTGCAAGGCCATTAAAGAGGGAGTTAGATCCGCATGTACTGACGTGTAAAGACCTCTGAGATATATTAAATGAAGCAAACTGCAAAACAACAATATACAATCCTATCATAATAAAAATAAGTAACAACACACAGAAGCTCAGACAAAATTTTGAAGTAAAATATGTATCAGTGCTTTATTCTCAGATGGAATTATGGAGAACACATCTAGTTTTGTACCGTATTTCTACCTGAAATTTTAGAAATAAGCTTATTTCACTTTTGTAAGCAGAAAAACAGATAAATCTGTTGGAAGGGATGGTTTATGTGATTTTCCCACATAAATACCATAGCTTCTGAAGCCTGACGACACAGTCTATTGGTGAGGCTATGGGGAAATAGGCACACACTTTGCTGGCAGGAAGGCAGAATGGAACGATTTTGTGTATACTGCCACAGACTGCTTATAAGCTGCAAGAGGGGAAATGTTAATTGTACAATGGAGACACTGAATAACACCTTGACCAGACAAAATCAACATCACCAATGAGGGGGAGATGGCTATCAGGTGCCTCTGGAAAGGACACGATATCATTTATATAGTATTAGAACTGAGGACGCAGAACCTGAATTTATTTCATTATGGCAAAATAGCCAAATCCAAAATGAGGAATAGTCTACTTGGGGTAGGGAGGTGATCAGAGACTGCAGTCTTAAAAACTGTTAATGTCATAAAAGACAAAGGCTGAGGAACTGTTTCAGATAAAAGGAAACCAAAGAGAGAGAAAAACTAAATGGAATACATGATCCTGAACTAGATTTCATACTAAAGAAAAAATTATGCTGTAAAGGATATTATTGGGAAAACTGACAAAACTGAAATATGGATGGGAGATCCATAGCTTGAGGGAAAGGCCCACTTACCTTAGGCAGGTCCAGGAACAGGTGCTGAGAGGATTTCACCACAGGGCACGACCGGCAGACTTTACACTGAGGCTTCTGTGAAGGGAAATTGAAGGGAAGGCGTGACGCAAGGTGGGATAATCAGGATCCGGACCACAGGCCAGGGGGAGCTGTGCAGGCAAGGCGTGAGGCACAAAGGGATGAGCTCCCCAGTCTGCCATCTCACTTAGCTCCATGCTTACTTGGCCTTCTGAGAAATTGAAGACTCAAGTCTACACAGCATAACATTGGTTACTGAGAGTTTCACGACTCTGTCCTATCACTCCAAAGAACAGGAAAAAACAGGGGCGACTGCCTGGCTCGGTCAGCAGAGCACACAACTCTTGATCTCAAGGTTGTGAATTCAAGCCCCACGGTGGGTGTAGAGATTACTTAAAAATAAAATCTAGGGGTGCCTGGGTGGCTCAGTCGGTTGAGCGTCCGACTTTGGCTCAGGTCGTGATCTCACGGTTCGTGAGTTTGAGACCTGTGTCGGGCTCTGTGCTGACAGCTCAGGGCCTGGAGCCTGCTTCAGAGTCTGTGTCTGCCCCACCCCTGCTCAGACGCTGTCTCTCTCTCAAAAATAAATAAAGATTAAAAAAAAATTAAAAATCAACCAATCAATAAGATCTTTAATAAATAAATAAATAAGGAAAAAGCATTCTCTGAGCACAGGCTAGGTAGAGAGCACTGCACTGTATGCAGCTGTGCGAGGGAAAGAAGGGACACAGATACACAGTTCCTCTCCCTGAGGAAGTTACAATCAAGTTAGGGAGTGCGGACCTTTCCAAAGCAAAATGTCAAGAAATACTTACTTTCGTGGCACAAACTAACCATGCAAACACTGGTGAGTGATGATTAGAGGACTAAACAGTCAGGTGGGGCTAATCAATGAAAGCTTCCTAGTGAGGTTAGAACTGAGCTTTCGACTCTTTTCTTGTCTGAGTACACTCCACGCCCAACGTGGGGCCTGAACTCGTGACCCTGAGACTTTGCATGCTCTACCAACTGAGCCAGCTAGGCATCCCGATCTGGGCTTCTAAAGGTGAGCCATTAGAACTCCCTCAGGACCTCTGTCCTGAGCTCTACACGCCTATCTGCAGCCACCTACCTACCCCTTCTACATGGGTGTCTAACAGGCACCGCAAACTGAACAAACCCAACAGTCTCACTGCCCTCCACCGGAACTCCTGCCCTTCAACCAAGCCTGCCCACGTATGTAGATGGCACTACTGTCTACCCAAGCTGCTCAAGCCAAAAACTTCCAAGTCATCGTTTCCTTGACTTCCCCTCACCCGGAATTCATCTATCCAGTACAGTCTACCTCCAAAACCTATCTCGAATCCTTTTTTTCTCCCCATTTCTGCTGTTACTAACCTAAACCAACCTACCAGCATCCCATTTCTGAGTTACCATTCTGGCCTCCAAACCGGTCTCCCCACTTTCTCTCTTGCTTCCCTCCCATCCATTTTCCACGGAGCAGCCTACCATTCAGCTCCCACATGGCTTACCAGGCCCTGGTAATCTGGTCACCGCTGACCTCTCTGACCCCCCCTTAATCCCCCTTCCCTGTCACTGTGCTACAGCTACACTGGCCTTCTCCATTCTGCCTTTTCAGCTGCTTGCTGCCTTGTGCCTTTGCATTTCCTGCTCGTTCTGCCTGGAACACTCTCAACCCCTCATCGCCCAGCTTGCTCCTTCTCATTCTTCAGTTAAACTCTCAGTTCAGGAGGATTACCTCTTCCCCGATCACCTGGCTAAAATCTTTACCCAGAGGCCACTGTCACATCCTCCTGGCAGTTTATCGTGTACATACATTCTTGTCCTTAGGGCTGGTCTCCTCCCTGCGCTACACAAAGATCTGTCTTACTCAGTGCTACATCCCCAGCAGTTCCCAGCGACCACCCTATCACAAGAGCTCAAAACACAGGGGTTGTATAAATAAATGAATAAACTAATACATGAGTAAACGTGGAGAAAAGAACACGTATTTACAGAAGAGAGAAAGAACTAAACACATGCAGATCAGGTGATCTGAAGCAGGAACAAAGGTAGGGAAGCATACACTCATCCTGTCTCTTCCCTAGCACAATGCTCAGCATGTAGTAAATGCTCAGTAAACGTCCAATGAACCAAACAATGAGTTGGGGCAAAAAGAGACACCGACGAAAGGTCCTGAATGCTAAAATAAAAATCCTGAATGGGACAAGCCTGGGAGTCCCTGAATAACACAGACTGTCTCCCCTTCTGGGCTTCCATGAGACCCTCCTCTCACCTTGAGCTCAATGGCATTGATGAGCTTGCCACACTTGTCACACTGGTCACCTCGGGCCTCTTCGTAGCCACAGAAGGGACATACACCTTCCACAAAGCGGTCAGCCAGGAAGCGGGCGCAGTGCTCACACCGCAGCTGCTCCACAGTATCTTGGAACACAAAACCTCGGGTCAACAACCGCTGGAAGATGTCCTGAGTGATTCTGGCAAAGTGAATCAGGGACAGGGGAGGGCCGGATCAGAGGAAGTCAGAGGAAGTGGTGCACCCCTCCCTCCTGTCACTGCATCCAGGCCCCAAATCAGTCCCAGTGCCGAAGAAATCAGGCAGAAGGCCCCTCAAGGCCAAGGCCATCTAGTCAATTTCAGGGAGTTTTACTGGATGAGCCCAGACCCCTCATATATCCCTTACTCCCCACACAGTCCCTTCCCTCAACACTTCAGAACTTATGTTTGTCAAATATAAACTTAACAGATTTGTGCTCTTTGCTAACAAAAATCTCTAAAAGGATAGGACTATACTCTTTTTCAACATGTCCTGAAGTGAAAATTAATCAGTCCAACTGCTAAACTGCTGAACACTATTAAGCTATCGACCTGTCTACTATACAGTTTTTGTAAGGATGCGTGTCAGGCAGAGGAAGAATGAGTATATTTGCTATAAACCAACATAGGAGTGGAAGGGAAGGTCCTAAAACTCAACAGCAGCCAGGGAAGAGCAGAGAGGCGGCAGAGGGAAGGCAGAAACTTCCTTTAAGCCTGAGTTCTATCTCTTCCCATCCTTGGCTGCTTCTTCAGCCCCTGGTCAGGCCTCTTCAACCACTGAATCCCCACGCTTGGGATACATTTCAGGGCAATATTCAGATCCTAAGTTTGAGAGGGATGCCTAAATAGCACTTCCGGTTCCTTCAGTCTCCAGGATATTTTCATTGCCCCCAGCCCCAGTATCCACCTTCTATTTCTGCCTGATTAGAGGAAACCTACTTGGTCTGCTGTGGAGTGGTGGTACGACCAAAAATATCAAATGAGATATTAAACCAGCGATAGATGTTGGCATGGATGGCATGGTACTTGTCACAGATCTCCTGGGGGGTCAGGCCCTCCTCCATAGCCTTGGTCTCTGTCGCCGTACCGTACTCATCTGTCCCACACAGATAGAGGGTGTTCCACTGGCGGAGGCGGGAGTACCTGGAAGAGGATATGAGGATTACAGGGGCCCCGTCCCAGACCCTCCCATGTCCCCAGGATCCTCTCTACTCTTGAGGCATTCTATTCGCTTGGGGCCACTGCTCCCTTAGGAGGTCCCTTCCCCTGCAGCTGGCTCCACCTGGCAAAGACATCAGCACTGAGCACGCAACCAATGATGTTTCCAAGGTGGGGGACATTGTTGACGTAAGGGAGGGCACTGGTGATGAGCACATTCCTTTCCCCAGCCACAGGCAACCTAGTAGGGAAGGAGGAAAAGAACAGTTCATGGGGGAGACAAGGGTCAAGAGGGACCAACAGGGCACAGAACACCCACACGGATCTGTTCTATTGTCACAGACTCAGGTACATCTGAAGTCTTCCCCACACGAACCCACAGCATCATGAATTCCCCCAAAAGCCACAAGACCCCCTACAGTTGCAAGTGTAGGGCCCTGCCACAGTGAGCAAGCCCAGGTACTGCTCTTAAGGAGCTGCATTCCACACTGACCTCTGTCCGCCTTTACTATCATAACTGCTTCTTTTCCAGCCGCTCATTCTCAGGCTCCAACTTCCTGGGTATCGACAAAACTTTCTCTGGCTCTGTCAACCGCTACACCCCCCAGACTTCGACGCTACCCAAGCATCCCTTCTCAGCACTGTCCTGTCCTCTCCTACCCAGGTGTCATGGAAGCATTACCTCCAGTCACTGTCTGAAATGCTCACAGCCTGCCACCCCATCTTTATGTCTTCCCAAGTTCTCCCATACCCCCTACTCTCCCGTCCCTAACTCATGTCAGTTATTTCCTTGCGGCCCTACTCAAATCAGCAGGCATCAGCTACTGCCTTCATAGCCACCCTCCCCCTACACGATTTCAGGTGCATGCTTAGTCGTGGCACGTAATCTGCTGTCTGAAGTCATTCAATCCACTCCTCTCTATGCTTCATCACCTGATAGCTCAGCTGCACACATTCGGTACCCACCCCCCCTCCTTGGCACTGACCCCTCACCAGGGCTCCTTTCACCTTTCCAACCATTCTCAACCTATATTCCCTGGCTCCCACTTTTACCATGTCCTTCAACTTTGGGCGTCCTGAGAACTCAGGATTCCCACGGTTTCTTTCCTGTTTTTTTTTTTTTTTAAGTAGGCTCCACGTCCAACATGGGGCTTGAACTCACGACCCCGAGATCAAGAGTTGAACACTCTACTGAGCATTGAACGCTCTGACTGAGCCAGCCAGGCGCCCCTTGGATTCCCATGGTTTCCACTATTAACAAAGACTCAAATGATTCCTCTGGTTAACCTCACCCTTTCTTCCCAGCTGATATACACATCCAATTAGATGTTGCAACTACTTCCCAGAAAGTTTTATAGCTCATTTCCTTAAAAAAAAAAACAAAACCCTGATTTCTCTTGCAGTCATTGACTTTGCTCCCTGTAACTGCATACCATACTTTTCTCTGAAATCCCACTTAGAAATCAACTCCTTCGGGGAAGCCTTCCTTCAAGACAACCACCTTCCGCCCAGTCATCTTTGTATCCCAAGCCCCTAAGCACTATAAACACACTGTGTGCTGCTCCTCATTGTGTCAGTGTGACTTCTCTCTCATTATGAGTGTGCTTACTACTGTAGCAAACATAAAGGTGAGTATGTCTGGGGCTCTACCCTCAGGGGGGTTGCATTCTATTATGTAACTGGTGACTGGTTACATTCTCTTATGTAACTGGTAACTGGATCAGTGCAGCGAGAGGTACAAAGTGCCAAAGGAAAAGATGAACATTAAAGAGGCCAGCAAAGGGGACCTGGCAAATAGATATTGGCTCTATCAGTAATCTCCCTTTAAGAAACCAAGCCCCACTCGGGGTGCCTAGGTGGCTCTGCCGGTTAAGCATCCGACTTCAGCTCAGGTCACGATCTTGTGGTCCGTGAGTTCAAGCTCCGCATCGGGCTCTGTGCTGACAGCTCGGAGCCTGGAGCCTGCTTCAGATTCTGTGTCTCCCTCTCTCTCTACCCCTCTCCCACTCATGCTCTGTCTCTCCCTCTCTCTCCAAAATAAACATAAAAAAAAAAAAAAGTAAGAAAGAAACCAAGCCCCATTCATCTGTGCCTACTCACACAGGATTCTGCTGTGGCCGAAGTGGGGGTAAGCTTCCCAGGCCCTTCTCCCAAGCAGTTACAGCCATGGCAATCTCCTCCTCAGACAGAGTAGCCAGTTCTTCCTCCTGTAAAGAGTGGATACAATCCTTCACCAGGTGAGGGGGCCCAAAGACTAAAGAAACTCCTTCCTTGCTCTCCAACAAAGGAAAGAGTTAATAATGGCCACGCTCAAAGTCCCTCTCCAAGCCACCTCCACCCCCAAGTACTGAAGCTCTGTGGGGACCCCACTGCTCTGTTCCAAACCTCAGGCTCATTGCTGACAGCCCTCCCCTCAAAGGAGGTAGGGAGGGGCTGCTTTTGGAGGTAGGGCCGGAGGGCCAGGACACCCTGCTGCTTCAGCACAGTCTCTGCAGCTCTCTGACATGGCTCCTGAGAACTCAGTGTCTGGAACCAGCTGTGCAGGGCACCCAACTCTTCTGTGGAGAAGGGAGAAAAAAAGGGAATCAATCAGCAAGACCCGGAATGGAGAGGCAAGAGTGGACCTCCTCCCTCTCTTCAGGAAGTTTCTCCAGTTATCTTCCCCAGTTCCCTCAGCCACCTTTCTGCTATGGCTGCCCTGTCAAGCTATGCCTCAAAGCGGATCCTCAATATTTTATTGCCCATTCTGTACTCCCTACACCAACCTCCTGGGTTGGGGCTGGGCGTGAGGTGATATGCACAGTTCTCACCAGGGAGGTAGGCTGGGTCTTGAAGTAATGGGTATAGCGCTCCCCACAAAACAATGTCAGCTAGAGATTCCGTCTCCTTTGTCGAGAAAAGAAAAAGGTCCACAGGTAAAATACTCAGTTTCTTCGCAATGTATACAATAACGTCTAACATTCCCTAAGCACTTTGTGACTACGCATCAAGCACTCTGTTAAGCACTTTAAGTTACCTCACTTAATCCTCACAATAATCCAATGAGGTGGCTACTAACATTACCCCATTTCAAAGATGAGGAAAAACTGAGGATTAGAGAGTCTGGTGATTTTTCAAGGTTACACTGCTAACAAGGGGCAGTGCTGGGATTTGCACTCTGGATATAGCCTTCCTTCTTAATTCTTTTATCATACAGCTTTCCCTGATCCCTGTCTCAAAGCCCAACTCACCCCAGCCAGGAAAGGACAGCTCCGACGACTCAAGCTGTGGTCAATGTGTGTCAGGGCTCTCCGGACTGGGCCAAGAACATCTTCCCCCTTCTTGCCTTGGACCACTAAATAGTACAGGGCAGCAGACAAGGCTGGCTAAAATGTGGGAGACGCAGGTCAGGATGGCTATGCAGAGCAAGGGCCTGCCTGCCACCCCCCATATCTCAGTCCCACCTGCAGTTCCGTAGCTTCCCACTCCAGCCACTGGTTGGTGAGGTCATCTTGCTCCCAGCCAGATAACAAAAAGAAGTATCTGCTCAGAGAGAGCGACAGAAGGTAGAACTAGAAAGGCCCATCTGTCCAGCCCATTTCTCACCCCATAGTGAAACAGTGGTGGCAAATAAAGTCACACAGGGGACAGTAAGCCCTGACTTTATTCAGCCACCTTCCTGCCTTAAGGACCGATACTGACCGGCAGATTGCACTAGTGGAGAAGAGGTAGTTGCCACTATCCAGTTGTAAAACAGGGACCTTAGGCCGGGTCAGGAACGGGACCACACACTCTGATGCAGAAGAGAAAAATGAGTGAAAAAAACCAGGAAAAGAAAAAAAAAAAAAAAACTCCGTCAACTTAGATGGACAACTTCGCATTGTTCAGGGAAAAGGGGGGAAAAGACACTGGAAAGTTTTCTGGATAGGACCACTGAAAGGGGGTGGGTCCTGAATGAGCTGGACAGACTAGCAGGTGTTCAGCTGGGACCGCCAGCTGGAGGCAACAGATGGGCATTGCAGAGGGGTGGTGGTATTGGGACAGTGCTGCAGCCAAACACTGGAACAACGGACAGTAACTGAGAATGATCTAAGAGAAGAGCGGGAGAACAAAATTAAGAGAACTGGGAAAACTGACAAGAGAACCGCTATTAAGAGTCGCCCAAACAGATGGCTGGGAAGAGGTAAAACGAAGGAGTCCATGTGTTTGTTGTCTGCGTATTTTAGGAGAGGAGAGCAAGGTCTCCTAAAAATGACAAAGGGGTGCCTGGGGGGTTGTGATGAATAACTAGAGAGGATGTGGGGGATGGGAGATGTCTGATAGGTGCGGGAGAAAGTTGGAATGGGGTAGAGGTTCACTTGAGTGACGCTGGGAACTGGGAGATGAAGGGGGGAGACTAGAGGTGAGGAAAGGGGTATACTGAAAATAATCGAGGGAAGCGACTAATGAAAGACGTGACTGGGAGAAGAGGAGTGGGCTGACCGAGGATAATGGGGGAGGAGGTTGACGGGAGTGCGTGGTGGGGGATGGAGGTTTGGGAAGACAACTGATGGATGGGTGTTGGGTGTGTTTCGGTTCCGCCCCCCTCATCCACCGCCCACCAGCACCAGCCAGTCCGACTACCTTCGGGGCCTACGGTGCTGATAAGCAGCTCCTCTCTGCCCTGGGCCCTGCCCGCGGCGGCCAGCACGGGTAAGCTCCCCGGGGCGCCCTCGCTCACGAACAGTCTCATTTCGCCGTGAATCCCACGCTGATGCAACCGGAACCGGCCTCCGGCCTGCGGGTTGAGCGTCCACCGCGACGCACGCCGGGAAATGAAGTTCTGAACCGAGGCATTCCCTGCACGCCGCTCACAGAAAGTAAACTACTTCTCCCATCATGCCACACCAGGAAACAGGAAAACAATATCAGAGAGATGGGGAGGCCGCAGAGGCTGTGCTAGAGTGGTACTTTTTTGGTGCGAGAGCGGGAGGGGTAGCTTACGAGTGGAGTCCAATGTGCTTTGATCCTCTACGGCAGCCGGAAGGCGGTGACGGAAGCCAAGGCCGCTTCTAGTCTTGCTGAAGTGGTGTCGTGACAGCGGCCACCAGCAAAGGCCGACTCTCGATTTGGGTTCGCAAGAAATGGAGTTATCCAGATGAGAGGATAAACTTACTTTAGTGACCCAATGGAAATGAATGTAGATATCCTATTAACAAAAGAGAACGTGACTATTAAACAGTGATTTACTACCGGTCTGCAGCTAATTTACAGGTAGACAGTTTCACTGAAGGTGAGGGAGCGTATGTAGGGAAAAGGTCAGATTGAAGGGAAGTAAGAAGGCTAAGAGTTTGGCAATAAGTATATGCTTTAGGAGGAAGTGAATATCAGTAATTGAGAAAGGGATACTTCTTAACTCGTTTCTCCATCCCTTTAAGAATTATTACTACCTGGGGTGCCTGACTGGCTCAATCGAAGAGCATATGACTGTTGATCTCGAGGTCATGAGGTCCAGCCCCACCTTGGGTGTAGAGATTACTTAAATATACTTAAAAAAAAGAATAATTAATACCTAATGGCACTTATGAGTTAGGCACTGTTCTAACAACTTTATGTGCATATATATATATATATATATAATCCTATGGAGGTTCTAGACATTTTGAAGCTAGGCCCTGCAGCTTCTCCTCAGGCTTCTTGGAACGCTCTGGTAGCTCAGAGCAGCCACATAAGAAGTCTCACCACCTCGCCATGCTGAAGAAGTTTCATGTTGACACTCTGGCTGACAGTTCCAGCTTTCCCGTCATCCCCATCAAGGTGTAAGATATGCAAGAGAAGCTCTCCAGACCAATCCACCTGCCTGCTGAATATCACTAAATGACCCTAGCTAATGCCACATGGGATAGAATAGCTGCCCAGCTGAGCCCTGTCCAAATTTCTTTCCCATAAAATGTGAGCTATAAGAAAGTGGTTACTTGGGGCGCCTGGGTGGCGCAGTCGGTTAAGCGTCCGACTTCAGCCAGGTCACGATCTCGCGGTCCGGGAGTTCGAGCCCCGCGTCGGGCTCTGGGCTGATGGCTCAGAGCCTGGAGCCTGTTTCTGATTCTGTGTCTC
The DNA here is from genome assembly GCF_007474595.2 of Lynx canadensis. Lineage (NCBI taxonomy): Eukaryota > Metazoa > Chordata > Mammalia > Carnivora > Felidae > Lynx > Lynx canadensis. The sequence goes on along the minus strand of NC_044309.1, from coordinate 83,305,137 downwards.
CCTCTCTCTCTGCCCCTCCCCCGTTCATGCTCTGTCTCTCTCTGTCCCAAAAATAAATAAACGTTGAAAAAAAAATTTAAAAAAAGAAAAAAAAAGAAAGTGGTTACTTAACAAAATACAAACAATGAGCTCGGTTCTCTCATTCTTGTTTTACAGATGGGAAAACCGAGGCACAGAGAAGTTACTTTATGCCAGGCACTATACAAGGCATTGAAGGTACAATTATCAATAAAACAGATACAGGCTTCTGCCTTAGCAGAGCTCACAGACTTCCTTGGAAGTCAGAAAAGTATCTTTAAAGTTTCATGAAAGTCAGGGCGCCTGGCTGACTCAGTTGGAAGAGCAGGCAACTGTTGATCTCAGGGTCATGGGTTCAAGCCCCACATTGAGTGCAGCGATTACTTACATAAATAAATAAGTAAACTTAAAAAAAAATTAAAGTTTCATGAAAATCATAAGGGGGCATGTAAAACTTGCTGTGGGAGCTCCTAGTTAGGGCCTCTACCCAATTCTAAGTGGTTGAGAGAGGGCTTCTTGTGCAAGTGACCTTTCAGCTGAGATCAGAATGATAAGTAAAAGCCAGTAAAGATTGGTGGGATTGGAGAGGAAGTGTTTCAGGCAGAGGGAAAAAAAATATATGCACAGGACCAGAGACCTCAGTGCACTTCAGGAATGTGAGGAATTAGTGTATGGCGAGAGTTTAGAGTTTGTGGTAGGGAGCATGGAAAGGTTGGGCTCAAGGGAGAAAGTCTCTGTAAACCGTACTGTAACATCTGCACCTTACTCTGAGGACAATGAGAAGCCTTCAAAAGGTTAAGTCAGGGGAGTAGCAGGGCATTTTTGTGCTTTAGAAAGGTCACTCTGGCTGCTGGGCCAGGAATGGACTGGAGGTGGGCAGGACTATATGCAAAGAGACCATTAGGAGGTTCTATTATCCAGGCGAAAGAGGATGATAGTTGTAGAGGTTAAAGGAAGTAGGTAGATTGAAAAGATTTAGTAATCAGTTAAATATGAGTAGTGAGAAAAGAGAGAAATGAAGCTTGGCTGCCAGGTTTCTGGCATGGATCAATTGGGTACACCCTGTATGTGCTGCCACAGCTGATAGTATTTTTCTTATCATAGTGATTATCACACTGTATTTTGTTATGAGAAGGCAGGAGCCATATTGGTCATCTTAAATGACAATGCCTAGCACACAGTTCCTGCCTAGCACGGGTGGCAGTAAGCATCCGATATTTATTGAACTTAAATTTAACTAAATAGTGGTGCTGGAGGAGAAACAGGTTTGGCCGGGGGCCGGGGGCCGGGGTGGGGGTGGGGAGGGGAGCTGACAAGTTCAATTTAGAACATACTATGTTTGGGGGCACCTGGGTGGCTCAGTCGGTTAAGCCTCCGACTTCAGCTCAGGTCACGATCTCGCGGTCCGTGAGTTCGAGACCCGCGTCGGGCTCTGGGCTGATGGCTCAGAGCCCGGAGCCTGCTTCCAATTCTGTGTCTCCCTCTCTCTCTGCCCTCCCCCATTCATGCTCTGTCTCTCTCTGTCTCAAAAACAAATAAACATTAAAAAAAATAATAAAAAAAAAGAACATACTATGTTTGTACTACTTTGAGCATTGTGAAATATCCAAATGGAGTTTTTCAGTGGACCATGGATTAAACTGGAGTTCCACAGAAAGATCCGGACTGGAGATAGGGTGCCCACTGGCACATGGAGGTCATTGAAGCTGGGGAGAGAATAAGACCACATAGAGTGTGTAGAGAGTGCAAAGGGCATAAGATCTTAGGCAGAACTCTGGGGTTTAAGGAACAACCAAAGTCCTTCCTTATGCAACAGAGAAGGAACTGCTAAGAAGGTAAGGACACCAGAAGTGTTTGTAGGAGAAAATAGTCGATTGTGTTGGCTGCTACTAAGATGTCAAGCAACATAAGGACCGCAGCGTCCCTGTAAAGTCAGGGGGGACCCTAGTGAGGAAGAACCTTGCAGAGGTGAGGGAGTGAGAGGAGAGAAATGGTGACCCCATATGTAGGTAATTCTTCCAAGAAGTTTGACTGTCAAGGCGCCTGGATGGCTCAGTCGGTTAAGCGTCCGACTTTGGCTCAGGTCGTGATCTCACAGTTCGTGGGTTCAAGCCCATATCAGGCTCCACACTGACAATGTGGAACCTACTTGGGATTCTCTCTCCCTCTCTCTCTCTGCCCCTCCTCCACTTGAACTTTCTCTCTCTCTCTTTCTCTCAAAAATAAAAAAAAAATGAAATAATTAAAAAAAAAGTTTGTAAAGAGGGTGGTAACTGAAGAGTACAGTAAAGGGAGATTCATCCAAACCTCCATCTAAAGGAGGCCATCTAAAGATGGCTGAGACTTGAATACGTTTAAAAGCTAAGGGGAAAGAGTCAATAAAGAGGGAGAGGATAAAGTGCAGGAAAGACAGCAGAAAAGATAGAAGAGGATGAGACTGGAACACTTAGAAAACACCGGATGAATGAATGATGAATAAATGGGATGAAGTTGATCACTATTTTGGAGGTGGGAAGGAATAGTTGAGGGGTAGGGTTCTCCGCATTTTGAAAGTGGAGCAAACTAAGGAGGAAGATATCACTGAGGCCCAATCCCAGTCCTGGGAACCAGCCCTCAGATCGCGTGTCAGGGGAGGAGAGTTGGCTCTCTGATGTCACCAAGGGGGAGGTGTACTCCCTACCTACCTCTCCAAAGCCAAACAGCCTCACATTGTGCAGTGGGGAAACTGAAAGAATGGGAAAATAAGAGTGGTTAGGTAAGGAGAAAGCCTCAGCATGTGTTTTAAAGCTCTGGCAACTGACAGAAGTCCATTCCCACCTTCCACCGAGGAAAAGCGGACAGCAGTGCCCCCTTCCTCCCTCCCCCCAAATGCTATTGTAGCACCTTGTGACCTTGTCCACAGGCCTTGATTCAACTGTAGCAAATTTATTGTCATTAGTTAAGATCTGTCTGTAAGCTCCAAGAGGGCCAGGGCTGTGTCTGTCTTCCTCTCTCTTATCTCCAGTGCCTGACACTGTTCCTTTCACACAGGAGGTGCTCAGCCAATCCTTAGTCACAGCATGAGTGAATGAACCCACACACTGAAGAAGGACTCCGCCCAAAGGGCTTTCCTACAGAGGGTTGTTTCAGGCCTCTCAGCTCCCAAAACACATCCTGGATTGAGAGGATGGTGGTATTTGCACCTTTTCCTCTAACTTGGAACCCCTCTGTGTTTCTCCCAGCCACTTTCTCTTCCTCTCTACTTTTGTCTTATTGTTATTGCTCTGGCTCTGTTTCTCTGTCTCTCTGTCTCTCAGAGTCTGCACAGGAAGCACGCCGCTTTAGGTCTGAGGCTATTGGTAACGGAAACATTGGTGCCTGTGTAAATTTCATAAAGGTCACAAACTTTTTTTATCTTTGTCGTTCGTTCCTGTCTCTGCCTGTGTTCTGTCTCAGACCTGATTCTTTCTCATCTTCTTGGGTCCAGCTCAAAAGTCCTGCCACCACCACCCAGGACCAGCTCCTGCTGCCTGTGGATTTGCTGATGGGCCTCAGAAGGTACTTGGAGGAAAATCACAAAGCTAGCCCCTCTCCTCTGATTTCCTGCCTTGCTGGCCTTATAGCTCTGCTGACCACATCCTCTCTCACCTTACTTATATAGTTCCTCACCAGTCACATCACCCAGGAGTTCTCAGCCCCCCAAACCTGTCACTGACACCCACCCAGGCTCTCTGCTTTACTCTCTGCTCTCATTCTGAGCTCCCTGACCTTACCTTTCCCCCAACACTGTTCTTGGAACCATGTCCCTCTGCTTGGAAGCAGCCAGTTGTGTCCTTTTCTGGATCTCCAACAGCTCTTTTTCCTACAGGTGACAGTACTGACCACAATGCTGTCAGGCCGGTGGTGGCCAAGTACCTGGGGGAGCCTCGGGCTGGGATCCCGAAACCCTTCTCAGGGATCCCAGCTCTGCGCCCTCTATGCCTTCACTTACACTGGGGCAGATGGCCGACAAGTGTCCCTGGCTGAGGGGGACAGGTTCCTACTGCTTCGAAAGACCAACTCAGACTGGTGGTTGGCAAGGCGCCTGGGAGCACCCTCTACTTCCCGACCCATCTTTGTCCCAGCTGCCTACATGGCAGAGGAATCTATCTCTTCCCAGAGACCAACCACCATCACCTCCAGCCAATCCCTCTGGATTCCTGGTAAGTACTCCCTTCACTTTCCTACCTCGCCAGCTTCTAGGAATTATTGGAAGGATCTCCCTCCCTCAAAGCTGACCCCCTTCTCTTATTTACCTCTGGTCAGCCTACTTTTCATTCCCATCACGGTGTCCCCCATTGCCCCTCCTCCTAGTCTCAAGCTTTCTAGGTCTCATGTACTTTTCCACAGCCTCCCCCGCTCTTGTCTTCCCCGTGAACCCCTGGGATGACTGATGCAGCCAATATCACCTCTCTGATCACCTGCCTCCCCCCCACTCTTCCCATTTCTCTGTTTCTAGGGCCAAAGTTGTTTCCTGGCTCCCTGGAGGAGCTGCACCTGTCTCAGGAACCCCCAGGCAGAGCCCAGGCCACCTCTAAGCAGCCTCCTCCTCTGCCCCCCAAAATGTGTAGAAGTGTCAGTGTTACCAATTTGAGGCCTACCCTTCTGAAGCCCTTTCAGGAAGGAGCAAGTGGAAGATCCCTCTCTCAGGAAAACTTGCTGACAGAGGCCAATGCTAACCCGGTGAGTCACAGTTCTTCTGAGTGCAGTCAGCAGTTATTTACTGCTGGGCCTTGTTCTAGGCACAATGGCAAACAAGGCAGACAGAATCTTTGCCCTCAAGGGATTTCCATGGAGGTGACAAACACACAAACCAATAACGGTTGGTATTGATAAGTGCCACCAAGAAGCATAAATATGGTAGGGAGTGATGGAGGGGATCTGGGAAGGCATCTCCGAGGAAATGACATGTAGTTGAATCTGAATGAGGAGGAAGAGACTGCCATGAACCAAACTAGGAAATGAGAAGGAGTTCTAGCTGAGGGATAGCAAGTAGCAAAGATCCTGAGGATACATGGAACCTGGCATGTGATAGAGGGACAGTTAGAAAGCCAACTAGCTATGTTGTTCTCTCTTCCTCCAGATTCCTGGCCCAGGGCAGCATTTTTCCTGTGTCCCATCTTGCCAGCTCAGGTCACCAACAAGTCCCATTTAGAGCTGTAACTCCCTTGCTCTTCCCGAAGACTCAGCTCCTCCCCTCTCTCTTACTTGCTAGTGGATGAAAAATGGCCCCTCTCTCATACTCCCCTAGCAGGGGTCTCTGACACCTCTCCCTCTCTCCCCTATCAATCCGGAGGATGTGAGGGTGGGGCACTCCCCTCAACCCTCCTCCCCCCCCCCCCCAGAAAAAGCCGGTTCCCCTTTCCTGAGGCCCTGGGGTAGGGGCGGGGTAGGGGAGGAGGGAAGTTGGCAACAGGAAGTGAGGAGAAAAGCAAAGACTAAGGGAGGGAGTCAAAAAAAAAAAAAAAAAAAAAAAAACCAACCAGCTGGGGACTGGGGTTTCTTCCCCAGTACCTGGGTCACCCCAGCCAGGAGCTGGGGGTAAGAAAACAGTGGGGGAGAGAGGAGGAGGTGGTTAGGTAGAGAGAAGATTGGGGACGAGCACAGGCAGAATAACTACCTTTTTCTTCCCCCTTTGCTGACAGGCAAGACCCCAGCCCCTCATGTCAGAGCACCCTGTGTACTGCAACCTAGTGGACCTTCGCCGCTGTCCCAAGTCTCCTCCCCCAAGCCCTGCGTGCCCCCCGCTGCAGAGACTGGACGCCTGGGAGCAGCACTTGGACCCTAACTCTGGGCGCTGCTTCTACATAAATTCGCTGACTGGCTCCAAGTCCTGGAAGCCCCCGCGCCGCACTCGCGTGCGAGAGATGGTGAGACTTTCCCTCCAGCTTGTTCCTTTGTCCCCTCAATCTCCTTCTTTTCCCTACTGAACCCCAAAGGAGTGTGTTTTCTCTCTTGGGCCCCATAAGAAAATTGTAAGAAGGGTGTTGAGACCGGGTTGAGGTGGCATCTGGTCGTAGCTTTACTCCCCCCATCCCCCAACCCCAGAACCTTGGCTCCATGGAGGGGACGCAGACCCGGAATAGGGGCAACGGTGTCCTGCAACCTCAGACAAAGGGCTCAGAATCTGAAACAGGGAACCCAGAACTGCTTGGCCCCCAGGTGAGACCCCCCCTTCCTGATCGCATGCAGGAAAAGTCATCTTTTTACTACTCTCTTTTATGCAAGACATTCTTCTTCCTTACCCATCACACCCCCAGCCTCTCACCCACATCCGCACGCTTCTTCCCCCTATAGCCAGGAACTCCGAAGTTCAAGTTTCCTCCACTTGTTCCTCCAATCCCCTCCCCCAGGGTTCACTCTCCCACTGCCAGCACACCTCCCAGCTCCACCCCTCAGACCAGCCAGCAGCCTTGCAGCCCACTCGACCTCTGCCGCAGGTCTTGGACGACCCCCATGTAAGTGTCCCATTTCCTTGTGCAGGCCAAGATCCTCACTGCCCTACCCCCCAATTCCTGCTCCTCTAGATACATCTTCCTCTTTCTGCGTGTTCGCGGGTATCCTCTCTTACCCAGTCTCCCCCATCCCCCAACTGTAAAGGACCTCACTCCTGGGACACCTCCTTGGGAACGCTGTGGCCGCCGGGGGGGGGGGGGGGCGCTGGGTGCCTTATTGATACCCCTCGCTCCACTTCTCAGGAGGTGGAAAAGTCGGGTCTGCTCAACGTGACCAAGATCGCCCAGGGGGGGCGCAAGCTCAGGTGACGAGAACCGGGAATACAGCTGGGGCTTGGGCGTCTAGATTCTGTATTGTGGAGCGGAGTGCCGGGAGAGCGCCCTCCCCACGTGATTCTAAATGACTTTTGCACTACTACCACTGCCGCCCCCCACCCCTGTAGGAAGAACTGGAGCTCATCTTGGGTGGTGTTAGCAGGTAACAGCTTGGTGTTCTACCGGGAGCCGCCGCCTGCAGCGCCCTCCTCAATCTGGGTGAGTGTGAGGGAGGGGAGGAGGGGGCGTGCAGGAGGCGCTTGGGCACTTCTACTCCCGCGAACTGTGGGGAGGAGGTGGGGAGAGGGAAGTAAAGGAAAGAGCACAGCCTCCCACGTCCTCGCAGTCCCCGGGGTGGGAGGGAGGCAATGAGGGGAACAGCGCCGTTGGCCTCAGTTTCTCCCAATTGCCAGGGACCAGCGGGTAGCCGACCCGAAAGCAGCGTGGACCTGCGCGGGGCAGCCCTGGCCCACGGCCGCCACCTGTCCAGCCGCCGCAACGTCCTGCACGTGAGTGCCCCTCCGCACGTCCCCAAAGCTCCACGCGACCCGAAAATGCGCTCCCAGTTTCCCGCGCGGGTGTGCTGCTCGGCCTCCCTGCTTTTTATGCCCCTTCCCTCTGACTGAAGCCCTTTCTCCGCTGGCGGCTCAGATCCGCACGGTCCCCGGCCACGAGTTCCTGCTGCAGTCAGACCACGAGACCGAGTTGCGAGCCTGGCACCGCGCGCTGCGGGCGGTCATCGAACGCCTGGTGAGCTGGATGGGAGGTGGCGGGACGGACCCCGGGCACAGGGAGTGGGGAAGAAACAGTAGGATTCTAGGCTGGTAGGAGGCTGGGTGGTCTCGGTGTAGTGCCCTGGAGTGGGGTGGGGGGAACGCGGAACCCCGGCAGCCGGTTAAGGTCTCCCTGCGTCGAGCTGAGGGTGCAGATTTCACTCTTCTCTCTCCCAACCTCCTACTCGCCCCGCCCCCCCCCCCCCCCCCCCCCCCCCCCCCGCCGTTCGGTGTGTAGGATCGAGAGAACCCCCTGGAGCTGCGTCTGTCAGGTTCGGGACCCGCAGAGCTGGAGGAGCTGAGCGGCGGAGAGGAAGACGAAGAGGAGTCGGTGCCGGTGTCCAGGCCACTGCTGCGGATCGGCGGCCGCGGGAGCTCTCGTGAGCGGCCCGGGAGGTCCTAGGGTGGGCGGGGCCCGGGAACGCGTCTCCGGGTTCCGTCCGGGCGTCGGCTCTCACGCCCTGGTTCCACCTGCCTCCTGCAGGTCGGTGTCCTGAAGGAAACGAGCAGAACCGCGTGCGGAACAAACTAAAGCGCCTTATCGCAAAGAGACCATCCTTGCAAAGCCTGCAGGAGCGTGGTCTGCTCCGAGGTGAGGTGGGCTGAGCCGGCCATCACCCTTCTCCTTCGTACTTGCTGTAATATATTTGCAGGCACTTTTATAGTCCTGATCTGGGCATCCGCCCGCTTTGCGGATGAGAAAATTTCAGTGAGCAGAGCTTCCCAGAACCAGGTCAGTGGTCTTCAGAGACCACTACTGTCCCCTACACCTGTTATTTTTTGGGGGGAAGGAGTGTACCTCCTAGAGTACAGGCCTAGAAAAGGCAGCCAGGAGGGCCAGCCCAACTTTAGGGTGAAAACCTGTGCTGAGAAGAGCTTCCATGGGCGATGCTGCCACTGCTTCCCAACTCGCCTCTTTGCTTCTCCAGACCAGGTGTTCGGCTGCCAGTTGGAATCACTGTGCCAGCGGGAAGGGGACACCGTGCCCAGCTTTGTGCGGCTCTGCATTGCTGCTGTGGATAAGAGAGGTCACTTTCCAGAGACCGCACAATCCACCCCTTCCAACAGGCCAAGGCCTGGAATTCCCCACCTCCCCCACCTTAGTCTCCCTCCTGCATTATTTCTCTCCACCCTTGGGTCTCTCACCAGTCCTCACCACATACAACTTAGAGCGGGAATCCTTATCTGCTCCCTGCCTCATCTCCTAGGTCTAGATGTAGATGGCATTTACCGAGTGAGTGGGAACTTGGCGGTGGTCCAGAAACTTCGCTTCCTGGTGGACAGAGGTGAGAAGACTTACGGGCGGGCGAGTGGTGGTACTAAGAATTTCATGCCTCAGAACCACAGGCGGTTCTGAATGAGGGAGCTGACAGAGCAGGGAGATCTGGCTAGAACTGCATGACTTAGCTCTTGATCTCTTCTCATGCATGTTGCAGAGCGGGCGGTCACCTCCGATGGGAGGTATGTGTTCCCAGAACAGCCAGGACAAGGTACTTACGTGGGAGGCTCCTTAGACCCTTAAAACATCCGACATCCTCCCTGCTCCCTGTGGATCTCCCCATGTCTTGCTCCTGGGAGGGTTGTCCCCAAGCCCACCTCTGCTGCCTTGACCCTCTGTGGACCTCCTAAGTATTCCTGTGGTCTTCCTTACCTGGATCTTCTCCCGAACTCCTGACCTCTCTGTCTTTGGCTCTCTCTGGACCTTCATAAGCCCTGAGCCCTTCTGCACATCCTTCTCCTCCCAGAGGGCCGATTAGATTTGGACAGTGCCGAATGGGATGATATTCACGTGGTCACTGGAGCACTGAAGCTTTTTCTCAGGGAGCTACCCCAGCCTCTGGTGCCCCCACAGCTGCTGCCACATTTTCGTGCTGCCCTTGGTAAGGGATGAGAGCTTTGGGTAATACCCTTGGTACGAGGGTGGGGCATGAAAGGTAAAAAATAGAGATTCCCTTACACTCTTCTATTTTATCCTGAGTACAAAGATGGAAAATAAATTTTTTTTAACGTTTTATTTATTTTTGAGAGAGAGTATGAGTGGGGGAGGGGCAGAAGGAGAGGGAGACACAGAAACTGAAGCAGGCTCCAGGCTCTGAGCTGCCAGCACAGAGCCTGAAGTGGGGCTTGAACTCGTGAACTGTGAGATCATAACCTGAGTTGAAGTCAGACGCTTAACCGACTGAGCCACTCAGGTGCCCCGATAGCTTTCAATTCCCGTGCCAACTCCAGTTGTTTTTTTGTGAATGGTTAGAGGGCTAAGTTAAAAAGAATGCTAAAGCTGCAGTTGAGGGGGCTGTCTGGCTGGCTGAGTCGTCAGTAGATCTTGCGACTCGATCTCAGGTTGTGAGCTCGAGCCTCATGTTAGGTGTAGAGATTTCTTAAAAATAAAATCTTGAAAAAAATTAAAGTTGCAGCTGGGCTCAGTAAAAAAGAAGGCAGTGGTAGATTAATCGTGTCTTCCATGGGCATGGGAAAGAGTAGTGAGTTTACCCCCCTGCCTAAGGATCTTCCTTGGCCTGGCCCCTATGCCCTTCCCTTCATTCTTTCTCTCTAGCACTCTCTGAATCAGAACAGCGCCTCTCTCAAATTCGAGAATTAATAGGCTCAATGCCCACGCCGAACCGTGACACCCTGCGGTACCTCCTGGAGCATTTATGCAGGTCAGGAAAACCGAATGTCTTTGTGCATGCTGAGGGAGGGTGGAGTGGGGCAAGCAGCAGGGACCCTGTTCAGATGCAGTAAAGGCAGGAAACACCTCCCTTCCTCACCTGTTTAGTGGGCAGATGGAGGAAACAGGCAACGTCTGTTGTCTGTTCGGGGCATCGAGTGGGGATCAAGAGAAGCCCAGGGATGCTTTGAGAGAAATGAGGGAGATTTAACCTCTCCCTTCCCTCTGCCTCTTTGTCTCCTGTTGGGACAGTGGTCATGGCTTATGTGGCTGACCCGGGCCTGGGTGGTGACTTCTGAAAGAGGATAGCCATTTGAATTAGAGTCTCCCAACCTGTGAGCAAAGAGGACTGTAGAGGCAGTCTCTGAAGCTGGGAAGAGGCGAACGTATCCTAGGTTGTATCTTCAAGTTGTGTCCTGAAGCTTTCTCTACTGGTCCTGTCTCCTTTGCCCTTGAGGCTCTCCGCTTGGTTTCCTTCAGCCACCACAGAGAGAGGTCCCAAGGCGAACTCTTTCCTGCTCACACCGTTGAAGGGTTAGATTTATTTGAAGTGATGAAGCTGCTGCCTTATAGCCCCTTCTCTTCACCTTTGCCCACAGGGTGATAGCACACTCAGATAAGAACCGCATGACCCCGCACAACCTGGGAATCGTGTTTGGGCCAACCCTGTTTCGCCCAGAGCAGGAGACATCTGACCCAGCAGCCCATGCTCTCTACCCTGGGCAGCTAGTCCAGCTCATGCTCACTGATTTCACCAGGCTTTTCCGCTGAACTGGTACAAGGAAGAAGAGAAAAGGTGTTCCTCCTGATCTCTGTTGGGTGCCCTTTGGTGGGGGTGGGGATAGTGGGTGTTCTGTTTTGAGGACATCCCATTAAACCCTGTGTCCCCCATATGAGTGTCTTTGTGAGTCTGACCTGAGGGATTTGGGAAGGGGCGAGGGAGCCTCCCTAAAGAGGGAAGTGGGTGGATTAAGCCCTGCTTCTCTTCTTTCCCTGTCATCACCCCTCCCCTAAGAGAGTAACTTGTAAAGCAGGGCTCTTTCTGATGCAGTTCCTTTATTATCCAGAAACAGTGTCATTATCAAATTCCTCCCCCAAACACATACAGAAGATGTACAGCCCCCACCCATACCCCCCATCCCTGGGGCATCCCAGGGGCTATGGCTCCTCCTCCCTACTTCTCTGTGGGGATGGAAACCCTTTAGGAAATGGATCTGTGATTACTGGGATGCCCCACTCTTTAGGCACTAGAGTTGAGGAATTGTGTCTCCCCAGGCAGGGATCCCAGTAAGATACTCATGTTGCCCACAGCCATGTTGGCGGGCCCGGAGGGAGGTGGGGTATGTTCAGAGCTGTCCCCTTGGTCATGCGAAGGAGGAGGACTCAGCCCCTGGGCCTCATCCAGAATAGCCACAAAGTCCAGCTGAGTGTTGTCAAGGTCAAGAGAGTCCAGAGGGTTGCACACCTGCCCTTCAGGAGGAGCGTACAAGGCAGGACCCCCTCCCAGCCTGCCCACCTCGGGATGACCACAGCTGGGGTTCGTGCCCCCTGCCTTGAGGGTCCCATAGCAAGTAGTCAGTGGGGGCAGAAGTCGGGGTGGTGCTGCTGCCCTATGGGAAGCCTTGTTTGCCCCCACTGCAAAATTTTCATGGCACGGTGGAGGGGTGGGATAGGAACCTGACTTGTGACTGGGCAAGTTAGGTGCAAAGCCAGGTCCATATGTGGCCAATGGGGCCTTGGCAGGACTTGGGCTAACCTGGGAACTCCCCAGAAACTTGGGACTCTGGTAGAGAGGTTCCTGGACTGGGAGATCTCCCCTGCCCCCACCCTCCCAGAGCAGTTCCTGTTGAGACTGAACATAATTACACACAAGCTGAGCCTTGAGTTGTCCTGTGGAGTGAGTGGGGGAATCAAAATCCAGGCCAGACCTGGGTTCTGAAGAGAGATAATCAGAGGGTGGCTGGGTATAGGCACCTGACTGGGGATACTGGGGAGGGGGAGGCTGGGGGTAGTGGGAGAACAGAGGCTGTGGGCGAGGAGGCCCCTCACTGGGGTGGGCATTGAGGCAGGGTGCCAATCCTGTGGAATCAGAACCCACTGGACACCCCTGTTCTGGCTTGACCTGCACTTGTCCATAATGTTCAAGACGAGGACACTGGCTGTAGACTCCAGCTGGAGCCTTGGGGCTTGGGTACAGCCCAGAGTGGGAAGGGAACTCACTCCATGGTTCAGGGGTGGGTTCAGGATAGGAGACCTGCTGGGGGCAGGGGTTTGGCCCATAGTTGGTGGGTGGACCAGGCCCAAGAGGCAGGGAGCCTGGACCCCTAGCTCCATAAGGCTCAGCCACTGCCCCCTCAGGTCCCCCATATCCCAAAGTATCAGTAGGTGGGAAGTCCATATAGGGGGTTAGACCACTGCCTATCATGGAGGTCCCACCTTCTGGCTCCTCCCGTAGCCCTCTGGTGTCCATGGCAACATTCTCAGTGATGCTGGGGGGCTGTGGTGAGTAGACAGTGGTTGGGAGTTGGGGATCAAAGTTCCGTCCTCCCCCTGCCACAGTGGGGGGGGTGTGGACACAACCCAAGCTCTTGAACCGCTGGACTCTGGCTGGGGCAGGACGATCAACAGCCCGGGCTGGGTCACTGGCCCTCCGGGTGACCCCTACATTGGGGTTGTATCCTGGATACTCAGCTCGGCTTCTCCAGGAAGGTGCGGGAAGATTCCCCATCTGATCCAGGTTGGCTGCTGCCGTGGGTGGGGTACCACCTCCCCTGGCTGAAGCATATCTTGCCCGGAGCAGGTAGTGCTGGGCAGGCGTGAGGCCGGGCAAAGAAGATGCCCCATTCTCTGGTGGGGAGCCAGGGGGGAAAGGGGAGGCCAAGGAGGAACGGCGGCTGACAGTATAAGCTGAACTGACACTGCTGGAGCTGCTGCTGCGGCGGTCAAGAGAAAGTGGGGGCCCCAGACGGTGGGACACAGGGGTGCCTACAAGTGATAAGGAGAAAAGACAGGATGGTCAGGGAGCCGTCTGCATCTCACCCTGCTTCCCTCATGGGGACAGCCTTGTCCCGGAATCCCAGCGACAGGCTCCTTAATGCTGACCAATCAGTTCTGTCTCCTCCCATGCCCTTTCTACATCTGGGTCACCAGGGATTCAGAACCACCATGAACAGTTGTATAGGTTGCACACTGCACAGCCCTAGGGGACCTAGGCATTCACATTATAGACTTTGTATATCGCAATTACCTGATAGATGGAAGGAAGCGTCTTGAGGAAAGGGGAACTTTTCCTAATTGTACAAAGGTATATAGGGCAGCCCTGAAGGGTGAAGTCCTCCTGACTTCAGAGGAGGTCCAGACCTCAGCCCAGCAACTATTCCCACACCCAGGTCTCACCAGTATGGGTCAGGCTGGGCAGTTTGAGGCCCCGGGGTCCTACTGGTCGAAGCTGATGTAGCTGGTCCAGTCTGAGGTTCTCAAGGCGGCGAAGGGTGGACAGACCGGTGCCAGCAATGCAAGGCCCCTCATCCAAGCTGGACAGGTCCTCAGTGCTGCCCCCCGCATTTCCAGTCATTTCCACACCACTATCTGTATTAGCTGCACTGCCTGCTGGGGAGTGGTCGCTGCTGCAGGACGACTGGGCTCCAGGGCTGGGCTGTGGCTTCTGTGGGGAAAATGAGGTCTGAGGGTGGCCCGTCTCCACTTCCCCCCAGTTCCCTAAGAAGAGCCTAGACTGGAGCACAGACTGCCTGGGTTCAAATTCGCACTTAGTTCTGTGACCTTGGACAATTTGTCTATGCCTGAGTTTCATCATCTGAAAATGCGGAAAATAAGCCCCTTTATCATGAAGTTGTGCGTATATGAAATTATAAACATATTACATGTGAATCATGCATGTAAACCATACATAAATTAGAGTAATATACCAAGCCCCATATAAGAGTTTGTTAAACCGATTAATTAATTACACTAAAATCTCTCAATTTGGGGTAGCCCAAGGAGCACCACTGGCACAAGAGACTAGAGGACTGTGCACAGAAGAGTGATTTACAGAAGACATGGAAGAGTTGGAAGGGACTAGAAGAACGTGGGCCGGGCAGATGGGGCGTGGAGGCAGGGGTCACCCAGGCCGGCTCACCACGGTGCCCTCCGGCACGGTCAGTCTGCTCTCTTCCCTGATGGGGCCTCCATCCCGCTCCCTCTTGGGCTCCACTGTGGAAAGGGATGATGCCCTGGGCAGGGGGCCATCTCCTCGGTGCCGCTTGGTCACATGGGCATCAGGACCGTGCACTGTCTTGACATGTTTCCGAAGTGAGCTGGGATCTGTGTAGCGTTTGGTGCAGCCGGGGAGCTTACACACATACGGCTTCTGTTGAGTGGACAGTGAAGACAGCAGGCAAAGAAATCAAAGCGGGAGAGTGCAGAAGGAACGGGAAGCAGAGGTGGCATCGAGTAGGGACGAGGGGATCAGGGAGAAATGCACAACGCCCGAGGAACTAAGGAGAGCGGGACCCTTGGAGTGAAAAACAAGAGGGTCAAGGGGAAGATTAGGAAAACTGACAGCCCCGATCCGTGAGGCCTCATAAAGTCAGGAGTTGAAGGGACCAGGTGTCTCCTCCAGTTAGAAAGGGTCTATTTAGGTTGGCCCTTTGGCTGGTTAGAGGTAGGGGGGTGGGGATGGTAAGTGGAAATTCTTGGTTTCCGAAAGGCCTTATCCAGGTGAATTAAGTTGTAGGGGGCAGGGGTGGGGTGGGGACTCACCTCTGTGGAACGGGTGCTGGGCTAAGGGATTTCTTACGGGGGAATCTCCCCAGTAGCTGGCTTCTCAAGTGGGGAGGGTCTTTTAGGTGGGGCATTCACCTCATTGGAGTGGGTCCGATTCTGGTGCTTGGCTCGGTCACTGGCATTGCTGAAGGCTTTACTGCAGCCCTCGTGCTCACACATGTATGGCTTCTCACCCGTGTGTGATCGCAGGTGTGTCTTCAGATTTTCAAGGCGTGAGTATGACTTCCGGCACCCCTCAAACTAGGGGATGTTGGGGTCAAAAGATAGCTCTCAGACAGAAGGACATGGAGATTAGAAGAACTGTAAACCTCAAAAGGGATGTGCATTAGAGAATATAACTCAAGATGGGAGAGCAGTTCCCAAAATTCAGGGACAAGGGCAGGCAAGAGCTGGAGAAACAAGAAGCTAGGGTCACTCTGGCTGCAGGGACACGGAGATGAGGCAATGAGCATCTCCTGGTCAAGCCGGAGCAGATCTCCCTGTACAAGGATCTGAGACTGCCTTAGGATGGGGTCATTCGGGGAGTGTATTACGTCCTTGACACAGAGCTTCTCCCTTCTCCGTTAGGTAGAGTGGTAGGCACAGTGCTGAGGGCCCAGAGTACTTTCAGGGGCCCACAAAAATGTTTTAACCTCTTTTATTTTTATTTATTTATTCGAGAAAGAAAGAGAGTATGCACACTTGGGGGGAAGGGGCAGAGGCGAGAGAGAGAGAAAGAGAGAGAGAGAGAGAGAGAGAGAGAGAGAGAGACTCAAGCAGGCTCCATGCCCAGCGGGGTTCGATCCCACAACCATGAGACCATGATCTGAGCTGAAATCAAGAGTTGGATGCTCAACCAGCTAAGCCACCCAGGCGCCTCTGATTTCTTTTAATTAAAAAAAATTTTTTTAAGGTTTATTTATTTTTGAGAGAGAGAGAAAGGGCACAAGTTAGAGAGGGGCAGAGAGATAGGGAGACACAGAATCTGAAGCAGGCTCCAGACTCTGAGCTGTCAGCACAGAGCCCGATGCAGGGCTCGGACTCACGGACCGCGAGATCTGAGCCGCAGTCGGACGTTTAACCAACTGAGCCCCCCAGGAGCCCCTCTAATTTCTTTTAAAAGCAAGGGAAAAATAGGGGCGCCTGGGTGGCGCAGTCGGTTAAGCGTCCGACTTCAGCCAGGTCACGATCTCGCGGTCTGTGAGTTCGAGCCCCGCGTCGGGCTCTGGGCTGATGGCTCAGAGCCTGGAGCCTGTTTCCGATTCTGTGTCTCCCTCTCTCTCTGCCCCTCCCCCGTTCATGCTCTGTCTCTCTCTGTCCCAAAATAAATAAACGTTGAAAAAAAAAAAAAATTTTTAAAGCAAGGGAAAAATAACTTTTAGGTCCAGGGAATGTCCTAATATGCAATATCAATATGTTTGTTTTTATACTAACACAGTCATAATATACAGTTTTTAAATACTTGTTTATGGAGGAAGTGGCCAATGAAGGCAAAAGTGCCTAGGATCCATGAGAGTCCTATGAGCTCTGCCTTGGTGGGGAGCCCCAGTTCAGGGAGGGACCCTGAGCTTGGAAAGTGGGTGCCTCACCGTGCATTTGTGTGGCTTCTCGCCCGTGTGTCTGCGCATGTGGACCACCAGCATATACTGGGCTTTGAAGGGCCTCAGCTCCCTGGAGCAGCCCCCCCAGTGGCACACGAACTCTTTCCGCTCCCCATGGATGTGCTCACTGTTGATGTGCTGAAGGAGGAGACACAGAGGCTCTCTGAGGTTCCCTTATGCCATCAAGATGCAAAACAGACCTTCCCTTGACCTCCCCATCCCACCATATTCCCCCAAGGCCTCACTTCCCAGGGGGAAGGGGCAGAGAGAACATCAGAGCCCGCCTCTCAGTTCTTCCAGAGTTTCTAAAACAAAGCTATAGCTCCTGAGTTTCTGCCTGCTGCACCAGGCACTCAACCTCTGACCTCAGGATCCTGACCTCCTGCCCTTAGCCTGATTCCACAAGGTCCCACCAGAATGTCCTACAAGATCCAGCCAGCATTCCTGTTACCCCCTGGGGCTCACGTGCACCAGCTGCTCCTGGGAATCAAATTCCTGGCTGCAGCCATCCCAGCGGCAGTCAGTCTCATACACGGATTCAGGCTCAGGCTTTTCCTCTCTCTCCAGGTCCTCCCGCCCATCCAGCATCCCCAGCAGGGGATCCTAGGGCAGAAGATATGATCCTAGGGTCACTCGGGTGACGGCTTTTGTTTAGCTCAGGCTTCAGAGGCAAAGTCAGCCCCTCTTACCTGTGTGCCTGTGGAGTTGGGGCTGGACATATCACCCTCCAAGGGCTCCTCTGGGCACTTGCTAACCATCAGGTCCAGCTCAGACTTCAGCTTCCCCAAGGGAAGAGGTGAGGGTGATGAAGGTAGAAGTGGGCAGAAGGAAGAGGGAGCCCAGCCAGGTCTTCCTGCCCTGAGTGCCCCCACCCAAGCAGCTGGAACCCCTGGGTTTAGAAGAGACTTCCTCCTCAGACTGCACTGGGATGGGCAAAAGGTGGGGGATCTCATTTGGAAGAGTAGGATTCAGCCCCAACATGTGAACCCCGGCAACAATACCCCTTTATTTCTCTGCTGCTGAAAACTTTTATATCCCCTGTCCTTCCTTCACCTTGCCCCATAAAGTCCACCACCACCCGCTCTGAGCTGAGGGAAACTGAGTGGCGACATGAGGACTCTCACCTGGCAAGTTGGGAGGGGTCCCCGGGACTGAGGATGCGGCATCATCCCACCCTGGGTGGGGTCATGGGGACCACAGGGCTGGACCCCGAAGGAAGGCGAGGTCCCTTTTTGGTGATTCATCTGGGGTGGGAATCCCAGAGATGGGCTGAGGAGGAGGAGGAGGAGGAGACGGAGTTACTTAGGACTGTCAGCTCAGAAAGTTGCAGGAGTTCTTGGGCTATTTGGAATGTTTCGGAAAGATGGTATGGGAAGTGGCTGAGGCAGTTCCAGGGAAGTGCTTTGGAGGGCTTGAGGCTTTTAGTAGGGTTTGGTAGGGTCTTTAGGGGGGCCTCTTAGCCCAAGGCTATCTGCACCTCATGGTGCTGATGGAGAGGTGACCATAGGAGCCCCCGGGAGATGCACAGCGTGAGTTGATGAAGGCCACAAGGGAGCTGGGGGAGGTGCGGATAACTGTCTGCAGGTCCAGGCTGGCGTCGGACAGAGGTGAGATGGAGAGTGCCCGCTTCTTGGTCAACTTGACTGCACTTCGGGGAGGAGGAAAGAGTGTGGCTGGGGCAGGAAACAGGGAAGACAGCTATAGTAAATGGGGCGTGTGTCTCCATACACCCAACCCATGGGTCCTGATTCAAACAAAAAATGACACTTGACTCTGCTTTGCCCTACTGATGCCATCTGTGACTTCTTGATCATGCTCTGACCCCTTGCTCCGATCTCCAAGCATTTCCTCTTCCAAGTTAGAGCCCCTGCCCACCCCCCACCCACTCTTTTATTTGGGACAAGTCCCAGAGGGGCAGAAAGGGAAGAGATATTGCTTGAGGCCTCACCCTCAGTGCAGCTGTTGGTCTCCCTGGCTGGCCCATAACTGTGGGGGCCAGACATGAGGTTGGCCTGATGGCAGAAGGGCAGACCGGGCAGTCCTAGAAAAGAGAGAGGGCCAGAATGAGTAATAGGAATGGGGGACACGTAAGGCCTCACGTTGAAACCCCAGGAAGAGGCCTGATCTCATATTCCAAGCCTCTACGACACGAAGCCTCAAATCTTCTTATGGATTGGAAACTGGCATGGGGTAGGAAGTGGAAGAGGGACCCCTGAGGCTGACTGAGAGAGCTGCCAGTCCTCAAGACCCAGAGATTGGTATTTGCACTGACCTTCTGTCCCCATGCTGGGGGCCTGACTGGGGAGGGGCCGGAGACAGCAGGGCTCGCCATAGCTACTGACTGGCGGTGGGGTCATCGAGTTGAACATGGTGTCTCAGAGGCGAGTGTGGGGACACTGCAGGAGGGGAAGGGAGATCTGCAAGTTATAAAGGCGGGAAGGAAACAGGGAAGGTCAGATAACTAAGTCAGGTATAGAACCCCAGGCAGAGTCCCTCTAAGACAACTGCCACAGGAAATCAAATTGAATCGAGCATCACACAGACAGGGTGAGGGTAAGAAAAGAAGTCCCAAAGAGGCAGAGGCACTCTTGGGGATCTTTGTGGGAACTGAGTGGGATCTTTGCCTGGGTGGTCTGTGCGAGTGCGAGTGTGTGTGGGGGGTGGTGGGGGAATGTCATGGACTAATTGAGCCTATATGAGCCTCAAGCGATTTTATACCATGGGGCCTCTATTGCTTCTTGCTGTGACAATGGGCCAGCTTTGAGGGGTGGGATGGGGGAACTCATGCTGAGCATCTAACTTCAAGCGCTGCGAAGCCCCTTTTCCTTTCCTTCATTTGTTCCAGCCCGGGGACAACCCGTCCACAATTTCTCCAGTATCCAGCAGAGGGAGCTCTCGCCACAGCCCAGACTGAGCGGCTGATTGGGGCCCGGAGGGAGCAAGGAAGATCTGCCTTTTTCTCTCTAAGGCAGAAACTGTGTATAGAAGGGGATAAGGTTTCTGAGGGAAGCCTCCCGGGTCTGTTGAGTACAAAGAGTGGAAACTGGTGTTATTCTGGGGTGGTTTGAATCTGGGCACCCATCTAATTCTTTTGGTCTGTTTGGGGGAAACAGGAAAGGGACTGTAAGAGAAGGCTTTGGAAGAATGAAAAAACAAAGTCACCATCCATTAGAGAAGAGTTGTGAGGGAGGAGAGGGTGCTGCTGTCCGCTCTTCTCCTCAAACTCCAGTTTTTGTTCCACCCCGGGTTTTCTGGTCTCCCGGGACTGAGGGTGGGGTGGGGCGGGGTAGGGTGGAGAACGACCGGGAGCGGGCCGGCCGGCGCGGTGGGTGATCCCGGGATGCTGGGATTTAGGGTGAGGGCGGGGTAAGATGGGGAGCGGAACCCGGACCCCAGGACCCAGCCCAAGCTCCACAGCCTGGGTTGTATGCTTCCTAACTCCTCCTTTCCCTGCGGAGAGCTGGATCCCGCATCCAAGACCTCCCAACTCGACCTTGGCACTATGTGTGTGTGGGGGGGGGGGGGCACAGCTGGCTGGCAGCTGGATGGGGGGACACTTCTCCCGCCTCCTTCCTCTATGACTCACCCAGGGGAAGGAGGCGGGGGCTTGCAAACGACCCCCCAAACACTAAAG
The DNA here is from genome assembly GCF_007474595.2 of Lynx canadensis. Lineage (NCBI taxonomy): Eukaryota > Metazoa > Chordata > Mammalia > Carnivora > Felidae > Lynx > Lynx canadensis. The sequence goes on along the minus strand of NC_044309.1, from coordinate 83,284,891 downwards.
AGACTCCCCCAAACGTGCATACTCAGTCACCTTTCAGTGCCACTGCCCAGCCGCAGGGGAGTCGCGATGTAAATGGGGCAACATCCCTCTTCGCCCACGCATGCCGCAGCCCACCCACGTCTCCCCTTCACACTAGTGACAGGAAAATTTCGCCAACTTTTCCAGCTTCAGTCAAGTTTTTCTGGGGTGTGGATGAAAGCGCAGGATGGGGCAGGGAGCTCTAGGGTTCCCCTGCTGGAGCCCTGAATCATCTTCTGTGTCTCCCTATTTTCCAGAGTTCCCCTCGCACCCCCGCTCCCCAACTCCCAGGAGTAGGCCCCGCCCCCCTCCTCCCGGTCCCGCCTTCCCCGCCCCCGTGCCTCCTCGGCCCACCCAAGTCGCCGCCGCAGGCTCTGGCTGCAGACAGCTCCGCTTCCCCCGCCCGCCCCGGGAGCCCAGTCGAGCGAGCCGCGGTGGAGGGAGGGCGGGGGGAGTTGAGAGGCGGGACACATTCTTCCCTCCTCCCCCTAGTGCATCCAGAAGGCTGGTAGTGGCGCCCAGGGTGGGGGGCACTGCTGGAGAGTGGGTGTCCCAGTGGGTGGAAAAGAAAGAAGAATCCACAAACTATAGGGACAGAAAGTGACTGGGTAAATAAAATAAGGTGTGTATGGGGAAAGGGAGGGGTCAGGACACCTTGGGTTCCTGATTATCACATCTGGCTTCCCAAGGGTTAACCCCTCCAGACCCCCGGGAACCCCTGAGTGACGTCAAGGGCGGGTCTGTACCGCCTGGCTGGGGAAGCCGGGGAGCTAATGGGGGGGGGGGGTCTCTGGGCCCCGCCCCCATAGGGAAAACCACCCTAATTCCGGCCCTTTACAACTCCCCCGGGAAATTGCCCCGCCTTCTCCTTCCACTAGACGGTAAAGACCTGTCTTATGAAGACCCCAGGTCGCCAGCCCCCAAACCTTAACTCCCCAGTCACTATGGGATCCCCTTTCCCTAATCCTATCCCCAAAGCTAGCTGCCCAGGGCGGATTGTTTCGGGGTCACCGGGCCTGAAAGAGGCTTCAGAGCGGGGAGCAAGGGCAGGCAGGGTGGTCTGAGCCAGAGGAGGGGCCTCGGCCCCCGGCTCCCGTTCGGGAGGGGGGGGGGTGTCCAACGGGAAACATAGGCAGGCAGTGGCCAGTGGTCCCGCCCAGTCCCAGTAGGGGTCTCCCTGCGGCTGGCCCCAGCCGTCCTGGTGGTCCTGAGGTCAGAGGGTCAAGACAAGGTCTCCTCAGCTCCTCCTTAGCACCCCGTCCACAGCCCTTGGGACTCGGGAGTCCGAATTCCTTGAGGAGTCTTTCTAGGGCCTAAACTGGACACTGGCCCCTCCAGCCCCCTTCCTAGTCGAGAAGACACTCCTTTTCCTCAGAACACATGCACCAGCAAGCACATCTGTCACAAGACAGGTCAGGGTTCAAGCCTAGCCGTCCCCCATTGGTTTTGTCGCCTCACACACACCCATCCCCACCCCACCTAGGGCTCTCTCCTTAGCTGTTCCCTCCTTTCAGAAACACTGACGTCCTCCTGCCGGCGCTCAGACACACCTGGAGCTGCCTGTCTACCACGCAGACCTCCAGCTAGCCGTCCCTCCAGCCTCTTCATCCCAACCTCATGAAAGTGAGATGTTTCTAATATATGGGAGAGGCGGAGACAGACAAAGAGATCCACGGTTGCCTGAGACAGAGACACAGAGACTGTCAGAAGAAAAAAAAGATACAGAGAAAGGAGATACAAATGAAAAAATTCTTCAAACTTTCTATTCCTCACCCCAGGCTCTCCCACCCCCTTTTTGCCTGTGTCCCCCAGGTCTCCCTCTTCGCTGGGCAGAGTCCCTCGCAAGCAGGGCATCCCCTCGGGCCCCCTCCCCCACTGCTCCCAGGTGGTCCCCCGCCTGCCCCCCTTCTCACCTCCTTCTGGGCGCTGGGCTCGGGATGCGCGGTCCAGGGCTAGAGTCTGGGCTGGGGGGTGTGCGGTGGGGAGGGGGGGCGGACAGGGCCACGGCAGCGCAGCCTCAGTGCCACCCCCACCCCCCCTAACCTGGCCGCCAGCCCTCCCGCCGGCCCAGCCCGCCGGGCCGCGAGCCGGGACCACCCGCGAGAAGCGCAAACTTTTTTTTTCCCTTTTGCAAAAACTTTTTCTCGCTCAAGCAGCTGGCGCGCCGCCGCTCTTCCCGCTCGCCTCTCACCTCCCTTCTACTTCCCTCCCTCTTGCAGTTCTGGAAGATGAGGCGGGGTAGCTAAAAGCAAGAGAGGGGGTGCCGGGCTTATTGCACCCCCAGGACCCCCAGGATCCTCCCCCTCCCTTGAGGGACCCTATACTGCCTACCCCCCCCCCCCCCCCCGCTGAACACGCTGCTGGTGGTGGGCAATAAATCCCGGCATGGATCCTTGGAACGGCAGCCCACGAAGAGGCCCCCAACCAGAGCCTGAAAAAACTGAGAAATATATTAGGGAGTGGCGGGAGGGGGGGGGGAGCAGAAGCGACGAAAGAGTCCATGCGAGAAAGATAATATTGGAGGTAGTGTCGTCGACTTTGGTGCTAAACTGAGCATTATGCCATCCTGTAGTTAATCTGCCCGCCTCACTCTTTCAATGAAACATATGAAGGGGTTGGGACAGATTTGGGGTTTGGTGCAAATGGCACTGAAACAGAGTTGGCTTGTTAGTGAGGGGTCTATAGAGCATAAAAAAGAGAAGCAGTGGCTGAGGATCTGGGCGCAGAGTACGCGGTTCACAAGGCTACTGAGGAACCCTGGGATGGAAGCACTGTTCCTCTGAGAACCCCCGCTCTCCCTCGTCTCGAAGTTTTGGAGACTGCGGGCACCTCCGCACCTCCGTGCGGCCGGCTTCCTGCGCTTCCAGGCTGTCTGCGCCCTCTGCTGGCTTTTCTGGCACATGACACTCTCTCAGAGTCTGGAAGCGGAGTAGACTGGGGGAGCTGAAGAAGTAGGAGGCTTAACAAGTCCCCCCAGCAAAGCCGTGTTAGGAGCCCAGGGAGGGGATTGTACGAGCCCTAAGAAATGCAAAGGCATACTAGAAGAGGCTGCTTGTACAGAACGGTAGTGTCTGATAGGGGAGTGCCCCGTCCCTTTGGATTTGTGTTGCCATGGTGACTGGATGCAGGGGAAGGGGCAGCTATTTTAGTCTCTCTGACCTTTCTTTATGAGAAAGGGGAGAAAACATGGTGAGGAAAAGGAGTCTCTTCCTTTCCTGTCACCCCTCAGACAGACCTCCCACATCCTAGCTCTGCTTCCAAGAGCCACCTCCTGGGGCCTGGAGAGTTAGTAGGTTAACTGTTCAGACTGAGGGTCAAGGGGAAAAGGTAAAACTAGGGAGAGGACTGAGGCCCTACAAATATAGGTAGGAACTGTGGGGGAGCATAGCATGAGTCCTGTCTGACCCTCCCTCCCCCATATGAATTTGGCCCAGACATCAGTTATACCCAGAGTGTCAGGCAACACCAATGGTCACTGGAGAAGAAGGTAAGACCATTGGTCACCCTACATATGCTCCTGTCCCAGCCATCTGCCTTTTCTTTCAGGGAAGCTTTTTTAGAGCACACTGCTTTTTCCTCTTCACCCAGGTCTCTAGATCAGTGATTCTCAAACATTTTGATTTCAAGACCTCGATACACTTTTTTTTTTTTTAAATTAGGTTCCATGCCCAATGTGGGGCTTGAACTCATGACCCAGAGATTAAGAGTCACATGCTGTACCCACTGAGAGAGCCAGGCACCCCCCATTACACTCTGAACATTTATTGAATTTTTGTTTGTGTGGTTCATATCAATTTACTATATTAGAAATTAAACTGAAAAAAAAGTTTGTAACACAAGGGTACACAAGCACACATCCCATTAACAATGATGTCAGAAAGATGATGTAATCACATGCCACATAGCCTCTGGAAAACTCCACCGTATACTTTTAAGAAAATGAAAATAAAAAAGGCAAATAACATCTTAGTGTTATTATAAAAGTAGTTTTGACCTTGTGAACACTCCTGAAAGGGTCTCAAGGGACCTTTCAGGGGTCCCCAGACCTTACCTTGAAAACCTATCCCTTTAGACTATCACCCCAGCCCTTCTTTATGACTCATACTTGTTGGGTTTTCCCCTCATTTTTATTAGGAAAGTATAAACATTTGTCTCCCCAGTGCGTCCTGTCCCCCGCTGGGAAAAAAAAAAAACAGGGAACTTCTTGGGCTCAGCACCCCTCTCTCCTGACTCCCAGTTCTGGGGCTCTCCCACACACCTCCTCTTAGCCCTTTGCCTATCTCTTTCTTGACGCTCCCTTAGAGCTCTTCCAAAGTTCCTACCCTTGGCCAGCCTGTTTCCCCTGTCCCAAGCCTGCTGGGATCTTGGTCTGCTTCTTCCTCCCCTCACTTGAGGACTTTCTCTTCTTGAGAAAGACGAAGTAATTTTTCTCTGCCTTCTCCTTCCCTCCCTCTGTCCCTCCCTCACCTCTGCCATCTTTTCATAGGGGTTAGAGTAAGCAATCATGCTTTCTGGGTAGATTCCTTTAGAGGACACACCTTCCCCATCTCCCCACACATCAACCTGGAATAGGCAAGAGTCTGGACGAGCACGTGCCCATTCAGGTCCCCTAGGGGTCAACCCAGTCATACTGCCACCCCACCCATTGGGTGGGGCTGTGGATCAGGAATCTAATGTCTCCAGCCACAGATGCCCTTTGCCTGGGAACCCCCAACTGATCTCTTTACTCCAAATCCCCAGGTCCTCTTGCTAGCTGCAGCCGCAGGCCTCCACCACCATATCTGGCACGTCTGTCTTGACCACATTGCCGTCACGGTCGAGGTAGAGGAGAGAGAGGGGCCTTCGGGCAGTAGGAACACAGCAGGAAGTACCCAAGGGCCAAGGGTTGTTGGCCTTGAGGAGGCTGAAGACAGCAGAATGGAAGGAGGCAGCAATGCCCGGGCTGCCTGCCAGGTGAGGGGGGCACTGTCCACTGCAGTAATTGAGCTGGTACCCCTCCGGCTGCAGGATCCAGTCCCGCCATCCCAGTTCCCGGAAGTCTACATAATGGTCTCGCCTGCAACATAAGGGGGTCTCGGGCTCACAGGTAGGGGTCCTCCTCCTGGTGCGGCCTGCTCCAGGCCCCTTGGACCAGATCTTAAGCTCCAGGAAGGGCCGCTCATCTCCCGCCGTGTCCACGAGCCACTGTGGGGCAGCCGTGGCGTTGCCTCCTGGGAGTCTGCAGACCAGCTGGAGTTTCAGGACAGCGGACGCCTCACCCCTCAAGCCACTAGAGGGCAGAGTCAGGGCGTGCCAGCCTGGGGTTGTCATCTGGTGCTCCGCCAGGAGGGTGCGCGACTCTCGGCGCCTCCTGCCTGGGTTCCACCTGAAGGTCCTCAAGGAAAGAGTGCCGGGAAAGGTGGGGAGCACACGCAGCCAGAGGCGGGCGTGGTACAGGTGCCGGGACTGAGCTGTGGACAGGTGGAAGGTGAGCACGGAGCTGCAGGCGGAAGTGGAAGGCTCTGCCAGGGAGATGGAGAAGGGACGGAGGAATGTGGGCAGAGCTAAAGCTCTCCTCGGAGACCCCCGCAAGCCCTACCCACGGCTCTCCCTAGCACCCACCTTTAGAAGAAACTGGGGCTGCCTTGGGTCCCCCGTCCTCCGCAGCCAGTCCCCGCCCCAACTTCTCCTCCCACACCCTGCGCCGTCTGCCTTTTCCATCAGTCTCCCCGTCCGCCTCCCTCTCCCGGTCTGCTCTCTGCCTCGCTCTCTCCCTCACCCACCTGTGATGGTAGCAAAGCTGATGACCTCCTCCCCATTCACTGGAGCCACACTTCCTGGCTGCAGTCTCCGGAGGGCTCTGGTCAGCGCTGCCTGGGGTGGAGGGTGAGTTATTCTGGGACGACTGGTCAGGTGCAGCCCCTCCAAGATCTGCTGCTTGGCTAGCTCCAGGACCAGAGCACGTTCCGCTTGGGGCTCCAGTGTGGGACCTCCGCAGGAGGGACAGACAGACCCTGCCCCCTGTGCCCACACCAGTGCCCACAGCAGCACCAGCTGGCGCTGGCCATCAGGGAGCCCCATGCTCCTGGTGAATGGCCCTGGGCTGGGTCAGGAGCCTTGGATGGCAGTTGCTCCTTCTGTTGATCTGATTGCGTGGAGGCCAATGAGGGCGCAGCAGAGGCAGACAGCGGTGCCACACCTACCCTTGGCCAAGGGTAGAGCCACCTGTCTTCTCTTTCCTGGGACTCAGGAAGGCAGTAGGTGGATGGTCCTATGGGTAGCTGAGTTTAGCGTAGTCTGCAGGTTTGACCCTCACAGCTCATGGCTGGTTACTGACTGGGGCCTCTTTAGAGCCGCAACCTGGGGCTCCCTCACCTAGTGGTCAGCCAGCAGACCTACCCTCTGAGCCCCAGGATTGGCCAGCTGTGCTGCCCATCAGGTCCTTGCAGGGGAGAGGGTGGAGGTCCCCCCCACCCCGCCCCAGCTCAGGTTTCACCATCTGGCCCTGGTCACTGAGTTTGAGGTGGGGTAGGGGGGTGGGGGGGCAATGTGGACACGCATGATGCAAGAAAGAGAATGATTTCACATGCTCAGTCCCCAAGGTCTGGGGCTCAGGGGAGGGACTCCATACGAGCTAGGTGGGGAGGGCGATTTTCCCCATACCTCTAGTCTTTCTAGCTTGCCCGGCCACCTCTGCTGCAACAGTTTTCATCAGACAGCTGTGAGTTCTGATGGTCATTTCTCCAGGATCTCTGGGCCAGAAGGAGAACTCTGGTCTCTATTTCTAGCAACGGGGTTGGGACAGCAAGGAGAGGTTGTGGGTGGGAGAGGAGCGGTGTCCTCCTGCCCAGGCCAAGGTGGCAGTGCCACGGGGCACGGAAGTCACCTCCTGACCCTGCCTATGCTGGCCGCCCAGAGTCCAGTTGGACTGGAGCACAACGTGGAGGAGGGCTGGAGCACGGAGGGGGGTTGGGGGGGAGGGCATGTCGCTACGATGTCTGAGGAACCAGAGAGGTACGGGTGGTGGTGATGCAATCTTAGAGCAGGGCAGAGTCCATCAAGGCTGGCAGAAGGGCATGGGACTTGGGAGGGCCCATACCCAGCTGCTGGTTCTCTTTAAGGGGACTGTGAGAGTTGCCTAAATTTAGGACATCCTGGAAGTGGTGCCAGGCCTCTGTGAGCGGGGACAGGAAGTGGGAGCTTTAAGGACTTTTAAGAGCAAAGCAAGATGATTGCAGCAACCTCAGTTCCAATCCCAGCCCTCCTTACCATGCTTCCTCACTGAGTGGAAGGGCCATGGCCCCTCCACCTTCAACTTAGGGTTGACTTCATGCTAGCCTTTCTCTCCGTGTCCCTGGTTTCTTCAAGAAGCTAGAAAGCAAGAAGTGTGATTGGGAAATGTGCCCCTACTCCATTTGATTAATCTCCCCTCTCTTTAGCCAGTGGGGGCTGTCAAGGGACTATTAGACCTGGCACCAGGGGAAGAAAAGTGGTGCTTTGGGGGCTGGGCCTCAGTACCGCCGGTGTCCACCATGTGGCAGTGTGGCGCCACTGGACCGCAGCTGGCTTAGCGTTGACCAGCTTCCCAGGGAATGGGCTGTTCTCAGAAGAGGGGAGATGCGGACGCTTCCCAACCTCTCATTCTGGGGACTCTGTCTCTCCTACAGCAGACAGAGAGGCTGGTCCGGTGCTCTCCCCTCTCTCCACTGCCAGAGAGCAGAAGCTGTCGTCAGGCCCCACGTCGCCGCTACCTTTGGTTTTAGACCTCGTCATATTGACACGTGGCAATGGAGCTTGGCGACGGGTGCCAGGCTCTTCCTAGAAACCCAGGGCACTGTGTGGTGGGGAGGGGGAGAGGGGACAGTGAGATGAGACTCTGAGACTCTCCTCTCCTCCCTACGTGTCTCCCCAGGTCAAAACATATTCAAACCCCTCTGTCCAGTTCTCTCCCCGGCTCTCAGCAACTTCTCTGTTGGTTGAGGATGATGAGAGTGACAGCCCTCTGCTCCTAGGGTCTGGAACATGGAACTGCGAAGAAGATTCTGCCTATGCTTGGTGTCTCAGAGGGCTTACCTGTGGGTGCCAGGAGACAGAGTCAAGGGAAGCAGAACAAAGTGGCAGCCGACCCTACTTCTCCCCGACCCTCTCTATCAGGTGCCCCCAATTTTCAGCTCTTCCTACCCTCTTGCTGCTGTGCCTGGCCTGGCCCTACCTCCCCACTGACACTTACGTCAGAACCCAGCTATAAATATGCTCTTAGCATCTTAGTCACTTTCCCCAAGAAGTGCTCCCAGGTTATAAATACCCCAGCCATCTGCCTCACAGGCCCGCCCTACCACCAACCTGGTTGGGTGCTGGGGAGGGACAGGCTTGGGGGTGGGTAAGGAAGTAGAAGCCGGAGTGATTATCTTGCCCAAATGAGAAAAACCCAACTCAGTCTGGAGTTAGGGGCCAAGAGGCTCCGGAAGAAAAGGTTCGGAAGAAAACAGACCCACCCTTTTCCCTTTTCCCAAAAGGCAGAGCCAAAAAGAAAGAGAGTAATACTGATGCCGTGTTTATTTTAAAATTTGTTATGTTGTTCATCATGGGTTTGGGGGCATTCATTTTGGTGTTTTAAAAATATTCCATTAAGATATTATTTATCTTTTTTTTTTTTAATTTTTTTTTTTCCAACGTTTATTTATTTTTGGGACAGAGAGAGACAGAGCATGAACGGGGGAGGGGCAGAGAGAGAGGGAGACACAGAATCGGAAACAGGCTCCAGGCTCCGAGCCATCAGCCCAGAGCCCGACGCGGGGCTCGAACTCACAGACCGCGAGATCGTGACCTGGCTGAAGTCGGACGCTTAACCGACTGCGCCACCCAGGCGCCCCAAGATATTATTTATCTTAATTGATGAATTTCTTGACATCCCCTTACAATTTTGCCCCCCCCCCCCAAGTGAGTGCCTTGCTTCATCTCACCTTTGTCTTGCCCCTGCAGACTGAAGGTGTAGTTGGAGGGAGAGAGGTTAGATCACAGTGGTTTGTAGGGAGGGGACACACTGTGGAAGGGGGGGGAAGAGGCACAGAAGACTTCCTTAGATGTTGTCCTTAGATGAAGATCTCCTCAAGGCAAAGGTGGCAGAGCTTCCGTGGGTTGCTCAGGAAGCCCCAAGGCTCAGATTTGCAGGGCCCTAAGGACGTCCCTTTCAGGCTGTCTCTTCTAGGCTTCCTATTCCAGGGACCTCAGACCCTGGGAGGAGGGGGTTATAAGCTGAGCAAACACAGACATCACATTACCCAAAGGACACATGGGTTTTGCGCAAACTCGGCCTTCGGCTGCAGACAGTATCGACCCCATGGTTCAGGGCTGTCCAGCCAAAGGGAGGGGATGATGGGGAAAGAAGGGCAAAGGTCTAGAGAGGACCCCGTCTCAGAGCAAATACCTCCCTGTCCTCATTCCGTGCCTTCCTTTTACTCTCCCTGTCCCATGCGAGTGGCCCTTGGCCAGTTCCAGCTTCCAAGCACGTCTCCTGGATGGAGCCCTTGGGTTCAGTGAGGGAGGGCAGCCAGCTCTGAGCCGTGCCTCTGCCTCCCACCACAGAAGGGCTCACAGGTTGTCAGCCTGGTTGCTGAGTGAGCAGTGATCTGTCTCATCTCTCGGAGTGAGGATAGAGAGAGGAGAAGAGCAGGTAAAACCTAAGTCTTTATCGGCACTGAGACCAGCAAAGGTGGTTCTGGGAGGGGGGGAGGAGGGGGCCTAAGAAAGAAGACGAGTCAGCCTGGGGAAGGAAGAGGCATGAAGTACGGGATAGACACAACAGCTCAGCCCTGAGGAGCCTGTGTGTGAGAGAGGGTAGAAGTGCACAAGGCAGGCAAACTCTGTGTCATCCTTGGTGTCAGCCAGGGTCTCAGCAGGAGACAAAAGAACTATTCAGCTGTCTGCGTTTGTATCACGAAGGAGACTTAATAAAGAACTTATTTACAGAGGCAGGGTTAAGGGAACCAAGGAGGGATGTTGAAGCTCCCCGGGACTAGCAAGCCCCTAGTGCAGAAGCAGTGATATCAGAACCTAGGCAGAGCTGGGGCCAGTGGCGAGCCAGACAGGAGTTGTAGGGACAGGCCGCAGCCACAGTCACACAGATCCATGGCAACTAGAAAGAGGGAACAGGAGTAAGAAATACCCTGGCCTCTATCACCTCCTATCCTTTGATCTCCTGCTTGTGTCTCCCCTCAGTCAAATTCAGCAGGAAGCCAGAGGCCAAAGGAGCTCAGGTGAGTCAGCCCCTAAGGTCATAGAACAGGGAAAAGAATGGATAAGGATGTGCCAAGAGAGCCTTAGCAGCCCAGCCAGGCAAATAAGAAAGGGGCTCAAGATACAGAGAAGAGTAAACCTCACTTTGGAAAACAGTGATCTAATCCCCAGTGAATCCAAGGAAGGGGCTCTCCGGTAATCCAGAAAATCGGGGAAGGGGCTTGGTCAGCTCATCCTGGAGTGACAGCCATCAAGCGGGAAGAGGAGGAAGTATTGTGGATTATGGGATGGATTAAGGGTAGGCTACGGATATCTCTGCCTAGGAACTAGATGTCACTGCCAATGGCTGCAGGTGGATCAGAGTCCCTGGGGTGGCAGTTGAGCCTGTAGGGCTTGCTGGATAGACTAAGCTTGAGGAGAGAGACTGGTGGTCATGAAGATGTACAGTGACTCTCTTTGGATGAAGATCTCCTCAAGTCACAGTTGGCATAATTTCCACCAGTTGCTCAGGAAGAGGGAGCCCTCCTTCTGGACAGAGACAGTTATGGGGCCATCTCTTCCTCTCAAGGAAGGGTACTTCCGGGAGGGCATGCTTGCCTACCCCACCTTGGGCTGTCCATACCACACACGGACTAACTGCACCCACAGGCCTCTACCACCATGTCAGGTATGTCAGTCTTGACAATGTTGCTGTCCCTGTCATAGTAGAGCAGAGATAGGGGGCGCCGGGCCGTGGGCACACAGCATGAACCCCCTCCGGCGGTGCCTGCCGCTGTGTTGGCCTTGAGAAGATTGAGCACCGCAGTGTGAAAGGAGGCAGCAATGCCAGGCATGCCTGCCACATGCAGTGGGCACTGCCCTGTGCAGAAGTTCATTGCGTAGCCCTCAGGCTGGATGATCCAGTCGTGCCAGCCAATCTCACGGAAGTCCACAAAGAACTCTCGTCGGCAGCACATCCTTGACCCACCCTGGCAGTCGATGCCTCGCCGGTGAAGCCGGTGCTTGCCCCCAACTTTCACCTTGGCTGCCACAAAAGGTCTGTGGGCAGCCCCACCCAGTATGACCGAGCTCTGGGCTCCTTGGCCTTCAGGTACCAGCTCCAGGGTCAAGTGCCCTTGGCTGAAGGCAGCCTGAGCTTCAGGCCCCAAGAAGAGCCGGTGCCAGCCACTGGCATCCACCTCCAGCAGTTGCTGAGTGGCCCAGGTGAGGTTGGTGTCATGTGAGCCTGGCACAAGGATCCTCAGCTTCAAAGGTAAGGTGATGGTATCGGGAGGGAGCTGTACAAAGAACATGACGCTGGCCTGCTGGATCTCCATGGCACTAGCAGTTCTATCAGAGGAGAAGTGGAAGTCAAGACGAGTCTGGTTGATGTTGGAAAAGCCTGCGGACACAAGAACCCCCAGTCACTATGGTCTTCTGAGTGTCAGTGCTACCTCTTTACTCTCAGCATGCTTGAACTCCCTGCAGCACTTGGCATTGTTGACCACCCCTTCTTTATTGAAAATCTTTTCTCTCTTGGCTTCTATGACACAACTCTTATGAGTCTTCCTTGATTTTCTTTGCTGGCTTTTTTTTTTCTCTGACCATCTGTTCAATGCAAAAGTTCTCCATAGTTTGTCTTTGACCTTCACTTCCTTTTACTCTACACTGAAGAGAGTTCTTACCCACATTCATGGTCAGCCAACACAATTTTTATGCTGGTGAGTCTCATATCTGGATGTCTAGTCTAGACCATTTTGCACCTCTGGACTAGATATATGGACTTGGGAATCAACGGGGTGCCTGGATGGCTCAGTTGATTGAGTGTCCAACTTGGCTCAGGTCATGATCTAATGGTTCATGGGTTTGAGCCCCACATCGGGCTCTCTGCTGTCAGTGTGGAGCCTGCTTTGGATCCTCTGTCTCCCTCTCTCTCCCCCTCCCCACTTTCTCTCTCTAGAGCTCTCTCAAAAAAAAAAAAAAAAAGATTTGGGAATCAACAACCTTCAGGTTTAAACTTCTAACCGCTTAATTTTGCCACATGAATGTCCTGCCAGCACATTAAAATAAAAATTTTCCCAAATGGAAATCACTCTTTTCCTTCCTATATACACCTCTTTCTGTTCTTAGAATTGGTGGCACCACTACCCTCCTTATCACCTCTAGAAACCATATCCAGTCCCTCACCACAATGATTCTATGTATTTCTTCCTATCGCTATTACTCTTGTCCAATTTTCTCTCTTCATCCCTTACCTGACCTCCTGGAACACCTTAATTGGGTTTCTGTTCCCTCCACTCCACTGAAACTGCTCTCGTCAGGATCACCAACACTTTCTACACTGCCAAATCCAATGGTTTCATCTCTTTATATTCATCTTATTTGACCTTTAAGCAGTGTTTGACACACTTAATCATTCCCTCCCTCTTGAAATATTTCCTTCTCTTGATTTTTGCAACTCTGGCCACTCTATCTTGGTCTCTTACTGACAGCTCCTCTTCCTCTCCCTGACCTCTCAATGTTGAAGGTCCTGAGCTCTCTTCTCTATCTATATTCTTTCCCAGAATGATCCCATCAATTCCCATGGCTTTCTATCCCATCTGTATGCTGATGACTCCCAAATATATATCCCTGGCCCTGACCTCTCCCTGATCCTCAGGTTTGTATATCCAGCTGCTGATCTGATATTCTATTTGGATATCCAATGATATCTCAAACTCTTCATGTTCAAAGATAAACTCTAGATTTATCCCACCCCAACCCAAACCTATTCCTTCTCCAATCTTACTCCCTATACATGCATTGCTTGAGGCAAAACCTTGATTGCCCTCATCCCCTACTTTAAAACTATCTGCAATATCTGACAGCTCCACCTCCAATTCATAATATAATTGCACTCATCCCCATCTCCTCTACTACATATTAGTTCAACCCACCATCATTTTTCTCTTGAATTATGGCAATAGCTTCCCAGATGGTCCACTCTTGTCCCCCAAATCATTCTCCATATATCAGCCAGCGTGCATTTTATTACATAAATGGGATGATCTCCTTAGCTTAAGGACCCTTCAAAGGCTTCCCATTGCTATTTGAATAAACTAAACCTCTTAGCACAAAAAAACTTGTATGATTAGGCACTCTGCCATTTAACGACTATATTCTACCTATACTGTCTCTTTTCTGTTCCATGAACTCACCAAACATGGATTCACCTCATGGTCTCAGCACGTGCTGTTTCCTCTGTCTGGAATGTCTTTCCAAGATCTCTGAAGGACTGGCTTCTTTTTGGCATTTAACTCAAATGTCTCCTTCTCAGAGAGGCTTTTCCGACTAACATATCTAAAGCAGCCTTCAACAATATGACCATTTCTCTAATACATCTTCCTGCTTAACTGTCTTTATAGCTACTAACACTCTCTGTAGTCATTTTTGTTTTTTGTTCATATGTTTACTATGTACTTCTCCTCCTCTTCTCTCCTCCTCCCTGCCCCGCCATCTAGAATGTAAACTCCATGAAGGTGGAGATTGTGCCTGTACGGTTCACCATTCTCTGTAGTATCTAGTACGTAATAGGCACTCAAAACATGATTGTTAAATGAAAATAAAGTTCAACTGGGCTTCGTGTGAATTGGAAAGTCAGGAATAATATTGTTCTCGACAGCTCTCAAAGCCAACATGACATCTCTCATCTCCATCTCTCTAAGTAAGACTACCCCATTCCTCTCTCCCTGTGGATCTACTTCTCCTTTGTCAGTTTCCTCAGGTCCTAAAATGGTGGCCCCAGCTCCCGAGTCTACAGAATCTTTTACTCAGCTCCTCTTAGCTAAGAGACATGATCTTCTAGTGTGCCCCAATTCCCAAATCCTAGATGAAGAGTCTGGGGGGCTCAACTAATCTTGCTGTGTCACTAAGCACATTAAAATCTCCCATTAAAATCTCTTAATTTACCCTAGATAAAGCAGGCAGACACATAACAAGTAGGGGCTATGGTAGGCTATTACAGTTGGCCCCCAATGAACAACACCTCCCAAAATTCATGGCTTGGTGCAGTTCCTTTCCACATTAAGTCTGGGCATGACTGTGTGACCTGATTTGGCCAATGAGACATAGGCAAGCACACAGTTCAAGCAGAAACTTGGTAAGTGCTTACACAATGATGTTTTGCCCTTTTGGAGGCCAGCCACCAGCTTTAAAGAAACTTGGGCTAGACTACTGAATAATGAGAGACTTTGAGGATCAGACACCATCTTAGATGTTCCCGTCCCATCCGAGCTCCTGACTGAATGCAGTTGCTTCAGTGACCTTACCTACTCCTCAAATGGAGATGAAGAGCTGTCTAGATAAGCCCAGTCAAACCACACGATCATCAGCAATGTTGACTTTTTTGGTTTAAGCCTCTATGTTTGGGCTGATTAGTTGTATTAAGAGATAACTGAAACAGAAATTTGTTACAGAAGTAGGGTGCTCCATAACAAAGACCCAAAATATGTAGCGTTGGCTTTGGGACTGGGTGGCAGGGAGACGTTGGGAGGATGGTGAGGAGACTGTTAGCAAAGGTAGGAAGAACAGTGAGGAAATTGCCACTGGAAGCTGGAGAAAGGGGAACCTGTGTTATGTATTGGCTATCATCTGTGGTAACTTGGAAGCTAGAAATGGTATCTAACAAAGTTGTGAATTTAGCTAAAGATATTTCCAGGCAGAATGCTGGAAGTGCCAATTGGCTTATTTTAGCTGCCTATGAGAAGGCATTTCAGGAGTGACATGAACTAAAAAAGGAACTGTTCAATTTTCAAGCAGAATTTAGAGAAAATATTTCCAACAGGACTTGCTAGATTGAACAATAAGATATTTTTCCATTCCTCACCTCTCTGTCTGGCAAAAGGTTCTCAAAGTAAGAAATGGTCTCAGGGTAAAAATCAAATCCAGGGCATTGCCAGCAAAACATGGTCTCCGAGTGAAGATCAAAACATTTAAAAAAGGGTCAGCTGTAAGAGCCTTTGTTAAGATCTAACACCTTTGTTAAAATCTAAAATTTAAGATGATGTTCTGTAGATCCTCTCAACTAGACAAAAGGGCTTCGAAGGATCTTGAGTGTTGACCCACAATATCCCGCCTTGTAACCTAAAGAGGGGTCTGTCTTGATAAATTTGAGTGTCTTTTGTCTAATCGAGTAGACTACAATTCATTATTTAGAAGACTCACAGGGTTTTACAGATAATTTTAGTAGTGAAAGCAGCACCAGTTTGGACTAAAAGGGACAGAGATGATTCAAAATGAAAAGATGTCTCTGGGCCCCCAACTTCTTTGGGCAGGAAGCAGGCTGAGAAAACTTCTCAGCTGCAGACACAGGTCATTTCCTATGTAAAAGGAAAGACATCTCAGAGGGTGGAGCCAAGGGCTGAGACAGTAGATCTAGAAGCCAAGGAGAGCACTGATGGGCTCTCCTTAAGAGGAGAGGAAACTCTTAGCAAGGAGCAAGACCCAGCCCTAACTAAGAGAATTCTGGATTTGGGGTAGACCGAGATATGTGCCTGGCTGGATATCAGAATGTTTGTGGATCAGTGACTGTTCTGTGTCCCCCACTCCCCCGTCTCCCATATTGAAGAGGAGTATCTATTATGGTTATCCTGTCCCTGTGTCAGCATTGCATGTTAGGTGTGTGGCAGGCAGATAACTTGTATTTTAGGTCACAGGCAGTGATGTGCTGGTAAATGTTTAACAACTGGATTCCGGAGGGAACTAAACCCTGATTTGTAATGTTTGCCAATTTCTGCGGTATAAATTCTCCCACCACGGCTGATTTCAAACTATTAACATGACAACCCTATATGCGGAGTTGGGAGATGTTTGTAATTTGTTCTCACGAGCCAGTAGAAGGCAGTTCCAGGACATCACTGAACGCCCCTACTCCAGTTTCTGCAGAGCCCCAAGCTCTCTCTTCCTATCTCCACCAAGAGCAACACTCAGATCTTGCTTTCATACTGTAGTGTAGATGATCGCTTAAATTGGCATAAAAACCTCAAGCTAACATATTGAAATGAAAAAGGTAGAACCCAGGTATCAGTCATTCTCACTTCCAAATGTCATCTCAGACCAGGCCCCCTTGGGCCTGAATGTTGTACTCATTCATTGATTAGCAAATATGTGGAAAGTATACAGACTTTGAAGTCAGAGAGAACCGTGTTTGAATTCTGCCCCTTGCAAGCTGTATGACCTTGGCCATGTAAATGATCTTGAGTGTCAGTTCTGCTTTCAGAAGATGGAAATAATAAAGTCTACTTTAAATGAGATGAGGCAGGCACACTAAATACCTGGTAGCTGACATTATTATCACAATGTTGCCAGGAACTGGTGTCAGGGATACAGAGGTAAAACAAACAAACAAACAAAACAAAACAAAACACCAAACAGGATCTTGGTGTTCAAGGGAGCCATGGTTCGTTGTTATCTGTCTACCTTGTGCTCATCCACTCCGAGCTACTTTTCAACTCCAAATGCAGTTTACTCCTTCAGACTTTTACTCTCCATTTACTGTGTTTACCATTCTCTACCCATTGAAGTCAAACTTATTCTACAATGCCAGTCCATTTGCAATCTTCTTTTGAAAGCCTTTCCTCTCTCGCTAGGACCCAATGAATAACCCCTGCCCCAGCAAACTCTGTGCCCTCCTCTAGCATTATTTCATTCTGCCTTACTTTCTAATTAATTTATTCCCAGCAGCAACTAAACCCCTCATGCACAGGAGCTGAGTTTTCGATTTCTTGCTCTTTCCCACCTTAACCTTCTAAGAACATTACCTGTGTTACTTCATTTAATTCTCTCAACTATCCTCTCATTATCCCCATTTTATACGTGAGAAAACTATTAACAACTGAGGTCACAGAGTAATAAGCAGCAGAGCAGGGATTTGAACCCAGGTTTATCTGGCTCCAGTTTGTGTTCTTAATCACAGGCAGAAATCCCCTTTTGAATTAGAATAGGGTCTTATGCATCACTGATGATTCTACACTGTGGTCAAGCTGACTTATAGCATGGTTTGGTTGTTTAACGCAACCAATGTTTATTGGTCATCTACTGTGTTCACGAGAGGCAGAGTAGTGTGGTGGTCAAGGTCATGGGTTCCAGAGCTAGGCTGTCTGGCTCCACCACTTACCAGTCATAGGACCTTGAGAAGTTACTCAACCTCTTTTTTTTTTTTTTTTTTTTTTTTTTAAGTAAGCTCTACATCCAACGTGGGGCTCAAACTCATGACCCTGAGATCAAGAGTCGCATGTTCTACGGACTGAGCCAGCCAGGTGCCCCAATTACTCAACATCTTTGTGCTTCAGTTTCAGTATCTTTAAAATGAGGATAACAGTAGTACTTGCCTCACTGGCTTGTTGTGAGGATCTTAAGGAGTCAGCGTGTGTAAAAGGCTTAGAATCAAGTAAACATCATACAAGTGTTATTTCTACTATACGCTACCTTCTGGTGATAACGCGAAGAATAAATGACAGTTCTTGATCTCAAGGGATTGACATTTATGGGAAGACAGACTTCACAGAAAACCTGGAAACAGGCAATTCCACACAGAGTTCAGGTTCAGGGTGAGGGTATGGGAACCACGGGAGAGGGAGCCCATCACCTTCAGGTCAGGGTGGGTTTTTGAGGATGGGAGCACTGGGTCTTGAAGGGACAGGGGAGTAGGTGCTGACCAGGGGAAAGGGGCCAGGAGTGGGCAGGATCTTCCAGACCTCAGAAAGAGCTTGCAAGAGGCTCAGAGGCCAAAGACATCACTTTGTGTTCTGTTTCTAGGGTCCTGTCTCCAATTTCTCGACCTTGTCTCTAACTACGCACTAAATTCTCCAACTCCTCTTCCCTCTCTGGGGGTAACCCTCCTTTCTCCTCTATCTTTTACCCACCTTTCTGAATCCCATTTTGACCCTGTTCTGATGTGAGGACCCAAGGTATTAAGACGAGAGAACAGGGGTAGGTTGGAGGGGTATTGTAGTCCCAGTGTTCTACTGTTTCCCTTTTTACTAAAATGAGGCATCTGGGGGATGAGGAGAACAGAGAAAGGACAGACTCCCCAGATCCCAGCCTCAGGGGCCAGGCCGAGGAAGTAGATTAGCTCACACCACAGCCTGTGGAAGTTTGTGGGAGCCAGAGGACATGCAGACAGGCGGTCCCCAAAGAAGTGAATTCTACCCACTTCCCAGCTGCCCATTGGTGAAGTCTAAATAAGAGAGAGCAGGAGGTAGGGTGGGGAGGGGTGAGAGCCTGGGATTAGGAGATTATAGGCCATGGGAAGCAAGAGTAGGATGGTTTGGGGGAGGGGGACAGGGGTTAGCCTGGGAGGAGACGTTTCCTTTCCCAGAGAGGTCAGGTGGTTTGGGGAAGATCTATAGCATAGGAACCCACCTGTGTCGGCAAAGCTGATGATCTCATATTCCTGTTCCCTGTCAGCCTCCAGAAGTGTCCCCTGGGGGGGCCCATGGAGGTGCTGTAGCACAGTCCTCAGAGCAGCTCTGGACACAGGCCGGCTCAGTGTTGGGCGCTGGCTGAGGCGTAGCTTGTCCAAGATGCTTCTCTTGGCCAGGTCAAGAAGCAGCTCCCGCTGGCGATCCAAGTCCAAGGCGGGTCCTCCACATGCCAGACACTGACTGTCAGCTCTGGGAATGGCCGCTGGAGCCGGAGCCAGGAGGAGGAAGGCCAGGAGCAATGAGGAGATCATTGCTGGGGGAAGGCCTCTTTGAGTGATACAGCTGACGCAGAGCTGTAAAACTGGGGCTCAGGGTCTCAACAGCTGTGGTCTCAACTCCAACCTGGCCACCAGGGGCCCTGGAAGGAGAGTGTGTCCAGCTGGCATGACTCCTTGTTGCAGGGGATACAGCAGCCAAACATCTGACTTGGGAGATGAAGCCAGTTACAGGTAGAACTTGGCAGGAGCCTCGAACACATAGTCAGTGAAAGTACAGAGTGGGGGATGTGAGGGGAGGTTGGTTTGTTTGGGGAAAGAAATGTCCCCGGGCCAATGTTGGGAGGCAGTGGGTTACCCAAGTAAGCTGCCAGGCCTGGGGACAAAGGTTAGAGATGAAATTCCTCTTCAGATCAATAGCCTTGCTGGGAAGCCTGGAGGAAAAGGGAGAGATGAGAGGTTTTTAGGCTGAGTGTTAAAGGGTGACTGACTCTCAAACAAGAGGGGTCATTGGCATGACACTTCCTGTCACTGTCGTGGGGATAATTGAGAGTTATATTTTCCTTTGCCTGGTCCTTCTCAAAGCCCCATGCCCCTTTTCTCCCTCCCTGAGGTTCATAATGCAGAATCCTTTGTTAGTCCTTCCCACCCCTATCCCGTTAGGTTTTACCCAGCTGGGATCCAGATTAGCCAGTATGAAGGTTAAGGCAAAGGAGGGGAAGTGTTCCAGCCAGGTCTTCTGTGTCCTCAGTGGGAAGTCTGAAGGTGGGAATGGGGCTTGAGTGCTAGATTTACTCACCTTTTGGGGATTTGTCTGTTTAGGAAGAGAAATTTTGAGATTTCTCAGAATCCCTGGTCCTCCAAAGTCCTGACCAGTGGCTCTCCAGGGAAGGGCCTATGTCCCCACAGCAGGGATTTACCTGGCAGGAATGGTGGGCAGAGTTAGGAAGATAGATTTTTTAGAAAACTAGATGACCTTGGTCAAAATTCTGTCTCTTCCTTTTATTAGTGGCGTGACTTTGGGCAACTTTCTTGACTTCGCTTGCTTTAGTTTTTTCATTGCAGAAGTGGGAAAAATGGTTACCCATGATACCAAAATCCAAAAAAACCCATAATCCTTTTTTTTTTTTTTTGATAACTCATATGGTGACTAAGTCTGACCTGAACACAGGGGAGGTTATCTATGATCTTTTTAAAAAGTGTACGGAGACTATACATTTTTACTCCAAAAATATTAATTGATTCTGGGATCCTACTCCTAGGGGTGTTGTGTAATATAAAGCATATGTATCATTTTACCCTTTTAAAACTTGGAATTTTCTGAATTCTGAAACATGTCTGGCCCAATAGATTTTGAATACAGGATTATAGATCTGTAA
Organism: Lynx canadensis; assembly: GCF_007474595.2. Taxonomy (NCBI): domain Eukaryota; kingdom Metazoa; phylum Chordata; class Mammalia; order Carnivora; family Felidae; genus Lynx; species Lynx canadensis. The sequence goes on along the minus strand of NC_044309.1, from coordinate 83,264,623 downwards.
TGATTATCTCAGAGCCTTGAGATTTAAATAATTTTGTAAAAACACACTGGCTGTCACATAGCAAGTGCTTAATACAAGTTTATTATTTCTGCTATGTAGGTTTGTTTGTGGACCAGAGTAACCTGTGCTGAAGAAATTCTGCCACTATTAGCCCTTCTGGACTCTTCTTTCCTAGAAGCCATGCCCCCAATCACCATCTGCGGTGCAGTAACTTTTCAAGTCATATCTGTTGCTTACCATTATATTACTAGCATTGCACATAGTGCCTGATCTATAATATAGGTGTTTAAAGGTGTGGAAATTCCCTCCCCCCAAGTTTTATTGAGAGATAATTGCTACGCATCACTGTATATGTTTAAGGCACACAGCATATAACTTCTCTGTAGTTTACTCAATCTCCCTCACCTCTAAGAGCTAATTGCTCCTTCTGGCGCCTCCATAGCACATTGAACCTATCTCTATAGCACACACATGGTACTATAATTATTTGATTATTATTCTTTTTGCCTACTGCAGTTCTTGTGACATAGTAAATATTTAATGGTCGAATTCTATCACCGTAAGACTACAATGCTTCTCGGAGGGAATTGGTCAGTAAATGATCCAAATACATCTAATCAATAACTAAATTGATTTGCCTAGAACAGACAGAATGGGGGAGGTTGCAACTTCAAATGACTCTTAAGGAAAAGAACTCTATCTTGAAAGGAGGTGGTAAGTGATTTTAATAGGACGGACTTAAAACTGCTTTTACGTAGAGTTACGTTTTCACATCTGGAAAAAATGGACATTCACCTACTACATCTTTGTCCATTTATACCATAAACATTTATTGCACATATTGGGTGCAAGATTTACTGTCCTAAGTGAAAGGCTATTTTGACAGTGCTCTGTACACTTAAATTACTTTACAGTAATTAGTATTATGTTTTAATTTTGGGTGAATCTGACAGGCTTGATGGATTTAAGGTGGACTGAGGATCGCAGTGGATCTGGATTGCCGGCTTGAGACACAGGTAACGCGGAGAGAGCGACAGAGAGAGCGAGCGAGCGAGCAGACGTGTGCCGGGGAGGAGAACGCGAGGGCAGGCTGGGTGGGTGACCAGGTAGGGGGCGTCTGCAGCGGTGGAAAGGGGCACAGAGAAGCGGGGACGCGCGGGGCGCAGGACGCGCTGACGATTACGCTAGACGTGGTGACGTAGCGCGCAGGCCGCAGCGGGGGGCGGACTCTGGGCCTTTCTTCCCCTTCTGATTTTCCCCCTCCCCCCTTTTCTCCCTTTCCGGGTTTGGTTCCCCCCTTTTCTCCCCCTCTCCCCCTTCCTTCCCAAGCCCCTTTCCCCTCCCCCGCCCCAGTCCCCCCTGCTCCCCCGCCCCGGGCCCCGGGGAAACCCCCGCCGAGAAGAGCCCGCCCCCAGAAGCGCGCCGCCGCCGGCCGTCGGGGCCGAGCCGCAGCCGAGCGGCCGTGGGCCCGGGCGGCGGGCGGAGACGCGGGCGCCCTCCCTGCTACGGCCCGCGTGAGGTGAGGCCACCTCCCGGCCGAGGGGGCGGGCGGCGCGGGCTGCCCGTGGGGAGGGGGCGTGGCGGCCGCGCGGGCTGGCGGGCGGAGGCCCCTGGCCTGGGTTCCCCGCGCTGGAGCTATCCGGGCCTGGGGGCGGTGGGTCAAGGCCGGAACCCACCGTGAAGGACGGCCCTGAGGCCCGAGACGCCCCGAGTGTGCGCGGGGAGCCCAGGCGAGAAGCGGAGGAGTGGGGGGCGCGGGGAGGGCGGGGGGCTGGCGCCACCTGTGGCCTGTGCGGTGGGAGCTAAAAACTGTTGCGCCCTTGTAGTGCCTTGGGGTGACTAGCTCCATGTGTTTCTTGGGTCTCCGTTTTCCTTCGAGCGTTGGAAAAATGGGAGGGAAAGGTGTTGGAGCGTTTCGAATCATGCTGGTGTCAGAGTTGTTGGAGGACTGGGCTCCGACTAGGAACATACAGGGAGATGTTTCTGGAGCTTAAAAGTTGGGCCTACATTAGGCTCATAACTCACCCTTGAGCTTTTTAAAACTCTTCCTGATTTTGGTAACTCCACAGGGTATTCATTCAATGAATCGTTCTTGGATGAGGATGAGACATGTTTTCCAGGTTTATCGAGAAATAATTGACATACATTATTGTGTATGTTTAAGACACACAACATTATGGTTTGATTTACGTGTATTGTGAAATGACTATCGAAATAGGTTCAGCTAACATCCATCATCTCGTATAGATACGAGAAAAAGAAAAAGAAAAGATAAAAAGTGTTTTTTTCTCCTTGTGATGAGAACTCAGGATTTACTCTATTAACAACTTTCCTGTATATCTCATAGAAGTGGCAACCATAGTCTTCAGGTACATTACATCCCTAGTACTTGAGTATCTTATAACTGAAAATTTGTGCCTTTTGATCACCTTTCTAGAATTCCTCCTCATTGTACTCTCTGCTTCTGGTAACCCACAAATCTGATCTCTTTTTCGATGACTTTGGTGTGTGTGTGTTTAATTCTACATATAAGTGATATCATACAGTATTTGTCTTTGATTTTAAGTGCCTTCCAGGTCTACCCATGTTGTCACTTATTTTTTATGGCCGACTAATATTTCCATTATATATATATGTATATATCACCCAACTTTATTCATCCATCTGTGGACACTTAAGTTGTTGGTGTGGGAAAATTTAAATTCAGATCCCAGTTGGATGAATGTTCTTGTATACATTTTTTTCAAATAGACTTAACTGAAATTGAGAAGCCTGAATCCTGTCTGATGGTGGTAGGCAACATGGAGACTGGAGAAGGAGGTGACATGTTCCACTTAAGGAGTGTCACACATTCCTAACATTTTATTGTATTTTTGGATAGTCAAATTGGCAAATTAATTGTTAGTGGATCCTCTTTCTTTCTCATGTATTTTTTCCATTTCCCTCTTCCAATATTTCCTTTTTTCTATCAAGACAAAAATGATTTAAATTGGGGTGCAAAGTAGTAGGTTAGTTAATTCAGTTCACTTTTTAGTTGTGTTTTTCTTCCCTCATTGCTGATCCCAGAGGTTGAGAGGACAGAGAATCTGTGATGCCTGATGAACTGTTAGCAGAAGTTAAATTTCAGAGTTGCAGTTCCAGCTGTCTTTGTGTCCACTGTAAGATCTATATTGTAGATCTCCGCAATTTAAAACAAAATTTTAAAAATTTACATATGTAAAAATAGGGTGTCTGATATTTTTTAATGGAAAAGAGTCCAAAGAGGAAATAGCTTCCTTGCTTTTCAGAATAAAAACCAAAGACTTTACAAATGTCTTTAAAGCCCTGGATCTGTAACCCTCTCCCCCCCCCCCCCCCCCGGCCCCCCTCCTGTGCTCTCCTGGCTGTTCTTGAGCACACCAGGCTCACTTCTGCCTCAGGGGCTATGCACTTACTCCCCAGACCTTCCTGGATTACTGTTTCTTTTTACAACTGCATTGCTTTGTCCCCTCACCTCCTTCAGGTCTTTATTCAACTGTTACTCAAACAGTGACATTTCCTTGGCTTGATAAATTGCAAAGCAACCCCCCCCCCCCCCCCCGCTATTTACATAACTCCTATCCCACTTCTCTGCTTTATTTTCCTCCTTACCACTTAGCAACCTATAACATACTTTATGTTTGGTCTCCCCCGCTAGAAAGTAAACTTAATAAGGGTAGATCATCTTGTTAATTGCTGTGTCCTCAGCACTTAGCATAGCACTTGACATGCATTGGGTGCTCAACAAGTCTCTCCTAGTCCTGAATTTCTGGTCATGATTGGTTGTCCTTGGAGGTGTGGAATTCATTTTCACTAGGATTTTGTGAGGTACTCCTTGGAAGAATTTGAGATCCTTTTTCTGTCATTTCTTGCCACATTTCTCAAGTCTTGTGCTTTCAGGTCATTGAATGAAAGCACTTCGAAGGCAGAGAGGATGGAGCATGGGGGATTTTTGTATTGGTCCTAGAGGAAGATTGTCTCAGATCTCATGTGACTAGAATTTTTACCTGCTGTTTCAGGCTCTTCCCTTGATGTTTGTTCACTTTCCTGATCAGACAACTGTCACTGTCCTTACCTCTTTGGCCTCAGGGTGCTGAACAGGCTGGTTCCCCTTTGAATTTTTCAGTAGACTGAAGATATTAATATTTATAGCATGGGTTGTATGGGTAATATTTTTCCCCCATTCATGTGGAGCCAGTTGAGCTCAAAAACTAAGATACCTTTCTCTAACAATGATGGAGTGGTCGGTTTCCGGGGAACATCGTATCCTTTTTTCCCACAAATCCTTTTTTGGGGGCATTTTTAGCAACTAAATTCTGTATTAAGTCTGAAGATAAACGGAGCAGGCGTCCTGAATTCTGTGGATTATCCCTCATTATTTTTTCCTTTCTCATTTCTTGATTGGTGCATTTGTTACCTTCTCTGGCTAGAGTGGCCTAGATGAGGTTTCTCTTTGGGGCAGTGCTGACCACTTTTCTCCGGCTTAGGAAGGCAAAGGGGGTGAGATAGTGCTTTTAACACTTTGTGGGAAAGCTGGTGGCAAAGCCTAAAGTTTTTGCTTACACCTTTGCCAGGACATTGAAAGCTGCCAGGCCTATGAGAGAACAGTTTGTGGTAGGGTGGAAGAACTGGGGATCTTTATCTATTGGACTGGATGAAGTTCTGATATGAATGTAAAGAATTAACAACATCAGAAGTATAATAGTAGTTCTTATTTTGTGAATGATTTCTGACGTAATCTAGGCAGATTGAGAAGCACTTCCACCAAACTTCTGTTGCCCCCTTTTAAATCCTTTTCACAAAGTTTCTAAGAAGTCTTTGTGATACTCCAGAGACAACTTAAACATCTCTGTGCCATGTTGTCACCTCTTGCAGATAATACTGAGTACTGACAATGTTTCAGTGTCGATAATGGTTTGGTAATGGTTTCTGAATGACGCGGTGCTTATTCCTGTGCCACATCTCTTCATAACCCAAGGAAAGCTTTTAAGAAAAAGCACATTTTGAGGAAGGGATAATAAGTGTTGCATTTTGGTTGCATGATCTCAGGAAGTGCAGAGGAATTTTGTGAAACTGTGTGTGTGTGTGTGTGTGTGTGTGTGTGTGTGTTGTTGTGTTTTTAAAGGTTTTTCTTTGCCTCCTTGTAAGACTGGATAAGGGACTCTGAGTGTCCCTGTGTGGATTGTGCTGCCAACTTACAAGTAGGAAAAATAACTGGACTCATGGCTTGAATGTGTGTGCATGAATACAGTTGGTGGGTCTAATTTTAGAGACCTTCTTCATACACAGTGGCTTCAGTATTTTCCTCCAGCTGTATCCTTCTTACTCTCTGTGTAGAAAACATTTCTCTTACTAGTCTTTTAGTGGTTGGTTAACTTTTGTTCTTACCATGATTGCTGGTTTGGCAGTGTAGCAGGTGTTCCATCTTTCCAATGAAGTTACTCTGTCCATTCCTTCCTAACTTTGAGTTTATTTCTGAAAACAGAGATGGAAAAGATATCTTAACCTTGATCAGTTTTAACTCCTTTTTGAGTTCCTTTAGATTTCCTTAGCATATATCTGCTTTCTCCAACACTTAAAATTGATATTGAAATCTCTCTTAACTACAGTAGTCTGTGGTGATTTCATCATTTTTCACTTGGGAGGTATGAAAGGCTAGATTCTGGTATGCTTCTTTTTTTTAAAAAATTTTTTTTTTCAATGTTTATTTATTTTTGGGACAGAGAGAGACAGAGCATGAACGGGGGAGGGGCAGAGTGAGAGGGAGACACAGAATCGGAAACAGGCTCCAGGCTCCGAGCCATCAGCCCGGAGCCTGACGCGGGGCTCGAACTCACGGACCGCGAGATCGTGACCTGGCTGAAGTCGGACGCTTAACCGACTGCGCCACCCAGGCGCCCCCTGGTATGCTTCTTAATTGCAGGTGTCCTTGCTACTTTTCAGCAGGCAGGGTCTCTTATGAGTTGGTCATTGGTTTGAGCCTATACTGGGAAAGCGATTTCAGCTTTCTAGTTTTTTTTTTTTTTTTTTTTCAACGTTTATTTATTTTTGGGACAGAGAGAGACAGAGCATGAACGGGGGAGGGGCAGAGAGAGAGGGAGACACAGAATCGGAAACAGGCTCCAGGCTCTGAGCCATCAGCCCAGAGCCTGACGCGGGGCTCGAACTCACGGACCGCGAGATCGTGACCTGGCTGAAGTCGGACGCTTAACCGACTGCGCCACCCAGGCGCCCCTCAGCTTTCTAGTTTTGACAGTAAGTTTCCCAGAGCGCTTTCCTGTGCTTAAAAAAAAAAAAAAAAAAAAAAAAAAAAAAAAGAACTTACCAAATTGGGCACCCCAGCTAGAGATGAGAGAAAAGGTGCAAAAGCCTCAGGTGGTTATGTCTCCCCATAGTCAAAACACTTTTGGTATCTTTAAAGGACTCATTCTGTTCCTGTTTGTTAACCACAGAAGCATCAAAAATCTTTCATTCCCTTTAATTACTTGCTTATTTGTCACACTCTGACTTTTCTAAATTGTCAAAGACTTCGATTTTTCCTGGGAAATAATTTGCAGGTGTTTTTGGGTATTTTCTTAGGGGGAAAAAATGAAGCTAAATTGTTAAATGTTCCTGTAAGGTCTCTTCTCTGAGACCAGTGTTCTGATTCTTCTATTTTTCCAAGATGTTAATAGTATATTTTACTGCCTCTTTTTTTTTTCCCTCATTGAAGATCTTTTGCAAGCAAGTAAAAACTATAGTTTGGTACTCATACAGTTACTCAGAGGTCCTGAAAGATTTCAGCTTAAGTCCTTATCCTATAGAGCTAGAAATGTAAGAATAAATGAAGTATTAACAGGGTTTAAAAGAACTCACTTATTTCTCGTAGGTATTTGTTGATTGTGAGTCTGTAGTGGAGAGATAAAAAGCTGGTCAAATTTTAGTCAATTCTATCTAGACCTTTTGGAGGTAATTTTGCTCCCATTATTTTATATATGCTTGTCTAATGTACAGTATAGAGATAGACGGTTTTAACTTCATTAACTAGTTTCCTTTGCCGCTTGGTCTGTTACCTTCTTTGTGTGGATGCTTTTGATATATTTCATGTTGATAACATTTGTGTTACAGTGTTTATTATTAATACTGATCAAAACCATATCTGCAAAGCACTTTTGTCTTTCCTAAAAGCTCATTGGACCTTAAAGTGGTGGCAACATTTATATTAAAAGACTAAATTTTCCAAGTAATGTAGTTCATATTTTTTGTGGAGGCAGAGTTTTTGTTGCATATGTCTGTTGTAAGAATTTATGTATGATTTTGGTATGTGAGCAGCATTGTGGGCATTAGGTAATTCTTTGTCCCTTGGAGAACTGGGTGGATTAGAGTTGTAAAAGCTTCTGGGGCGCCTGAGTGGCTCAGTCTGTTAAGTGTCTGACTCTTGATTTCGGCTCAGATCATGGTCTCACAGTTTGTGATATCAAGCCCCACATCAAGCTCTGTGCCAGGGCGGAGCCTGCTTGGGATTCTCTCCCTCTCTCTCTCCCTCTTCCCCACTCATACTTGCTCTCTTTGCTCTCAAAATAAATAAGCATTAAAAAAAAAAAGATTTGTTAAAGCTTCTATAAGCTTCCTAACAGAGAATTAAGAGGAAAGTAATCAAGGCAGTGACAATCCAAACTTAATAATGAATGCATTTGAAATACATTTTCTCCCCATGCTCACAAATTGTTCCTTTTCCTTACTCTTCCTTTGTGATTCTGTGTGAAAAGGGAGGAAGAAATTGTAGGACAGTAACCAGCTGATAACATCCAGGAAACAGTGCAGTATGGATAGGTAGCAGGTGAATGTCTGCCCAAGTGCTCACTTAGTGTTTCTAATGCTCTTGGTGGAGGCAGTTCCCAGCAGCCATCAACGATTTGTGGGAAGAACATGGTAGACCTTGTTAAGTGTGATGGACCCCTTTTCATCCTTATTTTATTCCACTGTTCTGCAGCATTTGTCACTGTTGACCCCTCTCTTGAAATGTTTCAGTGACACTAATTTCTTTTCCAGTTGCATTCCTGGGTCTTTTTCTCCTGCCCATCCCTTAGTGTGTGTTTTCCTTAAGATTTCTGTTGTATTCTGCCTCTCTTCCTCTGGTTCTTAAACCTTAATGGCATAAATATCTCTTGGAGAATTTGTTAAGAATGTGGCTTACAGGGGCCACTGCGCTGGGTGGCTCAGTTGGTTAGGTGTCCAACTTCGGCTCCGGTCATGATCTCGCAATTCGTGAGTTCAAGCCCTGCATCAGGCTCTGTGCTGATAGCACAGAGCCCGGAGCCTGCTTACGATTCTGTGTCTTCCTCTCTCTCTCTGCCCCTCCCATGCTTCAGCTCTGTCTTTCTCTCTCAAAAATAAATAATCATTACCAAAAAATTTAAAAAAGAAAAAAGAAAATGTCTTAAAAAAAAAAAAAAAGAATGTGGCTTACAAAAGCCTTCATGATCTGGCCCCTGCTAGCTTCTCTGACCTACCTTGTACCACACTTTCCTGTTCTTCCTATGCTCCAGCCATAGTGGCTTTTTTTCTGCCCCAGGGCCTTTGTACTTGTAATTCTTTTTGCCTGAACTGCTGTTCGCCCAGATCTTCACCTGCCTTACTTCTCTTCTCATTATTCAGGTCTCAGCTCAAATGCTTCTTCCTCCATAGACTTTCCCAGACCACCTTATCCAGAATAATTAATCTCCCCTTTTGTGCTTTAGCACATTCCTTTCTTTCATTATCTCCGTAGCACTTACCACTATTTTAAATTATCTTGTTTGTTTTCTTGTCTGTAGTCTGGTTCACACCTAGAACTTAAACCCTATGAAAACAGGGATCTTATTTATATTCTAACTGCTATATTCCTAGTGCCTAGAATAGTCACTCAGTACACATTTATTGATTGAGTGAATGAATGAATGAATGAATGAAATGTAGATTCTTGTGTCTTATCTCCAGAGATTTTGATTTAGTGGGCTTGGGATGGAGCCAAGGAATTTATTATTTTTGTTTGTTTAAAAAAATATTTTTTAATGTTTATTTATTTTTGAGAGAGAGAGAGAGAGAGAGAGAGAGAGAGCGAGCGGGGGAGGGGCAGAGAGAGAGGGAGACACAACTCCAAGCAGGCTCTGGGCTCTGTGCTGTCAGCACAGAGCCTGAAGCGAGGCCCGGACTCATGAACCACAAGGTCATGACCTGAGCTGAAGGGGGACACTTAACCGACTGAACCACCCAGGCACCCCTAAGGAATTTATACTTTAACAGAAATTCCAAGTGTTTCTGATGTCTCTGGTCAGTTATCTTGGATGACATTTAGAAAAACCTTGCTGTACACAGTCAGTTTAATCCACCCTGATGGCTTCACTTGTGTCTGTTACTATAAGCTGCAACTTACCAGTCTATCTCCAGTTGTGATCCCTCGCCTGAGCTCTGGGCTCATTTCTTCAGTGTTCTCTTGAACATCTCCACTTGATTGTCACCTAGCATCTCAGATTCAACATGACTAAAACAAAAATAATTTTACCATGGAAACTTTTTCTTCAGAGTTCTTTTTTTTCTGTTAATGATATCACCTAGGTGCATAAGCCAGAAACCTTGATGTTACACTCCAGTCCTTACTCTAACACTCAGTCATGATAAAGTTATGTAGACTTTTCTCCTCAGTCTGTCTTGAATCCTTCCGTTTCTCTTCATCAACATTGCCACTTTATTAATTCAGGGGACCATCATCTCTCATCTGGATAACTGTGATGGGCTTTAACTGGCCTTCCTGTCCTAGCGTTGCTCCCTTGCTCCTTCTGATCTTTCATTTAGTTCTGTACCCTTCAGCCAAAGAAAACTAAAATCTGTTTTCTATTGCTTACAACCTTTTAGTATCTTCTTTTTGCTCCCAGTACAAAGGCTAGGCTTTTTTTTTAAACCTGGGTGTTTTAACCTCATCTGCTATATATTTTGCTGTAGTTCTTTGCTTTCAGGGTTAGGCATCAGTTACAGATGAATTACTTGTTCTTTAACCCTCCTCGTTCTCTCACCTTGCTGCCTTGGATATACTCCCCTGAATGCCTCTCATCCCCCAAAACAACAAAAACAGAAACCATCACTGATTTAGGTATCATGTTCTGGAACCCTTTCAGGGCATCCTAAACCTCTCATTTTGTCTGCCTCTTTTGAACCAGTTTCTACAGAGCTGGGTTCCCCTTTGTCTTTACCTTAACCATATTTCTCTCTATATATCTCATTCTGAGTTTCTGCTCACACTGAAATTAAATTTGCTAGGATCGTGATCTCTACTGTGCCAACAGAGCTCTCTAGAACATGTGATTTTTGTCTTATTCCTCTACTGACTATAAGGAAGAGAAGCAAAGAAAGAAACTAGAAGATTTGAAGCATATGTTCTAGAGGTGTGTGTTCTAGGTTGTGATTTTGCCAGTTGTTTTGCCTCTCCTAGCTAATATCGTAACCAAGAGAAATCATTGTTTGAGTCTTGATTTGGACCAGAGCTATACTAAGCCCAATAACTGAAATCCTGAACCAAAGTTTTGCTCTCATTGCTTGTACCATCAAAGATTTACCTTTCCTATTATCATAGTATCTTCAGACTTACATTATGCATACCCCTTTCCAATCTTCTTATTTTCCCTTCATAGTTATTTGGTTTAAAATTTATTCTTTGTGTTTTATCTCCATCCTATCAGTGTTTTTGGTTATGAAGTCAAAATAGGGATTTTTACTTGTAGTATTTTCCTTAAATGGTAGTGCAGATCTTTTTGAATGAATGCGATGGCTGAAAAATTACATGTATTTGGCCAGTGAGATAGTACTATTGAAAGAATACAGACTTGTTTGGTTTCTGTGTAGGCTTTATGAGAAATAAAATCAGAGCCACTGCTTAAATGAATTTTTAACCCTGTTTGAAGTTCTCTGATGCTTTTCTGAGTTTAATGTCATTGATTCCACTGAATCAGTGTCTTTATATGTAGAATGGAGTTGATGGTCTGTATCCTTTAGGGTAGAGGAAAACTTTTGGTGGTGTCTCTTAAGGTTAAGTAAGTAATGCTTTTTTGATGTATCTATTGATTTAAAATGTAAATGCTTGAGACTGACGCTGCATTTAATGGATTCTTAAGCTAGCTTCAATATTTTACTCACCTACAGTTAGCTAGTAATATGGAAGAGGGACAAAGAAGTGTCTGCAGATATTAACGAGCACATTTTCCATGTAGCTGGTTGTATTTACACCCAGTGGCCATAGTAAGCAAGGATAGCCTACCTCACAGAAGGACAGTCTGTATTAAACACGATCAAATTACTAGTCTCTAAATATTGTTCTCCGACGCTGTTAAATAACACAACAGTATTGAAGTTAATATTGGCCAAGAGAAAATGGTGCTTTATTTCTGTGTGCTCTGTTTTCTTCCATTTTCTTCCTTTTTTTCTCTTTGGAATTAACATTGTTTTCATAATTGCTTTTCCTCTTGGTTTCTTATAGGTTGGGAAATGGCAGTTGTCTTTTCAATTTAGTGGACTGGCTGGATCCAGGCGTAGGATCTACTCAAATCCATAATGTGTTCTAGGCCATGAGGTTCTGTTTTCTCTGTTTCATCTTGTCCTTTATTGTTGACTTGTGTTTTGCTCAGTGCCCACAGTAAGGGCATTCTGCCACATGAGGACCCCAGAAAAGCTGATAGATTTTCAATGAAGAATGACAGGAACTCACTTGCTACTGTTTCGTTTTACCAACCCAGTTTTTTTCACTTAACACAGATACAGTCTTGTTATCTAACTGCTTAGGTGTACTACAAGCCTATCATATAGCATTAGCTTAGAAATCAGAGAAACTGTCCTTTTATTATTAGTTTGTGTTTAAAATAAGTGGTGCCTATGTTTTTCTTCCTAGAATAGTTCTCTGTTAGAACATCTTCCCTTAGCTTCTGATCCTTCTGTATTTTTATAATAGAAGGAGGGATCTTCAAGTGAGGTTTATAGAACTGCTTCGAAAGTAATACCTAACATCAAGAAAATTTATGAAGAGACCAACTCATTCATTCACTCAGATGTTTATTAAGTGCCTGTTTGTTAGATACTGTGTTATATGCCAAAGATACCAAAAAAAAAAAAAAAAAAAAAAGTGACCCTGCCCCTATCCTCAAGAAGCTCATGTTTTATTTTTTTTTTTGAAAGTTTACTTATTTTATTTTGAGAGAGTGTGAGTGAGCAGAGGAAGGGTAGAGAGAGAGGGAGACAAAAGATCCCAAGCAGGCTCTGCACTGCCAGCACAAGCCCAATGCGGAGCTCAGACTCACGAACCATGAGATCATGACCTAAGCCAAAATCAAGAGTTGGGTACTTAACCAGTTGAGCCTCCAGGTGCCTCAATTTTTTTTAATTGAAAAAAATTTTTATTTATTTTTTTAATTGAAAAAAATTTTTATTTATTTTTTTTAATTAGAAAAAAATTTTTAAGTTTATTTAATTTGTGAGAGAGAGAGAGAGAGCACTCACACTGGAGGGGGAAAGAGAAAATCCCAAGCAGGCTCTGCACTGTCAGTGTGGAGCCTGACGTGGGGCTCAAACCCATGAACTGCAAGACCATGACTGGAACCAAAATCAAGAGTTGGACTCTTAACCGACTGAGCCACTCTGGCTCCCCAAATTAAAAAAAAATTTTTTTTTAATGTTTGTTGATTCGTTTTGAGAGAGAGAGAGAGTGAACGAGCAGGGGAAGGGCGGAGAAAGAGGAAGGGAGAATCCCAAGCAGGCTCTGCACCATCAGCGTGGAGCCTGACGCAGGGCTTGATCTCATGAAACTGTGAGATCATGACCTGATCCAAAATCAAGAGTCAACCACTTAACTGACTTAGCCATCCATGTGCCCCGGATCTCATGCTTTATTATAGATTCCAAAAAAATACAGTTAACCCTCGAACAACATAGGGCACCCAGCCCCACACATGGTCAAAAATCCATCTATAACTTTCAACTCCCCAAAACTTAACTACTAATAGCTCGCTGTTTACTTGAAACCTTACAAATAAATAACATAGTCGATTAACACATATTTTGCATGTTATATGTATTATATACTGTATTCTTACGATGAAGCAAATTAGAGAAAAGAAAATGTTATTAGTAAAATCATAAGGAAGAGAAAATACATTTATGGTACTGCACCATGTTTATTGAAAATATTCACATATAAGTGGACCAGTGTAGTTCAAACCCGTGTTGTTCAAGGGTCAACTGTACATAAGCTGTAAAGTTACAAGTGTTACAAGATGGTGATAAAATGTAATAGGAAAGGAAGGAGGAGGGATGGTTAACTCTAAGTGACAGGATCAGATTCAACTTTTTAGAGAAGGTAAAATTTGAATGGAGTCTCAATGGATTCTTTCATTTAACCAGCATACGGATAGCTACAATATTAGGTTCTAAGAGTATAAAAGAACAAAGAGCTTAGACAGGCCCATCAGTGATAACGCAGCCTGATAGAACGCTGAGCTTAAAGGAATGTACAAGGTGCTTTGGAAGCACAATGGAGATCTGGAAAGACTTCCTGTCAGAAGGTAATGTTCCAGCTGAATCTTGAAGGACTGGTAAAAGTTAGCCAGGTGGAAAAGTATGGGGAAGAGAGTTTTGGGGAGGAACTGTGTGTATAAAGAGTGGAGGTATAAAGCAAAGCAGCATGATGCATTTGACACACTGCAAGGAGCAAGATGTGCCTACACATGGGATGCTTGTGGGGATTAGTCAGAGAAGAGGCTAGTGAGGTAGGTAGGGGCCTGATCTTGAAGGCCTTCAATAAGCCAAAAAGTTTACATTTTGTCTTAAACTATCAAAACTATTGAAGGACTTTTTTTTTTTGGGGGGGGGGGAATGTGGGAACTGGGTTGGAAAATAGACTGGAATCAGGGATCCAGTTTAAGGGTAGTCAAAATAGTCCAGGTTAGAAATAGGCCTAGGGGCACCTGGGTGGCTCAGTCGGTTGAACGTCCAACCTCAGTTTAGGTCATGATCTCCCGGTCATGGGTTTGAGCCCTGTGTCAGGCTCTGTGCTGACAGCTCGGAGCCTGGGGCCTGCTTTGGATTGTGTCTCCCTCTCTCTGCCCCTTCCCCACTCATGCTCTGTCTCTGTTTCTCCTAAAAATAAAAAATAAAACATTAAAAAAAAGAAAAAGAAATAGGCTCCATAGTGGTTCTACAAGTACACAGGATGAACAGATTGAAGAGCTATTTAGGAGGTAGAATCAGACTTGGAGGGTGTGCGTGTGTGTGTTTGTGTGTGTGTGTGTGTGTGTGTGTGTGTGTGTCCGTGTCCGCGCGCACACATGCACGCTTGCATGCGCATGAGTGACCAAGCAAGAGAACCAGAATGAGAGAGAATAAATAGTGGTAATTAAGAGGGATGAGCTCTTGGATGACTCCTGGTTTTCTGGGTTCCATACCAGGGTGGATGGTGACATTATTTATGAGTTAGGGAATACAGCAAGTTGTATGTCTAGAAATACAGGTAAATTTATTTTGGACTGGAAGTTAGGTGTACTGGTTTGGAGTTGGAGAGAGAATTTGAGGCTGGAGAGACATTGTGAGTCAACTGTGTATATATGCTGCAGTTGAAGTGAAATATTGGGTCATCTAAGGATCATGTTGAGACTGAAGAGCCGAACGCTGAGGAGAGAACCTTGGAGAACACTGACAGTTAAAGGTGTGACTGGTGGCAGCGGAGTCTTGGAAGAAAATTGTGGAGGTCAGGAGGTAAATGGAAAACCAATAAAATGTGTGTGATAGGACCTTAGAGAAGAGAGTTTGAAGGTGGAGGAAGGTGAAGTCATGTTAAGTGAGGTAGAAAGGTCAAGTATGATAAAGACAGAAAAGAACTTAATGGATTTGGCATTCAGGTCATTGGTGACATCAGTGAAAATAGGGTCACTGGAGTGATGAGAGCAGAGGCCAAATCGCATTGGATTGAGGAATAAATAGAAGGTGGGAAAATAAAGGCAAATAAGCCCTGTTTTTCAAGATGATTGCAGAGGGGTGGGGACAGAGAATAGTAGGGAACGTGGGGTTCAAGGAAGAGTTTTTTAAGATGACAGATTTGAGCATATTTATATATTTGGTGAATGAGCAAGACCATAGAGAGTGGTAATAATGGAGGGAAGTCCTGGAGTACGTAGAGAAGATGAAATCCAGAACAGAGGTAGTATTATTATTTCCTTCATTAAGATGGAGGGAAAAGGTCAAGAAAGGTGTGGGGACAAATGTTTGGTGTCTGAACAAAGGAATTTGAGGGCCTTAGGTCCTTACTGTTCCTTGTGATGTAAAGTTATCCTTTTGGGTTAGGGACCTGATGTGTAAAATGGGGGCCTTGAGCAGAGCCAACTCTGAATAGCTTTTGAGAGGGTAGGAGGGATAGCTGACTAGGGAGGGGTCTTGTATGGCTGGCTAGGCAGGCAAAGGTAGGGGAGGTGGTGTGAGGGCCGGAAGGCATTTCAAGTAGATAGAATAACCTGAGCAAAGACCTAGTATTAAAGGATATTGTATGTATGGAGATGTAGCACTATTTTGAATAGCTGGAGAGAATATATAGAGACCCTGATTTTATGGTAGGCTTTAAGAGTTGTGTTAAGCAATTTGGGATATTTTGAGGGAAAGAGAAACCTCTGAAGATTTTAATCAGAGAAACAGAATGTTTGTTTTACAAAAGTAACTGGTAGCAATTTAGAGAAATACTTACAAGGGATTTAGAGTAGAGTGGGAAACACTTGTTAGGAGGCTGGTGTAGTAGTCCATGCAGAAGATGTTGAAATCTGGGTAGACCAAGGTATGCTGGGTAAGAAACAAAACCCAGCTCTCAATAGCTTGAAGTAAGTTTACTTCTCATTCACAGTACACATCCACAGGGGTAGGTCAGAGGCTTTCCTGTATTCAGGAATACAGGCCAACAGAACAGTTATCATCAAGAACATAGCTGGTTGCTCTGATGGAGGCCAAAAAAAAACAAAAAACAAAAACAAACAAACAAAAAAAACTCTGGAGGTCTTGCTCCATTAACTAAATTCTTTGCCCAGAAGTGGTGGGAGTGGGGAAAGGTAGGAGCTGAGAAGATCAGATGGGTCAAGGAGATGGTGCTAGAACTTGGAAATTGGTTAAATGTGAGAGGAGAGGAAAGGAATTGTGAATAAATGACTCTCAGTTTCTGTCCTGGGTGACTGGGTGGTATTGTTAACTGAAATAAGAAAGGGCTTTAGGGGCACCTAAATATATAAAGCAAATATTATTAGACCTAAAGGAAGAAATAGGAGTACAATAATAAGAGACTTTAATACCTCACTTTCTTCAAGGGGTAGAATATCCAGGCAGAAAATCAATAAAGAAACATTCCCATGAATGACATGGTAGACCAGATGGACTTAACAGGCATACACAGAACATTCCATCCCAAATCAACAGAAAAAACATTCTTCTCAAGTGCTCATGGAACATTCTTCAGGGTAGATAATATGTTAAGCCACAGAACATATCTTAATAAATTTAAGATTGAAATCATATCAAGATCTTTCCTGGCTACAATGGTAGGAAACTAGAAATCAATTACAAGAAGAAACCTGGAAAATTCACAAATATGTAGAGATAAAGAACATACTATTGAACAGCCATTGGATCAGAGAAGAAATCAAAAGAGAAAAAAATACAAGAGACAAATGGAAATGGAAATACCAACATACAAAATACTAACCCTATGGGATGTAGCAAAAGTAGTTCTAAAAGAGAAGTTCATAGTGATAAATGCCTACATTAAGAATCAAGAGAGATGTCAAGTAAACAACCTAACTTTATACCTCAAGAAACTAGAAAAAGAAAGAACTAAGCCTAAAGTTATAGAAGGAAGGAAATAAAGATCAGAGCAGACATAAGTGAACTAGAGACTAAAATGATGATGGATGAAATCAATGAAACAAAGTGGGTTGTTTGAAAAAAAACCAGACAAACCTTCAGTTACACTCACCAAGAAGAAAAGAGAGAGGACTCAAAATCAGAAATGAAAGAGGAGATGTTATAACTGATACTGCAGAAAAACAAAGGATTCCAAGAGATCCTACAAACAATTTATATTCCAACAAATTGCACAACCTGGAAGAAATGGATAAATTCCTGGGAACATACATACTACTGAGAGTGAATCATGAATAAATAGAAAATCTGAACAGACCCATTTCTAGTAAAGAGTTTGAACCAGTAATCAAAAATCTCCCAAGAAACAAAACTCCAGGACCCGAAGTCTTCACTGGTGAGTTCCATGAAATATTTAAAGTAGAATTAATACCAATCTTTCTCAGACTATTCAAAAAAATAGGAGGGAACACTTCTAAACTTATTCTCTGAGGCCAACCTAACCCTGATACCAGAGTCAGGCAAGGGAACTGTAAGAAAATAAAATTTCAGACCAACATCCCCAAAGAACACATATGTAAAAATCCTCAACAAAATATTAGCAAACCTAATTCAACAGTATATTAAAAGAATCATATACTGTAATCAAGTGGGATTTATTCCAGGGATACAAGGATGGTTCGACAGCTGTAAATCAGTGTGGTATACCACTTGAACAAAATGAAAGCTAAAAAACATGATCATCTTAAAACAAAACATGATCGTCTCAATAGATGCAGAAAAAGCATTTGTCAAAATTTAGCATCCATTAATGATAAAAACTCAATAAAGTAGATACAGAGAGAATGCATCTCAACATAACGAAGGCCATGTATTACAAGCCCACAGCTTACATGGTACTCAACAGTGAATAGCTGAAAGTTTTTCTTTGCCACTTTTATTCAGCATGGAATTGGAAGTCCTAACTGGAGCAGTTGAGCAAGAAAAAGAAAAGGCATCTAAATCAGAAAGGAAGAAGTGAAAATGTCACTGTATGCAGATGATGTGATATTATATATAGAAGACCCTAAACATCAAAAAAAAAAAGAATAAATGAATTCAGTAAAATTGCAGGATACAAAATCAATATACAAAAATCAATTATGTTTTGTACACTGATAATGAACTATCAGAAAGAGATGCTAAGAGGGGTGCCTAGCTGGCTCAGTCAGTTAAGCATCTGACTCTTGATTTTGGCTCAGGTCATGATTTCACGATTCACGGGTTCGAGTCCCATGTTGGGTTCCCTGCTGATGGTGCGCAGCCTGCTCTGGATTCTCTTTCTCTCCTTCTCTCTCTGACCCTCCCTTATTTGCACTCTCAAAATAAACTTGATTTTTTAAGTGTTTATTTTTGAAGAGAGAGAGCATGTGAGCAGGGAAGGGGCAGAGAGAGAGGGGGACAGAGGATCTGAAGTAGGCTCTGTGCTGGCAGTGGAGAGCCTACCACAGGGCTCGAACTCACAAACTGTGAGATCATGACCTGAGCTGAAGTTGGGTGCTTAACTGACTGAGCCACCCAGGCACCCTCAAAATAAATAAACTTAAAAAGTATATATTAAGAAAATAGTCCAAAAAAAGAAAAAAGAAAGAAAAGAGTCTTATTTACAATTGCATCAAAAAGAATAAAATACCTAGGAATAAATTTAGCCAAGGATGTGAAGGGTCTCTACACTGAATACAGTAGATGTTGATGAAATAAATTGAAGATACAAATAAATGGAAAGATATTCTCTGTTCATGGACTGGAAGAATTAATATTGTTAATATGTCCATACTACCTAAAGCAATCTAAAGATTCAGTTCAATTGCTACCCAAATTCCAGTGGTATGTTTCATGGAGATAGAACAATCCTGAAATTTGTATGGAACCACAAAAGACCCCAAATAGCCAAAGCAGTCTTGAGAAAGAAAAACAAAACTGGAGTCATCACACTTTTTTTTTTAAGTTTGTTTTGAGAGAGAGAGAAAAAGTACGAGTGGGGGGAGGGGCAGAGAGAGGGAGAGAGAGAGGGAATCCCAAGCAGGCTCCACCTGGGCTCAGACCCACAAACCATGAGATGATGACCTGAGCCGAAGTCAGATGCTTAACCAATTGAGCCACCCAGGAGCCCTTGCATCACATTTCTTGACTTCAAACTATATAGCAAAGCTATAATAATCAAAACAGTATGGTAACAGCATGAAAATGGTCATATAGATTGATGGAACAGATTAGAGAGCCCAGAAACAAACCCAGGCATATATGGTCAATAAATTTATGACACAGGAACCAAGAATATATAATAGGGAAGGACAGTCTTTTCAGTGTTGGGTAGACTGGACAACCGTCTTCTACCATATGTAAATATAAATGAAAAATGAATTAAAGGCTTTGAAACAGACCTGAAGCCATAAAACCCTTAGAGGAAAACATTGGCAGTAAGCTCCTTGACTTCTGTATTGGTGATGAGTTTTTTGGATTTGACACCAAAAACAAAGGTACCAAAAGCAAAAATATACAAGTGGAACTACATCTAACTAAAAAGCTTTTGCATGCAGGTGCATGGCTGGCTCAGTTGGTAGAGCATGAGACTCTCGATCTTCCGGTCTTGAGTTTAAGCCTCATGTTGGATGTAGAGATTACTTAAAAAATAAAAAAATAAAAAATAAAAATCTTTTTGCACAGTAAGGGAAACTCAATAAAATGAACGATCTGGTAGAAAAAAACTAGCAAATCATATCCAATAAAGGGTTAATATCCTCAAAATATATGAAGAACTCCTACAACTTAAATAGAAAAAACACAGTCTGCTTTAAAAATGAGCAGAGGAGGGGTGCCTGGGTGGCTCAGTTGGTTAAGTGTCTGACTTCAGCTCAGGTCATGATCTCAGGGCTTGGCTCGTGGGTTCAAGTTCTGCATCAGGCTCTATGCTGACAGCTCAGAGCCTGGAGCCTGATTCGGATTCTTTGTCTCTCTCTCTGCCCCTCACCTGCTAGCACTCTGCCTCTCTCTCTCTCTCAAAAATAAACATTAAAATTTTTTTTAAAAAATGGGCAGAGGAACTGAATAGACATTAAAAAGTTTTTTTAGTGTTTATATTAGAGAGAGAGAGAGAGAGAGAGAGCGAGCGAGCGTGCGGGGGGAGGGGCAGAGAGAGAGGGAGACACAGAATCTGAAGCAGGTTCCAGGCTCTGAGCTGTCAGCACAGAGCCTGACACGGGGCTCGAACCTGTGAACCATGAGATCATGACCTGAGTCGAAGTCGGATGCTTAATCGACTGAGCCACCCAGGGCACCCCTAGACACTTTGTTTTGAAGTAGACATACTGATGAACAACAGGTACAGGACAAGGTGTTCAATGTTACTAATCATCAGGGAAATGCAAATCAAAATCACAGTGAGATACCACTTTATACTATTGTTAGAATGGCTAGCATCAAAAAGATGAACAAGTGTTGGCAAGGAAAAGGGAGCTTTTTGTGCAGTGTTGGTGGGAATGTAAAGTGGTGCAGCCACTATGGAAAACAGTTCCTCAAGAAATTAAAAACAGAACTAAAGGTAGAAAAAATTTTACATTTTCACTTAAAAATATGAACCAGCAATCCTGCTTCTGGATATATACCTGAAGAAAATAAAGTCACTATCTCTAAGAGGTATCTGCATCCCCATGTTCACTGTAGTATTAAACAAGAGCCATGACATGGAAACAACCCAAGTGTCTGGCAACAAATGAACAGATAAAATGTATGTGCATACAATGGAGTATTATGCAGACGTAAAAAGAAATCCTGCCATTCGTGACAATGTGGTTGGACTTTAAGGGCATTATGCTAAGTGAAATAAGGAAAGACAAAATACTCTGATCTCATTAATGATGTGGAATCTAAAAAAATCAAAACATAATTCATGGAAAAGAATGGTGGTTGCAGGGGTGGAGGTGGGCAAAATGGGTTAAGGTGGAGAAAATGTATAATCTTCCAGGTATGAAAAAAAGCCTTGGAGGTTTCACGTACAACATGGTGGCTGTAGTTAATAATACTGTGTTATATATTTGAAAGTTGTTAACAGTAGATCTTAACAGTTCTCATCACAAGAAACAGTCATAAATATGTCTGGCGATGGATGTTAACCAGACTTACTATGATCATCTTTCAATATATACATATATTGAGTCATGTTTTACACCAGTAACTAATATGTCGATTATATCACGTATATCACATAAAATGTGGGGGGGCAGATTTGGGGTTAGAAGAGTGTTGGTAGAGAGTTCACTTTTGGAAATATGTATCAGCTAATTGTGTAAATGAATCTGGAGCTCTTAGAGAGAGGAAGGGATGTTTCAATCCAGGATGAGGTCACCAGGGCAAACTTGTGGAGTGATGAAGCCCCGGTAAATAGAATTTAAGAGGTACTTCTGGTTTGATGGCTTTGGATTTTAATGTAAAGATTGCTATTTGGGGGACGAAGGCAAGCCTGTGACTAGTATTTTGAGTAAGGAGCAAATATAAGCTGTGAGAAGCTGCTGCTTATACCACTTACAGGTACTTCAGAGTATGTTAGCTCTGTTACTTGTGCTAAAGGTGGACTTATTTTTATTGGGCCTTAGATGGAATGCATTTTAACTTTTATTTGAAGTTGGATATATTTGGCAATTCACAAAATTTTAATAAAGTTACTGTAACCTAGTTGCCAAGACATAGAAAGGCTAAAAATTGGTCCAGTGTCCCCATACTTACAAGAAAGTTAAGTGAACAAAGAATGTGATATTATGTAAGTATAATAGATAATAGATAATATTATGTAAGTATAATAGATAATAGATCATTTATTTCTCACAATAATAATCCCCATGGAGTAGTACTGTAGTATCCTTATTTTATAGTTGAAGCTTAGAGTGTCTTTTGTCTGTTCAGACTGCTATAACAAAATGCCATAGACTGTGTGGCTTATCAACAACAGAAACTTATTTCTCACAGTTCTGGAGGCTGGGAGGTCCAAGGCACTAGCATGGTTGAATTCTGGTGAAGGCCTTCTTCCTGGTTCAGAGCCAGCTGCTTCTCACTGTGTCCTTGCATGGTAGAATGGATAGGGATCTCTCTGGAACATTTTTTTATAAGGCACTAATCCCATTCACCTCCTAAAGGCCCCACTTCCTAATACTATCATTTTGGGGGGTTAGGGTTCAAAATGAATTTTGGGAGGACCCATAACAGCTTCATGCCAAGGTCTGTGCCTGTAACCACCACCTGGAATTGATTTTTCAGGACACAGCAAAATTTACACCGGATAGCTAAGAGTTTGGGTTAACGTTGTTTCTTATTCTTTTTCACCCCCAATTTTTTTTAATGTTTATTTATTTTGAGAGAGAGAGAGCACAAGCATGGGAGGGGCAGAGAGGGAGAGAGAGAATCCCAAGCAGGCTCTGTGCTGTCAGCGCAGAGCCCGACGTGGGACTCAAAAACTCAGAAACCGTGAGGTCATGACCTGGGCTGAAATCAAGAACCTGACGCTTAACTGAGCCACCCAAGTGCCCCAATGTTTGTTTTTGAGAGAAACAGCATGAGTGAGGGAGGGGCAGAGACAGAGGGAGAAAAGGGATCTGAAGCTGGCTTTGTGCTGACAGCAGTGAGCCCCATAGGGGGCTTGAACTCATGAACCCTGAGATCATGACCTGAGCTGAAGTTGGAAGCTCAACTGACTGAGCCACCCAGATGCCCCTACCCCAGCTTTTTTATTTGGAAGAATTCTGAACCTATAGAAAAGTCGGAAGAGTGATACACTGAATATCAGTATGACATTTACCTATATTTATCAAATATTTTATTGCGTTTGTGCTCTCTCACTCTCTTCACCCCCTTCTTCACTCTTCTTTTTCTGTATCCACCTTTCTCTCTCCCTTCCCTCCCTTCCCTCCCTTCCCTCCCTACACATATATACATTATTGTTCATTGTATATCAAGCATTTTTATTAGTGTATTAGGCAATCTGGAAACTTTTATTAGCATATTACAGACATTCAGAAAACTTCACCTCAAAATTTCTTAAGCATCTATTGCCTAAAAACAAGTTGTTTTCCTGTATCACCATAATTGTACTATCAAACTATCACATTCAAAATATCTTACAGTGGTATAATAGTTAATGCAATAGTCTATACTCAGATTTGCTCAATTATCTCAATTGAGATACTGCTTTATAGCTTTCCTTCCAATCCTGGATTTAGTCAAGGATCATGTGTTGCATTTAATTGTCATTTTTGTTTTTGTTTTTTTTTTAGTCTTTTAATTCAGAGCAGTTCTCCCCCGTTTTTGTTTTTAATGTCATTGATATTTTTTAGAGACCAGGCTAGTTATGTTGAAGAATGTGTCACAATTTGGCTTTGTCTTGATTAGATTCAGGTTAAACATTTTTGGCAAGATGTTATGTGTGTCTCTGTGCACATAATGTCCTTTTGTTCCATTGTTGGTGATAAAAAGTTTGGTCACTTAGTTATGTTGATGTCAGCTACATTTCTTCTTTGTAAAGGTACCTTTTCCCCTTTGTAATTAAGCAGTCTGTGGAATGATACTTTTAAAAATGTGTGACCTTTCTATTCCTTAATGTTTTACTCAGTGGTATTAACATGCATTTATAATCCTTGCCTGAATTGGTTATTACATTGGTGGTCATGCAAAATGTTGATTCTCTCATAAATTCTACGTTTTCTTTTTTTTTTTTTAATTTTTTTTAATGTTTTTTATTTATTTTTGAGACAGAGAGAGACAGAGCGTGAATGGGGGAGGGGCAGAGAGAGAGGGAGACACAGAATCGGAAGCAGGCTCCAGGCTCTGAGCCATCAGCCCAGAGCCCGACGCGGGGCTCGAACTCACGGACCGCAAGATCGTGACCTGAGCCGAAGTCGGACGCTTAACCGACTGAGCCACCCAGGCGCCCCAATTCTACGTTTTCTAGTTGGTGGTGTTCTAAAAGGAAGAGTTTTATTTTTACTCCCCCTCCCTTTTTTTTTTTTTTTTTTTTAAAGTTTATTTTGAAAGAAAGTGTGTGAGCAGGTGAGGGGCAGAAAGAGAGGAGAGAGACAATCCCAACGAGGCTCAGCCCAGAGCCCGACCTGAGTAAAGATCAAGAGTTGGACACTTAACTGACTGAGCCACACAGGTGCCCCTCCTTTTTTTGTTTTTGATGGTTACTGTAGACTTGGTATTTTTAAAAAATTCAATGTTATAATCTATTGCTGTTAAAAATACCATATTCAGTATTAAAAATACAGCAAATTTGTTGTAAATTTGGTCAGTGGGAGCCCTATCAAACTGATTCCTATGTCCTTTTGACGTGATCCACTCTGGCACTGCAAGGTGTTCCAGGTTCACTTTGTACTTTACCTGCCCCAGACCTGGAATAAATCATTTCTGCAAGGAACCCTGATTCCTTTAGTGACAAATGATTCCTTAAAAAATTTTTTTTAATGTTTATTAATTGTGAGAGAGACAGACAGAGACAGAGTGTGAGTGGGGGAGGGACAGAGAGAGAGGGAGACACAACCCGAAGCAGGCTCCAGGCTTGAGTTGTCAGCACAGAGCCCTATGCGGGCCTTGAACTCCCGAGCCATGAGATCATGACCTGAGTCTAGGAAACTGACATGAAGTTGGTTATTTATTGTATTGAACATTTCTGTTGGGAGTATAGTTTTTGTGGTTCCTTATAGAGGTCTGATGTTGTAGAGAATCCAAAAAGAGCCTTAGAATTATGATCTGGTATACCCCAATCACTTATGGTCCAACAGCTTGAGAACATATTCCACTCTGGGACTCTACATGAAACAAGATAGGTCAGTTCCTTCCACAAAAACATTTTACACTGAAGGTGAAATCCATTAAGCCTATTGGTATGTTCATTGATGTGGAAACAAATCAGTTGTAAGGAAAGTCACCATGTGCTATTAACCTGTTCTGTTGAAATATTTAAAATCCTGTCCTGTTATCCCTATGGAAGAAGTTATAACCTTTGTTTTTGGAGCAGGGGTGTTATTCATTTTCAGAAATTATAGGTAATATTTTAATTAACACCATTACTAGCCTATCAGTTGATTATATGGCTTATATATTTATTCTTTTATGTGGATGACTGCTCTAGGATTACTTAAGAAATTAGCTGCCTGGCAACATAAAAGTTCAGATATTAAAGTGAATTGCATGCCTTCCAACTATTTCTATTACTTGTCTAAATTTAGAACCATGTAGAGTTCCTGCAGAATTGAAATCTCTGGGGATTTTAATAGTCAAGACAGACAATATTCAGCTTTTCAGAGTAAAGAAGAAAGGTAGTTTCAAATTAATTTTTGCACTGTCACTCAGACTACTTAATTAAGACACAGAGTCCAGTGAAAAGTCAGGACTGTTCTGAGAATTTTATTTGACTGTTGCTGAAAACTTGTTAGAACCTACGCTCTGGATGTGAAAGGGATCATTTTTTTCCCCTCCTAGGTGAATTGCTGGGAGCTATCCACTATTCTTTCCTTACTGTCTCCCCAAATTATGCTTGATAAGTACAGTTCTTACACTTTACCTGGATGGATGAGGCATTCATTACATCTGAGCTAGAGATCAGGTGAGCATTATATTTGGGTACTTGTGGATGAATTTTAGGACACTGGAATTGTTTTGCATGTGTGTGAATTCAGATTTTTGTGGGATATTTTGAGGAGAAACTTATTCTATATACGTTTAACTGTACATAAAATGTGAAAATCTGTTGATGCAGTTGGTAGACTTCAACAAAAGAAATAAGAAATAAAAAGTTATTTTGAGTAACTAATTTAAATATAAGTTAAAATTGAGTAAGATTTTACATATAGAATGAATATGTGTTTACTACCTGATTTGGCAATTGGAAATGTAGGACTTTGCTGCTACTATAGTAAGAAATTTTAAGGATGCTGGAAAAATGCCAAAAAATTATTATAAACCAAGAAAAATCCATAAAAATGAAATGTATGGGTTTTTTTCACACTAGATTTATACGGATGGGGAAATGTAAACAAAGTAAAAACAAATCTATATATTACTCTCATTGAATTAAGCCTATGTGGTTTTTTTTCCCCCCCTCCCTTTCCTTTCTGCTGGGGTTTCCATGGATGAATTCTAGAAGTGAGGGACCTTGTTCCTTGGAGAAATGAGCTGCCCTCAAAGAATTTACTGTTTATTGAGACAAAATGTTATGAAGGAGGTAGCAGGATAATTTTTATTTTATTTTTGCTTATCTCTATTTAAAAAGGAGCATTAATTTCTTTTAAATTAGAGGGAAAATCAGTTATTTTAAAACACCTATTAAAAGAGTAAAGGGACTATAAAATCAGTTCTTAAAACTTGTAAGTACTCCAGTAGACTTATTTTCCAACACTCTTGATTGGTTTTCAGTTAGATATGTGAGTTCTTTGTTTCCTGGGCTTCGAGACTATTTTTGGGGGTAAGCTGTCTTTTTATATTGTAGCTGAAGTTTTTATTAAATAACTTCATATTTAACCAATCACTTAATTAACATAATTTCTGTTTAAACCTAGTAATATATAATTCTGTTTCTTTGAAAGAGTATAAATATGCCCATTTGAATTCTGGGAGGAAAAGCTTGTGCTTATTAGCTTGCCTAAACTTGCTGGAAACTTACCATTTTGATGTCATGAAAGGGATCCCTGTAAAATTTGAAGAAAATATTATGTGCTTTTACAAGAATAAGAACTTAATTTTAGCACGAAATAGTCCTTAGGGCGACAAGGAAGAATATTACATTTTTCCATAGGTCCCAAGGTTTTTCCAGAGACATCTTGGGTGTCATGTAAGGTACTTGGGACTATTAGAATGTTCAGCCTCATTCTAGGGCTGTGGGATCAAAAATGTGTGTGTGTGTTAAAGGACCTTGCTGGCTGGTTGTGGAGATAAAACATGAATATTTGATGATTAAAGTAACAATAGATATAATGGATTCAATTCTGTAATATAAATAGTGCAGTATAATTTAGTTGAATCTAGTTGTTCAATGCAAATACAAAAAGGAAAGAGAAAAACCAATATGGAAAGGTAGGGAAGGAGTTAGATATTGAACTGGGCTTCAAATAAAGATTAGTATCCAAATTCATTTCAGTGTTTGTATTCAGTATATATATATATATAAATATATATATATATATTCAGTACATATAAAGTATATATATTACTGTATATATTATATGTTCAGTATATATAATATATATTATATAATACATTATGTTAATGTATTATATAACATAATATTATTATAGATAATATATGTTATATGATACATATTATATATAATATAATGTTATTATATATAATATATATCCAGTATTTGTATTCAGTATATATGTTATATAATACTAATAACAGTATATATGTATATATAATATGTTGTATAACATATAATGTATAATATATATTCAGTATCTATTCAGTGTATGCATAATACATAATATATATTGTAATACTATATATAATATATATTCAGTATATATAATATATATTATATGTTCAGTAATTGTATTCAGCATATATATAAATATATACGTAAATGTATATTTGTATATAAACAAATCTATAAAAAATATATAAATATATATGTAAAGAGATATATGTTTATATATCTATGCAAAGATGTATATATATCTTTGCATATATATTTCTTTTTTGAGATTTGCTTTCTAAAAAACTTATGGAAAATTTCAAATGTCCAAAAGCCATGGGAATAGTAAAATAAACCTGCATATACAGTTATCAGTTTATGGTTAACTTTGTTTCATCTATTCTCCTACCAACCCCCTTCCTCCAATTGTTTTGAAGCATATCTGTGATGTATTATTTTGTTCATAAATATTTCAGTATAAATCTCTAAAAAATAAGGACTTAAAAAAATTTTTTTTAATGTTTGTTTATTCTTGAGAGAGAGAGAAAGAGAGAGAGAGAGACAGAGCATGAGCAGGGGAGGCGCAGAGAGAGAGGGGAACACAGAATCTGAAGCAGGCTCCAGGCTCTGAGCTGTCAGCACAGAGCCCAATATGGGGTTCAAACTCACAAGCTGTGAGATCATGACCTGAGCCGAAGCCAGATGCTTAACTGACTGAGTCACCCAGGCGCCCCTAAAAAATAAGGACTTTAGAAAACATAGTACCAAAACCATTTCTGCCTTCAAAATAATTAACAATAATTACTTAATATTAAATATCTGTTGTTCCTATTTCCTTGATTATATCATAAGTTCTTATTTATTTATTTGTTTATTTATTGATGAGGGAGAGAGAAAGGGAGAGAGAATCCCAAACAGACTAATAGCATGGAGCCTGACGTAGGGGTCAATCCCACAAACTGAGAGAGATGATGACCTGAGCCGAAATCAAGAGTTGGACGCTTAACTGACTAAGCCACCTAGGTGCCCTTAGGTGTTTTTTTGTTTTGTTTTGTTTTTTAGAGAGAGAGTCCATGAGCAGGGGAGAGGAGCAGAGGGAGAGGGCGAGAGAATCTAAAGCAGGCTCCATGCTCAGCATGGGGGTTGACTTGTGGCTGGATCCCATGACCCTGGGATCATTGTCTGAGCCAAAATCAAGAGTCAGAAGCTCAACCAACTGAGGCACCCAGGCTCCCCTGTATCATAAGTTGTTAAAACAGCCTATCTGTTTAAAATGGCATCCAAAAAAAAAAAAAAAAAAAAAAAAAAAAGGATCCAAATAAAGTCTGTACCTTATAGTTGGTCAATGTATTTTTTTAAAAGTCTCTTTATCTAAAAGATTTCCACTCTCTTTTTTTTTCTTTGCAGTTTATTTGTTGAAGGAACTGGGTCATCTGTTCAGTAGTTTCCCACAGATGGATTTGGTGATTGACATCATAGTAGTGTCATGTAACATGTTTATCTATCCTCTGTATTTCCTTTAAATTGGCAGTTACATCTAGAGACTTGACCAGATTTAGATTCACTGTTTTTGGTTAGAATACTTCATAGTGTGCTTCTGTCAGGAGAAGGTGTGTGATGTCTGTTAGTCTCATATTTTATAATGTCAACAGCCATTGATGATCATTGTTTACATTTCCTTCATTAGGGGTTATAAAATGGTAGTACTCAGATTCTATCATTTCTTCATTTATTTTAGCTGGAATTTTTTTTTTCTATAAAGAAATACTTCTTTTCATCACCTGTTTGGCACAGGAAAGGTGCGACAGACAAATGGCTTGAGACTTTTAATTAACAGTTATTACTGTTTGCAAAAAATGAATTTGTTCACTAACATCCTGCAAAGGTGTCTGATAAGTTTTTTAAATATTGTCATTATAAACTCGGCGATTTAAGCCTATTTCTGTGTTTCAGCCAATTCCAATTTTATCTGTATTGATGTCTCATTGATTGTCTGATGTCTCATTGATTGTCTCATCTTGGCAAATGGGAGCTTCTTCTGGTTGGCTCCAGTATCTTTTTGATGTGATCCTGTTAGCTATGATAGCTTGTTTGTTTTCTGGCTGACATGATGTTCTGAAATCGTCTATTACATACCCAATCCCTGGGCGTGCATCAGCCCATTGCCCCTGAAACTCTGGTTCCTTTGTGTGGAAAAAATGGAAAATGGTTAGAGACCAGTCTGGGTGAAAGAGGTATTAGTTGCTTAGTGA
This sequence comes from Lynx canadensis, assembly GCF_007474595.2. Classification (NCBI taxonomy): domain Eukaryota; kingdom Metazoa; phylum Chordata; class Mammalia; order Carnivora; family Felidae; genus Lynx; species Lynx canadensis. The sequence goes on along the minus strand of NC_044309.1, from coordinate 83,235,031 downwards.
ATTGGTCTTTGTTTCTTGCTGTTTTCAGGGAATAAGGCTAGGAAATAAGGTGCCTTTTTTTTGTTTTTTTGGATGAATCTTTTTTTTTTAAGTTTGTTTATTTTGAGAGAGAGAGCACGTGTGCGAGTGAGAGCATGAGTGAGGGAGGAGTAGAGAGAGCACAGAGCCCAACGCAGGGCTCTCACCCATGAACCGTGAGATAATGACCTAAGCTAAAATCAGGAGTTGGACACTTAACCAATTAATCACCCAGGTGTCCCCGCCCACCAGCTTTAAGAAAGTATATCACAAGTTCATATCAGTGTTTACAATTCAAAGTCAGGACCATAGATTTTTTTTTACTTAACATCTTCCATCTTACAGAGGTTTGCATTTTTCAAATTACAGACAGTATACACTCATTTTAAGAAATTTAAATAATTCAGAATTATGTAAGGTAAAAGATGGAAGATCCTGATTGTGCCCCAAAATCACTAGTTAACCACTTAACACAATTAATTCAAAGGTTTCATAGTGGCTATCTTTTTATTTTTGTGTCAGTTATAGTTACCTGGCTTAGGCAGCACTGAACATACAGTTAAAAATTAGGGATTGACATTTCTTGAGGCGAGGGAAAAAAAGATGAGAGGTTATTCCTTACATGAAATGAAGATTCTTACATATTTTTAGATTTACTTTTTGAATTGGTGTTACATTTGCATGATTCAAAATGCTAAGGATAGAAAAAAAGCAGAGTGAAGTTTTTTTCTTGCTTTTGTAACCCAACTAGTCAGTTCTTCTTTCCAGAGACAACTATGTGCATCCTATGTTTTTGTGCATCCTATGTTCTTATAAACATAAAGTATACATATATGTGTAACTGTGTATATATGTTGTTTCCTCCATTTTACAAAAATGGTTCTTTGTCTTGTGGTTTTTTACTTAACAATATAACTTATAAGTACATCAAGAATAGCTTATTCTTGTGTGTGTCTACAGAGTATTACAAGATATGTTTGTACTGTTTATTTTATCATTCTCCTATTACAGAGAAGTTTGATTTTTTCCCCCAAGTCTTTGCAGTTACAAAGAGTGCTGCATAACCTTGTACAAATGTCATTTTCCGTATTTGGAATAATTGATTTTTAAAAAATGTTTTTTAAAAAAAATTTTAATGTTTATTTTTTGAAAGAGAGCGACAAAGCATGAACAGGGGAGGGCCAGAGAGAAACAGAGACACAGAATCTGAAGCAGGCTTCAAGCTCCGAGCTGTCAGCATAGAGCCCGACGTGGGGTTCAAACTCAACAACCCGTGAGATCATGACCTGAGCTGAAGTCAAACGCTTTAACCAACTGAGCCACCGAAGGCTCCCCTAAAAAAATTTTTTTTGATGTTTATTTATTTTTGAGAGAGAGAGAGAGAGTGTGTGGGGGGGGGGGGGGGCAGAGAGAGGAGGAGACAGAATCTGAAGCAGGCTCTGAGGTGTCAGCAAAGAGCCTGATGCGGGGCTTGAACCCACAAACTGTGAGATCATGGCCTGAGCCGAAGTCAGATGCCACCCAGGCACCCCTCGAATAATTAATTATTAAGGTAAATTGCTAAGGGTGTATACTTGTGTAAATTTTAAACATATGGTAAAATGACCTTTTTTATTTTTATTTTTTGAGAGAGGGCACAAGTGAGCGTTGGACAGAGAGAGGGAGAGAGAGAGAATGAATCTGAGTAGGTGGAGAGAGAGAGATAAAGAGATAGAGAAGTGGAGTTCGCCCAAAGCGGGGCTCATGTTCATCTGAAATGGGGCTTGTGTTCACCCAAAGCAGGACTCAGACTCATGAACTGTGAGATTGTGACCTGAGCCGAAGTCAGAAGCTTAACAGACTGAGCCACCCAGGTGCCCCAGTAAAATTGCCTTCTACAAATATAGGTATTTTACATTGCCACCAGCACTTGATTCCAGATTTGAGACAGAAGATTTGGTTATGTGGATATATACAAAATAACCAATTTGAAGTTTTTTCATCCATGTGTGTTTACAGTGGAGTACTGATGTCATAGACATCAGATTACATTGTAGTTTTTTTCTTTCTACATACAATTAATTGAGTGCCTATGAAAAAATATAGTCTTTGTTCTCAACTGTAAGCAGAGATATCAGGTGAACTTTACCTAAGTTCTCTGGGCCTTGAAGGATAAGAGTGGGCAGGGGAAATTCTAAATTAGCAAACTTTTGGGGCACCTGGGTGGCTCAATTAAGTGGCTGACTTCGACTTAGGTCATGATCTCATGATTCGTGAGTTTGAGCCCCGCATGGGGTTCTCTCCTGTCAGTGCGGAGCCTGCTTTTGTCCTCTGTCTCCCTCTCTCTCTGCCTCTCCCCATGCCCTCTCTCTCTCAAAAGTGAATAAACATTAAAAAAAATTAGCAAACTTTTTGGTCTCGGACCCTTGACCCTTTTAAAAATTATTACAGGGGCGCCTGGGTGGCTCAGTCAGTTAAGCGTCCGACTTCTGCTCAGGTCACGATCTTGCGGTCCTTGAGTTCAAGCCCTGCATCAGGCTCTGGGCTAATGGCTCAGAGCCTGGAGCCTGCTTCCGATTCTGGGTCTCCCTCTCTCTCTGCCCCTCCCCTGTTCATGCTCTGTCTCTCTCTGTCTCAAAAATAAATAAACGTTACAAAAAAAATTAAAAAAAATAAAAAATAAAAATTATTACAGACTCCAAAGAACCTTTTATTTATGTGGGTTATATGTACCAATATTTACAGTATTGGAAATCAAAACTAAGAAAATATTTAAATATTTATTAGTTCATTAAAATCATAGTAAGTTCCTTACATATTAATTTATATAACACATTTTTTAATGAAAAAAACTTAAAAAAATTTTTTTAACATTGATTCATTTTTGAAAGGCAGAGAGAGACAGAGCACGAATGGGGGAGGGGCAGAGAGAGAGGGAGACACAGAAACAGAAGCAGGCTCCAGGCTCTGAGCTATCAGCACACAGCCCTTCGCAGGGCTCGAACTCATGGACCGCGAGATCATGACCTGAGCCGGAGACGGCCACTTAACTGACTGAGCCACCCAGGCGCCCCTATGAAAAAAAATTTTTTTTAACAAAAGATTTAGTGAGAAGGAAGGACATGGTTTTACATTTTTGCAAATCTCTTTAATGTCTGGATTAAAAAGAAGGCAGCTGGATTCTTATATCTGCATCAGCATTCGGTCTGTTGCAGTATGTCATTTTGCTTGAAGTATATGAGAAAAAATCCAGCCGCAGAGATTTGTAGTGGGAAAATAGAGAAGTATCTTAATATCTTTGGGTAATTGGATAGTCTTTGATACTGTACCCAAACTCAACATGTGGTAGTTTCTTCAAGATTAGTTGCAGTGTAGAATCTGGAACCATGTTAATGAACTTTTGTACTTGGTGACATTAAAATTCAATTGTTTACTTTGTACATTGAATGGATCTTTTATCCATGTATGATTTTGAATCATCGTGAATGGTCAACTGGAAAATATTGGTTTACTGAGTTACACAGAACTTCCAAATGTTTGACACAGTTCATTATTCAATTTAAAAAATCACATTCATTAATATCACCATCATTTCATTGGGAAAGTCTTAAGTATTGAGAAGTTGTCAAGCTCACAAAAGATACCCTTTTTCAAAATTTTGATTTTTAAAAGCTTGAATTTTATCACTGGCAACAAGTACTATCTCATTTGTTTTCTTTGAAGGAACAGGCTCACTTTGTTCATTTCTGTGAAGACTGTTGCCACATAACAATAGTTTGCCTGTCGGTTGCTTACTCAAGAAGTAATGATATGCCATGAAAAAAGTTCAGCTTGCAGCTCAGTTGCTTTTCCTTGAGACGATTATTGTCCTTTGATTGATATGCTGCAGAACTATAGACTTCCATTTTTCATTTAGATTATTAAAAAGATGTACTCAAGAGTGGAAATTTAATAACATTATTAATTTTTACTGTTTGCTCAAGGAATGTATAAGTAAAGTTTATCTTTCCTTTTTTAAACTGCAGGTGTTGGGTGGTACTAGTATAGTTCGATGCCCCTCCCTTGATTTATGCTAAGGCAGTGGCAGTTATACCTACCATTTCACCATGGTAAAAAAAGGCATATAACATCTTAGTATTATTATGAAAAATTAGATCTTGGTGTTATGAAAATAGCGGACCTCTTAGATTTCCTGAGACCATACTCCACGAACTGCTGTTCTAGGTAGAGCACGATTACATAGCCAGAGATACTGAGGTGAGAAAAAAAGCATCGGTTTCAAGGTCAACTATAATTTGTTATGAAACTCGGGATATATGGAGAAAAGGAGAAAAGGTAGTCAGAGGCCAGATTATAAAGGAATTTAAGTATCCTGCTAAAGAGTGCTGAATTTATCCTATAAAAAATGGAGAGTCTTTGGAGGATTTTTAAAGAGGGGAGTGTGTGTGGTAGGGGTGTTGGTGGTTGATGCCATCAAATTTGTTTTTTTTTTTTTTTTTTCAAAATGCGGCTGTTTTTATTGATCTGAAATACTGATATAAGTGAAAACTGTTATATGCAAGCAGCCTTCCGGTGAGCCTCCTTTGGCAACCACTCTCCCACCACCCTTCTCCCATCAACCTTCTCGAGAAATCAAATTTGTATTTTTTAAAGATCACCCTTATCACAGTGTGTCTTGTAAGGAGGACAGTGGAAAATGATGAGGTTTTAAATGAAGGCACTGACTTGGCCGTGGAGCCACAGAAGGCCAGGTGTACAAACCAGTGCAGACGTTAAAATGTGACCTTCCTAAAGCAGAACTAAGCCTAGCAGCATCTGTTGGTTGGCTGGATGGTCAGGCGCACAACCAGCCGCGTCCATCATTGTGTCACACAAGCTAATCCCTCAAATACTCTTGTATTGGCAGAATCACTATTCTGACTTTTATTACCATAGTTTTATCTGTTTTTGAATTTCATGTTAATAGAATCATATAGTAGATGATCTTTTCTTTCTTACTTACCATTGTCTTTGATTCATGAGTGTAGCTTCCTATAGCAATGGTTTTTCTTTTATCATTGCTACGGAGTATTTCATTTTCTGACTGTACCGTCAGAAAGAGAGAGAGAGAGAGTGGGAGCTGCCGAGGGGCAGAGAGAGACAGAGACAGAGACAGAGACAGAATCCGAAGCAGGCTCCAGGCTCTGAGCAGTTAGCACAGAGCCCAATGCGGGGCACAAACCCATGAACCGTGAGATCATGACCTGAGCTGAAGTCAGATGCTTACCTGACTGAGCCACCCAAGGGCCCCTGATGTGTGGAGTATCTTTATATGCATATTGGCCTTTTAAGGATCCTCTTTGGTGAGCTGCCTTTCAGCTCTTGTCCATTTAAGAAATTGGGCTATTTGTCTTTTTCTTATAGATATATAGATCTTTTTTGTATATGTTGTATATGAGTCCTTTGTGGGATACATATATTTGCACGTATCTTCTCCAGGTATTTAAACATGGACTAGATGCAGGAACAAATTTATTAATCTGGGTGTTTTGCTGGGATTCTGTGGTATATGTCTTATCAGTTAAAGGTGGTTCTATATCTTATTCTTTAGAGATTCTAGTTTCCTTTCATGATGGGAATGTACATGCTGCTTTTGAGTGTGTCACTATTGATGTTTTGAATTAGTCTCCACTGATTGTGGGTGTGTCTGTTATATTGCTGTGGACCAAACCACTCGAAATCTTAATGGCTTAAAACAACTATTTGCTTATGATTAAGTGGGCTGGCAATTTAGGCAGAGTTCATCTGGCTTGCCTCTATTCCACATGATATTTGCTGGGCTTACTCATGTGTTTTGATCAGTTGGCAGGCTGGCCAGGGGCTGGTTGTACTGAATAGCCCCACTCCAGCATTGTCCATCATTAGGCTGGAGCTGTCATCCAGAGTGCTGTGGCCTCTCCTGCAGTCTGTCTTGCATGGTGACTAGGTTCCAACAGAACAAGAGTGAAAGTTCAAAGGTTTCCCTAAGGCCTGGGCTCAGAAATTGCACAGTGTCTTCATGTTGCATTTTATCGACCACAAGGCCAGCTCAGATGCAAGGGGTGACGAAATGAACACCACTTCTTTTGTTTATTTTTGAGAGAGAGAGAGTATAAGCAGGGAAGGGGCAGAGAGGGGGGGCAGAGGATCTGAAGCAGGCTCTGTGCAGATAGGCTGACAGCAGCAAGCCTGATGTGAAGCTCGAACTCAGGAACCGAACGGCAAGATCATGACCTGAGCTGAAGTCGGACGCTTAACCAAAACCTAGCCACCCAGGCGTCCCTCAACTCCACTTCTTGATGGAAATTGCTGCAAATAATTTGTGGTCATGTTTGATCTACAACATTGCTCTTCCTTGTTTGTTTGTTTCTTTCTTTTTCCTTTTGTCTCTCTTCATTTTAAATGAAGTGGATAGTTTGTGGGTTGTTTTTGTTTTTTAATTGACTTGTCTTTCTTCTTGAAGTTTATATTAAAACAAAACTTACTTGCTTAAAGGATGCCTTCTGTTATTACTTACTGTGGCCTAGGACAAGACATTTTTAAGCCCAAACTTTGGGACTCTTTGCCAGATTACCTTAGTAATACCAAACATCTGTTAATGCTGAAGAGATTAGTTTCTTCCCCAGGTAATTTTGATCTTTTTTTTTTTTTTTTTTAATCCTTTTTAAAAAAATTGGTTAAGACCTGAAGGTTAACATTCTGGTGCTTTTATGGGCTGTGTTCCTCCACGTCTTGTTAGTCATCTAGAGATACTAATAGGGACCTGAAATGACAACTTTTTTTTTCCAAAGTGCTTAGTGAAGTCAGGAAGGTAAAGGCTCCACAGCTGGAGAAGGTGTCTGGGCTGTAGTTGTCTTGGGAAGACAGTGTTTTTATATGTGAAATAAAACAAGAATCTTGGGCAAGGTGCAGATGTCAGTGACCTGTCAGCCCATCAGGATGAATCAGCTGATGTCCTAGATGAGGTGACAATGTCAGCACAGTCAACCCCTTACCCTGAGTTTATTGGGCCTCTCATTAAGGTAGCTGTCATAGCCCTTAGTTTAGAAAAGTCAGAGTCATTGTTCAAGATTCACCTGACTTTAAACATTATTTATTTTGGAGGGGGAAGGTCACTTTCAGTGTAAGAGTACAATTGGAAGTGACATGTGGCTGGTTTACAGATTACAGCCATTTTGGTGTGCCCAAGTGTTACAGTTGTTAGGATCTTTAAAACTTGTCTCCAGGTGACTAGAGGCAATTTATTCTGCTTCTCCAAGTAAGTTTAATTAATTGTCTTGGGTCCCAGACAAGTAGATTTGTTAGCTGTAGTTTCTGATTTATCTGTTGCCCAAACCCGTGATAATTTGATGGGAATAGGAACTCTCAAGGTGGCATTTTATTGCAAAAGATGGATGTTGGCTTCTAAGTGCAGCTGATTAGAAGGCTAGGGCACAGTATGTGTTTTTCTGGTGACAAGGTCATTATTAAGGCTTTATAGAACTAGTCAGACGGCTGAACTGAATCTTCCTACTCTTGTGAGGTTATCTTCAAGGCATTTGGAGTGTTTCACAGAACTCTTTATCAACTGTGTTCTCTCACCGGCGTTTGTACCTTGTGTCAGTTTTAGCCTGGTTGTTCTGGGTTGGGAGGTACTTCTTAGTGCAGCTGGTAACCAGATCTTTTGTCAGTCGCTGCTGCCTGAGAACCTTGGATTTGGGTCTCACAGACCCAGAAAACAGTGTTGCCAGATAAGATTACCATCTTATTTTCTGAGTAAAATATTTATCTTCAGAGAAAGCAAGGCAGATTGTTAGAATGAAGACAGGAACACAGGATTTTGATGGCTTGGCTATCTTACTGGCTGTAAGTTTTAAAAAGTTTAAATAATTTTAAGTTTAAATAATTTCAATAAATTAAAAAAAAATTTTAAAGACCTAAGTTTGCCTCAGAGGTAGCACTTAGCTTTGTAAATGAGTCAAACAGAAAACTGTTACAGTGCTTATTATGTGTCAGGCACTATTTCACATCGGAGGTATAGATACAGATATGAACACAAGTTTTCTGCCCTCAAAGAGCTTACATTTTTGTTTGAGAAGATAGGCAATTTTCAAATAAATAATTACAGATTATGATGAGTACTATGAAGAAAATAGATGTGGTGATGTGATTGAGAGTAAGGGAGAGGGGGATACTTCAGATGGGGTGGTCAGGCAGGACCTTTTTGTAGTGATGTATGAACTATTATGTGAAGGGAGGCAACCAGCATTTCCTGATGGGAGAGGAGTGTTCTGGACATGAAGAGCAACAAATACAAAGGCTTCGTGGGGAGTATGTGATTTGGCATGTTCAGGAATAGGCAGGGGCCAGATTTTGTATGGATTTGTAGATCTCGCTTAGGATGATGGAAAACCATTGGTAGAAAGAAACTGGTTTATCAAGAAAGCTAAGTGATGTGATTTACATTTTTAAAATATCACTCGTGCTTCTCTGGGGAGAACAGATAGCAGAGTGCCCAGAGAGGAAGTAGAGAGATTAGTTAAGAGACGATTGCATATTTTTTATTTTTATTAAAACCCTACAAAGTGTATAAGAGTTATGGAGGATGGATGGCAGAAGGGAATTGAACGTTTTTCAGAAAGTATTCCACTTTTTGAAACAGACTGTATTTTTATTTTTGAGAGAATGCAAGCAGGGGAGGGGCAAGGAGAGAGGGAGACAGAGAATCTGAAGCGGGCTCCCCCTGCCCCCCCCCCCCACCACAGCCGCAAGCCAGTGTAGGGCTTGAATTCATAAACTATGAGGTCGTGACCTGAGCCAAAGTCAGACGCTCAACCGACTGAGCTACCCAGGTACCCCTCCACTTTAAATTTTTAAAATTTTTAATTAAAAACAATTTTTTTTAATGTTCATTTATTTTTGAGAGAGAGAGAGGTACAGAGTGTGAACAGGGGAGGGGCAGATAGAGAGAGGGAGACACAGAATCTGAAGCAGGCTTCAGGCTCTGAGCTGTCAGCACAGAGCCAGAAGCAGGGCTAGAACCCATGAGCTGTGAGATCATGACCTGAGCAGAAGTAGGACGCTTAACTGGGCACCCAGGCTCCCCTAATTTTTTTTTTAATGTTTATTTTTTGAGAGAGAGAGAGAGAGAGAGCGCAAGCCGGGGAGGGGCAGAGAGAGACCAAGACAGAATCTGAAGCAGTCTCCTGTCTCTGAGCTATCAGCACAGAGCCCAACGCAGGGCTCAAACTCATGAGCCGTGAGATCATCATGATCTAAGCCGAAGTCGGATGCTTAACCAACTGAGCCACCCAGGCACTCCAAAAGTATTCCACTTTTAATTTTGATAAGATTACAAATAGGGCAAGAAAACCATAACATCAATAAGTACTGGTATGTGTTTTGAATTACGTTGCTCTTGATTCTTTGACTCAGAGTTGGAGAGAGACCTCTTGGTATGTCAAGGCTCTCAGCATGAACTCACTATGCCCACTTAAGAATCAGGTGCATCTGGCATGGCTTGAGGGCCTGTGGGGAAAGGTAACTAGTAATTTCTTTGCATAGGGCAGAATAAGGCATTTCCTGGGGAAAAAAATTCACCATGCAGTCAGTGTTTCAGGACCAACGTTGGTGGTGGAAAAGGGAAGGGCGATTCCATAGCCATGCCTTCCAACTCTAACCAAACTACCACACATTTCTAATACCAAAACCCTGGGGTGCAGGGGTTATAAAGAAACTTTTTCATAGAAATCTTAGTATGATACTAGAAAGGTAGACGTTAGCAATGTGAGATTCACGGGATAGAGTTGTAAAGCAAAATGATGAATTTGGGATACTCCTCACTTCAGCATAGAACATGGCGAGACTTAAGTACTTTGAGGTTTCCAGGAACACAGGCTGGCTTGGCATATTAGGGGTTCTAGTGGTGGCATTCAGCACTCAGGGTTTCTAATGTGGATTAAGCAGCAGCCAGCTCTCAGAATCCTGTCATAGTAATAGTAATAATAAATATTGTAGTCAGAGAGAGGAGATACTAAATTATGTGTTTGTAATATTTATTTCTACTCGCAGAAGAAAATTCTGTCTCTGGCTTCTCTGTATTCTTCTCACCTACTGAGAGAGATTCAGTATCTGCTAGCTCAGTTACTATAGATTTGTCTTGTATAAAAGGATAATGGATAAAAAACAGCTGAAGAATTTCAAGGAGAAAGACTGGATAATTAATTTATATAGAAAGTGGACTGAGAACTGCTTATAAGAAGAGGGGATCATTAGAGGAGAAGGAGTTGTGAGTTGTGAGTTTATGTCCCACATGGGCGTAGAGATTACTTAAATAAATAATAAACATAATAAAACCGTGCATTAAAGCAATGGATTTAAAAAAACAGGAAGTAGGAATGGATATAGAGGGTTCAGGCAGGTGTAGGGTTAGAGAAACATTGTGAGCAAAAGGAATTGGGAAAGAAGATACTAAGCTGCTGTGGATTTTGAAATGGATCTCTTTATTTTCTTTGGGAGTCTCAATATATTAAGATTTAAATTGCTTTTAACTTTTTTTTTTGTTTTTTGTTTTTTGTTTTTTTTTTTGAGGTTAGACTTGTTTCTTATATGTGATGCCATTCCAGCACTGGACTCATGGAGGCTGAACATTTATTCAGGTAATAATAGGTAACATTTATAGAGCACTTTCTGTGTGCTAGGCAACAAACTAAGTGCTATACCTGTATTCTCATTTAATTGTCCCACAACCTCACGAGGTTGGAAGTGTTATTGTACCCATTTAATGGATAAGGAAACTGAGACTTTAGAGTATATCAAGATTGAGTTCACCTGAATTAAGAAAGAAAAAAGGCTACTGCTGTAGTTGAAGTGAGAGATGATGGTCGCTTGGATTAGATGATGTCATTTCTCACCTGTCATAAATACATGAATGTAAAGTGGTTTTGACTGACTGAACTTCACCCCTCATATCCATAGCTTCTTCGCACTAGTGAATACATCATACTTTTTGTCTGTCTGTCTGTCTGTCTTTATTTATTTATTTATTGTCTTTAAAACGATGGACATACTTTTTGGTAAAGAAAAATCCAATTTAGAGGGTTTTTTTCCCCTTCAATTTTTAATTTAAATTCTAGTTAGTTAACATGATTTAGAGTTTTAACTTAAAAATTTTTTTTAATGTTTATTTATTTTTGAGAGGGAGAGAGAGAAACAGAAACAGCATGAGTGGGGGAGGACAGAGAGAGAGGGAGACACAGAATCTGAAGCAGGCTCCAGGCTCTGAGCTGTCAGCACAGAGCCTGACGCAGGGCTCAAACTCACAAACTGTGAGATCATGACCTGAGCTGAAGTCCAACGCTTAACTGACTGAGCCACCCAGGCACCCCTAGAGTTTTAACTTTAAAGCTTTTCTGACTTTTTAGAAGTAGATAATAAGCTTTGAAGTAGCTTAAATTTATCGGAATAAATATCTACAAAAGGTAAATAGATATTTACCTTATGAAACAGATATTTACTTTGTCTTATAAAAGGTTAAATAACTGAGGGATTCTTAAAAGATTATTAGTATAGATAATAATCTTTTTTGTTGTTTTTGATGTACTTGAGATACTGTTCACAGGTATTTTAGCTTTATGGAACCTTCTTAGGTCTTTTTCTAGGAGCCTTCCTGGTATATCTAAATGTTTATTTACGATCATACTAATTGTTGTACTTGCCAGAACTGAAGAGTTCTGGCACCAGAGAGTTTTTAGCACTACCAACTGAAAATCAATCAAAAATGGAGATTGAACATCTCTGAAATTGTAATGTTGGTTAATAGAATTACTTGTAAATTTAAGAAATTCAAATTGATATGCTCCTCTGAGTGGCTTTCCATGTGGAGTTTTGCCAATTGTTTGCGCTGTTACCGAGCACAGTAAAACCGCTTGCTTTTACTCCCTTACCAGTTATTGAGTGGCCAGCGTGAGCAAATTGCCCCATTTCCCCTTTCCCCATCTTTTTCGAAAAAGATCGTGAGCTATAATTGACATATAGTAAACTGTACATATTAAAAGTGTACAGTTTGTTAAGTTTTGACATACGTGTTGTTCACCCATGAAACTATTACCACAGTTAAGATAATGTATCACCCCCACAAGTTTCCTTATCCCCATTTAAAAAAAATTCTTTTTTAATGTTTATTTTTGAGAGAGAGAGAATCCAAAGCATGCTCCAGACTCTGAGCTGTCAGCACAGAGCCTGGCGGGAGGCTCTAACTCACGAACTGTGAGATCATGACCTGAACCAGTCAGCCGCTCAACCGACTGAGCCACCCAGGCACCCCTCCTTATCCCCATTTTTAATCCTTTCCTCAGCTTCTGTGGTCTCCAAGCAACCACTGATCAACTTTCTGTCGCTACAGAACAGTTTGCATTGTCTAGAATTTTATATAGATGGAATTGTAAAGAATATATTCTTGGGGCGCCTGGGTGGCTCAGTCGGTTAAGCGTCCGACTTCAGCCAGGTCACGATCTCGCGGTCCGTGGGTTCGAGCCCCGCGTCGGGCTCTGGGCTGATGGCTCAGAGCCTGGAGCCTGTTTCCGATTCTGTGTCTCCCTCTCTCTCTGCCCCTCCCCCGTTCATGCTCTGTCTCTCTCTGTCCCAAAAATAAATAAACGTTGAAAAAAAAAAATTAAAAAAGAATATATTCTTACATTTATTTTTGGTTTGCCTTTTTTTTTTACTAACCATAATTATTTTGAGATTCATCTATGTTGATGCATGTATGAGTAGTTCATTTTTATTGCTGAGTAGCGATCCATCATGTGGCTATAGCACAATTTGTTTATCCATTTGTGTTTTGAGATGCACATTTGGGTTGTTTCCAGTTTTTGGCAATTAAAAATAAAGTTATACTATAACTATTTGTGTACAAATCCTTATATGGACATATGCTTTTTCCCCCCTCCTAAGTTAATTTCTTTTTTTTTTTATGTTTATTTATTTTTGAGAGAGAGAGAGAGAGAGAGAGACTGAACATGAGCAGGGGAGGGTCAGAGAGAGAGAGGGAGACACAGAAGCTGAAGCAGACTCCAGGATCTGAGCTGTTAGCACAGAGCCTAACGTGGGGCTCGAACCCATGAGCTATGAGATCATGACTTAAGCCGAAGTCGGATGCTTAACCAACTGAACCACCCAGGAGCCCCTCTTTTTATTTTTTTGTAGTGAAATTCACATAACTTACAATTAATAATTTTAGTATGTAGTTCAGTGCATTTGTGATGTTGTGCAACCACTAGCTGTCTCTAGTTTCAGAACATTTTCATCATTCTATAAACCACCCCATACTCATTAAATAATCATTCCCATTCCCTCCCCTCCCCCCTCCGCTTTACCTGGTAACCTCTAATTTGCTTTCTGCCTCTATGGATTTACCTTGACTGGTTATATCTTCTAAAAAGAATCAGGCAATATGTGAACCTTTTATGTCTGGCTTCTTTCATTTAGCATGTTTTCGAGATTCATCCAAGTTGTAGCATGCATCAGGACTTTTGTTCCTTTTTATGGCTGAATAATATTCCATTGTGTGGATATATTACATTTAGTTTATCCATTAATCAGTTGGTAGACATTTGGGTTGTTTCCACTTTTTGGGTACTATGAACGTGTATTTACAAGTTTTTGTGTGGACACATGTTTTAATTTCTTTTGGGTATATATCTAGGAGTATAATTGCTGGATCATGTGGTAACTTTTTTTTTATTATTATGAAATTTATTGTCAAATTGGTTTCCATACAACACCCAGTGCTCATCCCAACAGGTGCCCTCAATACCCTTCACCCACCCACCCTTCCCTCCCACCCCCCATAAACCCTCAGTTTGTTCTCAGTTTTTAGGAGTCTCTTATGTTTTGGCTCCCTCCCTCTCTAACCATTTTTTTTTCTTCCCCTGCCCCATGGTCTTCTGTTAAGTTTCTCAGGATCCACATAGGAGTGAAAACATATGGAATCTGTCCTTCTCTGTATGACTTATTTCACTTAGCATAACACTCTCCAGTTCCATCCATGTTGCTACAAAAGACCATATTGCATTCTTTCTCATTGCCACATAGTATTCCATTGTGTATATGAATCATGTGGTAACTTTTTGAAGTACTGTAAAACTGCTTCCACAGTGGCTGCATAATTTTACATTCCCACTAGCAATGTGTAAGGGTCCCAGTTTGTCTTTCCTCACTAAACTTATTTTCTGTCTTTTTGAGTCTAGCCATCCTAGTGGGTGTCAATACCATTATGGTTTTGATTTGCACTACCCTGATGACTAAGGATGTTGAGCATCTTTTCCTGTACTTATTGGCCATTTGTATATTTTTTGGAGAAATGCATATTTAAATCCTTTGCCTTTTTTGGATAACATGTCTTTTTTTATTGAGTTGTAAGAGTTCTTTATTATGGATACCAAGTTCCTTATTCTATGCATGATTTGCAAATATTTTTTCTTATTCTCTGAGTTGTCTTTGAATTCACTTTCTTGATGGTATTGTTTACAAAGTTTTAAATTTGATGAACTCTACTGATCTATTTTTTCTTTTGTTGCTTATGCTTTTAGTGTTGTGTCTAAGAAAATTTTGCCTAATCCAAGGTCATCAAGATTTTTTTTTTTAATAAATGATTATTTAGTTTGAGAGAGAGCACATGCACAAGTAGGGTAGGGACACTGAGAGAGGGATACAGAGAACCCTGTGCTGTCAGCATGGAGCCTGAGGTGGAGCTCAATCCCAGGAACCTTGAGATCATGACCTGAGCCAAAATTAAGAGTCAGAAGCTCAACTGGCTGAACCACCCAGGCATTCCGCAAGGTCATGAAGATTTATTCCAGTGTTTTATTTTGAGTTTTATAGTTGTAGCTCTTACATTTAGGTCTGTGTTCTATTTTGAGTTAATTTTTATGTATGATGTGAAGTATCATTCCAACTTTATTATTTTATGTGTAGCTATCCACTTCTCTGAGCACTATTTGTTGAAAACACTGTCCTTAGCCTATTTGATTATCTTGGCCTCCTTGTTAGAAAATTAGTTGACCATAAATGTAAAGGTTTATTTCTGGGCTTTCAATTCCATTCCACTATGACACTGTTTTGATTACTGTAGCTTTAGTTGTAAGATGAAATTGGGAAATGAGTCCTCCAATTGTGTTTTTCTTTTTCAAGATTATATTATTTGGTGTGCCTGGGTGTCTCATTCTCTAGACCGTGTGACTCTTGATCTCAGAGTCATGAATTTGAACCCCATGTTGGGTGTAGAGATTAATTAACAACAAAAAAAAAAAGGATTATGTTGTTTATTCTGGGTCCCTTGCATTTCCATATGAATTTTAAGATGTTATTGTCAATTTCTTAAAAAAAAGCCAGCTAGGATTTTGATAGGGATTGCTCTGAATCTGTAGATCATTTTGGGGAGTGTTACCACTTTAGCAATATTAAGTCTTTCAGTCCATGAACATGGGACATCTTCTCCCTTATTTAGACCTTCAATTTCTATCAGTGACCAGTTTATGATTTTTAATATATAACCCTTACACTTTTTTTAACCCTACTCTATTATACTTTTTTGTTAAATTTATACTTAAGTATCTTATTATTTTTGTTACTACTGTAAATGGAAGTTTTTGCTTGATTTCATATTTGGAATATTCATTGTTTATAGAAATGCAATCCATTTTTGTATATTGACCTTGTATCTTGCAACGTTGCTGAACTTACTTTTAGTGGATTCCTTAGGAATTTTTTTATTTTTTATTTTTTGTTTTTATTTTTTTTAGGTAAGCTACATGCCCAACTTGGGGCTTGAACTCACAACTCTGAAATCAGGAGTCACATGCTCCATTGACTGAGCCAACCAGGCACCCTGATTTCTTAGGATTTTCTATATATAAGAATATCATCTGCAAATAGAAAAGGTTTTCCTTCTTTTCCAAACTGAATGTCTTTTCTTTCTTTTTATTGCCTTATTGCCCTAGCTGTCTTTTTTTTTGTTTTAATTTAATTTAATTTAATTTAATTTAATTTAATTTAATTTAATTTTAATTTTAACTTTATTTATTTTGAGAGAGCTTGAGCTTATGCACGCGGGGGAGGGGTAGATAGGGGGAGAGAGAATCCTAAGCAGGCTCTGTGCTGTCATTTCGGACCCTGATGTGGGGGTCAATCTCACAAACTATGAGATTATGACCTGAGCTGAAATCAAGAGTCAGATGCTCAACTACCTGAGCCACCAGGCATCCCAAATTTTTATTTATTTAGAGGTTACTCAAACTCACAACCCTGAAATCAAGAGTTGCATGCTCTTCCCACTGATCCAGCCAGGTGGCCCCAGACTGGATATTCCTAATTGACCTAGCTTCAAGTTTGTTGATTCTTCTGCCTGCTCAGATCTTGTGTCAAACCCCTCTACTTAACATTTTTCATTTTTATTATTGTACTTTCCAACTCCAAAATTTCCATTTGGTTCCTTTTTATAATTTCTATCTTTCTATTAATATTCTGTTTCTGGTTAGACATTATTCAGGGAAGCCGGGGTGGCCCAGTCAGTTAAGCCTCTGACTTCGGCTCAGTTCATGATTCCAGGGCTCATGAGTTTGAGCAAGCCCCACATCATGGTCTATGACAGCACAGAGCCTGCTTTGGATTTTCTGTCTCCTCTTGCTCTCCCTGTCCCTCCCCAGCTTGTGCATGTTCTCGCTCTCTCTCTCTCTCAAAAATAAGTAAACATTAAAAACTACAAAAAAACAGACATTGTTCTCATACTTTTCCTTTAATTCTTTAGTCATAGCTTTTTTTTTTTTTTTTTGAGAGCATGAGTAGGGGAAGGAGAGAATCTTTTTTTTTTAATGTTTATTTATTTTGGGGGTGCTTGGGTGGCTCATTGATTAAGTGTCTGACTCTTGATTTTGGCTCAGGTTATAATCTCATGGTTTGTGAGTTTGAGCCCTGCATCGGGCTTTGCACTGACAGTGCAGATCCTGCTCGGGATTTTCCCTCTCTGCCCCTCTCCAGCTCATGCTCTCTATCTCAAAATAAATAAACTTAAAAAAAAAAAAAAAGGTGCTCCTGGGTGGCTCAGTCATTTAAGCATCCGACTTCAGGTCAGGTCATGATCTCTCGGTTCATGAGTTTGAGCCCTGCATAGGGCTCCGTGCTGACAGTGCAGAGCCTGCTTGGGATCCTCTCTTTCCCTCTCTCTCTGCCTCTCTCTCTCTCTCTCTCTCCCTCTCTTTCTCTTTCTCTCTCTTTCTCTCTCTCTCAAATAAACATTAAAAAAATTTTAAATATTTTTCCCCTGTCTTTTATTTGGAAATGCCACTAACCCCTATATTAGGCAATTTGGATTTGTCCTACAGTTCACTTATGCTTTGTTCATTTTATTTCAGTGTCTTTTTTTCTTTCTAGGTTTTATTTTGGTTGGTTTCTATTGCTGTGTTTTCATATATTCTCCCCCTGATTTGTTCTGTTGCAATTTTTAATCTGCTGTTAATCTTACGTAGTGTACTTTTATCTATACCATTTCAGATTTTTTTTACTTCTTCTACCTAACATGCTTACTTTTTCCTTTAGATTCTTACACATATGGAATATAGTTATAATTTTCTAAATGTCTTTCTTTACTGATTTTATGCTCTATCATTTCTCAGTCATTTATTTTAACTTTTCATTGTGAAATAAGTATAATATACAGGAAGTTGGGAAAAAATGTACAGTAATATTCCATGTGCTCTTCACCCAATTTATCCCCATTGTGACAGCTTCTGTAACTGTGGTACCATATCAAAGGTAGGAAATTAATATTGGTACATGTATAGAGTCTGTTCAGATTTGACCAGTTTTACATGCACTTCTCTCTGCATGCATGTGTGTGTTGAGGGAAGTTCTGTGGAATTTCATCTTGTATAAATTTTTGTATCCACAACCACCATCAAGATATAGAACAGTTCCATTCCCAGAAGAATCCTTCCTGTTGCCCTTTTACAACCGCATCCACCTACTTCCACCCCATTTATGAACCTGTAACCCTGGCAATTACTAATCTATTCTTCAACTAATATTGTTGTTTCAAAATGTTAATTAAATGGAATCATACCGGGGCGCCTGGGTGGCGCAGTCGGTTAAGCGTCCGACTTCAGCCAGGTCACGATCTCACGGTCCCTGAGTTCGAGCCCCGCGTCAGGCTCTGGGCTGATGGCTCGGAGCCTGGAGCCTGTTTCTGATTCTGTGTCTCCCTCTCTCTCTGCCCCTCCCCCGTTCATGCTCTGTCTCTCTCTGTCCCAAAAATAAATAAAAAACGTTGAAAAAAAAAAAATAAATGGAATCATACCATATGTAACCTCTTGAGATTGACTTTTTCTCCTATTCAGCATAATTCCCTTGACATCCATCCATAGTTTGTACCTTTTTTGGGGGTACAAATTGCTGAGTAATATTCTGTGGTATGGCTGTCCCAAGTTTATTTAAACATTCACCTGTTGAAGGACTTCTGTGTTGGTTGCAATTTTTGTCCATTATGAATAAAGCTGTGAACATTCATGTATAGGTTTTTGTGTAAACATGTGTTTTTATTTTTCTGGGATAAATCCCCAAGAGTACAGTTGCTGGGTGGTAAGGTAATTACATATTTCATTGTAAAAGAAACTGTCTTCTAGAGTTCCTGTACCATTTTGTATTCCCATCAGCTACGTATGAGCCATTTAGTTTTTCTTCATTCTTGCCAACATTTGGTATTGTCAGTATTTTTTATGTTAGCCATTATGATAGGTATGATAGATATCTCATTGTGGTTTTAATTTGCATTTCCCTAATGGCTAATGATTTTGAATGTGTCTGCTCATGTCTTTTGCCCATTTTCTAATTGTTTTTTTAATTTTTTAAAAATGTTTTATTTATTTATTTATTTATTTATTTATTTATTTATTTATTTTTCCAACGTTTATTTATTTTTGGGACAGAGAGAGACAGAGCATGAACGGGGGAGGGGCAGAGAGAGAGGGAGACACAGAATCGGAAACAGGCTCCAGGCTCTGAGCCATCAGCCCAGAGCCTGACGCGGGGCTCAAACTCACGGACCGCGAGATCGTGACCTGGCTGAAGTCGGACGCTTAACCGACTGCGCCACCCAGGCGCCCCGAAAAAAATGTTTTATTTATTTTTAAGACAAAGAGAGACAGAGCATGAGTAGGGATGGGGCAGAGAGAGACGGAGACACAGAATCTGAAGCAGGCTCCAGGCTCTGAGCTGTCAGCACAGAGCCCGACGCGGGGCTCGAACTCACGAACTGTGAGATCATGACCTGAGCCAAAGTCGGACACTTAAGCAACTGAGCCACCCAGGTGGCCCCATTTTCTAATTGTTTAAGTTTTGAGAGTTTATGTATTCTATTTATATGTTCTAGGTACAGTTCCTTTGTTAAATATGCAAGTATTTTCTCCAGTTTGTGGCATACTCTCTTTTGTGAACTCTAGACTCCTTTGCTTTCTCAGACTTTCACTTTGCACAAAGGGAGCATGTTGGACTCTCCCCAGGTTGCTGCTTAGCTCCCCCCTTTTTTTTTTACATTACTTAGAAGCTTTCTCCAGGCATTAAGCATGGGTAATCATGGGGCTTACTGTATTTGTTTCCCATTTCTCAGGAATCACTGTCCTTTGTTGCCTGATGTCCAGTGTCTTAAAAACCACTGTTTTACCCATTTTGTCTCTTTTGTCTGCCAGGAAGGTAAATATGATCTCTGGTACTCCATGCTAGGAATGAAATCTACCCCCACTCCCCTCCCGCTTTCCATGGCCAAAGCTTTCAATAACATTAGGAACACCTGTTGTTAGTAACTACCGTCTAATAATTCCTTCCTTTCTCAAGTTCTTAAACAGAAAAGGAGGGGGGAATAGAGGCTAAATATAATTCAGACAAAAAGATACTTCTGATGTTGTTCGGTGTCTGTTGAAGCCCAGCTACTTCCAAAAGTTTGCAAATCAATCAGATACAGGCTTAGAGCTAGAAATAGGTTAGCTACCATAGCACAAGATGATGGTGTGAAAAGATTTTAGTGACAGCTTGTGTGTGATAATATATCCTTTCTTGTTCAAGGTTCTCTTTGGATGTTAAGCTAGATTCTGGCTTTCATATGCCTTTTCTCTATTCTTATCCATAAAGTCCTTTTCTCGAAAGAATGGCTATATTTATAAAACCACATTTTCCTATATTTAAAAGGTAGAGTTGACTAGTTAAAAGCAGCCTTTCCAGCCTAAGTGCATCTAGTTAGGTAATTGTCCCTTAACTTTTATTATTAGTTTTGGGACTTACATTAGCATTTATGATGATTTGATAAAAATATACTAGAATTTCTTAAAAGAGTTATCTCTGCATTTTAAAGCTACAGTTATCTATGTAAAAACTCAGAGAGATATAATATTGCTACAGGATCACAAACATTCTCAAACATTGAAGAAAATATTTCTTTGGAGTTATTTTGTGGAATTAGGACACATTTCAATAATAGGTGACTTTGAGCTCTAGGAATCTGCTAGAGTCACCTTTGGGATAGAGCAGCCTCTGATTGTGCCAGTCTTATCAGGAAAGTTTTATTTCTCTTTCCAGCTTATCACTTTAGCTGATGAACCAAGGGCATAGTTTGTTATATT
This sequence comes from Lynx canadensis, assembly GCF_007474595.2. NCBI lineage: Eukaryota > Metazoa > Chordata > Mammalia > Carnivora > Felidae > Lynx > Lynx canadensis. The sequence continues at coordinate 83,214,371 of NC_044309.1, read as the reverse complement.
AGTAAGCTATTTTTTTTTAACAGTTTGCTGTCATGATGCCTTGCACGGAGTGGTTACTCAGCGAGTATTTACTGGATGAATGAATGCCTCTTCATTGAGTCACTGCTTCAGTCAACTCCCTTTATATATTTCATCCAGGATCTTTCCATCTCCATCCTTTGTCATTTTGTTACTTGTTTGTATTTCCTCTGGAGGGGTGAACACAAGGCAAAGAAGAACAACCTGAAATCTTTCTATTGTTTATAAGTAACTCTGATAAGAAAAAAGTATTATATGAGAAGAGATTGAAACACTTGCCTGAATTGCGATTTTGGAGTTGATGCTGATTTATCTATTATATTTTTCCCTACTATTCCTAACAGTGGATGATTTTTTGCTTTACCTTGAAGCCCTGACAAACTTTTTCTCTTTATAACTGATAGCTGGTGATATGCTTTTTTACTTTTCAATTTTATTTCTAGTTTTTATAACTCTCCTTTTCCTCTGTAGGAGTCCTCTACCTCTTCTTCATTCTTATTATTTTTTTTAAGTTTATTTGTTTATTTTGAAAGAGAAAGCATGCGAGTAGGGCAGTGAGAGAGGAAGAGAGAGAGAATTCCAAGCAGGTGCTGCACTGTCAGCGCAGAGCCCAAGATGGGGCTCAAACCCGTGATCTGTGAGATCATGACCTGAGCTGAAATGAAGAGTCAGACACTTAACTGATAGAGCCAACCAGCTGCCCCCCTCTTCTTTATTCTTTAAATATTTGTGTGTCCTGAGGTCTCTGCATATCTCTCTAGCCTTCTTTGCTGCTAATATTCCACTGTTCTCACCATGCACTCTCCCTTTAAAATCCAAGATTTTAACTTCTGTCACAGTTTGGTTGTAGAGATATCCGGTCTCACCAGTATAACTGCCTATTGGGCACTTTGATTAGTCAGCTGATGGGCACATCACATTTACCATGTTTTATTTTATTATTTCATCTTTTTAATTTTATTTACCTGGTGCTCATCAGGACAAGTGTACTTATTATTGTTATTTTTTGAGATTTTATTTTTAAGTAATCTCTACACCCGTTGTGGGGCTCGAACCTATAATCCCGAGATCAAGAGTTGCACGCTGCACCAACTAAGCCAGCCAGGTGCCCCAACAAGTGCACTTTTTTTTTTAAACGTTTATTCATTTTTCAGAGAGACAGATCATGAGCAGGGGAGGGGCAGAGAGAGAGGGAGACACAGAATCCGAAGCAGAATCCAGGCTGTAAGGTGTCAGCACAGAGCCGGACATGGGGCTCAAACCCACTAACTGCAAGATGATGACCTGAGCTGAAGTCAGTGCTTAACCGAATGAACCATCCAGGCACAACCCCCTCCCCGACAAGTCCATTTCTTTATCTCCATCACCTATTTCATTGATCCCCCGTGCCCCCTTCCCCTCTGGTAACCATCAGTTTGTTCTCTATTGTTAAGAGACTGTTTCTTTTTGTGTCTCTCTCTTCCCCCCCCCCCTTTCCTTGTTTAGTTCTTAAATTTCACATGAGTAAAATTGTATGGTATTTGTTTTTCTATGCCTTACTTCTTTCACTTAGCATTATACTCTTTAGCTCCATCCATTTGTTGCAAATGGCAAGATTTTATTCTTTTTTATGACTGAATATTCCATTGTGTTTATACCACATCTTTATGCATTCATCAGTTGATGTACACTTGGGCTGTTTCCATATCTTAGCTGTTATAAATGATGCTGCTATAAAAATAGGGGTGCGTGTGTCCCTTTTAAAAATGTTTATTATTGGGGCGCCTGGGTGGCTCGGTTGGTTAGGTGACTGACTTCGGCTCACGTCATGATCTCACAGTTCGTGAGTTCGAGCTCCGTGTGGGGCTCTGTGCTGACAGCTCAGAGCCTGGAGCCTACTTCAGATTCTGTGTTCTCCCCTCTCTCTACCCCTCCCCTGCTCATGCTCTGTGTCTCTCTGTCTCTCATTAATAAATAAACGTTAAAAAATTTAAAAAAACAATACAAATGTTCATTATTTTTAAAATTATTTTTAGTGTTTATTTTTGAGAGAGAGAGAGAGACAGAGCGTGAGCAGGGGAGGGGCAGAGAGAGAGGGAGACACAGGATCCCATGTAGGCTCCAGGCTCCCAGCTGTCAGCACAGAGCCCGACGCGGGGCTCAAACCCACAAACTGTGATGAGATCATGACCTGAGCCGAAGTCAGATGCTCAACTGACTGAGCCACCCAGGCGCCCCTATTATTTTTAATACTTACTTATTTTGGAGGGAAGAGTGCAAGCGGAGGAGGGGTAGAGAGAGGGAGACAGAGGATCTGAAGCAGGCTCTGTGCTGACAGTCTTGACAGCAGCGAGCCCGATGTGGGACTCGAACTCCTGAACCGTGAGATCATGATCTGAGCCAACGTCAGATACTCAACTGACTGGGCCACCCAGGTGCCCCTATTTTAATTTTTTTTTTTTTTTTTTTTGAGAGAGAGAGAGAGCGAGCTGGAGAGGTGCAGAGAGGGGGACAAAGGATCCAGAGTTGACTTTCTGCTGACAGCAGAGAGCCTGATGCAGAGCTCGAACTGATGAACCATGAGATCATTTTGGGAGCTGAAGTCTGATGCTTAGCCGGCTGAGCCACCTAGGTGTCCCTGCATGTGTCTGTTTGAGTTTGCGTTTCTGTATTATGTGGGTAAATACCCAGTAGTGCAATTGCTGGATCATAGGGTCTTTTAACTTTTTGAGGAACCTTCATACTGTTTCCCACAGTGACTACACCAGTGCAACATTGAATCCCCCAGCAGTGGAAGAGGATTCCTTTTTTCTACATCCTCACCAACACCTGTTGTTATTTCCTGTATTATTCATTGTAACCATTCTGACAGGTGTGAGGGTGATTATGTCATTGTAGTTTAGATTTGCATTTCCCTGATTAGTGATGATGAGCATCTTTTCACATATCTGTTGGCCATCTGTATGTCTTTTTTTGGAGAAATGTCTGTTCATGTATTCTTTTTAATTGGATTTTTAATTTTTGGGGTGTTGAGTTCATGTAAGTTCTTTATTTATTTTGATACTAATGTTTTATCGGATGTATCATTTGCATATATCTTCTCCCATTCCATAGGTTGCCTTTTAGTTTTGTTGATTGTTTCCTTCACTGTGTAGAAGCTGTTTGTTTGTTTATGCATGCTTTTGTTTATTTTTACTTTTGTTTCTTTTGCCTTGGGGGACATAAGAAAAAATTCTGTGGCTGATGTCAGAGACATTACAGCCTGTGCTCTCTTGTAGGATTTTTATGGTTTCAAGTCTCACATTTAGGTCTTTAATCCCTTTTGAATTTATTTTTGTGTATGGTATAAGAAAGTGGTCCAGTTTCATTCTTTTGCGTTTTGCTGTTCCCTTTTCCCAACACCACTTGTGAAAGAGACATTGTCTTTCCCTTTGGATATTCTTTCCTGCTTTGTCCAAGATTAATTGACCGTATAATTGTGAGTTTATTTCTGGATTTTCTATTCTGTTCTGTTGTTCTGTATGTCTGTTTTTGTGCCAATTTCATACTGTTTTGATTACTATAGCTTTGTAATACAACTTGAGGTCTGGAATTGTGATGCCTCCAGCTTTGCCTTTCTTTTTCAAGATTGTTTTGGCTATTTGGGGTCTTTTGTGGTTCCATACAAATTTTAAGATTGTTCTGTGAAAAATGCTTTTGGTGTTTTTTGTTTTAAGATTTTTATTTTATTTATTTACTTATGTATTTATGTATTTATTTACTCATTTATTTTAATGTTTATTTATTTTTGAAATAAAGTGCGAATGGGGAGAAGGGCAGAGACACAGGGATCTGAAGTGGGCCCTGAGCGAACAGCAGAAAGACCAATGTGGGACTTGAACTCATAAACTACGAGATCATGACCTGAGCCAAGTCTGACACTTAACCAACTGAGCCACCCAGGTGCCCCAAGATTTTTATTTTTTAAAGTAATCTCTATGCCCAATGTGGGGCTGAACTCACAACCCCGAGATCGAGTCTCATGCTCTACTGACCGAGCCAGCCAGGCACCCCAAATGCTGTTGGTATTTTGATAGAGATTGCATTCAATGTGTAGATTGCTTTGGGCAGTATAGACACTTTAACAATATTTGTTCTTCCAATCCAGGAGCATGGAATGTCTTTCTATTTCTGTGTGTCATGTTGAATTTCTTTCATCAGTGTTTTATAGCTTTCGGAGTACAGCTTTTTCACCTCATTGGTTAGTTTTATTTCTTTGGATCTTATTAATTTTGGTACAGTTATAAATGGAATTGTTTTCTTAATTTTTCTTTAGGCTACTTCATTATTGGTGTATAGAAATGCAACAGATTTCTGAAAATAGTGAAAGTTTTACTTCTTCCTTGCCAGTTTGGATGCCTTTATTTCTTTTTGTTGTCTGATTGCTATGGCTAGAACATCTAGTACTAAGTTGAATAAAAGTGAGGAGAGTGGACTTACTTGTCTTGTTCCTGATCTCAAGCGAAAGGCTCTCAATTTTTCCCCACTGAGGATGGTGTTAGCTGTGGGTTTTTCATATACCGTCTACATTATGTTGAGCTATGTTCCCTCTAAACCTACTTTGTGGAGGGTTTTTATTATGAATGAATGTTGTACTTTGTCAGATGCTTTTTCTGCATTTATTGAAATTATCATATGGTTCTTATCCTATCTCTTATTTTTAAAAAATTTGTTTATTTAGAGAGAGTGAGCTTGTGTGCGTGGGGGAGGAACAGAGAGAGATGGAAAGAATCCCAGGCAGGCTTCATGGTGAGCACAGAGCCCAATGTGCGGCTCCATCTTACAGACTGTGAGATCATGACCTGAGCTGAAACGAAAAGTTGGACACTTAACCTACTGAGCCACCCAGGTGCCCCTCCTTTCCCTTATTGATGTGATGTATCACATTGATTGATTTGATAACATTGAGCAACCCTTGCAACCCAGGGATAAGTTCCACTTGATTGTGGTGAATGATTTTTTTTTTTTTAATTTTTTTTTTTTCAACGTTTATTTATTTTTGGGACAGAGAGAGACAGAACATGAACGGGGGAGGGGCAGATAGAGAGGGAGACACAGAATCGGAAACAGGCTCCAGGCTCTGAGCCATCAGCCCAGAGCCTGACGCGGGGCTCGAACTCACGGACCGCGAGATCGTGACCTGGCTGAAGTCGGACGCTTAACCGACTGTGCCACCCAGGCGCCCCTGATTTTTTTAAATGTATTAATAGTTGGATTCAGGGGCGCCTGGGTGGCTCAGTCGGTTGAGCGTCCGACTTCGGCTCAGGTCATGATCTCACAGTTTGTGGGTTCGAGCCCCGTATCAGGCTCTGTGCTGACCGCTTGCTCAGAGCCTGGAGCCTGCTTCAGCTTCTGTGTCTCCTTCTCTCTCTGCCCCTCCCCCCACTCACGCTTTGTCTCACTCTGTTTCTCAAAAATACATGTAAAAAAAATTTTTTTTTTAAATAGTTGGATTCAATTTGCTAGTATTTTGTTGAGGATTTTTGCATCTATGTTCATCAGACATAATGGCCTGTAGTTCTCTTTTTTTGTGGTACCTTTGGTTTGGTATCAGGTTAATGCTGGCCTCATAGAATGAATTTGGAAGTTTTCCTTCCTCTTCTATTTTTTTGGAATAGGTTGAGAAGAGTGGATTTCGACTCTTCTTTAAATGTTTGGTAGAACTTGAGGTGCTTGGGTGACTCAGTTAAGTATTCAACTCTTGGTTTCGGCTCAGGTCATGATTTCATGGTTTGTGAGATAGGGCCCCCCGTAGGGCTCCATGCTGCCAGCACATAGCCTGCTTGGGATTCTTTCTCTCCCTCTCTCTCTCTATACCCCTCCCTTGCTTGTGCGCACACTCCCTCTCTCTCAAAACAAACAAACAAACAAACTTTTAAAAAGTTGGGGAGGGCGTGCCAAGGTGGCTCAGTCAGTTAAGCGACTTTGGCTCAGGTCATGATCTCGCAGTTCAAGAGTTCAAGCCCTGCATCAGGTTCTGTGCTGACAGTGTGGAGCCTGCTTGGGATTCTGTCTCCCTCTGTCTCTGGCCCTCCCCCACTTGCTGTCTCTCTCTCTCTCTCTCTCTCAAAATAAATGAAAATAAACTTTAAAAAATATGATTTTTTAAAAAAGAATCATTTGTTAAAAAAAAAATGTTTGGTAGAATTTGCCTGTGAAGTCATCTGATCCTGGACTTTTATTTGTTGGGAGCTTTTGATTAGTGATTCAATTCCTTTGCTGGTAATTGGTCTGTTCAAATTTTCTGTTTCTTCCAGGTTCAGTTTTGGTTATATATTTCTTGGAATTTATCTGTTTCTTCTAGGTTTTCCAACTTGTTGGTATATAGTTTTTCATAATTTTCTCATATAATTGTGTGTATTTCTGTGGTGTTTGTTGTTATTTCTCCTCTCTCATTTGTGATTTTATTTATTTGGGTCCTTTCTTTTCTTCGTAAGTCTGGCTAGAGGTTTATCAATTTGATTGATTTTTTTTTCCCCAAAAAAAACCAGCTCTGGGTTTCACTGATCTATTCTATTTGTTTAGTTTCTGTATCATTTATTTCTGCTCTAATCTTTATTATTTCCTTCCTTCTGTTGGTTTTAAGTTTTGTTTGTTCTTTTTCTATTCTAGCTCCTTTAGGTGTAAATTTAGGTTGTTTGAGATTTTTCTTGCTTCTTGAAGTAGACATGTATTGCTATAAACATCCCTCTTAGAACTACTTTTACTGCATCCCAAGGGTTTTGAATGGTTGTGTTTTCATTTTCATTAGTTTCCATGTATTTTTTGTTTCTTATTTTATTTACTGGTTGACTCCTTCATTGTTTAGTAGCATGTTATTTAATCTCCATGTATTTGTGGTCTTTTCAGAGTTTTTCTTATGGTTGACTACTAGCTTCATAGTGTGTGGTCAGAAAAGATGCATGGTATGACTTTGATCTTTTTGAATTAGTTGAGTGTTTTTTTTGTGGCCTAATATGTGATCTATTCTGGACAGTGTTCCATGTGCATTTGAAAAGAATGTGTATTCTGCTGTTTTAGGATGGAATTTTGTGAATATGTCTGTTAAATCCATCTGGTCCAGTATATCATACAAAGTCATTATTTCCTTGAGGCACCTGGGTGGCTTCGCCGATTGAGTGTCCGACTCACGTCATGATCCCAGGGTCATGGGATCAAGCCCCAAGTTGGGCTCCGCACCGAGCGTGGAGCTTGCTTAGGATTCTCTCCCTCCCTCTCTCCCTCCCTCCCTCCCTCCCTCCCTCCCTTCTCCCTCTCCCATCCAAGTTGAGTGCTCTGTCTCTTTCTAAAATAAAATAAAAAAAAAACAAAAAAAAATAAAGCCATTGTTTCCTTGTTGATTTTCTGTTTAGATGATCTGTCCATTGATGTCAGTGGAGTGTTAAAGTCCCCTACTACCAATTAGTTCCTTTATATTTGTTATTAACTCTTTAATATATTTGGGTGCTTCCATATTGGGTGTATCAGTATTTACAATTATTGTATGTTCTTGTTGGATCATCTCCTTTATTATTATATAGTGTCTTTCTTTGTCTCTTGTTGCAGTCTTTTTTTTCTTTCTTTTTCTTTTTTTTTTTTTAAAGTAAGCTTCATGCCCAGTGTGGATCCCAGTGCGGGGCTTGAACTCGTGATGCTGAGATCAAGACCTGAGGTGAGCTCAAGAGTCAGACGCTTAACCAGCTAAGCCACCCAGGCACCCCTCTTGTTACAGTCTTTGTTTTAAAGTCTATTTTGTCTGGTAGAAGTATTGCTACTCCAGCCTTCTTTGACATCCATTTGCATGCTGGATGCTTCTCTATCCCCTCAGTTTCAATCTGCAGGTTTCTTTAGGTCTACAGTTAGTCTCTTGTAGGCAGCATATAGATAGGTCTTTTTTTTTTTTTTTCTTTTTTTTATCCATTCTGTTACCCCATCTATGTCTTTTGACTGGAGCATTTAGTCCTATTACATTCAGAGCAATTATTGATAGAAATCTATTTATTGCCTTTTTATTGTTTGTTTTGTGTTGTGTGTGAGGATTTTCTCTAATCCTTTTCTTGTCTTTCTCTTTCATGGTTTGTTGGTTTTCTGTAGTGATAGATTTGGATTTCTCTATTCTTTTGCATATTTATTAGATTTTTTTTTATTAGTGGTTTTTGCTTTGTGGGTACTATTATGTTTATAACATCTTCTGCATGTAGCAGTCTGTGTTAAATTGATGGTTGTTTAAATTTGAAACCATTCTTGGGGTGCCTGGGTGACTCAGTAGGTTGGGTGTCCAACTCTTGATTTCATCTCAGGTCGTGATCCCAGGGTTGTGGGATCGAACCCCGCATCAGGCTCTGCGTTGAGAGAGAGGAGCCTGTGTAGGGTTCTGCCTTCTTCTCTCTCTGCCCCTCCCTTGTGTGCATGCACGTACTCTCTCTCTTAAAAATAAACATTTAAATTTGAACCCATTCTTTACTCCTGCCCAAGTTAGGTATATGATGTCATATTTTACATCCTTTTATTTTGTCAGTTCCTTGACTGATTTTTTACAGAAACACTCATTTTTACTGCTTTTGTGTTTCCTGCCTTCATACTTTTGGTCCTTCTTTTCCACTCAAAGAGTCCCCTTTAGTATTTCTTGCAGGACTGGTTTAGTGGTCATGAACTTCTTTAATTTTTGTCTGGTTTTGTTTGTCTGCTTATGGGTTTTCCTTTATATGTAACTATATTCTTTTTGTCTTGTTGCTTTTAATATTTTTTCTTTATCACTGTATTTTGCCATTTTATTTATTATTATTATTTTATTTAATTTAATAAGCCCCAGTGTGGGGCTTGAACTCACGACTCTGAAATCAAGAGTTGTATACTCTACTAACTGAGCCAGCCAAGCGCCCTTTTTTATTTATTTTATTTTATTTTATTTTATTTTATTTTATTTTATTTTAGTAATCTCTACACCCAGGCTGAAACTCATGACCCTGAAATCAAGAGTTGCATGCTCTTCCAACTGAGCCAGCCCAGTGCCCCTACCATTGTTAAACTGAACTTCATCATCTTTTCTTACCAAACTGGTTTCTCCTTCAGTGTTCTAGTGGTAAAAATATCCTCCCCAGTTGTTCTCAAACCTTTTAGTATCAGAATTTCTTCACACTCTTAAAAATTATTGAGCCCCCCCCCCAAAAGAGCTTTTGTTCATGATTGATAATATCTATCAATATTAGTGTATTGGAAATTAGAACTGAGAAACTTTAGAAACACTTATTAATTCATTTTAAAATGATAACCTATTACATGTTAACATAAAAGCAAGTCTTTTATGAAAAAACATTTCAAAACAGCAACAATAAAATTTAGGAGGAAATGTGTCATTGTTTTTCATTTTTAAAAATTTAATTTAATATTGGGGTTAATAGATGGATTCTCCTATCTGTCTTTTCATTCAGTTGGTTGTGATATAACATGTCCTTTGTTTTCTGGAAAATACCGTCATATACCTGTGAGAGCATGATAGTGAAAAGTGCAAACAAGACCTTGGTACATTATAAAAGTTCTTTTTGACTTTGCAGAAAAAACAAGTCTTGGAGATTTCTAGGGGTTTCAGGCCACACTTTGTGAAGCTGCTTTTCTGTCCAGTCACTTGAGTGTCTTATACTTCTCACACAGTCATCATACACATCACTAAGTCTTAGTGATTTTTATCTCCTGATGCTTCTTGGGTCACAGTCCCCTCATTCTGTAGTCAAAATTCTTTTTCCTAGCTGGTGTCTCTTCCTCTATTTTATTTTCTTTCTAAGCTATCCACATTGTAGCAAAAGTAATATTTCTAAAATAGAAATATGATGATGTAATCCATTTTTGAAAATCCATTACAAGTTTCTCATAGCTTTAGTTAGTATGCAAGATGTTTTATGATCCTGTTTCCACTGATCTCTAGCTTTTTTTTCGCAAGCTACTTTTCTGTGAGTGTCTTATACTCTAGCTTTCTTTATGCAATACTTGCTGTTCTGAGAAAGCATCGTGGTGATCCATATGTCTGTGTTAATGATACTATTTGTTGGGTTCACACTGTATTCCTGGCACTGTGTTCTAAGTACTTTATATATGTATTAGCTCATTTAATTTCCACACAGCCTTCCAAAAAAAGTGTTCTAATCATTCCATTTTATAGGTAAAGAAACTGAGGTATAGAGAGATTAAGTAACTCTCCTCAAATCATCTAGCTGGTGAATATGGAATCTAGGTCTGTTTTTCCACTTCTCTATTAGGCTAAATACTATTTATCCCGGAGGATTAGGCTTAAACCTCCCTTCCTTCTGGAAGCCTTTCTTCTGGTATGATATTTATATGCCTGCTCCCTCTATTCCCATTAAACCTTGTGAGCAGCTCTAACTAGCACTTAACAATGCATTATATTTTACTTGTTTGTCTCCCGTACCATTGATTGTCCTGGTAGGTGCAGAAAGGGGACTTGATTCCTCTGACACAAGAATCTTAGATTGCATTCCAACATCTTTGTCCCTAAGAAGAAAATGAATATTGGAGACCTTAAAACCTAATGTCACTGTGGGCCTACTTAGTCTATTCATTCTATGCAAGCAGGTCCTTCAATTTCAGAGGAACCATAAAACAGATAATATTATTATTTCTATATTAATTCTTCCAAGTTTTAAAAATAGTGACCCTGATCTTCTTTTATTAGTTTGGAGAAGACTAAATAACAACAACAAAAATAATAGCTAACATTTATTTAAGTGCTTTCCATGTGTCTAAATATTTTACCTGTATATTAACTCACTTAATTTTTACAGCTCCATGAGATAGTTATTATTACCTTTGTTTTACAGATAAGGGAAACCGAGGAACCAAGAGATTAAGTAACTTGCCCAAGATCACACAGCCTGTAAGTGGCAGAGCTTGAAATCAAATCTCTAAAAACTATATGTACAAAATACCGAATCTTCTTTATCCAAGATCCCATAGTTGTATTCTTTGTTAGGATAAAGGTAAGTGAGGATTAGAGGTAAAATTATATGGCACAACTCTGGTGTAGTGATCTTAGAGAAAAAGGTGATTTAGTATAGATTTTTAAAAGTGTGTTTTCTTTTTAAAACAGCATCTTTTTGGTATAAATGAAAGGATCTTTCATGTTATCTTTATTACAAAATCATTCTCACAGTTCTGAACTCCAGCCCAATTAATTCCCACTTTCCCAGTGAATAACAGCAAACACAAAGTTTTACATTTTAATTGACACTTACGAGTTTGATAATAATTTTTCTTCTCCCAGCAGGTTTCATTGCTTAATTTCAGAATCCTGTTTTCTTTATTTATTAGAGAAACACATCTGAACTTTATCTTTTTGGTGGGATTCATTTGCCCTTATCTATTTTCTGTGACCCCAGTCTCTTGAGCATTGCAGTGGATGTTTAATTTTGAGAATGTTAATTAGCTTCAGTAATTACATACCTTGGGGCATTTCTAGACATTTATAGCTTTGTATTTTTTTGTATAGAAGAGGATATATTGGAGCTTGTTGGGTTTTAAGGTTGTTTGTTTGTTTGTTTTAAAAGATACCTTTGAATTTTGTTCAGGGAGGAGTTTTTAAGTCAGTCATGGAATTTAGGACTATTGGGAGTTTTATTTTACCAGTTCCCAGGAATATCCTACTTGTGTTTTGCTAATAGTATCATGAGGTCACTAAGAGTAGTTGTTTTTTGATGATGCCTTATGTTGTAGTTGAGTTTCAGAATCAGACCGATACAGAGGATGCAGTTTTCTTCAGATAAGCCTTTGAATAAGAACCCAGGCTAGTTTTGGGATTTGTGTGATACAGAAAGCACATCTGTAACATGTCCCCTCTGTTGACACACTTTTAATTCTCAGTTATACAGGATGTGCTTTGAGCTATCTTTTTACCAGTCATCATTCTGTCTACTCAGTTTCATGTATAATATTGTCAAGGTCATTTCAATCTCTTTCAGAATAGATTTGATTCCAAATCATCTACTTCTGCTACAGTGTTCTAACCTTTTTGTTAAGTTTATTTATTTATTTTGAGAGAGAGAGAGCATGCGCTCACAAGCAGGGGAGGAGCAGAGAGAGAGGCAGAGAGGGAGAATCCCAAGCAGGCTCTGCACCAGCAGTGCAGAGCCCGATGCAGGGCTCAAACCCATGAACCTGGAAATCATGACCTGAGCCGAAGTTGGACACTCAACCAACTGAGCCACCCAGGAGCCCCACAGTATTCTAGGAGTATTCATCAGAGATAAATGGATTGATTGAGGAAATTTGAAAAACATAATATATTTTTGAGAATGTGGTGAGGTGTAAGATACAGTTTGTAGAATTGTTTTGAGTTCTTCGGAATTGATGCAAGACTTGAGGAAGCTGGGGATAAAAATGTGAGATGTGCAGAAAGAAAGGACTTTTTTCCTCAATTACTCTTTCAGATTTTGTTTTTACTTGATCCCATTCTATTTGAAGCTTAAAACAAGAGCTTCAGTACAGTTTAGTTAGTTGAATTATCCTCTCTTGTAGGATTATGTATGAAATTACTGAGTATTATTAATATCCCTCTGCAAACAGGTGAGGGAGCAAAGTTGAAGAGAGCAGAAATGTCCTCATATTAAAGGCATACTCTAATGTTTTCAATAATTTCATTTTCTTTTTTTTTTTTAATGTTTACTCATTTTTGAAACAGAGAGACAGAGCACAAGTTGGGGAGGGGCACAGAGAGAGAAAGGGAGACACAGGATCTGAAGCAGGCTCCAAGCTATGAGCTGTCATCACAGAGCCTGACTCGGGAATTGAACTCACAAACCACGAGATCATGTCCTGAGCAGAAATTGGCCGCCCAACCGACTGAGCCACCCAGGCGCCCCTTTAAATTTTTTTTAATGTTTGTTTATTGTTGAGAGAGAGAGAGAGAGAGAAAGAGACAGAGACAGAGAACATGAATGGGGGCGGGGCAGAGAGAGAGAGGTAGACACAGAATCCAAAGAAGTCTCCAGGCTTTGAACTGTCAGCACAGAGCCCCACGTGGGGCTTAAACTCACAAACTGCGAGATCATGACCTGAGCCAAAGTTGGGAGGTTAACCAACTGAGCCACTCAGGTGCCCCTCAGTAATTTCATTTTTAAGAAAACTGTTCTGAAATTACAAGAAGCAGCTAAGAAAAGTTGCCATATATAAATAATTTATTTTCTGATTATACCAGGCTTGCTAGCATATTATATTGATGTTGGGTGTCAGATAAGCACTCTATACTTGTTTTTTGTAGTTAATGGTTTATTAACAAATACTTATTTGTCGTGCCAGGAACCGTCTGAGAGTATGGGATATAGCAGTAAAGAAAAAGGAAAAATCCCTGCCCTTATAGAACGTACATTTTTTCTTCAGTTTTATTAAGATATAATTGGTATACAGCTCTGTGTAAGTGTAAGGTGTACTACATAGTGATTTTACATACATATATTGAGAAATGATTACCACAGTAAGTTTACTTAGCATTCATCTTCTTATCACAAAAAAATAAAGCTTACATTTTAATGGGAGAAATGGTTGTAACAAAAACAGCAACCAGTACCACCAGACTTCCATGGAGTCAATGACAGGAATTCCTAAAATGAGACCCAGAAATGGCTGTGTTTTGTTGTACTTTCTCTGAAATTGGCCCTACATTTTTGCCCTTTTAGTCCCTTTTATGCCTATACTGGGGAGAAGAGTGATGGCAGAGCATCTAGTAATAGCTTCAGTTTTTCTCAGATTTGCTCTGCACCAGGTACCCTGCAGAATTATTTTAAAAATTATTTCACTGCATTAAAATCCTATGAAGGAGATTATTTTATGGGTCAGTAAAATGAAGTTTATAAGAGGTAGTGTAGTTACAAATCAGATCACATTAAAAAAACAGAAACAGGCACCTGGGTGGCTTGGGTCAGCTTGGTTTCGGCTCAGGTCATGATCTCATGTTTTGTGAGTTCAAGCCCCCTGTCGGGTTCTGTGGGGCCTGCTTGGGATTCTCTCTCCCTCTTTCTCTGCTCCTCCCCTGCTTACATGCATGCATGCTCTCTCTCTCTCTCTCTCTCTCTCTCTCAAAACAAAACAAAACCAGAAACGATAAAAAAAAAAAAAAAAAAAAAAACACCTTGAATCAGATCACATAGCTGGTATGTGATAGGGCTAGATAGGCCTGCTCCTAAAAATTTCAGGACAAAAGCATGAATAAAAGCACAGTTTTCGTATCTCTATACTTAGGTTATAAATCGAGATAAAAAAAACTGTTAGAAAAGTATTTCTGGGTGCCTGGGTGGCTCAGTTGGTTGTGTGTCCGACTTCGGCTCAGGTCACGATCTTGCCGTTTGTGAGTTAAAGCCTCTCATCGGGCTCTGTGCTGACAGCTCAGAGCCTGGAGCCTGCTTCAGATTGTGTGTCTCCTTCTCTCTCTGCCCCTCCCCGGCTTGTGTTCTGTCTCTCTCTGTCTCTCAAAAATGAATAAATGTAAAAAGCAAAAAAAAATTTTTTTTTAATGTTTTTAACAGAAAAATATTTCCTCTTTTACGCAGACATGTATTTTCCTAATGACCTAGAAGGCCAGAATTATTGGACTACTCAGAGTTCTGAGACAGGTACCCTCTAAGACTAGTCTCAATCCTCAGACTCTCATCATTTGTCCCTTGGCCACGATTCAGACCATGGAATGTGTACAACAGTGGGTATAGGTATTGTCGATGGCAGGACAGAGTTTGAGAAGAGATCCACTGAAGGCCTTGGAAGTAGGCTCAAAACTGCTTGGGCAGGGAATTCTGGGATCCAGAGCATAGTCGGGGTTGGTAGAGTCAGGGGCTTCAGGTAGATTTGTCCACTTGGTCCAGTGAACATCTTGCCTGAGGGGATAGACAGGTCAGAAGAGGGTCAGAGTGGATATCTAAAGTGTAAGATCCAGAATAGGGTTCCTTTACTATAACCAAGGGTAGTACCAGTGCAAGGACCGAAATCCAGGTCTGTGTGACTATACTGTCTCTTGTCAACAGTAAGAAAGCCTGGATTTACAGAGAAAGGAAGTGTTGGCTTACTGTCTGGTAAATGGAGCAAGGATCTGTCCATGAAGTGCTTTAGGATGGACTATTTTTTTCTTTCTTTCTTAAATGTTTGCTTATTTTTGAGAGGGACAGAGACAGAGTGTGAGTGGGAGAGGGGCAAAGAGAGAGGGAGACACAGAAGCAGAAGCAAGCTCCAGGCTCTGAGCTGTCAGAACAGAGCCCGACCCGGGGCTCAAACTCAAGAACTGTGAGATCATGACCTGAGCCAAAGTTGGACGCTTAACCGACTAAGCCACCTGGGCGCCTGTGGACTATCTTTAAATGAGCCAGTCTAGGGGCGCCTGGGTGGCGCAGTCAGTTAAGCGTCCGACTTCAGCCAGGTCACGATCTCGCGGTCCGTGCGTTCGAGCCCCGCGTCAGGCTCTGGGCTGATGGCTCGGAGCCTGGAGCCTGTTTCCGATTCTGTGTCTCCCTCTCTCTCTGCCCCTCCCCCGTTCATGCTCTGTCTCTCTCTGTCCCAAAAATAAATAAACGTTGAAAAAAAAAATAAATAAATGAGCCAGTCTATTTCTCTTTTGAAAATGCTATTTAGGGGCGCCTGGGTGGCGCAGTCGGTTAAGCGTCCGACTTCAGCCAGGTCACGATCTCGCGGTCCGTGCGTTCGAGCCCCGCGTCAGGCTCTGGGCTGATGGCTCAGAGCCTGGAGCCTGTTTCCGATTCTGTGTCTCCCTCTCTCTCTGCCCCTCCCCTGTTCATGCTCTGTCTCTCTCTGTCCCAAAAATAAATAAAACGTTGAAAAAAAAAATTTAAAAAAAAAAAAAAAAAGAAAATGCTATTTAGTGTTTACACGTAAAAACTAGAGAATTGAAGAATTGAAAAAAAAACCAAAACCCATCTCATTACAAGTTCATTCTGGTCTTTGTGTAGTTTAAGTTGAATGGCACAGTTATAAGGAGACATAGCCAATTTTTTTCCTAAAACAGTGAGGCATAAGCATATTGGTGTATATATATAATGGTTTGCAGTTTATACTCAACAAGAATTTCTTCAGTCCTGTTTTACTTAAGGAAAAGCAGTATAAAAAGGTCCAGATTATGGTTTATTTTGTATTTTATATCAAACATTATAGGTAAGTTAGATATCATTATATGGTCTTAAAGTTTTCGATTTTCTGAAATTAATCTCAAACATATGAAGAGACTGGTTCTGGGGAAATGCAGTTTGGATATAGAATGTTATTTCTTCGTTACATACATTGTTGAGTATTTAGAGTACATGTGGGTTCTGGTTATTCTTAGAGTCCTTAGGACACCAGTCTTAAGATTGACTGTCCAGCCAGACTATTTGTCAGATCCCCTACTTGAAGCATTCTTGAGTCTGTTGAAACCTTCACCATCCACATGACCCCAGGATCTTGGACTATCCTTACCTATTAGAGAGTCCTCAATTCTGTCAGACTCAGAGTTTAATTTAAATCTGGTGAGAACAAATCATGACTTCTGTTCAGTTTTCAAGCTACCCTTTTTGTTAACAGGTGAGAATCTTGTGTTTCCATGTATTGCATGATTGGAACTGTTCAAGGTGTAAAAATGAACAGAAAAATCCTGAGTGCTACGTACCCTCGATGTTAGAGACATAATTAGTAAGTAAAAGTCCAAACTGATGTTAGACCTAGAATTTGGTGGTACAGAAAACAGAATTTTAACCCCCTTCTAATTTTTTTATAACATGTCTTCCCTACACCCTTTCAATTTGCTTTTTCTGTGATATTTGGCACTATTGCCAAATAGTGCTATTGCTTATTAGCTCTTGTTACCAAATTTGCCAAGCTCCTGAAAAATACTTGCTTTTTAAAAAGCACATTAAAATTCTGACATCCATTTTGAGTGACAGTTTCGGCAGCGTCCTGTATGGCAGGGGCTTGGGAATTTGTTGACATGAATCCATTTTCTCTGACTTCTGATTCCCCTACCTAGATTCTGTAGCCTGTGGTCTATTTTTAAATCATGCTGGTATGCTCTATGCAGCAGTTCTTTTCCTGAATTATTTATCATTGTTTGGAGCTGAATGGAGCAGTATGTTTTTTTTACCACTGCTCATTAGAACTCACGTGTCTGTCTTCAGCTTGGTTGACAGATTTGGTTCATGTTAAATCCCACTGGTCCATTCTGGGAAGGCTGCAAGGCAGGGAACAGGCCACAGTCTGTGATACCCTGTAAGGGCATTCAGACTTTTGGTTATTGTTATTTCTTTTGGCAGCAGTGGGAAAAGATAGAAGCTATGCCCTGTTCTTCCCTTAGACTCTGTTCAGACAGAGACTGTGTTAAGATCATTTACGATAATGTTGATTTTATGTGTTTATAGTAATTGTTGCATTTTTAGGAGAGATGAGGGAAGAATCCCTATGAAAAGCACAGCATTAAATCAAGATTTCATTTTCATTTTAAATATGATCCAGATACTTGGGACACTAAAAATCTCCGGTCTTGGGATATGGGTTGTGAGGCATTTGTTCCTTTTGTTTGGGAATATTCCTTCTCATTGCCTGTTCTCTCACCTTCTTACAGACTGTAGGCTTGGAAGAAGGATGGCAAAATCTAAAAGCAAGGCAATTATTTTGAATGATATTTTTTTCCCTTTTCTGTTTTCTGGTGCATCAGAATTAATGTTTCTCTTTCGTCTTCCTCCTGTGTTTTTTTTCTCCCCCTGCATCCTATCTTTCATGAAAAAAATTTTTTGACATTGTTTTTTTTTTTCTCTTTGATAGATGAGCACACTACTACTTGGGTATTCTTTACTTTTTAAACTATTTGCCTTTTTCATGTCACTGTAGGTGGAAAGGGGATAGCTGTCAGTCATTTGGGCACTGGAGAAGGAAAAATCATGTTTGTCCCCCTAACCCTGTTGGCCATCTCTGAGTTTGCTTGTACCTTTTAAAAAAAAAAAAAACAGCAATAGTATCTAGATTTGAGTTCCATTCTTGGACCACTGATGAAATACTGTTTTATAGTCTGAACCAGAACAAGAATTTTTGGCCTCTATTGCTACTTTTGGGTCAGTGCTACTGCCTGAGAAACTGGCCTTTCACTGCTCAGTGATTCCAGTTATTATCATCATGATCATTTCACTCCCCGGTGATAGTGGCTCTCAGTTGCATAAATCCCACATTTCTCAGCAGGACCTCAGGACAGCCCCACTCACATTTTCCTGACATTTCATTAAACTCATTTCTTTGGACTGAGTCAGCCAAGTTGAACTAGACTAAATATACTATCTTTCCCTTGTGCTTTTGCTCTTCTCCAAGTTATCTTTGATTCTCTTTGCCAATACATTTCCACAATCCTTAAAATATCCAGTGCAAGATTAACATTTTTTAGGAAACTGTCCATGATTCTCTGTTAATTTGAACTCTTAATTTTTGTATTTTTTGAGCCTTGTATTTTCAAGTTGCTGATGGTTTAAAGCACAATCCCTGTGTTCAAGGGGGTCTAATCTTCGGGGAAAATCAGAGATAAGTGAACTTGTTTTTCTTATTATTTTGCATTTCTGTTGGTTTTTAATTTCACATATATGTCTTTAAATTCCAGATTATAATTGTAAGGGCAGGAGCAATTACCGTCCTTTCTATGGAATCTTATGAACTATTTCTGCTGCTCTTGGCACATGGTAGGCAGCTACCTGCCTTACCGCAGGGCAGACTCATTGGATAATAAGGTATCAGTGTAGGGTAAGAAGGATCCTAAGGGTTGAGGATTCTCTATTTTGTATATTTTAGAATGATAAGAATACGAAGAGTTTACAGTCTTACTTGGAATTATATTTTGGAGACTAAAATGACACAGACTAAAAATTGAAAGTCCAAAAAGACATATTTGGTTTCTGAAATAGCCATCCAAATTTTGTCTGCATAACAAAGTTAGAGCATATTTATTATTGGCAAGCTGGGAGGATGGTTTACTTCAGCAACTCTGTCCCTGCATGTCTGATGGTGGTGTTGTACATCCTTAATAAATTTGAGTTCACATTAGTTTACTGTCGAAATCTTTCAGGTGACATTCAGAACCAGAATTGCATATTATCTACAGGTTGTTAACCTCACTTTCCAACCCCCCATGACACTTTGCATGAGAGTTGAGTTTATCTTAGAGATCTTACTTCGAACTAGGGTCCCTGACCTTTAAGAGTAGAGCTATTGTGGCACCTGGGTGGCTCAGTCAGTTGAGTGTCCAGCTCTTGGTTTTGGCTCAGGTCATGATCCTAGGGTCGTGGGATCGAGCCCTGTGTTGGGCTCTATGCTGAGCATGGAACCTGCTTAAGATTCTCTCTCCCTCTCCTCTGCTCATGCTTTTGTTTTAAAAAGGTTTTTTTGTTGTTGTTTTTAATTTAAGAGTAGAGCTATGTTTCATTTTTCTGACACTTTTTAGAGCACTTGGTGGTGTTAAGGTAGGGGGTAGGAGAATGGGGGTAGGAAGCAGCATGAAGGTTCCTGAGGGAAGGCTAAGAGGAAAGCTACTTGAGACTACTTATTTGTCCATTCCTTCTGTATGAAATCAATCTCCTGACCACTTATGTTGCCTTCTTTGCCCCTCTCCACCCACGACCCTGAATCTTCAGTCCCAGTGCTGCTGACTGTGTACAAAGTTAGGGAACTGTTCCTAAGTCCAGCCTTACTTCTGGCACCAATTATAGAATTTGAGGGTCCTCAAGACCACTTTTGAGTTCAATACTTTGCCAGAAGGACTTACAGAACCTGTAAGTTTCTCATGAACGCTGTTACACTAAAAGTTATGGTTTATTTTAGCAGAAGTTAACAAATTAAAATCAGCCAACAGAAGAAATGCATGAGGCAGAGTCTAGGAGGGATCTAAATACTGAGCTTATGTTTGTCCTCTCCCAGTGGAGTCACGAACAGTGTTAACTCTTCCTGGCAATGTGTGACAACACACATGGAATATTGCCAACCAGAGAAGCTCACCCAATCCTTGACGTCAAGTTTTTGTTGGGACTCCATCATGTATATGTGATTGTTGCCTTATGTAACTGACCTCAGTGTCCAACCCCTTCTGAAGTTGAGCTGATACTGTGCGACTCAGACTCCCCACTAAAAATCACATTGTTAGACTATCTGGTACAACTCAAAGCCCCCAGTAAACAAAGGCTTTCAACAAGCAGACATTTCCACAGTTTTTGGTTTATTACTCCCAGGAAGCTAAAGGCAAAGACCAGAGATACCTTTGAGCAAGTTTAAAGTCTTTACTATACACCGTGCTAGTTCAAGCTTTGGGCCCAACCAAGAGGAAGGGAAAGGGAAGTAGTTTAAAGTTTTTGAACCATGTAAATTTGTTTTTTGATCAGAAAATTTAACATATATAAATTGAATTTTTAAACAAAAGAAAGGAGATCCAAGTTGCTAGAGCTCCCAGGCACTTGAGAGAGGCAAACTCAGATCATCCCTTGTGGAACATACCTCAACCCTAGTTTCAAAGAATTCCCAAAGATAGATTGCCAACAAATAAGGGACGCCTGGGTGGCTCAGTCGGTCAATCATCAGACTCTTGATTTTTGGCTTAGGTCATGATCTCATGTTTCGTGAGTTCAAGCCATATGTCGGGCTCTTCACTGACAGTGCAGAGCCTGTTTGGGATTCTCCCTCTTCTCTCCTCTCTCTCTCTGTCAAAATAAATAAATAAACATTTAAAAAGTTATTAGGTTGCTGGAGCACCTAGGTGGCTTAGTTGGTTTAACATCCAGCATTAGCTCAGGTTGTGATCTCATGGTTTGTGAGTTTGAGCCCCTGCATTGGGCTCGCTGCTGTCAGTGCAGATCCTGCTTCAAATCCTCTGTCCCCCTCTATCTACTTCTCCCCAGCTTGTGCTCTCTTTTTCAAAAATAAACATTAAAGGGGAACCTGGGTGGCTCAGTTGGTTAAGTGTCCGACTTCAGCTCAGGTCATGATCTTGTAGTCCGTGGGTTTGAGCCCCGTGTCAGGCTCTGTGCTAACAGCTCAGAGCCTGGACCTGCTTTGGATTCTGTGTCTTCCTCTCTCTCTGCCCCTCCCCTGCTCATACTCTGTCTTTGAAAAATAAATGTTAAAAAAAAATAAACATTAAAAAATATTAGCTTGCCAACAAATAAGAGCTAAAAATAATAATATAATAACATCTCAAACAAGTCACTACAAACAACTAGAAACAACTGATCTAGACCCACAGAAATAAAAAAATAATAATAATTCAAAGTTACAAACTCAGTGGAAGGGAACTTACAGTCCTGATCATGGTGGAGTAACAAGACGTTGACTTACGACCCTGCCTTAAACAAATACAAACAACTGAATAACTGGACAAAATATATTTTTAAAACTGTTTTAGACATTGGACAAAAGGTAGCACAGACCAGTGAAATCTCAGAGAAAGGAAACGATCAAATTGAGCCCTATGATAGCTCTGATGAAAGTTTCTAAGTACCTAGGATGAAAAGGGATACTCAAACAGAGCTGGCAGTCTCCCAGATTTGAGGATACAGAGGTAAAAGGTCAGAGAAACCAAAACAGCTAGAATCTGTGGGCAGAGTATGAGAGAAGAAAGCTTCACAAAAAGGTGAGAGCTCCAGAGATTTTTAAGGCTTCTTCTAAACCTGCACTGTCCAGTACAGTAGCTCCTAACCTCATGTGATATTTAAAAATTCAGTTCTTGGGGTGCCTCAGTGACTCAGTCGGTTGAGCGTCTGACTTCAGCTGAGGTCATGATCTCACAGTTCGTGAGTTCGAGCCCCGCATCGGGTTCTGTGCTGACAGCTCAGAGCCTAGAGCCTGCTTCGGATTCTGTGTCTCCCTCTTTCTGCCCCTTCCCCACTCATGCTCTGTCTCTCTCTCTCAAAAATGAATAAACATTAAAAAAATTTTTTTAAATAAAAAAAAAAAATTCAGTTCTTCGTTTGCACTGACACATTTCAAGTGCTCAGATGCCACAATTCCAGAAAGTTCTATTGGATTTTACCATCTTAGTTTTGTTAGCTGAGTGCAGCCAGTTTATGATTAGTGAGGAAACTAACCCAAGGCCAGAAAAAGACCACTAGAGAGCATTAGGCAGAACAGTCCCTGGAATACAGGGCCACAAATATGTTGTGTTTCCACTAGCCAGAGCAGAAACATCTTCTAATACCTGGGACATTAAATGGAGGCACTAGAAGGGTATTTTCTCAATAAAGAGGTCAAATTAGCCCTAGTCTAGAGGACTTACCTTGGATTTGTCTAAAAGGCATAAAAGCAAACCTCAGAAGGATTAAATTGTTTCTAAGTCACAAATTCCTGAAACAAAGCTCAAGATTAAAGACTTAAAAAAAAATCACTGAAGCCAAGAATGCAAAATTTACGACATTTGGCATCCAGTCACAATTATCAGGCATATAAAGAAGCAGAGAATACAGTTCGTATTGAGGAGAAAAGCCAGTCAATAGAAGTAGGCCTAGAAATTATACAGATGATAGAATTAGTGGACAAGGACATTGTAACAGTTGTGTATGTTCAAAAAGCTAGGAGAAAGATTGAGCATGTTAAGTAGAGACGTGGAAGATATAAAAATGATCCAAATCAAACTTCCAAAGATGAAAATTACAGTGTCTGAAATGAAAAATATAGTGGACAGCATTAATAGCACACAGGCATTGCAGAAGAAAAAAATTAGTGAACTTGAAGACATAGTAACAGAAATATCCAAAATGAAATATAAGTGGGGCACCTGGCTGGCTTAGTCCATAAAGTCTGTGACTCTTGATCTCAGGGTTGTGAGTTCAAGCCCCATATTGGGTGTTGAGCTTACTTTTAAAAAATTTTTAATAAATATAAAGAAAAGATTGAAAATATAAATATACAGTGATGAGTCAATACTAACTGAACAGTGGGACATTAAACAGCCTTTTTTTTTTTCCCCATCATTAAGCAGTCTTAAGAATACATGTAATTGGAGCCTCAGGAACATGGGGGTGGGGATAGAAAAAATATTTGAAGAAATAATGACTGAGTATTTTCTAAATTTAATGAAAACTATAACAGATCTAAAGAGCTCATTTAAGATTTTTTTCTTCATCACTGATTTTAAGCAATTTGATTATGATATGCTTTGATGTAGTTCTCTTTGTGATTTTTCTGTTTTGGGTTCCTTAAGATGCTTACTAGATCCATGGAGAATCCAAAAAGAACACTCATGAAGAGAGCTGTACCAAGAGCATATTAATCAATTGTGTCCAACTAGTGAAAAGAAAAGTCTTCAAAGCAGAGAAAGAACTCACATTATATACAGAAGGGTTGTGGTCTGAATTGTGTCACCCCCCCCCCACACCCAATTCATATGTTGAAGCTATAACTCCCAGTATTTCAGAATGTGACTGTACTTGGGGAAAGACCTTTATAGGGGTAATTAAGTTACAGTGAGTCTGTTGGGGGGGGGGTGCCTGGCTGGCTTAGTCAGTAGAGCATACAACTCTTGATCTTGGGTTTGAGCCACATGTTGGGTGTAGAAATTATTTTAAGGGCGCCTGGGTGGCTCAGTTGTTTAAGTGTGTGACTCTTGATTTCAACTCAGGTCATGATCTCACAGTTCACAAGATTGAGTCCTGTGTCAGCATCATGTCGTCCTATGCTGGCATCATGGAGCCTGCTTGGGATATATTCTCTCTCTCTCTCTCTCTCTCTCTCTCTCTCTCTCTCTCTCTCTCTCTCCCCCCTCCCCTTTCTCTGCCCCTCCCCCACTTTCTCACACTTGCTCTCAAATAAATAAATAAACTTTAAAAAAAAGGCGGGGGGATGCCTGGTTGGTTCAGTCAGTTAAGCATCTGATTCTTAATTTTTGGCTCAGGTCTTAATCTTGCGATTCATGAGTTCAAGTCCCACATCAGGCTCTGAGCTGACAGTGGAGAGCCTGCTTGAGAGATTCTCTCTTTCTCTCTCTGCCCCTCTCTGCTCCCCCAAAGAAAAACCAAATAAACATTAAAAACAAAAAAGAAATTACTTTAAAAAGTCTTTTTAAAAAGTGAGGCTGTTGGGTCCCTAATATAATCTGACTGGTGTCCTTATAAGAAGAAGAATTTTTTTTTAAATTTTTTAATGTTTGTTTATTTTTAAGAGAGAGGCAGTGGGAGCGGGGGAGGAACAGAGAGAGACAGAGACACAGAATCTGAAGCGGGCTCCAGGCTCTGAGCTGTCAGCACAAAGCCCTACATGGGGCTTGAACTCATAAGCAGTGAGATCATGACCTGAGCTGAAGTTGGACATTTAACTGACTGAGCCACCAGGTGCCCCAAGAAGAGGAAAGTTAAACATACAAAGGGACACCAGGGGCATGAGTGCATAGAGGAAAAACCATACAAAGACACAGAAAGTGGCCATCTGCAAGCCAAGGAGAGAGGCTCAGGAGAAACCAAAACTGTCAACACTTTGATCTTGGACTTCTAGCCTCCAGACTGTGAGAAAGTAGATTTCTGTTGTTTAAGCCATCCCATCTTTGATATTTTGTTATGGCAGCCTTGACTAATGCACAAGGTAAGAATTTTGGCAGACTTTTCATCAGAATCATTGCAAGCCAGAAGATATTGGAGTGGTAAATTAAAGTGCTAAATGAAAAAGCCTATAAAGCTAAAATTGTATGCGAAAATGCCTTTCAAAATTGAAGAGGAAAATGTGCAGAATGGGCAAATCCCTAGGGTCAGAAAATGCATTTGTGGTTGCTTAGGACTGAGGATAGGGAGAAAATGGGGAGTTATTGCTAATAGGTATAAGGGTGATGAAAATATTCTAAAATTGATGTTGGTGTTGGAAGCACAACTCTGAATATACTAAAAGCCAGTGAATTGTGGACTTTAAGTAGTTGAGTTATATGGTATATGAATGTTATCACCATAAAAATAATGAAGATGAAATAAAGCCTTTAGAAATATACAAGAGACGTGGTGCCTGCGTGGCTCAGTCAGTTGAGCGTCTGGCTCTTGATTTCAGTTCAGGTCATGATCTCATGGTTCTCAGTCTCCGCGTAGAGCTCTGCACTGACAGCATGGAGCCTACTTGGGATTATCTCTCTCCCTCTCTCTCTGCCCCTCCCCTGCTCACGTTCTCTCTCTCTCAAAAATAAATAAACATTAAAAAAAAACAAACAGTAAAAATAGGGGTGCCTGGGTGGCTTCAGTCGGTTAAGCATCAGATTTGGCTCAGGTCATGATCTCACAGTTTGTGTGTTCAACCCCACATTGGGCTCTCTGCTGTCAGCACAGAGCATGCTTCAGATCCCTGTCCCCCTCTCTCTCTGCCCCTCCCCCACTTGTGTTTTCTCTCTCTCTCTCTCTCTCAAAAATAAACATTTTAAAAAAAGAATGCAAAATTACAAATACAAAATTTTAAAAAATACAGTAAGAATAAAATATACAAGAGCTGATAGAATTAAACCATCAAGCTACCACTACAAGAAATGTTAATGGCAGGAGAAAATTACACTAGATAGAAATTTAGATTTACATGTAAAAATGAAGAGAATCAGAGATCTATATGGAAACTATTAAGAGTTCTTTTATTCAAAAACCACTTAAAAGATAACTGTTTAAAACAAAATAATAAAACTGTATTGTGGGATTTATAACATGTAGAAACAAGATGTATGACAGCAGTTGCCCAAAAGTGTGGGAGAGGTAAAATGGAAGTATACTAAAGTTCTTATAACATATGCAAAATGGTATATTATTTTAAGATAGATTATGATACATTAAAAATTTATGCCTTAAATCCTAAAGAAACTACTTAAAAAAACCCAAAGAGGTATAATTAACAAGCTCATGAAAGGAGATAATTGAATCATAAAATGCTTAATTAAAAGACATCCAAAAAAGGGAAGATGAACAGATTGGACAAGTAGGAAACAAATAGCAAGATGGTTGACTTAAATCCAGCCATATAAATAATCACATTAAATGCAAATGATCTAAACACTACAATTAATAGTTGCAAATTATCAGATTGCAGTTAACAGGAAGACCTAGTTAAATGTTGTCTATGAGAAGTCAGACGAAAAGTACAGGATGGGAAAAGATATATTGTGCAGACACTAATCAGAAGACAGCAGGGGTTACTATATTAGACAAAGTAGTTATTACTTTACTTTGTAAATATTACAAGGAATATTATCATGGATAGGGAGTATGATTTCGTGATGAAAATGTGGTCAGTTCTTCAAGAAGACTAAAAATCATAAATGTTTGTGCATTTAATAACTTCAAAATTTATGAAGCAAAAAGTAATAAAAGTGAAAGAGAGAACCCATCAGTATAGTTGGAGATGTCAATAGTACTTTTTCAAAACTATTGGTTGAACAGTTAGACAAAAAAAAATCAGTTAGTAACTTGACCTGGTTGACTAACTTGATCTGGTTGACATTTGCTGACCACTCTACCTGACAACAACATGATACTGTTCTTTGCTAGTGTTCGTAGGATATCTACCAAGATAGACAATATTCTGGGCCATAAAAGAATTTCAGTCAATCTGGGGTTTAAATTTTACAAAGTATGTTCTTTTATCATAAGGAGATTCAACTAGAAATCAGTAACAGAAAAATACCTGGAAAACTCCCAAACATTTGGAAATTAAACATACTCTGAATTAGGTATCAAAGAATGATAAGAAAGTTTTAGAAAATTAGAATTTTTTTTACAAAAGTTTATTTATTTTAGTAATTTCTACACCCAAGGTGGGACTTGAACCCATGACCCTAAGATCAAGAGTCACACACTCTTCTGACTCAGCCAGGTTCTCCTAGAAAATGTTTTTAAAAGAATGAAAATGAGAACATGACATAGCAAAATTTGTGGGATGCAGTTAATGCAATACTTAAAAGGAAATCTATAGCATTAAATGCATATATTAGAAAGAAGAAAGATCTAAAATTGTTGACCTAAGCTTCCACTTTAAGAAATGAGGAATAAAGGACACCTGTGTGGCTCAGTCAGTTAAACATCTAACTCTTGGGGTCATGAGTTTAAGCCCCACATTGGGCTCTATGCTAGGTGTACTTCAAAACAAAACAAAAAACAAGTCAAGGTTAGTTTAGCATTCAAAATTCAAACAATATATGTAATTCAATGTACTAACAGGCTAAAAAAGAAAATACTATGATTATCTCAAGAGAAACAGAAAAGGCATTTGGGAAAAACTCAACTTCCAATCATTTTAAAAACTTTCAACAAATTAGAAGGGAACTTCCTTTAAAAAAAAAAAAAGATTTTATTTTTAAGTAATCTATATCCAACGTGGGGCTTGAACCTACAGCCATGATATCAAGAGTCGCATGCTACTGACTGAACCAGCCAGGCATCTCTAGAAGGGAATTCCCTCAGTCTGATAGAGGACATCTTTGAGAAACCAATAGCTAATACTGTATGTAATGAAGAAAAAATGCTTTGCTCCTAAGAACAAGAACAAGGCACGAATGTTGGGCTTCACTGCTTCTTTTCAACATAGCATTGAGGATTCTCACCAGTGCAGTAAGCTAAGAGGGGAAGAGGAGCAATAAAAGGCGTAAGTTTGAAAAGGGGAAAAAATAAAATTTAACCACTGCAAAGGATAGCATCATGTATGTAGGAGAACATGAGGAATCTGCAAAATAGATTATTTAAGTTGAGGAAGGTTGTGGGATACAAAGTCAGTATGTAAAAATCACTTGTGTCTTTATATACTAGGAGCAATCTGAAATTGAGGTTGAGGAAGTATGTCATTTATAGATAGCGTAAAATTTGACAAGACACACGCAATAGCTGTATATTGAAAATTGCAAAACGTTGCTTTTATGGATTGGGGGATTCAATATTGGTAAAATTGCAATTCTTCCCAGATCTACATATTCAGCATGATTGCAGTCAATCAACACACTGACTAAAATTTATCTGAAAACACAAAGGGTCTATAATAGACCAAACAAATTTGAAAACAAAGATCAAAATTGAAGGATTTATACTACCTGATTTCAAGACTTACTGTAAAGATTTGGTAATCAAGATAGTGTGGTGTGAAAATAAACCTATAGAACAGTGGAAGGGAATAGAAGCTCAGAAGTAGATCCACATGTGTATGGTCAATTGATTTTGACAGCTGCCAAGGCATTTCAGTGGGACAAGGAAAACTTTTTTATTTTTATTTATTTTTATGTTTTTATTTTTATTTTTGAGAGACAGAGTGTGAGTGGGGGAGGGGCAGAGAGAGAGGAATACACAGAATCCGAAGCCGGCTCCAGGTTCCGAGCTGTCAGCAAGAGCCCGATGTGGGGCTTGAACTCACAGACTGTGAGATCATGACCTGAGCTGAAGTCGGTCATCCAACCGACTGAGCCACCCAGGTGCCCCAAGGAAAACTTTTTAATCAGCGATTTTTAAACAATTAGATAGACGTTGTAAAGGAGGAAATATCTTTTTTCCTTCTACTCTTTCAGGTTCCCAGCTAGATTTCTGTAATGAAAGACAGATTAACAAGAGAAAAACAAGTTTATTGACATACAATACATGAGAGAAACTCCTGGGTAACTCAAAGGTTTGGTTAGAAGTTAAGTTTGTATAGCTAGCATCTTAAAGAAATTTTTAGGGAAGGATAAGACAAAGGAAAAGGACCTTGAGTCTCTAGGGGTGGCAAATTGTGGGAAGGCAAATGTAAGTGAAACTAGTGGTAGATAAAGACTCCTTAATAAAGTTTGTTGTGTAGAACTCTCTGGTGCCATCTCCAGGCTGATAAGGTTTGTCTCCTGTGATTAATTTCTTTTCCTTAGTGGGTGAAGAGGGGAAGAGAACAACTTTGTAAATTTACGTCCTTTTAGGCGGATAGAAGGGGGGCAGAGAGCTTTTCTTTTATCTGCTTAATTTCCTTCCGCTCGAAATAATCCTATGCCAAAGTGGCATATTTGGGGTGGCAAATTCTGCAATCCTTCACCACATTAAGAAAAACAACAACAGGGGCGCCTGGGTGGCGCAGTCGGTTAAGCGTCCGACTTCAGCCAGGTCACGATCTCGCGGTCCGCGAGTTCGAGCCCCGCGTCGGGCTCTGGGCTGATGGCTCAGAGCCTGGAGCCTGTTTCCGATTCTGTGTCTCCCTCTCTCTCTGCCCCTCCCCCATTCATGCTCTGTCTCTCTCTGTCCCAAAAATGAATAAACGTTGAAAAAAAAATTAAAAAAAAAAAAACAAAACAACAACAACAACAAAAAACCTCCAACCTTATTTCGCATCACCAAAAGAATAACTCAAATGGATCATGGACTTATATGTAAGGGCTGAAATTATTAAATTCTAGAAGAAAATGTCAGAAAATCATTGTGATCATAGATTAGGCAAAGATTTCGTAAATTGAACACAAATCGCACAAAGTATAGAAGAAAAAAATTGATGTTTGATTTCATCAAAATAACATTTCTCTTTTATTTTTTAATTTTTTTTTAACTTTTTAAAAAATGTTTATTTGAGAGAGAGAGAGACAGAACTCAAGTGGTGCAGGGGCAGAGAGAGAGACACAGAATCCAGAGCAGGATTCAGGCCCCCAAGTTGTCGGCACAGAGCCTGACACGAATCTTGAACTCACAAACTATGAGATCATGACCTGAGCTGAAGTAAGGTGCTTAACCAACTGAGCCACCCAGGCGCCCCTTAATATTATTTTTTAATGTTTTACTTACTTATTTTCGGAGAGAGAGTGTGAATGGAAGAGGGACAGAAAGAGACAGAATCCAAAGCAGGCTCCAGGTTCTGAGCCATCAGAACAGAGCCCAATGTGGGCTCGAGCTCACAAACAGGGAGATCATGACCTGAGCCAAAGTCGGATGCTCAGCCAGCTGAGCCACCCAGGTGCCTCTAAAATTTCTCTTTTAAAAACACAGTAGGGGGTGCCTGGCTGTCTCAGTCTGTAGAGATGTGACTCTTGATCTTGGGACTGTGAGTTCAAGCCCCACATTGGATATAGAGATTACTTAAAAATAAAATCTTAAAAAAATAAAGACATGGTAAATAAAATGAAAAGGCAAGCCACAAGGGCACTTGGCTGGCTCAGTTGGTGGAGCATGCGACTATTGATCTTGGGGTCCTGAGTTCGAACCCTATGTTAGGTACAGAGCTTACTTTCAAAAAAAAAAAAAAAAAAAGACAAGCCACAGACTGGCAGATAATGTAAGTTTAAGGAAATACTTCAGTGTGGGATATATGAAGAATGCTCCTAATTCAACAACCCAGGGGTGCCTGGGTGGCTCAGTCGGTTGAGCGTCTGATTCTTGATTTTGGCTCTGGTCATGATCTCTCAGTTCCTGAGATCAAGCCCAGTGCAGAGCCTGCTTAGGATATTCTCTCTCTCTCTCTCTCCCTCTCTCTCTCTCTCTCTCTCTCTCTCAAAATAAAATAAATAAACTTAAAAAGAAGACAACCCAGGGGTGCCTGGGTGGCTCAGTCAGTTGAGTGTCTGATTCTTGGTTTTGGCTCAGGTCATGATCTTGCGATTTCATGAGTTCAAGCCCTGCATTGGGCTCTGTGCTGGCAGCAGAGAGCCTGCTTGGTATTCTCTGTCTTCCTTTCTCTCTGCCCCTCCCCACTTGCACTGTCTTCTCTCTGTCAAAATAAATAAATAAACTTAAAAAAAATAAAAATATTTGATTACAGTATCCATACATGGTTATTAAAGACATTTTAGAAAATGTGGGTGAGTAAAACTATATGAAGAAGAAAATATCACCTGTAATCATTCCTGAGGGAGATACTTGTTAAGTTTTTGTTATATCTTTTATCTTTTTTTCATACATATTTACAGTTAATATCATCATGTATATATAGTTTTGCATAAGATTTGTATGTAGACTATCACATTTCCCTTGTCATTAATTTATAAACACATCATGAGGGTGACTTTATATTCATTGTTTGAATTTGTCGTCATTTATTATTATTCTTTTTGGCTGTTTATTTCCAGGTTTTTCTCTTTTAAAAATAATGGTTGTGAACATTTTTATTTTTTTATTATTTTATTTATTTGTAATATATATATTTATTTGTAAATATATATATTTATATTTATTGCTTATGAACATTTTTATATACAAATGTTTTATATATTTGTGATTATTGAAGAATGAGATTTCAATGAAAAGTATTTAAAATGCTTAGCGTAGTACCTAGAACATAGAAAATACTCAAAAAGATTTTGGCAAATGCATCTTGCTTTTATCATTTAATATGATTTGGGGATCTTAATATACTTTATATGAATTTAGTTAATGATTCTTTAAGAGAATAATTTTGTTAAGTAACATTAGGACTCAAATATATTTCAGTCTGTCCATCTTACCGTCTCTCTGCTCTAGCTACCACCTCATTAATCTTTACAGCAAAATTATTTGCAAGAGTTCTCTATTCTTGCTATCATAAATTGATCTCCTTTTTTCTTTTGAACCCACTCTGCTTTGGCTTTTACCACCACTGCTGTCTATTCCTAAATCCAGTAACCAGTTGTAAATTCTCATCTTACTGACCTATCAGTATTTGACAGTGTTTATTGCCTTTTCCTTGAAATGTTTTTTCACTTGGCTTCCAGAACATCACACTTTCCTTTCTAAATGCCATTCCTTCTTAGTCTCCTTTGCCGGTTCTCCTGGCTTTGTTTTTTTTTTTTTTAATGAAAAAAATCTCGAAAATACAAAGTAAAGACAGTGTTATAATGAATCTACCCCATGTACCCTTCGATAATCATCAGCATTCTACCATTTTTGCTTACTATACTACCTCCAGTCATTGCTTACCCCTATTTATTAATTGTCTTCTTATTTTTAAAAGTCATATGTATTGAAGTATGATTTACATAGAATAACATTTACCTTTGTTAGGTGAACAGTTCTACAAAAGTTTTTTATTTAAAAAAATTTTCTTTGGGGCGCCTGGGTGGCGCAGTCGGTTAAGCGTCCGACTTCAGCCAGGTCATGATCTCTCGGTCCCTGAGTTCGAGCCCCGCGTCGGGCTCTGGGCTGATGGCTCAGAGCCTGGAGCCTGTTTCCGATTCTGTGTCTCCCTCTCTCTCTGCCCCTCCCCCATTCATGCTCTGTCTCTCTCTGTCCCAAAAATAAATAAATGTTGAAAAAAAAAATAAAAAAAAAATTTTCTTTAATGTTTATTTATTTTTGAAAGAGAAAGAGAGACAGAGACAGAGCACCAATGGGGGAGGGGCAGAGAAAGAGGGAGACACAGCATCCGAAGCAGGCTCCAGGCTCTAAGCTGCCAGTACAGAGCCTGATGTGGGGCTTGAACTCACAAACTGTGAGATCATGACCTGAGCTGAAGTTCGATGCTTAACTGACTGAGCCACCCAGGCGCCCCTGAACAGTTCTATAAAATTTTGACAAAATATACAATCTTGTAACCACCACAGTGTAGACAGAGAATATGTCCATCACCTTAAATGGTTCCCTTTTGCCCCTTGTAG
The DNA here is from genome assembly GCF_007474595.2 of Lynx canadensis. Lineage (NCBI taxonomy): Eukaryota > Metazoa > Chordata > Mammalia > Carnivora > Felidae > Lynx > Lynx canadensis. The sequence goes on along the minus strand of NC_044309.1, from coordinate 83,181,856 downwards.
TTGTTCCTCTTTCCATTGACTGACTGAAGAATATTTAGGTTGTATCCTTTTTTTTTTTTTTTTTTTGCAATTATAAATAGAGCAGCCATAAACATACTTGTACAGGTTTTGTATGAATGTAAGTTCTCTGGGGTAGATAGCTAGGAGTGGATCTGCTGGGTCATAGGGTAGGTATATTTTAACTTAATAAGAAACTACCAAACTGTATATCCAGAGTGGCTATACCAATCAATGTATGAGAGTTTCTTTTTTTTTTTTTTTTTTTGTATGAGAGTTTCAATGTATGAGAGTTCCAGTTGCTCCATATATTCACTAGAATTATCAGTATTTTATATTCAAGTCTTTTGCCCCATTTTAAGTTGGATTTTCGTTCCTTTTTTTTTCTAATATGAAATTTACTGTCAAATTGCTTTCCATACGACACCCAGTACTCATCCCAACAGGTGCCCTCCTCAATACCCATCTCCCAGTTTTTAAGAGTCTCTTATGGTTTGGCTCCCTCCCTCTCTAATTTTTTTCCTTCCCCTCCCCCATGGTCTTCTGTTAAGTTTCTCAGGATCCACATATGAGTGAAAACATGTGGAATCTGTCTCTGTATGACTTATTTCACTTAGCATAACGCTCTCCAGTTCCATCCACGTTGCTACAAAAGGCCATATTTCATTCTTTCTCATTGCCACGTAGTATTCCATTGTGTATATAAACCACAATTTCTTTATCCATTCATCAGTTGATGGACATTTAGGCTCTTTCCATAATTTGGCTATTGTTGAGAGTGCTGCTATAAACATTGGGGTACAAGTGCCCCTATGCATCAGCATTCCTGTATCCCTTGGGTAAATTCCTAGCAGTGCTATTGCTGGGTCATAGGGTAGATCTATTTAATTTTTTGAATTACCTCCACAATGTTTTCCAGAGCGGCTGCACCAGTTTGCATTCCCACCAACAGTGCAAGAGGGTTCCCATTTCTCCACATCCTCTCCAGCATCTATAGTCTCCTGATTTGTTCATTTTAGCCACTCTGACCAGTGTGAGGCGGTATCTCAGTGTGGTTTTGATTTGTATTTCCCTGATGAGGAGCGACGTTGAGCATCTTTTCATGTGCCTGTTGGCCATCTGTATGTCTTCTTTAGAGAAGTGTCTATTCATATATTCTGCCCATTTCTTCACTGGGTTATTTGTTTTTTGGGTGTGGAGCTTGGTGAGTTCTGTATAGATTTTGGATACTAGCCCTTTGTCAGATATGTCAGTTGCAAATATCTTTTCCCATTCTGTTGGTTGTCTTTTAGTTTTGTTGATTGTTTCCTTTGCAGTGCAGAAGCTTTTTATCTTCATGAGTTCCTAATAGTTCATTTTTGCTTTTAATTCCCTTGCCTTTGGAGATGTGTCAAGTAAGAAATTGCTGCGGCTGAGGTCAGAGAGGTTTTTTCCTGCTTTCTCCTCTAGGGTTTTGATGGTTTCCTGTCTCACATTCAGGTCCTGTATCCATTTTGAGTTTATTTATGTGAATGGTGTAAGAAAGTGGTCTAGTTTCATTCTTCTGCATGTTGCTGTCCAGTTCTCCCAGCACCATTTGTTAAAGAGACTTTTTTCCATTGGATATTCTTTCCTGCTTTGTCAAAGATTAGTTGGCCATACTTTTGTGGGTCCAATTCTGGAGTCTCTATTCTATTCCATTGGTCTGTGTGTCTGTTTTTGTACCAAAACCATGCTGTCTTGATGATTACAGCTTTGTAGTAGAGGCTAAAGTCTGGGATTTTCTTATTATTGAGTTTTGACAGTTCTTTATTCTGGATACAAGTCATTTGTTGTATACATAATTTGCATATATTTTCTTCCATCTGGTGTCTTGTCTGTTTATCTTAGCAGTGCCTTTTGCTGAACAGAAGTTGTATTGATAAAGTCCAACTTGTCATTTTTTTCTTTTATGGATTGTGCTTTTGGTATCTTATTTAAGAACTCTTTGCCTAATTCCAGGTGACAAAGATATACTCTTACGTTTTCTTCCAAACATTTTATAATTTTACATTTTCTAGGTAGATCAACAATCTATTTTGAGTTAATTTTTGTATAAGGTTTAGGTTTATTTTTACATTTGTATATCCAGTGTTTCTATGCCATTTGTTAAAAAGACTGTCCTTTCTCCATTAAATTGTTTTTGAACCTTTGTAAAATACATCTGTTGTTATATTTGTATGGGTTTATTTTTTGATTTCCTATTCTGTTTCATTGATCTATTTGTTCCTCCCATTGCCAATTCCATACTGTCTTGATTATTTTAACTCTATACTAGGTCTTAAAATTGGGTACTGTGAAGGGTGCCTGGGTGGCTCAGTTAGTTAAGTGTCCGACTTTGGCTCAGGTCATGATCTTGTGGTTCGTGAGTTTGAGCCCCACATCTTGCTCTGTGCTGACAGCTCAGAGCCTGGAGCCTGCTTCGGATTCTGTGTCTCCCTCTCTCTCTGCCCCTCCCCTGCTCTTTCTGTCTTTCTCAAAAATAAACATTAAGAAAAAATTTTTTTAATTGGATACTGTGATTCCTACAACATTATTCTTCCAAGTTATTTTGACTGTTCTGCTTTTTTGCCTTTCCATATAAATATTGGAGTTACTTTTATCTACAAAAAAATCCTATGGGGATTTTGAATGGGATTGTACTAAATCTAAAGATCATTTTGGGGAAAATTGATATCTTTACTATGTTGAGTCTTCTAGCCCATAAAAATGGTATGTCTTTCCATTTGTTTAGGTCTTCAGTTTCTTTCTTCAGTGTTTTTGTAGTTCTTAGGGTAAAGATCCCGTACATGTTTTGTTAAGTTTATACCTAAGTATGTAATTTCAAGGCAGCGATCATAAATGGTATTTTTGTAAAATTTTTGGTTTTCAGTTATTCATTGCTATATATGGAAATTTGATTGGGCAGTGCTGACTTTGTGTCCTGTGATCTTGTTAAACACAGTTACTAGTTCTAGGGTTTTGTGTGTGTGTAGAGGGGTAGTTTCATGTATTTTATATGTATACATATATAATTTATATAATTACATTGTCTCTGAAGAAAAATAGTTTTTATTTTTTCCTTGCCAATCTGTATGCCTTTTATTTCTTTTTCTTTGCTTGTTGTACTGGCTAGGACTTTCACTATGATGTTGAATAGTAATGGTTGACAGTGGACAGCCTTGTCTTGTTTCTCATCTTAGGGATTTTTTAAAAGATTTTATTTATATACTTATTTATTTTAATTGTAAGTAGGCTCTATGTCCAATGTGGGGCTTGAACTCATGACCCTGAGATCAAGAGTTGCATGCTCTACGGACCAAACCAACCAGGCGCTCCAGGAAGGAATCTGTCTTTAAGTTTGTTACAGTTGCCCTTTAAACTCAGGAAATTTCCTTGTATTCCTAGTTTGTTGAGAGTTTTTATTGTGACTGGGTGTTGAATTTTATGCAGTGCTTTTTTCCTCAGTGGTTGAAATGATCATGTATTTTTTTTTTTCTTCTTTAGATTCAATATGGTGGATTACATTGATTGATTTCCAAAAATTGAATCAGATTTGCATTCTTGTGACACACCCACTAGTTTGTAATACATTATCTTTTTTATATATTACTGGATTTGATTTACTAGTATTTTGTTGACATTTAGCATCTTTGTGTTTTTGGTTTTGTTTTTAATTTTATTTTTTATTTTTTAAAATTTACATCCAAATTAGCATATAGTGAAACAGTGATTTCAGGAGTAGATTCCTTAATGCCCCTTACCCATTTAGCCCATCCCCCCTCCCACAACCCATCCAGTAACCCTCAATTTGTTCTCCATATTTATGAGTCTCTTTTGTTTTGTCCCCCTCCCTGTTTTTATATTATTTTTGTTTCCCTTCATGTTCATCTGTTTTGTCTCTTAAAGTCCTCATATGAGTGAAGTCATCTGATTTTTGTCTTTCTCTGACTGACTAATTTCACTTAGCATAATACCCTCCAGTTCCATCCACATAGTTGCAAATGGTAAGATTTCATTCTTTTTGATTGCTGAGTAATACTCCATTGTATATATATACCACATAGTCTTTATCCACTCATCCATCGATGGACATTTGGGCTCTTTCCATACTTTGGCTATTGTTGATAATGCTAGCATCTTTGTTTTATGAGGATATTGGTCTGTGCTTGTAATGTCTTTGCCTGGTTTGGGTATCAGGGTAATGTTGGCCTCATAAGATGAGTTAGGAAGTGTTTCCTTCTCTTCTGTTTTCTGAGGAGATTGTACAGAATTGATACAATTACTTCTGTAAATGTGTGCTGAAATTTACCAGAGAAAATATCTGGGCCCTATAGATTTCTTTGTTAGTTATAGGATTATTCAAGTATCTAATTTATTTCTGATTACTTTTGATAACTTGTAGTTTTTAAGGAAGTGGTCTGTTTCAACTAAGTAGTTGAATCTATGTGTTTAGAATTGTGTGTAATGCTTATTATCTTTTCTTTTTAATTTTTAAGTTTTATTTAAATCCAAGTTAGTTAACATATAGTGTAATACTGATTTTAGGAGTAGAATTTAGTAATTCATCGCTTACATGTAACACCTAGTGCTCATCCCAACAAGTGCCCTCCTTAATGCCCATCACCCATTTAGCCCATCCCCCCACCCAACACGCCTCCAGCAACCCTCAGTTCTGTTTTTTTTTTTAAGTTTATTTATTTATTTTGAGAAAGGGAAAGAAAAGAGGAAAAGAGAAAGAGGGAGAATCTCAAGCTGAGAGCACAGAGCCCATGTGGGGCTAGAACTCAGGAAACCCTGAGATCAGGACCTGAGCCATAATCAAGAGTTAGAGGCTTAATCAACTGAGCCACTCAGTCACCCCTCAGTTCTCTGTATTTAAGAGTCTCTTAGAGTTTACCTCCCTCTCTTTTTATCTTATGTTTCCTTCCCTTCCCCTATATTCATTTGTTTTGTTTCTTAAATTCCACATATGAGTGAAATCATGTGATCTTTATCTTTCTCTGACTGACTTATTTCACTTAGCATGATACACTCTAGTTCTATCCATGTTGTTGCACATGGCAAGGTTTCATTGTTTTTGGTTGCTGAGTAATATGCCATTGTGTGTATATATATATATATATATATATATATATATATCACATCTTCTTTATCTGTTCGTCAGTTGATGGGCATTTAGACTCTTCCCATAATTTGGTTATTGTTGATAGTGTGCTGTAAACATTGGAATACATGTGCTCCTTCAAATCAGCATGTTTGTATTCTTCTGATAAATACCTAGTAGTGTCATTGCCTGGTTGTAGGGTAGTTCTATTTTTAATTTTTTGAGGAACCTCCATACTGTTTTCCAGAGTAGCTGCACGAGTTTGCATTCTCACCAACAGTGCAAAAGTGTTCCCCTTTCTCTTCATTCTCACCAACACCTTTTGTTTCCTGAGTTGTTGATTTATCTTTTTAATGTCTGTGGAATTCACAGTGATATCTTTTTTTTTAATGTTTGTTTGTTTGTTTACTTATTTATTTTGAGAGAGAGAGACTGTGTGCCCGTGATGTGTGGGGGGAGTGTTGGGGGGAGCAGAGAGAGGAAGAGAGAGAATCCCAAGCAGGCTCCATGCTGTCAGTGCAGACCCTGACACGGGGCTCAATCTCACAGACTATGAAATCGTGAACTTAGCTGAAACCAAGAGTCGGACACTTAACCTGCTAAGCCACCCAGGCACTCCTGGGTTTTGTTTTGTTTTTTTTCATTCCTGTTAGTATGTGTGTTTTCTCTCTTCTGTGTCAGTCTTGCTAGAGATTTGTCAATTTTATTATCTTTTCAGTCTTGCTAGAGATTTGTGACATCTTTTCAAAGAATCAGCTTTTGGTTTCATTGATTTCTTTTTCCTGCTTTTAATTTTATTAATTTCTGCTTTCTATTATTATCTTCATTCTGGTTACTTTGAGTTTATTTTGTTCTTTTTGTTTATTTTGTTTATTTTTTTAATGTTTATTTGTTTATGGGAGGGAAGGGCAGAGAGACAGAGGATCCAAAGCAGGCTCTGTGCTCACAGCAGAGAGCCAGATGCTGGGCCTAAACTCACGAACCATGAGATCGTGACTTGAGTTGAAGTCGGATGCTTAACTGACTGAGCCACCCAGGAGCCCCACTGTTTATTTTTGATAGCATGAGCGGGCAAGGGGGAGAGAGAGAGAAGGAGACACAGGACCTGAAGTGGGCTCTGTGCTGACAGCAGCGAGCATGATGCAGGGTTCAAATTCATGAACCACAAGATTGTGACCTGAGCCAAAGTTGGATGTTCGACGAACTAAGCCACCCAGGTGCCACCTTTTTTTTTTTTTTAAGATGGAAAGTTAGTATATAAGCCTTTCTGCTTTTTTTTTTTTCAAAAAACATTTATTTATTTTTGAGAGACCGAGACAGAGCACGAGTTGGGGAGGAGCAGAGAGAGAAGGAGACACAGAATCAGAAGCAGGCTCCAGGCTCCCAGCTGTCAGCATAGAGGCCAGTGTGGGGCTCGAACCCACAAACTGTGAGATCATGACCTGAGCCAAAGTCAGACGCTTAACTGACTGAGTCACCCAGGCCCCCCAGGACCTTTCTACTTGTATTAGTCAGCATAGGCTGCTAGAACAAAATACCAGAGAATGGGTGTCTTCAACAACAGAAAATTAATTCTCATAGGTCTCCACGCTGGGAAGTCTAAGGTGCCAACAAAGTAGGCTTAATTCTGAGGAGGCCTCTTCTCTTGGCTTTTAGACAGCTGTTCTCTGGCTGTATACTCACAGGACCTCTTATATGTGCTAGGGAAGATGGAGAAAGAGCAAGCTTTCTCCATCTTATAAGGGCACTAATCCTATCAGATCAGGACCCCATCCGTGTAACCTCATTTGACTTAATTACTTCCTACAGACCCCATTCCAAATAAAGCTGCACAGGATTAGAGCTTCAACATATGAGTTTTGGAGGGACACAGATATTCAATACATGACACTACTTTTCTAATATAAGCATTTAGTGCTACATATATATTTCCTTGTAAGTATGTATTTAGTTTGTATCCCACAAATTTTGGTATATTACGTTTACATTTTTGTTCAGTTCAGAATATCTTCCAATTTTTCTTGAGATTACCTCTTTGACCCATGGATTATTTGGAAGTATGTTGTTTAATTTCCAAGTGTTTGGAGGTTTTCCTATAATATCTTTGTTATTGATTTCTAATCACATTCTGTTATGGTGAGAGAATGTACTTTTTATGATTTCAGTTCTTTTAAATTTGTTAAGGTTTTTTTGTGACTCAAGATAGATGGCCCATCTTGGTGAATGTTTACATGAGCACTTGAAAAGAATGAATATTCCATTTTTAATTGGAATATTCTATAAATGTCAATTAGATCCTGTCATTTGATGATATTTTTCACTTCTTCTATATCCTTGCTGATTTTTGGTCTAATGGGTCCGTCTATTCCAGGAAGAGGGGTCTTGAAACATCCAACTGTACTTGTGCATTTGTCTATTTTTTAATTCTAGTTCTGTTTTTGCTTTGTGAATTTTGAAGTTCTGTTGTTAGGTGCATAGATGTTTAGAACTGTCATCTTGATGAGATGCCCCTTTTATCATTATCTAATATTCTTTTTTATCCCTGGTACTTTCTTTGCTCTGAAGTATACTTTGGCTAATATTAATATAGCCATTCCAGCCTTTGTGTGTGTGTGTGTGTGAGTATTTGTATAGTGTATCTTTTTTTGATCTTTTAAAATTTAAATTAATAGACTTTATTTTTTTAGAGTAATTTTAGGTTTATAGAAAAATTGAGGAGAAAGCACAGGATTCCCATATAAGTCCTCCTCCAAAATACACAGTTTCCCCTAACATTTTGTATTAGTGTGGTACATGTGTTACAATTGATGAGCCAATATTGATACATTATTATTAAGCAAAGTCCATTATTTATATTAGGTTTCAGTCTTTGTATTATACAGTTCTATGGGTTTTCACTAATGTCTAATGTCTTGTATACACACTATTAAAGTATCATATTGAGGGGCGTCTGAGTGGCTTAGTCAGTTGAGCATCCAACTTCGGCTCAGGTCATGATCTCACGGCTCGTGGGTTCAAGCTCCGCATTGGGCTCTGTGCTGACAGCTCGGAGCCTGGTGCCTGCTTCAGATTCTGTGTCTCCCTCTCTCTCTGCCCCTAACCCACTCGCATTCTGTCTGTCCCTCTCAAAAATAAATAAACGTTTAAAAAAAAAAGTATCACATTGCGCAGATTATTCTATTTGCCTTCAACCTGCCTATATCATTATTTTTGAAGTTTCTGTATTTCTTGTATTTGAATAGCCTCTGTCTTTTAATTGGCTTTTTAGACCATTTACATTTAATGTAATTATTGATGTGTTTAGATTTAAGTCTCCCATAATATTTTTTTTCTTTATTCTTCCTATGTTTAATCCTCTGATGATATCCTTCTCCTGTCTTTAGAGTCATTAGAACATTTTGTAGTTTTCCATTTTAGTCATTTAAATTTATCTGTTAGATTTTGACTATACCTTTTTGTGTAGATTTTATTGGTTGCTCTAGGGATCTCTCTTTTTTTCTCAATACACACACCTAACTTATGGTCTACTTAGAATGAATACTTTGCCATTAGGTAGAATGTTGAAACCTTAATACCATATCAGTTCCTGTCCTATCCCCCGCTTAATATTGTAGTTGTCTTATCTATTACATTTATTGACATACAGTGAAAATTCCATGAGATAATCGTAGAATTTTTTGCTTGCAAATATCAAATATTTTAAAGAACTCAAGAGGAAGAGAATAGTCTATTATATGTAACCAGATATTTAGTATTTATATTTTTCTTTCTTTGTTCCTGGTCTTCTAAGATTAGGTGTATTATTCCCCATCTTTTTGAAGAACTTTTTTTTGGCCATTCTTTTATTTTATTTTTAAAAATTATTTTTCGGGGGGGGGGGTGTGCATGTGGGGGAGGGATAGAGGGAGAGGGAGAGAGAATCCCAAGCAGATTCTGTGCTGAGGAGCCTGCCTTGGGGTTCGAACCCATGAACTGAGAGATCATGACTTGAGCCAAAACTGATTAGGATGCTCAACCAACTGAGCCACCCAGGTGCCACTGGCCATTCTTTGGGAACTGGTGTGCTGGCAATGAATTATCTTAGTTTTTCTTTATCTGAGAATGTTTTTATGTCATTTTCATTACTGAAGGATACTTTCTCTGGATATAGAATGCTATATTTCCTTTTAGCACTTTAAAATGTTATTTCCTTCTAAGCCCCCTTTGTCATGAGAAATATAAAGTCATTCAAATCATTGTTTCCTTAATAGGTAACACATCATTTTTCTCTGGTTGCTTTCAAGATTTTTTTTTTTTTTTGTCTTCAGTTTTAAGCCATGAGATTATTATAAATCCAGGGGTAGATTTTGTTTTATTTATCCTATTTGGGGATTGCTGAGCTTCTTGACTCTATATGTTTATGTCTTACAAATTTGTGAAGTTTAAAAAAAATTTTTTGTTATGATTATTTATTTTGAGGAAGAGACAGAGCACAAGTGGGGGAGGTGCAGAGAGAGAGGGAGACACAGAATCAAGCAGGCTCCAGGCTATGAGCTGTCAGCACAGAGCTAGACGCGGGGCTCAAACTCATGAACTGTGAGATCATGAGTTGAGCTGAAGTCAGACGCTTAACCGACTGAGCCACCCAGGTGCCCCTAAAAGTTTTTTTAATGTTTATTTACTTCTGAGAGAGAGAGAGAGAGAGAGCGCACACGTGAGTGGGGGGAGGGCCAGGGAGAGAGGGGGACAGAGTACCTGAATTGGGCTGACAGCAAAGAGCTCAGTGTGAAGCTCAAACTCACCAACTGTGAGATCATGACCTGAGCTGGAGTTGTACTTTTAAATTTTTTTTTTTCAACGTTTATTTTATTTTTGGGACAGAGAGAGACAGAGCATGAATGGGGGAGGGGCAGAGAGAGAGGGGGACACAGAATCGGAAACAGGCTCCAGGCTCTGAGCCATCAGCCCAGAGCCTGACGCGGGGCTCGAACTCACGGACCGCGAGATCGTGACCTGGCTGAAGTCGGACGCTTAACCGACTGCGCCACCCAGGCACCCCTGGAGTTGTACTTCTAATTGACTGAGCCCTTAGACACCCCAAATTTGTGAAGTTTTTATTTTTTTTTATTTTTTATTTTTTTAAATTAAAAAAAAATTTTTTTTTAACATTTATTTATTTTTGAGACAGAGAGAGACAGAGCATGAACAGGGGAGGGGCAGAGAGAGAGGGAGACACAGAATCCGAAGCAGGCTCCAGGCTCTGGGCTGTCAGCACAGAGCCCGACGTGGGGCTCATACTCACAGACCGTTAGATCATGACCTGAGCCGAAGTCCGATGCTTAACTGACTGAGCCACCCAGGCGCCTCGTGAAGTTTTTTTTTTAATTAATTAATTTTTTTAAGTTTATCTATTTTGAGAGGAGAGAGAGAGTGAACATGTGCACAAGCAGGGGAGGGGCAGAGAGAAGGAGAGACAGGATCCCAAGCAGGCTCCTCACCATCAGTGCAAAAGCCTGATGTGGGACTTGAACTAATGAATGGTGAGATCATGAGCCGAGATGGAGTCGGGCACTTAACTGAATGTACCACCCAGGTGCCTCCCAGATTAGTGAAGTTTTTAAACATTGTTTCTTCAAATATTTCACCACACTCTTTATTCCCTCCTTTTGGGACACTGATGGCCCAAATATTAGACATTTCGCTATTGTCTTGCAGGTCCTTGATAATTTCTTTTTTTCCCCCCAATCTTTTTTTCTCTTTATTGTTCAGATTTGAGCTGATTCCTATGTAAGATTTTTTTTTTAACATTTTATTTATTTTTGAGACAGGGAGAGACACAGCATGAACAGGAGAGGGTCAGAGAGAGGTAGACACAGAATCTGAAACAGGCTCCAGGCTCTGAGCTGTCAGCACAGAGCCCGATGCGGGGCTCAAACTCACAGACCGTGAGATCATGACCTGAGCCGAAGTTGGCCGCTTAACCGACTGAGCCACCCAGGCGCCCCGAGCTGATTCCTATTTAAGTTGCTATTGAAATTTTTTGTTTATTTTTGAGAGAGAGAGAGTGAGGAAGGGGCAGAGAGAGAGGGGGACAGAGGATCTGAAGCAGGCTCTATGCTGACAGCAGAGAGCCACCTTCAGGGCTCAAACTCACCATTCATGAGATCATGACCTGAGCCAAGTCAGATGCTTAACCGACTGAGCCATTCAGGCGCCTCTAATTGCTATTGAGTCTTCAGATTTATCTGTGTTCAGTTTGAATTTGATCTGTCTGAAAATTCACTGGATTCTTCTTTCATTTCTGTTCTGCTGTTGAACCCATCAAGTGAATATTTATATTTTGGTTGTTATATTTTTCATTCTAAAATTTCCATTTGGTTCTTTTTATATCCTCTATTTTTTTTTTTTTTTTGAGACATTCTGTCTTACCATTAGTTTCAGGAATGCTTCCCTAATTTTTTAGGGAAAGATTTTCTTTTTTTTTTTTTTAATAAAAGAAAGTTATTATTTTAATCATAGTTAGGGATATTAGCTCAATATGGGGGTATTTTTCATGCTTAAATACAATTCTCAAGTGATAGATTATCTTTCTATCTCCACAAAAATCTTTTAAAATACCTTTTTAAAATTTGAAGTATAGTTGATACACAGTGTTCACATTAGTTTCAAGTGTACAACATAGTGATTCAACAAGTCTGTATGTTATACTGCTGTTGGAGAATTTTTATAATAGCTGTTTTAATAGCTGTCAGATTTCTTGTATCTGTGTCATCTCAATTTTGTATCTGGTCATCTCTTTTCCTATACAAATTGAAATTATCTTGTATCTTTTTTTTTGTATGCTAAGTAATTTTTGGATTGTATTCTGGAAAATATGAATATTATATTACAAGGGTCTGGGTCTAGTTTACACTTGATCTTAGCCAAAAGGCCGAGAAGCAATAGTCTGGGTGTAGTTTAAATGCTAGGGTGAATGTTGGCTTTTATTTTAGCAGACATTTGACCTGGTTAGGTTCACCTTGCAAATTCTGTCCAGCTTTCAGTAGATGGTGATACTAAAGTCATTTGAGTTTTCTAAGCTTTTGCAGTACTATTTAGATTTTTTTAGCAGGTGCTCTACCCATTAACCCATCTGGGCCTTGAGTAGTGGTTATTCTCATAGTTCAGAGTGACTTTATTAGGAGATACATGCTGAATTATTTTATGTGTGAAGGGTCATTATGAGAACATCTCAAATAGTTCTGAAAAAAATTTACACACATGGATGCATGCACACATATGAACTAACCTGTATATGAATCTAGGTGACTCGTACTATTTTTGCAAAATCTCTGAATGTTAGATTTTCTCAAAAATTTGGAGGCAAAAGAGAAACATAGGTCAAATGCATGCCATTTTCTGCTTAAGAATTCCCAGTGGCTTGTCATCTCAAGTGAGATGGCCTCTCCTCTAAATGTAAAAGCCAGATTTCTATCAGTGGTCTTTTGTCCCTTCAAGATCAGCTTTCTGACCCCCTAATCACTTCATCTCATTCAGAATGAAAGCCAGATCCTTTTTTTCCCTTCTGTATGACCCCTAATGAATCTATCTCATATTCCTAGAGCTTATCATAGTGTCGGGCCCGTAGTAAGAATACAAGTACACAACCAATATATTGTTGAATGAACAACTGGTTGTCTTTGTGACAGGTTTTATTGTTTTTCTCAGGATGCCTGGATCCTACCATGTATTAGTTTGTGCTGCTGAAGACTTTGCACCATTTATAATGTCCATTTATAAATGTAGCAATAGTGGGGCGCCTGGGTGGCTCAGTCAGTTAAGCGTCCGACTTTGGCTCAGGTCATGATCTCACGATTTGTGAGTTCGAGCCCCACATCAGGCTCTGTGCCGACAGCTCAGAGCCTGGAGCCCTGCTTCAGATCCTGTGTCTCCTTCTCTCTCTGCCCCTCCCCTGCTCGCACTCTGTCTCTCTCAAAAATAAATAAACATTGAAAAAAATTAAAAAAAAATAAATGTAGCAATAGAGATTATTACTACCTTTCCTTGGGCTCTTAGATTTTTTTTTTTTCAACGTTTATTTATTTTTGGGACAGAGAGAGACAGAGCATGAACGGGGGAGGGGCAGAGAGAGAGGGAGACACAGAATCGGAAACAGGTTCCAGGCTCCGAGCCATCAGCCCAGAGCCTGACGCGGGGCTCGAACTCACGGACCGCGAGATCGTGACCTGGCTGAAGTCGGACGCTTAACCGACTGCGCCACCCAGGCGCCCCTCCTTGGGCTCTTAAAAATCAGGACCCAAGGTCACTTACGTGTCTTCTGTCCCATAGCCATGCATACTTTTAAGAACTGTTACTCTTCTGGAGCTCCTGGGTGGCTCAGTAGGTTGCTCAGGTATGATCTCGCATTTCATGAGTTTGAGGCCTGCATGGGGCTCTGTGCTGACAGCTCAGAGCCTGGAGCTTGCTTCAGATTCTGTGTTTCCCTCTCTCTGCCACTCCCCACTTGCACACTATCTCTCTCTCTAAAAAATAAATATTTAAAAAATTAATTAAAAATAATAATAATAAAAATTAAAAGAACTATTACTCTTCTTTCCTGGTGTCTTTTGTATCACTTCCTTTTTTAAAGTTCTGTTTATCCTCATCCACATCCTTACACTCTATTCTTGTCCTTTTTCATTAATCAGTAAGATGCCATCACAGTTTCCTCTTCCCCCCATTATATAGCCAAAGTCTTTCCTCCCCATCCTTTTGGAGACACATAGGGAGGGAGGAACAGATAGCTACTAGTATTCTGTGTTGCCTACCTATATAACTCACTGGAAATAAAATTCTCTGTCTAGGTTTGCTCTTAATTTCTGAAGTCCAACTTAGTAGCTTTTAAGCAAAGACCATTTCTCTGTCCTCAGTTATTTTACAGATTAGAAAAAGTCCAAGTAAATTTCAAAGTGAACTTTTAACTCCATACATATCTACAACTTGTTATTCTACTGTAATAAGACTTTATTTTGGCATCTCAACATATGCAGCAGGAAAGAACTGCTGCTGTGTCTTTAAAAGCTATCCTCAGAGCAGTGTGGAGGCAGGCATGTCACTGAAGTGCTTGAATGAGAGCGAGAAGACGAGTTGGGAGGGGTGCTCTTGCGGCCTGTGTGTGTGTGTGTGTGTGTGTGTGTGTGTGTGTGACTATTGGCAGAGCTCTGGGTGACATCCCTCTGAACAGCTGGGCCGTGGTCTGCTTCAGAGCTGCTTGTCAGAGCAATTAGCCTGCTGGAGACGCAGCAGCAAGGATCAGTAGCATTTCATTCAAGGGTGAAGGGGGTGGGAGGGGACCGTGGGTGGGGGAAGAGGCACAGGTTTCCCAGAAGGAATTTCTTCTGCAAAATTCCAGCAGAACAGATTCTTACAATGAGGTCTCCATTAATAATGTGAGCTTGCTGTTGGTTTAAGTGCAGATCCATCTGGGGTGAGTTTTGGATAATTTTCTTTCTTTATATAAAAGTCCTTGAACTCCACAGACTGAGTAGGGAAGAAGCTAGAAAGCTCTTTTTTATCTTAGTCAATTTAACTGTATTATACAAACTAGGAAAATTAGAGAATTCTCATATGTTAAGTTTTGTGGGCATTTTCATTTGCTGGGTTTTATTTTTAAAATATTTCGAAAATTAGGTTTGCTAGAACTTTTATTGTATTCAGATTCTACCTCTTCAATGGCTATTTCAGGCGATGCTTCATTCAGATTTAGCTTATGAGAATAGTGGTGATTTCTGTTCTCTTTGGTGATGCTGTTGACGCACATTGCAGGAAGCAGGGAATCCCCTATAAATATCCTTCACTGTGTCATTCCACAGCAATCCACACCCGGCTGGTGAATATATCTCTGTGTCCTATGTCTTTATGTAACTGCCCCCTAGTCTTTAACTGTGATAAGAAATATGTCGCCTTTGCCGTGTCTTGGAAGCTTTTTTTGATTTTGAACATGTTAGGAGGAACGTGTTCAGCCTTTTTACTGAAACATGCGTTCTGACGTATTGAGCTTATAAGAATTTCCTGTGGGTTTACTGCTTCTTATTTTGGATTACTTGTTTGTTTCTTGTAATTGGCCTGTTTTTATTTGCTGGCCTTGGTTTCTAAAGAGTGCAGAGATGGGATTCCCTCTGCCTCCAGTGACGTAGTGATTTTGTTTGCAGTCTTTTTCTTCTGAGAGGGAGGGGACAGAGAGAAGGAAGAAGAAAATCCATCTGAAGCGGTGCGTTCTTCCATCGATGCCTTGATGATAACTGGGTTCCACTGAACAGAGCCGAAGCCAAAGTGGGATACTGTTAATGATAGCGATGCTGTTTGGTTTGTTTCCTTTTAGAATAGGTTGGGGCCAAAGTCAGGATTGCTGAAGCATAGTGTTTGAATTAACCCTGTATGTCCTGCTTCTAATGAATTTTACTTAATTGCTTTTTCTAAATATGGAATGAAAAAGGGCTCATAAGCAGGTTTCTGGAACCTCGCATCCATGAGTAATTCTAGGTTGAGCTTTGGAATTTGGAATTTTTCTACCTTATTTGCACTGGTCCTGAGCAGGCAGTTTGTATACTGTTTCTCAGACCTCAAAAAATAAGTAGATGGGTGAAATTCCTTGCTATTGTAGTTAAAGTAAAAACTCTCATTTTGAATGTATGGAGCTAAAGCAAAGCTTTAGGAAGAAATTGTTAGATATCCTCTTGGGTGTGAACCTAACTTACCTTTTTTTTGGTTTAAGTAAGTGTTTGGGCATCCAGTTTCTTTTTATGCAACTCCATTTTAATACCATTGATCTCTGGAGGGCTGCCTGCAGAGGTCAGTGTGAAAAATTCAGTAGACTGGAGCCTAGGAAAATTTAAGATTTGCCTGTCTATGGGTGTGTTTGGGAGGCATATATGGAAAAGTACCTTTAAGGACTTGCTTGCCTATTTTCTGTCCTGACATGCTTTTCTGTTCTCTGCTTTCATTTTTTCTGTGTATGAAATGAAAAGAGTAATGTCTGCTGGACTTATATTCAGTCCTATTTTTATGGTAGTTCACATATATCAATATTTATTACAGGTGTAAGTATTTCAAACTAACAAAATTATAATTTTATTTGGAGAGAAGTAGGGTAAGAAAAAGGAAGATAATCCTAGGGGAAACTGAGAGCATTCCAGAATAACCTTGCCAGAGACTGGAGCTGTAAGAGTTAAGAGAAATTCCACCACATCCTTGCATCTCAGTATTGCAGCAAATATGTGGATAATTTCTTGCTAGCTTTTCAGGAAACCCCTGTGGTGGACAGCCCTATTAATCGTTGCTGGGAGACTGCTCTGACGTCACTGGGAGCAGTTCCCTGTCTGCAGCGAGGACAGGAATAGCCTTAGAGGGGGAAGAAAACTGCTGTGAAATTAAAAGATGACGGTTTTGTTAACTTGGTTTTCCTTCCATTTGGGAGTGGGTGGGATCGACCTAAAGTCTTAGATGTTTCAGTCATTAGCAGTGGAAAAATTACTAAGAGGTCTTTTTATTTCAACTGAAAGTGCCTTCTTTTTTCATCTTTGTTTTCTAACCATCAAGGTTTTGGAAAAGGTCAAGGCAAGAAAAGCTGTTGAAAGGTGTTGGAGAAGTAAGATTTCAGTTTCTTTTTATCCTTCCTTTTTTTTCCACATTTTTTTTTTTTTTTGTTAAAGGGGGAAGAAAAGATCAAGAACTGCTTTTGCAAAAGGTGCTTACCATCACCCTATTTGGAATAATTTAAAATGTGATATATATCAAAAGAACTTTCTGGCAAAATTGATAGAGACTCTTTCTGTGCCTAAAACTTTTACAGACTTCTTTCTGATGTTCTCTCCTAGCTCCTAGCCTACCTACTAAATAGTCTATAGTTAAATAGTCTATTGGGAGGTGTGTTTTTTGTTTGTTTGTTTGTTTGTTTTGCCTTTTTTGTTTTGTTTTTTGTTTTTTGGAAAAGTATAGTGGCTAAATGCTTGGACTCTGGATTTACGCTGCTTGAGCTCAAATTCCAGCTATGCCAATTGCTGGTTCTCTGACCTTGGACAAATTACTTAATATCTCCATTTCTTCGTATGTAAAATACATGAAATGAAGATAATAATAGTGTCCACCTGCTAGGGTTGTTTTGAGGATTAAAAGAGTTAGTGCATGTAAAGTCTTTAAAGATAGTTCCTGGTTTGCATTAGCCATTATTATTAATGTTTAGGAATGTACCATTTATATCTTCAGGTGACCAGTAATTTTTGAGAAGCCGGAGTGATTTTAAAGCCATGTAAGATACTGAGTTTTTTAAATGAATATTTGTATAATCTAAGTACTTAAGTTTAAAATTGACACAGTTCGTCCTTTTAGGAAGTATCTTTTCTAATTTGATGCTTATTATTTGAGGCCAAATTGGGAACATGTTCTCTCAGATTAATTGCTCTCTTTTTCATTCCTTGGCCATCATTCATCTTTTGACTTCTGTCGATGATGATTGGTTGTTTTTTATTTTTTGTTTTGTGTTTTCCTTTGTACCATTGTTCTGATGTGCTTTAAAATCTTAGGACACTTGCCTTTGTTGTCTACCTCTGAAACTTTGTATCCTCTGCTTTTCTCTCTGTGAGTTGATGAGGTGATACTCTTTTTCCATATATTTGTGACTGTAAGATTTATATGAAGTACTATATAGAAAGACTCCTTAAATTCACAAGCTTAAAAAAAAACTAAGACCTGGTGCAGGCCTGGCTGGCTCAGTCTGTAGAGTATGTGACTCTTGATGTCAGGGTCATGAGTTCAAGCCCACACTGGGTATAGAGCTTACTTTTTAAAAAATCTAGGATCTTAAATGATTGACCATATGTCAGATCACAAACAAATACTGAAATATTCAATATCTCCACACCCTTTTACCTTCTTATAGTTTCATAGTAAGGATTTAGAGAGTTATTTTTTTGTAGTTTTTGAGGCTTCATCTTTTGGATTGCTCTCTAATATCAAGGTATACTGACAAGAGCTAGTGAACGGTGTGTGTGACATTAACATAAAAGAGAACATTTTCCTGTGTAACTTTTTGTCCTTTCCTCCATATTAATTTTCTTAGGCCAGTGAGTCTAAAGGAGTACAGGGTATATATTTTTTCTAGTGGAATATATAGGAAAGAAGAGTTAATGTCACTAAAATGGGGCATGAGTTGAAGAAAAGTAGAAACTGAGAAGCCCTACCTGGGTGAATGTCCTTAAAGTCCAGGCACTGTCATGGGATGTGTGAAGTGGACATTATTATGTTCCTGGGGAACAGTTGAGAAACACTACAGATAGTGTGGCTAGCCTCGCTTCTGTTAACTGGAGTGAACCTGGGGGGACGTTTTTTTACCCCCAGAACTCTTGAATATTTATTCTAGGGAGTTGATGAGAAATGTGAATAAAGACTTAAGTACAAAGATGTTCATCACAGCATTATTTTATTATAAAAAGTAACAGCTTTCCTAAATATCCAATAATAGGAAAATAGTTAAAAATTATGGTACATGTGGGGTACCTGGCCAGCTCAGTTGGTAGAGTGTGCCTTTCATGATCTCAGGATTGTGAGTTTGAGCCCCATATTTGGGTGTAGAGATTACTTAAAAATAAAACCTTAGGGGCACCTGGGTGGCTCAGTTGGTTGAACGACCAGCTCTTGATTTCTGCTCAGGTCATGATCCCAGTGTCATGGGGTCACACTCCATGCTCTGCTTGGGATTCTCTCTCTCCCTCGGTCTCTGCCCCTCCCCCATTAGCGCTTTCTCTCTCTCTGTTCTTAAAACTTAAAAAATGACTGTTTTTAAAAGTAATAATGGAGAAAATGGCCACAGTTGTATTTTTGTCACAGTTTTAGTAGTAGAAAAAATCATGGTACAAAGATGTTCTATGTAATGTAAACTATAAAAATTATTAGTTATGGGGGCACCTGGGTGGCTTAGTCGGTTGAGCATCCGTCTCTTGATTTTGACTTGGGTCATGATCCCAGGGTCATGGGATCAAGTCTCGTGTCAGGCTCCACTCTGAGCATGGAGCCTACTTGGGATTCTCTCTCTCAACCTCTGTCCCTCTCCCCTACTCGTGTGCACGCTCACTCTCTCTCTCTGATTAAAAATATATATATGTGTGTATATTAGATACGGAAATATATGCAATGTGATTGTAAATTACATACAAAGATGGAAACAAAATTTAGAAAAATATGTCTGAAAATACTGTTATTAATAGCAGTTATCTCTTAGTTATAGATTATGGTTGTTTTTTCTTTTCTTTTTGTGTGTGTTTTCTATAAATATAAAGAAGCCTATAATACTTTTCTGATCTTAAAAGAAAGATGAAAACATCTTAAATCCTGGGGCACCTGGGTGGCTCAGTCGGTTAAGTGTCCAACTTCGGCTTAGGTCACGATCTTGCAGTTTGTGAGTTCAAGCCCCGTGTCGGGGTCTGTGCTGACAGCCCAGAGCCTGGAGCCTGCTTCGGATTCTGTGTCTCCCTCTTCTCTCTGCCCCTCCCCTGCTCATACTCTGTCTCACTCTCTCTAAAAAATAAATATTAAAAAATTTTTTAAAGAAAAAAATTTAAATCCTTACTGTTAGTATCTGAAAGTAAATTTTCAAAATGTGTGAAAGTGAAGATAAATGTGATAGAACTTATATAAATTCCTTATATAAATGGAACACAGTAGATGCACAATAAATGATCGCTGCTGCAGCTGTTTTTGGTACTTGAGGAAAATGGCCTCCTCTGACCAGAGCCCAGGGCTTTCACATTGGAAGACAGCATCACTGAGAAAATAGCCTATTCATGCAGCTTCTTGTGCTTCTGAGATTAGTAAATATGCTGTTTTTCTCTGCCTACTGGCCCAGGATTTTTTTTTAGAAAAGGGAACAAAATGTTTGGGTTTTCTGTTACAAAGGTATAAAGGCAACTGATCTAGAGAGAGGGCTGGTAGTGATTTTTTTTTTTTTAGCTTTGATATTATGATTCCCACTACAAGTTAACATTTTACCTCTTTGCTGTCTCTTTAACAACCTTAATTCTCTTAATAGTGCCTCAATTCATTGGAAATTTGAAACAGTGTAACAGGAAATGTTTTCTCTGTTCTAGGAGTTTCTAGAACTCTGTCTATTGCTTCTCATGTTAGTCTGCTAACATGGGTTAGCATGCTAACTATGGGTCCCTTGGAACTCAGTGCTGACAAAAGAGATGTAGACCTCTATATGCTTTGGACTTGTTTAGGAACTGAGATGTGCACGTAAGAAACTATATTCAGCATGTGAAAAGCATACTGGAAATATAGGTGTGGATCACTGCTTTTAGTGGGCATTAGTATCAGATATTAACATTTGACTATTCTCCATACTTCTTCATACTTCTTTTTAAAATTTTTTAACGTTTATTTTTGAGAGAGGGAGAGAGAGAGCGCATGCGACAGAGAGTGCGAGAGCGTGCAAGTGGGGAAGGAACAGAGAGAGGGAGACATAGAATCTGAAGCAGGCTCCAGGCTCCAAGCTGTCAGCATAGAGCCCAGTGTGGGGCTCAAACCCACCACAAACCATGAGATTATGACCTGAGCTGAAGTTGGACGCTTAACTGAATGAGCCACCCAGGCCCCTAAACTATACTTCTTAATAATAAGTGACTTGTACAATAAATACAAATTTAGTAAATAATCACAGAAAGAATGATTGTAGTCTCTTACCATGGCCTTTGTGTCTGAAACCATGTTCTCTTCTGTAATGGAAATAATATGAATGTATGTAATGCTACTGGACTGTATACTTAAAAATGAATAAAATGGTAATTTTTATGTTATGTGTATTTAGCACAATTAAAACAAAAAGCCACAACAATGTGAGCCAGATGAAAATGTACAGTTTCCAAGCTAATTTTGACCCCGACCTTTTAGATTCTGTCTACTTTTCAGCATTCACTTACCACCATATACCAGCAGGTGGGGACCAGAGTTGCTTGTTGCAGCCAGAAATATTATATCAGTTATTGGTGAAAAGCATGCTGGAAAGCAGAATATGTTGTAATATGTCAGGTGGATTTTAGAATGTCAGTGAACTCCTCTAGGGAGAATGATGGGTTGTTTCAGTCTAGTCTCCTTAACTACTTTGTAATTCTCTTGCTTCCACTTTGTTTCAGTGAGGTCTACAGCTGATGGAGAAGGAATAGGGACATATGGTATGTGAAGAGCAAATGTATTATTTCCTCATTTGGACATGGCAGTCTTTTTCTCTAAGCATAGTAGAGGATGGTAGGGGAGGGGAATGTAGAGAAGACATCACAGAATTTGAAGGACGGTATGAACTGTGATTTAAGAAATAGGGGCAATAAGAACCTGAGATTTGTGAGTTTTGAGGCTCACTTTAACAGTTCAGAAAAAATGATGGGAAACTTACAAAATTAGCTGCCTTTTCTCCTCCTCCTCCTTCTCCTCCTTCCCCTCCCCCTCCCCCCCTCCTCCTTCTCTTTCTCCTCCTTCTTCTTCCTCTTCAAGTTTATTTATTTTGAGAGAGAGCTTGCATATGCATGCAGGGAAGGGGCAGGACAGAGGATCCCAAGCAGGTTCTGTGCTACCAGCACAGAGCCCAGTGCAGGCTGAACCCAAACCGTGAGATCATGACCTGAGCTGAAATCAAGAGTTGGACGCTTAACTGACTAAGCCACCCAGGGCCCCAAAGGTTGGCTGTCTTAAGTTAAAACTTTTAGCTCTCTGTATATATTATCGCCTGGGAAGCTTCAATACTGTGATTTCAGCTGGGCAGCACTCCCCTAATACTAATCTTCAATTTATCTTGGTGTTGGTTTTTCACAATTCAAGGATTCCTGAATTTCTCTACTGAAATTAAACAAGGGAAATCTCTGTGGAGTTTTGGAGATCCCTTGTTATTTGCATAGAATCATTGTCATTGCTATTCACTCTTTCCTTCCACTGTTCATTTTTAGCATATCAATGGCAGGATTTTTTATTTGTCTGAGGAGACTACTTTTTGACAGTATTTGTAGCAGTTTCTGTGGAAAATACTTTATTAAAAAAAAAAAAAAGGCAGAGGAAATCTTATCTTGTAGCTCTTAGTGATAGAGCCTGTTGCCATGGAGTCCTGGATCAGATTGGCTGACCTGGGGGCCAATGAGCGGAAAGAACATAAACATATCATTATTTAACCTTGCAGAATTCATTTACCGAGTGATATATGACATTAATACCACAACTGTACATAGAGCTGTGAAACAAAATGTTTCAAGAATGGTGTAAAGTGTTTTTCTCTTCTCTTTCAAAATTTGCAGTTTAATATAAACACTGTAATGATACATTATTTTCCTAATGTGATTTGATTGGAAGAAGATATAGTAGGAAACACCTATCACCTATTTGTGAATCAGGCTGCTGCTGCAGTCAGTGGAGCTTAGGCCAAGTCTAAGTCAAACTCTGGCCTTCTAGACCAGAGGAGATTGGGCTTTGTATCTAGAGAGGCCTTGCAAATTTTGGTAGCTTTCAAGCTGAGTCGGAAATTGGCACCTTTTTTCTTACTTGCTTTTCCTTGTTTCTCTTCCACTCTGATATGGTAGATCCCTGTTGGTATTATATTAGCACACCATTTGTCTGGAGTTAGAGGATTAGCTGGGAGTTGCTTCCATGTTTTCTGTCTTCACTTTCCTAGCTTCTTCATACTTATTGACTGACATAGGTCTGGGAGATTTCACTCAGTCAGTGTTAGTTCTTTGTCATAGCAAATCATGGCATGTTATCCTTTCCTGTACCTTATTGCTTTAGAGATTGAGTCAGTCATACTAAGAAAATTCCCTCTCTAGATCTTGTAAATGGAAGAAGTCAAGAGTATTATGTTTCTCATATTTTATATCAGGGAATTTACATTTTATATCAGAAATTATGGTGAGTCTTGTTCTCTTCTCCAGTGGTGCCATGCTTGGCTCTTTACAGACTTGAAGGACTGAAACAGACCTCAAGAGGTCCATGGGTTTGTTCTTTCTCCTCTTTTGAGGTATTTGCATCTCTATGAGGGAGATGTGAACTTTTCATTATACTGTCACTTTGTATCTCAGAGAAGGAAGAAAACAAACTTCAGATTTATCTGTTAAGCAGAGAGAAGCAAAAAGTCTGTTTGGTATCTGATTGAGTAACTTTTTGTGGGGGAGGCCTTAGGGGAGTAGGATAAGAAGCATTTGGGGTTTTATAATTTTAGTTATTGCGACCAGAGAAGGCTCACTGAGATGCCATTTCAGTAAAGACCTGAAGAGAAAAAGTAAGCAAGCCATGCTGTTATCTGGAAAACGATCATTCCAGGCAGTAGGAAGGAACAGCAAAAAGTAATCACCATAAAGTGGGTTTAGGGCATGGGGGAGCCAGTGTGACTGGACCTGCAAAAGTTGGGGGGGGCGGTAATAAGAGTTGGGGTCAGAGGGCAAACTGGTATCAGATTATTTAAGCTTTTGTAGGTCATTTTAAGCACTTCTGCTTTTGCTCTGAGATGAGGAGCCATTGGATGGTTTTAAGCAAAGGTGTAACATGATCTGAAAATGTTTTTTCATAATCACTCTGGCTGCTATGTTTAGAAAATACTGTAGGGGAGAAAGATTGGAAGCAGGAGACCAGTTAGAAGGTTATTGCAGTCATTCCACCAAGAGAGATGGTGGTTTGTACCAGGGTGGTAGCAGTGGAAGTGTAGGAAGTCATCAGATTTTGGATATATACTTTGAAATTAGAGTCAACAAAATTTGCTGTCTGATCAGTTTGATCCTCAGTTTACTCTTCTATAAAAAAGGAATGATGATATCTATTTGTAAAGTGTCTAACTCTGCACACAACAGAGTGATCAATGATCAGCATTCTAGAAGTGAGGGCTCCTTAGGATCTGAGCCAACAAACATTGGGTATTCTTTACATATCTGACCAGCCATCATGGATAACAGAGTCTGAAGGAACTAGGCACTCTTCAGTGATCTCTTGCCTTAGGTCTGTGCTTACAGCTATATCAGACATTGGAGTTCTTTCTTTTGGAAAGAAACAGTCTTTCCAACTGAATTGACTGTTTATTTTTTTTCCGGGAGGTGGGGGAGGGGGGTAGGCTCCTGCGTGGCTCAGTCGGTGAAGCATCTGACTTCGGCTCAGGTCATGATCTCAGGGCTCGTGGGTTTGAACCCTGCATCAGGCTGTGTGCTCAGAGCTCAGAGCCTGGACCCTGCTTTGGATTCTGTGTCTCCGTCTCTCTCTGCTGCTCCCCCGTTCACACTCTGTCTCTCACTTTCTCTCTCTCAAAATAATGTTTATTTATTTTTTGAGAGAGAGAATTGCGAGGGCACACGAGTGGGGAAGGGGCAGAGAGAGAGGATCCCAAGCAGGCTCCACACTATCAGTGCAGAGCCCGAGGTGAGGTGGGGCTCAGTCCTACAAGCCATTGAGATGATGACCTGGACTGAAATCAAGCTGGACGCTTAGCCATCTGAGCCACCCAGGTGCCCCGACCTGAACTGATTTTTTTTTAAAAAGCAGTTTCATTTTGTTTTTTAAATGTTTATTTTTTTGAGAGGGAGAGAGACAGAGTGCGAACAGGGAAGGGGCAGAGAGAGAGACACACACACACAGAATCCAAAGCAGACTCCAGCCCTACGTGGAGCTCCAGCTCATGAACCATGAGATCATGACCTGAGCTGAAGTTGGATGATTAACTAATGACTGAGCCACACAGACACCCTGCAAAAAACAGTTCTTAAAATACCAAAGTACCAAGAAAAATAGGAAGCCAACACTAAGGGGTAAATAAAATTTCCTTTTCTCTTTCTTGCAGTCTTTACTCTCCGCTTATCATTAAAATAGATAAGAGTCTCACCTCTTCAATATCAGTAGCTCCTGTACTGATTGGGAAAAGGGTGTATACAAGATGCCAAGGAAAAAGGGTCATTCAGTTATCTTCCTCTTCCTTCTTAATGTGGAATGTGATGAAGAGGAACTAAAATTTATTGAATACCTACTGTGTGTGGGTCCATTGCATTTGTTATCTCACATGTTTTTGCAATGGCTCTGTGAGATGTGCATTATGCCTAATCTTACAAATGAGGAGGCTGAGGCTCAGTTACATGATTACTAAGTTTTGGAAACAGTAGTCTCGTAGCCAAATTCACGTCAAGCTACAAAGTCCATAAATTTATCCACTACAATGTGCTTGCTGCCTCCTACATTCTGGAGATTGGATGTTATTTTTGTTGGGCACTGCCCCTAATTCACCCTATTATTATGTTTAGCCTTTTCCTTGCAGCAGAGGTAGCATTAGAGCCCAAGAGTGATGCTCTTATATCCTCCGTAAAATGCCAACTTTTGGATTGCCTACTGGCACAGTCAGTGGAACATGCAACTCTTGATCTTGGGGTTGTGAGTTCGAGCCCCATGTTGGGTGTAGAGATTATTTAAAAATAAAATCTTTTAGGGGCATCTGGGTGGCTCAGTTGGTTAAACATCCAACTCTTGATTTCGGCTCAGGTCGTGATCTCAAAGTTCATAAGTTCGAGCACCATGTCAGGCTCTGCACTGACAGCACAGAGCCTGCTTGGGATTCTGTTTCTCTGCCCCTGTCTTACTCGTATGAGCTTGCTCTCTCTCTTTCTCTCTCAAAAATAAATAAATAAACATTAAAATAGTTTAAAAAATAAAATCTTAAAAAAATGCCAACTTTCCCTTATTTTACCTCTTTCCTTTCAAGTACATATAAGCTCTAGTGTTGCTGCAGGATTCCTTGCTTCTAGGAATTAAGGAATTTTTTTTTAAATCAGAATTACTTAGTATATGTGTGTGTGCATGTGTGTGCCTAAATAGTATCTTAAATAAGAGTGAAGTGTATTTTTCTCACATTCAGGAAATCTAGAGGAGTCCATCTAGTCTGACTGCTGTAGTCAAGGACCCTGGTTTCTTCTGTCTGTTGCCTCACAACCTGTGGTTTTCAATCCTAGTATCATCTCACAGTACCAGATGGCTACTAATGCACCAGCCTTTACTTCTACATTTAAGCAAGCAGGAATTAGGGAAAAGTAAAGAAGGGCTACCCACTTCCTTTAAGGATACTTCATGGAAGTTGTATTTACTACTTGTATTAATTTCCTAGGGCTACCATAACAAAATACCACAGACTGAATGGTTTAACAACAGAATTCATTTTCTCATAGTTCCGGTGGCTAGAAGTCCAAGATCAAGGTGTTGGCAGATTTGGTTTCTCCAGAAGGCTATGTCACATGGTTTTTCCTCTACCCATACATCTCTGATGTCTCTTTGTGTATCTAAATTTCCTTTTCTTACAAGAATACCAGTCAGATTAGATTAGGGTCCACTCTAACAGCCTCATTTTAACTTAATCACCTCCTTAAAGGCCCCGTCTCCAAATACAGTCACATTCTGAGATACTGGGGGTTAGGGCTTCAACATAGGAATTTAGAGAGGCACATAGTTTAATCCATAGCACTGCTTCTTATGTCTCATGGACTAGAACTTAGTCATGTGCTCCTATTTAGCTACAGTGGAGGTTGGGATATGTGTTGCTTTTTTCCAGGCAGCCATGTGTCCAACTAAAAACCACTTCTTTTAAGGAAGAAGTGATTGGATATTGCCAAGTAAATAGCAGACTCTCCTTTGCAGCAGAGGCTTAAGGAATAATGATTCTTAAAGGTTCCTGGCTCCTTTATATGAAATTAGATTGTTCTTTTTTCATTCCTTGCCAATCTCACATTCAATTTTATATTTTGAAATAATTCTTTTAATACTAAATTGTTGGCTTAGGTGTCCTCCCTACCTAACAAGCGGTGGCATTGATCTCTAAGGTCATCACAGTAGGGCAAGATAGATTTACCTGCATGGCGGTTAAGTTAGTAATAGAAGGCATCCTGAAATGCCATGGACGGTAGGTAAATCGTGATTTTTATTTTTATTTTTTTTTCTTTTCCAGAATGTCTTCTCTGGATTGACTTGGGAGCAATTTTGCCAGGGCACGGGAAAAGACAGTGTGAACTTTCAAGGTCCTTTCCATCCCTGAGATTCTGTGATATTTTCTACATAGCAGCATTACTATGATAAAGCTAAAGAAAATGGAAGCAGCAGAAGGAAAGACCCCCACTGCTGTTCTTTGCTTGAAAGAGGAGGAAATTTGATTTGTTCTGTTTTGCCCACAGAAGTAAAATGGGCATTTTTGGTAAAGAAGGTAGAGGAGCTGGTAGAAATTATAATGAAGCCCAGCATTCCAGTCCATTGATCAAAAGCACCTGCAGTTCTTATTTCAGGGCAAGTACAGCCATAACATATTGAACAAAGGAAGAGGGTACATGTCCAGAACATTTTAATCTTGTTTCTCTCTTTGCTTTGCCTAAGGAATTGCTCTGGACATCAGCCAATGCCTGTGGCCTTCCTTACACACCAGTGAATCCTTTTGCATTTATAGAGCAGAGTGATTTTCTTAACACTTCCCTGATTTAGAAAATTGGCACAATTGTTATTATTGTTGTTATTTTTGTTTGCCTAGTACTAGTGAAGCCTGTGACAGTTGACTTTTGAAGTCCTTAAAGGACTTGGTGCCTGTCACATAGCTGTAGACTTACATGTTCCATTAAGTACTTTACTGCCTTTTCCCCCATATTCTGCTTTCTCTCTTTGAAGAGAAGGGAGTGTTGGACCTTAGGGCCTTCTTTCATGTCCTCCAGGGCTGTTGAGCCATTTACCTCTTTAGGCATGCAGTTATCATACTGTTGTTGGTTTTTGTGCTCTGAGCACTGTAGTAGAAAGAACATAGGATTTTGCCATCAAGAAGAGCTGGGTTTGAACTCTGTCTCCTTAGATACATAGTATGGCCCTGAGCAATTCATGTAGTATTAGGTAGTATTTCATTCAAAAATGGAAATAATATTTTATACCTTGAGAAGGTCAAATAAAATACTTTCTATAAACTAAAAAGTATGAAGTCATGAGGAGTGACCCAGATGGAGGGGAAAGACAGGAGAACTTAGAAACCTAATTTTTGAACCCCAAAATTTGTCCCCACTGACACTCTCTGAAGAGAGGCCTCAGACCTAGGCACCCTTCTCATCCCACGCTTCATACCCCAACACTCTTGAATGTCTACCTTGGGACACCTACAACTTTAGTATCAGACATAGCTAGGTTGGAATCCTGCCCTTGGCCCTCTTGTGTTAACTTGGGAAAGTTATTTAATTCCTCTCAGCTTTAGTTTCTTCATCTAAAAAATGTCCTGCTAAGGAGTTTTGTTTGGATTAAATAAAATAATGTATAGAAACAATAAATCAAAGTCATAGAAAGAATGTAGACCTTGGAATCAGACAGTACCAGAGTTCTGGTCTGGTCTGTCTGTCACTTAGTAGTGGTGTGACCTTGTGGAGTTGCTTACCTACTTTGGTGAATATGAGTTGAGGTGCATAAAGCACCAGATTCATAATTGTGCTCAGTATACATTAGTGTTGTTTTCCTTTTCTCCCAACTCCAGTCAAAAATTAAGAATAGGCTTGCCATGCATGAGCACATAGACTTGTTTGGTTTTGTTTTCACCCTGCCATTTTAACTGCATAGATGTTTTGTCCCCATTGTCTTGACTCCTAAGAGCGTGTGTGTATGTGTTTAAGTAACATATAATAAAATGCACAAATCTTTAGCATTCAGTTAATAAGGCCTGACAGTTGCATACACCCATGTACCATAACCCCAAACACGATAGCATATTTTTATCATTTTTGAAGGATCCCTTATCCCAGTATTTTACCCCCAAATCCTAAGCAAGCACTTTCTTTCTTTTTTTTTTTTATAATTTAACTTTATTTTTTTTTTTTAAACTTACATCCAAATTAGTATATAGTGAAGCAATGATTTCAGGGGCAGATTCCTTAGTGCCCCTTACCCATTTAGCCCATCCCCCCTCCCACAACCCCTCCAGCAACCCTCAGTTTGTTCTCCATTTTTATGAGTCTCTTTTGTTTTGTCCCCCTCCCTGTTTTTATATTATTTTTGTTTCCCTTCCCTTCACCTGTTTTGTCTCTTAAAGTCCTCATATGAGTGAATTCATATGATTTTTGTCTTTTTCTGACTTATTTCACTTAGCATAATACCCTCCAGTTCCATCCACTTAGTTGCAAATGGCAAGATTTCATTCTTTTTGATTGCCAAGTAATACTCCATTGTATATACATATACCACATTTTCTTTATCCATTCATTCATCGATGGACGTTTGGGCTCTTTCCATACTTTGACTATTGTTGATAGTGCTTAAGCAAGCACTTTCTGATTTAAATCACTATAGTTTAGTTTTGCCTGTCCTTGAACTTCTTATAAATGGACCTACGTATTTTTTTGAACTGAGTTCTGCTTTATTTTACTTACCATAATAATTTTGAGATCCATCCATGTTTTTGTGTATTTCAGTAATATGCCCAGCAAAGTTCCCTAGTCTCACTGGTAATGATTGAGTCACTTCTTTCTTCCCAAACCAGTCACAAAAAGGGAACAGTTACCATAGTTGCTGTACCTAATTAAGGTCCATCTCCTAGGGCTCAGGGGTAGCTATGGTCACTTTCCCTAATCATGTGTCCTCAGAGGAAGGCAAGCACCAAAAGTTCATTCTTTTTTATTGTGGCACAGTATTCAGTGAACATACAATTTGTTTATCTATTCTCCTGAGCCCCTAGATTTTAAACAATTTTAAAAATATGCATATCAATTGGGAATAATTTACTGTTGATACACAAATTGGTAAAGGACAGGAAAGTTTACAGGAATTTTGCCACAGGGTAAGTCAGAATTTTTAGCCTCTACCTCTTACCTTCTTGCTTACATTCTTTCTACTTGACCATGGATTAAAAGGGAGAAAATGCCCTTCTGTCTCTGAGTGTCCCCTATATAATAAATTCTTTTTGGCCTCATGCCTAGAAAGTTGTTTATGAGTTGATGGAAGGATATACAATTTCACTGTGCTCTGGAAGGTACTTACCTTGGCAGTCAAAAAATTTATGGGGAATATGCAGTATTCTCCCTGAAAAAATTGTCACATTTTGGCTCCTAATCATCCTCCCCTGTATGATCCTATTTCCTCACTCTCTCTTTGCCCCCCACTTCTGACAGTCCCCTCTCCACAGCTTTGAGCCACTGAGTGTCCTCAGGAGACATTCTGTCTTAAAGTTGTGCTGTTTGCCTGGATGAAATGTACAATGTGCACAAATAGGTTGTAGGAAAGCACATATCTTGGCTCTCCTGGGACATTAATGTCTTTGCTTTGTTCTAGTCAAGTTACATATGAAATAGTTCCTTTCTTTTTCTGACCGTCCCAAGCCCTTCATTCTCTCTCTCTATTGAGTAACCCATGAAGAGTGGAAATTACTTCTCTGCTTTTAACCCTTCTCTTACTAGCTTTATTCTTGCTCCTTAAGACTTTTTTTTTTTTTTTAGTTAATAAAGTGTCTTTTTCTTGTCCCTCAGCTGCAACTTTTGCTTTTTGCGTTGGAGAATTTGTTGCCCCAAGAGAAAGGAGAGACTTCTACATAGGATTGCAGGACTAGAAATGGCCATAGTTAAAGGTTATTTTGGAGAACAAAAGAGAGCCACAGCTCAAGCAATACAATTTTGAACTCAGTGTATTTTTCAATGAGTAATAAGTGTATTTTTCAACGAGTAATAACACTATCTCTTATAACTAGCCTTTGTTAACTTGAGGATAGTTTCTTTTATCTAGACACAAAATGGTGAGGAAACTTAAGACCATGTGATTTGAAGACCTGACTTAACAGTATTCCATGAACATACAACAATTTATCTATTCTCCTGAGCCCCCAGATTTTAAACAATTTAAAAAATAGGAGTATCAGTTGGGAGTAATTTACTCTTGATATACAAATTGGTAAAGGACAGGAAAGTTTACAGGAATTTTGCCACAGGGTAAGTCAGAATGTTTAGCCTCTAGCTACTATCTTCTTGCTTAACATTCTTTCTACTAGGCCATGGATTAAAAGGGAGAAAAAGCCCTTCTGTCTCTGAGTGTCCCCTCTATATTTTAATAGACACTTTTCCAAGAAGTGTCTTCCTAGCCCTCCCAAGAAGACATCCAGATGGCTACAGATACATGAAAAGGTGCTCAACATTACTCATCATCAGGGAAATAAAAATCAAAACCACAATGAGATACTACCTCACACCTGTCAGAATGGTGGCAAGGATGCAGAGAAAGGGGAAACTTTTTGCACTGTTGAGAATGCAAACTGGTGCAGCCACTCTGGAAAACAGCATGGAGGTTCCTCCAAAAGTTAAAAATAAACTATCCTACGACCCAGCGGTTGCACTACTAAGTATTTATCCAAAGGATACAAAAATGCTGATTCGAAGAGGCACATCCATCCCAAGGTTTATAGATAGCAGTACTGTCAACAGTAGCCAAAGTATGGAAAGAGCCCACATGGCCATTGACTGATGAATGGACAGAGAAGTTGTGGTATATATACACAACAGAATATTACTTGCAATCAAAAAGAATGAAATCTTGCCATTTGGAACAACGGGAATGGAACCAGAGTATATTAGGCTAAGTGAAATAAGTTAGAGAAAGACAAATACATGATTTCACTCATATGTGGAATTTAAGAAATAAAACATAAGCAGGTGAACTTAGCGGAAGGGAAGGAAAAATAAAAAGAGAGGGAGGCAAACCATAAGAGACTCTTAAATACAAAGAACAAACTGAGGGTTGCTGGAGGGCTGTTGGGTGGAAGGAAGGACTAAAGGGCTAAATGAGTCATGGGCATTAAAGAGGACACTTGATGGGATGAGCACTGGATGTTATATGTAAATGATAAGTCACTGGGTTCTACTGCTGAAACCAGTACGACACTATACATTAACTAACATGGATTTAAATTTAAAAAATAATAATGCCTAAAAAAAAAGAGAGAGAGTGAGAGGCTGGGAATATTTAGAAAAAGAAGATAAAGTTGTCTCCTGTATGGGACTCACATGGTAGCAGGATTAAGCTTGTTCTTTATGACTTACACAGAGAACAGTAGGGGCCAGTGGCAGAAAGAATAGGAAGATGAGTTTTGCCTCTTTATAATTTCCCCCCAAAAAAGGTTTGTTTCTGGAGAAGACTTTCCCTTCACTAAATGTATACAAACAGTTAGGACGACCATTTTTCAGACTTGATGATTCAGGAACCTGACTGAGAAGGACTATGGATGTAGAAGGATGGAGGTAAATGAGAATGCCTCTGAGTCCCCTTCCAGTTATGAGATTCCATGATTCCTTTGTATCTCTGGTGGACTTTCCATTCTGCCTAGTTTTGGACATCTGTCCCCTTAGTGGAAGTATTGGATAAAGGTTAAGAAAGCAAGTGCTAAAGCCAAATTTCCTGGCTTTGAGCCCTGTTCTACCATTTACCAGTTCAATAACCTTACATTACTTAACTTCTCTGTACCTCAGTTTACTTATCTATAAAATAGTGATAATAAAATATGTATCTCATAAGATTGTTGTAAGATTAAACAGGATACATAAAACACTTTAGTGACACAGTGTAAGCACTCCAAAAATTTTAGCTGATTATTATCATCTTTCTGTCAATTATTTCTACTTCTAAAGCTGGGCTCTTCTGTCTGGTTCAGATGGTCTCTCTTCACATACCATTTCTGACTATGTCAGGATGCTTTTGACTAGAAGGAACAGTAAACTCAACTCAAAAGAGCTTAAATGATAATAAGACTTACGACCTCACATGTTGGGAGGTACCATCCAGGTTGACTAATTCTGTCTATCTCAGCATCAAGGATCCAGGCTTTTTCTATCTGCTCTATCATCCTCTGAGTTTATAGAATGTTGCAGTCCTGCATCATCTGCACACAAGACTATCTTCAGTAGAAGATAACCATTCTTTTCTAGTGGCTTTTTTTCTTCTTTTAAATAGAGTGAATGGCCTTTCCTTTCTTTCTTTCTTTCTTTCTTTCTTTCTTTCTTTCTTTCTTTCTTTCTTTCTTTCTTTCTTTCTTAAATGACCTTTCTTTGAAGCCACTCACCTGGCAAAGTCCTCTCATATTTCACTGGTGATGATTGAGTCACTTGTCCCTTCTCAAACCAGTCACAAAAAGGAAACAATTGCCACAATTGATCTAGCCCACCTTCTCGGGCTCAGGGATAGGGTCACCTTCCTTGATCATGTGTCCTCAGAGGAAGGCAAACACCAAAAGAAAATCTGGGCTAGACTGTTAAGTGTGGAAGAAAGGGGAGATTTGAGTGGTGTGCTAGGATACCTCTTCCTCTGCTATTTGCATTTTCCCTGGAGTAAGAATTACTTTATCTTTTATAGCTCATTAAATGCTGGTAGTCTCAGTGGAAATGCCTATCAAAATTCTTAAAAGTGGATGGATCGTTAATCACTGTCTTATGGGTGTTTTTAAGAATCTAAAGCTCAAGTTTTTCTGTTTCCCAATGAATGAAGAAAACCATGTAGCTCCTTAAAACTGCAGTTGGGGAGCACCTGGCTGGCTCAGTCAGTAGAGCATGCAACTCTTGATCTCGGGTTGAGTTCAAGCCCCACATTGGGCATAGAGCCTGCTTAAAAAATAAATAAATAAATAATTTTTAAAACCCTGCAGTTGGAATATATGACCATATTCCACGGGTGACTATTATGAAAGACCTTTTTTTTGTTTGGTTGATTTTTCCCATAGTGCTTTGGCTGAAAACAGTGTTTGGACACTGAAGTTGGTCTAGGTATCCAGATAGTTGAGCCTTTTCCAACTTCTTTGTGAAGAGGAGCTGCAAAGTTGTCATTCTGATTTGAAGAAATACACCTATTTGGTAATTGAGACCTAGAAAAAGAAACACCCAGTCGCTTTATATTTTTCTGTTTCACTGTCCCCCTTTTTAAATTGAGATACAAAGAGCATATAGTTTTGTGTAAGTTTAAGGTGTACAACATAATGACGTACATATATACCATGAAATGATTACCATAGTGTTTACCTAACATTCCTCTCCTTATGTAGCTACAAAAAATTTTTTTTCCTTGTGATGAGAACTTTTAGGATCTACTGTCTTAACAACTTTCAAATATACTTTACAGCAGCATTAACTATGGTCATCATGTTGTACTTTGCATCCCCAGTACGTTTTGTCTTCTAAATGGAAGCTGCTACCTTTTGACCAGCTTCATCCAATTTCCCCACTCCCCAACTGTCACATTCTCTTTCTGACAGAGAACTCTGTTTGAGGCTATTTAAGCCTGAAAAAGAAAAATATTCAAGGTCAATTACATGATACAAGAAGCAAACTTAATTTTGTGGGACTCCGCAGCAGATTTAGCATCAAGATTGAAACCATTTATAGCTTATTATAGGGAAAAACTATAGAGTATAAGAGTTAAGACTGCTTAAGAAGTGGTGAGATGATACTGTGCCAGGAGTTTTCTCAGAGAGGCTTGTAGGCTCTTCTCAGGAGGGTACAGAAAGGAGGTCTGATATCGGGAGGTGGGGGGAAATTGCATGAAGTCATATTTAAGATCTCTTCCAATTCTGATCTCTATTGATGTTTCCCACCTAAGAGATATGGAAAAGGCATGTGCTGGGTTTTATTACACTTCAAACTGGAGACAATGGATGCCTGATTTACCCATGGGAGAAAAAACAAATATGTGTATATGCAGTCTCCATGTACAGCCAATGATCCATAAAGCTTCGTGGGTTCGTAGAAGTCTTTTTATAGAATCCTCTAGGTAATAGATCCAGTTAGTTAAAAAATAGAATATTGGCCATTTTATTGTGTAGTTTGTTTCTTCCAGTATTTGTCATCTTAAATTCAACTGTATGACTGTGATTGTATGAATGACTCTCTGGCCTTTTAAAGGGCCTTCATTTAGCCCTGTGCCAACCAAGTCTCTAGGCAGCTGCCCAAGAGTCAC
The DNA here is from genome assembly GCF_007474595.2 of Lynx canadensis. Classification (NCBI taxonomy): domain Eukaryota; kingdom Metazoa; phylum Chordata; class Mammalia; order Carnivora; family Felidae; genus Lynx; species Lynx canadensis. The sequence continues at coordinate 83,146,821 of NC_044309.1, read as the reverse complement.
CACAAGGTGAACAAAGCAATAATCTTGCAGACTGTTTAACTTATGCCAGGATGAGATTACCTGTGCTCCTTAAGAGCCTTCAGGGTCTTATCATTTAAACTGATTTGAAGGAGGAAAAAATGCCTGGTGTGACAGTTTTCTTGAATCATTGCTATTTGTTTGGCTCTGTTTCTAAGGCCACATGGAATAGATACGAAGTCTGGGAGAGTTTCTAGTCTTATCTTTTTTTTTTTTTTTTAAGTTTATTTATTTTGAGAGAGGGAAAGCACAAGTGGAAGAAGGTCAGAGAAAGAGGAGAGAGTGAGAATCCCAAGTAGGCTCCACACTGCCAGCGCAGAGCCCGATGTGGGGCTCCAACTCACAAACCGTGAGATCATGACCCAGTCTGAAGTCGGACACTTAACCGACTGAGCCACCCAGGTGCCCCCCCCTAGTCTTCTCTTTTTAAAGAAAGGAAAGAAGCATTCAGAATTGAAGTAGTCTGTAATCTATGTAAGGAGCAACCTCAGCAAACTTGTGTTTGAGTGTGTGCGTGGATTACTGTGTTGATTGACTTCATTACAGGACTTCCCAGGTGTCAATAGTAATGAAGAGCTGGCCGCCCCTGCAGTATGGATGCTCTGTATCATTGGGAGACTGTAGAATGACTGAACAAATAGTGAATAACAAAGCAAAGATTTTCTCTTCCTTCAGGGAGAGACCCAGTTTTTATAAAGGACAGCTGACCACAAAGCTCGCTACTCCTTCAGTTTGCTTAAGCTAAAGGAAAGAATTTATAAACCATCTCCTGATTTTGCTGCTTTTTGGTGGGGGAGACACTTGAAGTTGGTAACATTGTTGTGGTTTGTGGTAACTGTGGAAGTTCTCCCTTGGGAAAGGAGAGTAGTCCTCTCTGGTGGTGAATAGAGGTTTATGGTGTTTTTCTTCTTTTTGGAGAGAGTCTAGTGAGTTAACTCTATCATGTGCTCAAGCTGAAAATGTGAGCAGATTTCTGTAGGAAACAAGGGGGGCAAATAAAATGCTAAGAGGGCTCATACTACATTGCTTCAGAATTGACTCCTGGTGAATCTCAAGGTTATTATGCTGGGTAAAAGAATCCAGGTAATGTGTGATGTAAAATTCTAACAAATGAAGGCTAATCTGTAGTAACAGCAGATCAGTGGTAGGCTGTGGGTGATGGAGAGGGGAGGAAGGGCTTACAAAAGAGCCAGAGACTTTTGGGGTGATGAATGTGCTCACTACATTGGTTGTAATGATGATTTCCCAGGTGTGTGCATGTTTCATAATTAAATTGTATGTTTTAAATATATGCAGTTTATCATATGCCAGCTTTACCTCAATAAAGCTTTTATTATTTTTTTAAGACTTTATTTTTAAGTAATCTCTACACCCAGTGTGGGGTTCGAACTCACAACCCCAAGATCAAGAGTTGCACATTCCACCAACAGCCAGCCAGGCACCCCTACCTCAATAAAGCTTTTTTTAAAAAAAATTTTTTTTTCAACGTTTATTTATTTTTGGGACAGAGAGAGACAGAGCATGAACAGGGGAGGGGCAGAGAGAGAGGGAGACACAGAATCGGAAACAGGCTCCAGGCTCTGAGCCATCAGCCCAGAGCCCGACGCGGGGCTCGAACTCACGGACCGCGAGATCGTGACCTGGCTGAAGTCGGACGCCCAACCGACTGCGCCACCCAGGCGCCCCAATAAAGCTTTTTTTAAAAGAAGAAATTAATCCAGGGGCAGCAGTTATTCAGAGACCCTTTTCTGGGTTACAGGGTGACTGCTGCAGACTAGTGTGAAATACAAGTCTTGTGTGTATGGATAAACACTTCCTGTTTAATGCGTCTGATGTTTCTTTAGGAGTCCATAGGGGCTACTGTATTATATCGAAGAAGATGTCTAACAGTAACACTACTCAAGAGACCCTGGAAATAATGAAAGAATCAGAAAAAAAACTGGTGGAAGAATCTGTAAACAAAAACAAGTTTGTATCTAAGACTCCAAGTAAGGAAGAAACTGAGAAAGAGAGTGAAGATACTAGTTTGCGTCAGGAGACACAGGTAAGAATTAGAAGTACATCATATGCACACTCATTATACCAGAATAGAATGGTCAGCATAAGTGGTATTGGCAGTCTGTAAGAAGCCAGTCACTTGACTCTTCCTAAAAACCTATTTTCCAGCTTTCAAGAACTGTCTCCTTCCTTTTTTATCATAAAATGTCCACAGTGAAGTCTAAAGAAGACAGAGTAATTTCCTAATCCATTTGGACCTGAGTTACACTGGTTCTTGCTACCTTTTGATATTTTTGAACTATCAAAAAATAAACTGTATACAAACACATTATTTAACAAGTCATAATATGGCTCATACAATAAATTCTTAAAATTACAGCTGCCTGGCTTTACACACAGTGTTAAATTCATATCCTGGTTGTGTTAAAGCAGTCAGCATTTTCTGGGTCAGAAATAATCTCTGAACTTGCCACTTGCGAAGTGAGTGAGAAGAATTTCACTCTTTGGTTGCCATGTTGTTTTCCCTCCAGATTCGTAGTGCAGTGCAGATATGATGGCAGTAGATGGCCAGCCGAGCTTCCTCCAGGGCTCCTGTTTGATACCCAGACAGCTAAGACTCTGAGCCTCTAGTTTACCTGTTCTAGTCCTCTCTTTTCTGTGGTCACTGCTAGTTTCCTGTGTTACCCAGATCCAGATTATATAAATCCTTTCCTTCGTGCCCAGGGGTTAGACTGGTCTTCATTGTATGCTTAGGAGATAGACAGTAAGAAGTTAGTTTAAAAAGCAGTGGCAACCACTAGAAACTTGAAACATAATTTCTTTTGGGGCGCCTGGGTGGCGCAGTCGGTTAAGCGTCCGACTTCAGCCAGGTCACGATCTCACGGTCTGTGAGTTCGAGCCCCGCGTCGGGCTCTGGGCTGATGGCTCAGAGCCTGGAGCCTGTTTCCGATTCTGTGTCTCCTTCTCTCTCTGCCCCTCCCCCGTTCATGCTCTGTCTCTCTCTGTCCCAAAAATAAATAAACGTTGAAAAAAAAAAAAAAAGAAAAAAAAGAAACATAATTTCTTTTGACAACCCAATTCATCTAGGCTTTTTCTTCTTAAGAGATTAAAACAGCAACAACATAAAGGGATGAATTAAAATCAGACAGCTCTCTGAAATATTTTGTTCTCCTGCTGCCTGTTCTTCTACTGTCTTTCCACTTAACAGCTTGCCAGATCTCTGTCCTGGCTGCTTTTCTTTCCATTATCTTTTGCATCTGAGTTGTCATTCCCCGCCCATCCTCCCAGAGTTTGTAGAGACAGTCTGCCACCGTTCCAGCTATACTTTCAGCCTCCACTGATACCAATAATGAATTTTAAATCCTCAGGACAGATAAGTGATGAATGTTTAATTATGTGCTGTCATATTACATGGAAGGTAGTAATTAAATGAACTTCTGGATCCAAGTTATTCTAAGGAGACCACTTGAAGAGGTGTTCTGAACTCCTGTTGTGTGTACTCCTTGAAGATAGGCAGAAAAGAAGGGATGTGTACAGGTGTTACACACCTTATAGACACTCAGTTCAAGAATGTTTTCACCTGGATATACAAATAGATCGTGTCGGAGGTTGGAAGGGAACTCGCCTCCCCTCTGACTTGTTGCTGCTGCTGGAGCAGGTGGAGCTGCTGCTGCCATCTGCTGGAGCTCCTGATCCTTCTAGAAGTCTTTAGTCTTGTCCCACCCTTCAGAAGCCCTCTCCCCTCCGCCATTTCCCAACAGATCATGTGCCCTTTCAAGAGCACTAAAAATTCTGCTCTTTCTCCTACCTTTCCCTGCCCCTCCCCCCGACTCATACCCTGGAAGTCTCCCCAGGAGTCTTACTGATGCTGTCAAGGGAGTGCTTCTTATGAAGTTGGAGTTAGAAAGTTTGCAGAAAGAGGACTTTCATTACTTGCACTGTGTGAGATGTATTATTAGAATCAGCAAATGGAACTCAGAACGTCTTTCATATGCAAAGTGCTATAAAAGGCAGGTTCTGAGACTGAATTTTGAATGGGCAAATTAACCCTGACGTAACACCTGTCTTCAGCCAACCAGCTGAGTGTGACCTTCTAGCTGGGCTTTCTGCCTTCAAATTTGTGATCCTTTTGGATTCATCTACCATACTGCTTTATACAGATGGCCATGAAATAGAGATCTGATTATGTTCATTTTTTTCAAACGTTCTGTGTGTCTCATTGTCCTAGGCCAAGACCCAGATTTGTCAGCATGGCATATTGTGACCTAGTCCCTTGCCTGGCCATCCGCCTCTGGCATTCTGTGCATCGGCGTTATCTGATTCATTGGTCCCTGTTATAAGTAAGAGCTGAAAAGTTTGGAGAAAGCATGCTTTCTTTGCGTAGAATGCCTTATGTGGTATTCTTTTCTTGGCCTCCTCCAACGCCTGAACCTCCCACGCCAGCATCTGTCTAATACCTGTTTATCCGTCAAAACTCTGTTGAGATGTGTCTTTCTCCAGGAAGCCTTCCCTGACAACCTTAATCACCCATTGCAGGTCTACACTGTATATAATTCTTTGAGTAATGCCTATCTCTGTCTCCTTCACAGAACTATAAGCTCAGTGAAGCCCAGGATTAGGTCAGTTTGGGCTCACCATTGTATCTCTAAGGCCCACACAGTTCTTGGCAGGCACTCAATATCTGTGAATGTATGTGTTTGTGAATTACTAGGTCTGGGTTAGACACTTGCACCATGTGCTCCTATGGCACTGCATAACTATTTCTGGAATGCATTTGTACTGTATTGTAATTGTCTATTTGTCTGTCTTCTCCAACAGGATTATGAGTCCCTTTTGGACAAGGTTTGTGTTTTTTATCTCTGTATCCTCCAGTAGTTAGCGTGGTGCCTGGTACATATTAGACTTTAAGTACGTGTTTGACAATGAAATGAAAACTATCCATTCTGGAAGTAAGCAGATTCATACATTGCTTGTAAGGCTATAAATTGGAATAATCTCTTTGAAGGGCAATTTGGCAATACTTTATAATAAATTTTTAATTAAAAAAAATTTTTTAATTGGACTACAGATATACTGTATTTGTAGATGTGCTTAATGATGTGGTCATTGAAGCATTGTTTATACAAACGAAAGATGAGAAATATCCTAAATGGCATGATTTAAGGGACTGGTAAAATAAGTTATGGGATAGCCACAGAGTGAAATACCATATTAGACATTAAGCAAAGCAGTAGATCTTCCATAGAATAACATCTGTGAAAAAAAAGTTTAAAGGCAAGGTTCAGAGCAGTGTGTACAATATACATCTATTTGGTTTAAAAAAAAAGAAAGAAAACCTGTGTGTGCACATGTACAATAAGCTTCTACATATTCATAAAAGATATATGGAAAGATGACAAGAAAATCAGTACTACTTGAGTCATTAGGAGAGAACCAGGTGGCTGGGGGACAGATATGAAAGGAGACTTATTATATATACCCCCATTATACCTCTTGAATGTTTGTGCTCTGTGTATGTTACTACCTTTTTGAAAAAACAGTTGACACATTCCTGGACTATGGCTCTTCCCTTACTGTGACATCTCTTACATTGACCAGACTCACCATCATTTCTTACTTTTTCCATCTGCCTTCCTGATTTTCCATTTTGCATTGTGGCAGTGTTGTTTGGTAACTAGTGAAGAGGAAAAAGGAAAGAAATCCTCACCTACCCAGAACCCTACTGGTACTCTGCCTTTGTCTTGTTTTCCCTTCGCCACCTAACCTCAGTTCTCTCCATACTTCAATGGCAGTGAGTTCCATTCTGAACATCTGAGAAGCCCTAGGTACTTCATCCCATACATAACCCTACCTCATCTCTTCCCAAAAGCCCCCATTTTGACTTTGCAACTGTTCAGAGACCCCATCAATTAATTCGTTGTTTCTTCCCTCATCCTACCACAGGCCCTCATTCTTCATCTTCTTCAGCTTCTATTCTGCTCCTTACCCACTCTTTTTACCCTCCCTTTGCTCTGGAAGTCTTGTCCATATCTTCCATGCTCCCTTAGTTTTATCCTGTCCCAGACAGGCTATAAGAGCCACAACCAGGTGCTTAGAACTGGGAGGATTCTCATCCTCAGTGAGGGAGACATTTGGCAAGAAGTGTCTTCATTCCATATCAGCAGCCATAGGGACAGGTCCTTTGAGTATCTCAAGTTGGAACTCTGAATGTGTTTTCCTATAAAGATGTTACAATAAGTGATGATTAAGGGCCATATTGCCTGTTCATTATGGGTTAACTAGGCTCCTGTGATCATGCTTGGGAAAAAGCACTCTGTCAGTGCTATGGTAGTGACATTTCCAGAAGCCTCCTAATTAAGAGAGAATTCTGTGGTTTATCCAAAAGTAATTTTTATTAACCTGTGAAGGCTAACCAGTAAGTGTCTTCCTATTCATTTTCTTCATGGTAAGTGGTGATGTGCTATAGGTGGCCCGTGGTCCCTTCCGTGTCACAGTTGCTAGGGCTGTAGCAGAGGGGGACGGGGGGACAACTACACCAAGTGGTTCTCATCATAGTTTAGCTACTGTAATGCTTTTTCTTTGTAAACTTGTATTGTTTTTAACCTAAGTGCTGATTTTCTACACCTTTAATATTTTCTAATCCCCTTGTAACAGAGGCGGACATCCAGCCATGGTCATGCCAGGAAAAGAGCCAAGGTGAGAGCGCTTTCTCTACATAGTAGTCCCCCCTTATCTGAGGTTTCACTTTCCATGGTTTTACTTACCACACTTCAACCATAGTCCAGGAGTAGATGATCCTCCTTTTGATATATCATCAGAAGTTCATTGGTAGCCTACTGATACGTCACAATGCCTGTAGCATGCACCTCACTCCATCTCATCATGTAGGCATTTTATCATCTCACATCATCCCAAGAAAAAGAATGAGTACAGTACAGTAGGATGTTTTGGGTGGGGGGGGGGGGGGAGAGACCACAGTTATGTAAGTTTTATTATAGTGTAATTGTTCTATTTTATTGTTGTTATTGTTCATCTGTTACTGTGCCTAATTTATAAATTAAACATTATCTTAGGTATGTATGTATAGGGAAAAAAACATAATATATATAGGGTTCAGTACTATCCATAGTTTTACGCCTCCACTGGGGGTCTTGGGAAAGTATCCCAGATGATAAGAGGGGACTACTGTAGCTTCTTTTCTACTGTTATTAGTAATACATTTCACAATGGACTTATCATTAATATCTACTTTATTTGGATTATATATAGGCAAAGTTTTTCTGCCTGCACTTTATACTCTAATTGTGAATGTGCACACACACATGCACACATTTCCTATTGGAGGGTCTGGCTTTATTTTTCTCCATTACCTTTAGTTCAGCCACAGTCTATTTCTGATGCCCAGCTGTAGTCTGTCACAAAGCCTGAGCACATTGGTACTGGTTCTGCTGGAAAGCCAGTTTCTCTCCTCACCCCTGGTTTCTCTAGGAGTACTATGAGTGTTATTTTTCCCTCCAACATTTTTTTCCCATTTACCCTTCAAGATAAATCCTGCACCATTAGTAGAAATGACTCAACAGTTTTGGACATCCTAAAAATACAGCCTTTGGCGGGGCGGAGGGGGGGTACTTTTTAGGTTGGGCCAGGGAGGAGGATTTTGTTTTTAATCATTTTTTGATAAAATTAGCACATCACAGACTATTTTGAGCAGCGTTATCAAGGAGGACTATATGTGTTAGTGTGTGATGGCTTTTTAATTTTAGTTGAGGGAACAATAAAATATTAAACCTTTCTTGGGGCACCTGAGTAGCTCAGTGACTTGAGTGTCCAACTCTTGATTTCAACTCAGGTCATGATCCCAGGATCATGGCATCAAGCCCTGCATTGGGCTCCATGCTGAGTGTGAAGCCTGCTTAAGATTTTCTCTCTCCCTATTCCCCTCTCCCCCACTGACACGTGGGCGCGCGCTTTCTCTCTCTCTCTCTCTCTCTCTCTCTCTCTCTCTCTCTCTCTGTCTCTAAAATAAAAAAATAAAAAATAAATTTTAAAAACCCAAAAAACCCTTTCTTGCAGTGAGAAGAATTGTCACCAGAGTAATAATTAAGGGTGTCTACTCCACCCCCTTTCCCCCCAAAAAAGCAATGGCAGAATTTGGGAGTGGCTCAGACAGTATGTGGCTTGGATTTGAACACCACACATAGGATAAATTGAGTCTGTGTTTTGCCTGACATGGCCTAAATCCACAGTGATGGGCTTGATGTTAAAGTTTACAACAGAAGGTGTTCACTTCTACTTAATTTCCACCCAAGCTTTTTGAGATAAGTAAGACAGTTGTTATGTCCATTTTACAGATTAGGTAACTTGGGTTTATAGAGACTGAGTGAATTTGACAAGATATTCATTAGTAAGTGGCAGAACTTGGCTTGAAGTCAGTTCTTCAGACTTGCGAGTTCTTTGCACTATACTGCACAACGCAGAACACACATGCCATGTTTTGTGCTATTATATTTACTGTAAACCTTGATTTTATTATAAGAACTCTTAGTAAATGTTTATAGGTAGATTTCCAGTGAGTCAATTCTATAATTTTTGGCTTTGGGGATCCTTAGGAGAGCAATGATTTGCAAAGTATTCTTTAGCCAGCGAAAGTAAACCAAGTGCATTAGCTTCTTACCACGTTAAATCCCAAATGTTATAAAAATTTCTTTCTCTTTACTCTTTTCAGACACTTCTTTCCATACCCTTGCCACCTCAGGTTTAGAGTCATTTAGCATTTATTATCACTCTGTTCTAGGCACTGTGTTAACATAGTTTATTTCACTTAATTCTCACAAGCCATCCTTTAAGTATTTTTATCTCCATTTCATTGAGGGAAAAACAGAGATCCAGAGAGGTCAAGTAGTTTGCTCAGGGTCTCTCATAGCTCATGAGCACAAAAGCAGGAGTTGAAGCTAGGACTTCTGGCTCTTAAATCCAGTATCTACTAAGCTCTGCTACTGTGTATTTTCAGTAAACCTCTGAATCTGAAATTGGTAGAGAAAGGAGGTAGAGAAAGCTAAGTGAAGTGGTTTTCCTATCATCTGTTCAAGGTAGCCATTTTGTTTTTATATGTCTACTAATGTAAGCAGGGGAATTATCTTTGAAGTAAATCAGGAACTGGCAAGTAAGGCCTGTTTGAAGGGAAAAACAAAAAAACCTGTACTTAATGGAAGCAGCAACTAACAGAGCCAAAGAGGATACCCTTCGTTCAGCGAAAAGCTTTCTGAATGTCCACCAAGTGAGTAATATATATATATTTGTTTGTTTGTTTGTTTGTTCGTTTCAGTCTAATTCCAAGCTGAAGTTGGTGCGCAGCCTGGCAGTGTGTGAGGAGTCCTCTGTCCCTTTTGCTGATGGGCCACTGGAAACCCAGGTATGTCCTTTATAAGAGTAAGTGTAACTTTTGAGTTTGGCCATTGTTTGGTAAACTGTAGTGTAACAACCACAGCATCAGCATTAGGCCTGGAAACCAGGGTAGAAGGGGCTTCAAAACAGGTGGTTGTGGTAAAGCAGGGTGCATGGGTGAGAACATGAAGCATAGGTCTTCACACCTGGACCACCTGAGATGATGCAGATGAGGAGATCCCAGGGTTGAATCTTGTTTTCCCACCCACACTTTTTCCCTCTGGTGATTAGAACCGTATCTGTCCAGTTTCTATGCCAAGAACAGCCAGTGTAACTTGAGCTCTCCATATAGTGGCTGTGATCGTTGGCAGAAAAGGCTTGGCTTTTCACCCTTTTGGTAGAACAAAAACTAAGACAATTTAATCAACAAAATACTATCTTCTGTAACTCAAGATTTCCCTTCTATGACATTTCAAGGGAGAGTAAAATCCTGTGGGAGAATTGAAATTCTTTTCCCCCTTTGATAATATTCCTCTTTTCTCTTGTCTAAGGATATAATTCAGTTGCACATCAGCTGCCCCTCTGACAAAGAGGAAGAAAAATCCACAAAAGATGTCTCTGAAAAGGAAGACAAGGAGAAAAACAAAGAAAAGGTCCCAAGGAAGATGCTTTCTAGAGGTGAGGACTTTCCCCACCTCTCTTGTGTCCTATGTAGTGCTCTGTAGTGTCTTTTCCTTCCATCTTGGAACCTGCTGACCTTACTGGCCCAACAGTTCCTAGTGTCTTGCTGACTTGGGGAGGTGCCTAACTAGGTAGGTTACTTTCTTTGCTGATTTAGCCAACCCTGCCTTAGGGGCTAACATGCTATAGAGAGCTACTCTGTTTATGTTGGCACTGTCTATAAGAAGTCATCGTAGTTAATTCTGATTCTGTTTCTGCTGTGGAATAAGTAGTGACATGATTCATCACTAGTAGCAGATTCTCCAGATACCGTTTATATTTTGATTTGGGGATGCTTAGAGTGATTTTTTTTTTTTTTAATCAGGTTTGTATCTAATTATTAAGCTGTCTGTGGTTTTAAACTCTTGGGCTGGTAGCAAAAATACCTGCTCCATAGAAGTTATAGTTGAGAGGAAAAGGCAATCTTGGGATTAAATTTTTATAAATAAATAAATAATAAATAACATTTGAAGCTGTTTGCTGAGATTCTGGAAAATTCAGCTCCAACTGCTCTTACCTGGAATTTATTTTCTTTAGAATAAAATCTGCTTTGTTTTGGTTAAAACATTCAGCAAATTTTAATTATAGTCAGGTAGCTTTTCAGTGTAATACTGATGCAACACTGTGACCCAGATTCTACCTTCCATCATTGTCATGGGGAGTTGGGGCAGGAGCTGGTAAATCAAGCATCATTCTGGTTTTTAAGCTAAAACCCTTATTGAATTGTGGGCTTCTGCTTATGATTAGATTTCATGTGAGGTGGTTTCATTTATTTTAAATTTCTTTTGTTGTGGTGGTTCTAGACTCCAGCCAAGAATATACGGACTCCACTGGAATAGACCTACATGAATTTCTTGTAAATACACTGAAAAAGAACCCAAGGTAAAAACATTATTTGATGGAAGGGGGATAGCAGGGCCCAGCAGAATACCTAAGAGGTCAAGCAGCTTCTCAAAATTTTTCCATTACTCGAATCTAGGATTCCCACCCCCCTCCCCCACCATTTCCCTCCAGTATAGTTTTATATTCTGCGAGGGATTCATAGTACCCTCGTGTTGAGGTGTCTGCTTTCAGAAGAGTTGAGACAAATTCTGTGGAAGGAGAATGCAGAGGCAAAGAAATCTAAAGTCTTGGGAGTATGATTTAAAAGTACAGGAAAAAAAATTGATATGTATAAAAACTAAATATACATCTATAACCAGATAGAATGTAGACTACTGATTAGATTTTGTAAGTGTAAAGTATGTGTTTAAAGGAACATAGCTGCCAGCAGAATTAGGTTTCTGATAAGGAAAACAAAGTACATGATTAGGAGGATCTGCAAAATGATTGTTTCTCTACTTGATTGTTTTTCTTTTTTAAAGTAATATAAGACAGGCCCGTGAGGTCTGTCTACGTTATTGGTCTGCTATTGGGGGTTGGATCTGTTCCTCCCTTCAGCTTCTGTAGTGTGCAGGTTTCAATGCTTTCAATGTCTATGGGAGGGCTGCTTTTTGTTTTGTTTTGTTTTAATCTTTTCTAAACAGGGACAGAATGATGCTGCTAAAATTAGAACAGGAGATTCTGGAATTTATTAATGACAACAAGTAAGTTACTTGAACGAAATACACATTTAAAGGTGGGAGGGGGCACTGAAAAGAAATTTAGGTACAACTTTAGGATATCCCCCTTTCATATTTCCCTTGAAGTCTGAATTTTGAAGTAATTACTCACTGGGAACCAAAAGAAATTGGGGAGAAGTAATCAGAATGAATTAAAAAGTATATTGTGAAAACCAAGCAAGGTTTTTAAGTTATTGCATAGACTTGAGTTGAAAAGAATTGATATCTTTTCAGTAGCCAGCCCTTGTCCCATCTTTAATTATTCTTCAAATTCTCCCTTTTTTCTTTGTAGAATACCATACAGGAAGGGGAAACCTAGGAATAGTCTAATGAGGGTAGTGGATCAGAGTGATCTACAAAATGCTATAAAGAAGCTGAGAGAACCTTTTTGGTTCCCATTGAGTGAGGATCTATCTTCCTTATAATAAGTCTGTTCCTCTTAAGAAATTCTCCACTTTAGACACTTGTAAGAAAAATTACAATTGGTTATTATTGCTGTTGTTTTTCCTTATTTCACTTCCCCGCCCCCTGGTTTCCCTTCAGTAACCAGTTCAAGAAGTTCCCTCAGATGACCTCATATCACCGGATGCTATTACACCGGGTAGCTGCCTATTTTGGGATGGACCACAATGTTGATCAAACTGGAAAAGCTGTCATCATCAACAAAACCAGTAACACAAGAATGTAAGGGAGGAAAGAGATTGGAAGACTTTCCTGGGATAGCCTCTAGCGTGGAAGAGGAAGGTGTAGGATCAAGATGTCTCTTTCTGGGGAGGGGACAATGTGGAGGGTTATATTATCAATTCCTACTCTTTGTGAGGAGTTAGAGATAGAGTCTAGGAGGCACTTGTGTTTTGTGAAGGCTGGCCCCTGGCGTCTCTTCACCTTTATTGATAGGACAGGTATAACTTTGGAGGAAGACAGCTTACAAAGAATAGACCTTGAGGATTTCACTGTGGCTTTGTGGATGTGTGACTCCAGAAATCCCTTGAGGGAGAGTTGTGAAATTTTTAAGAGTGCTATACTAGAAGGTCTGCTTCCTAACAAAAGGATCTTTTTCCTTCCTTCTTTCTACATTTCTCTCCCAAACCAGCCCTGAACAGAGATTCTCAGAACATATAAAGGATGAGAAGAATACAGAATTTCAACAGAGATTCATTCTCAAGAGAGATGATGCCAGTATGGACCGAGATGATAACCAGGTGAAGAATGGAAAGGGGTGGGGCCATACAGAGAGATTGCAGTAAGAGAAACTGGGAGGGGAGAAGAATTTTTGTGGGATAAAGAAAACTCGAAATATCTTAGTATGGAGAAATGTATTGAGTTCTACTCAGTTGGCTGTGGCTTAATTTTGAGGACTGACTACATTTGTTGAGCTGAATGCCGCCCTCTTAGCCCCAGAGAGACATGGTGCTGAGTTTTGCTGGGTTTCCTCATTTGGCCTGGAACTCCCTGGTTCTGCCACTGACTTCTAGCTCTAGGTCATTTGGGGACAAAGCAAGGTTCCTCCCTGCTTCAGCCTTGATTCAGCTGACGGCTTCATTCTTTTTTTTCTTTAATAGTTAGGAATTTCTTTGGGAACCATTAAAAGTTATTTTATCCCACTTCTGTCTTATCCTAGCTCAGGGCTAGCCTTGGACTGGCAAAGTTGTGATGTAATTTACCCACTTATAAAGATGTTTCTGATCCCTTTCTGCAAACTCCTTATTTTCCCAACTCCTTCCACCAAGGTGAGTGAGTTGATTTGACATTTGATGCTGGGAATCTCAGGCAGTATCCCCTTTTTATTCTATTCCCGTGGGAATAAAACGTGAACAGTCTGCCCTATCGCTTCACTCATGGGCCTGGCTGTTGCCCTGACTTCTAGCCTACTCTTCAGATAGTAAGTTTTTGTTTGGGGATTAGTTTTCCCAGCCATATACAGCATTTAGATCCAGCCAGCCTCTGTTTGACCTCCAGAGGAGGTTAGGTGGAGAACCAGGATTAAGATTTGAAGAGCATGGTTGGGTAGAGCCAATATGAGTCTTGCTAATTGATGATAACTATAATAATATCTTACCTCTAGAGTCAAAATTAATTTTCTTGGGATATCGTATGGTCTCGAGACCAGGACTTTTCCTGCTTGCTACTTGAGTATTTGAGGGAGTCCTTTTGAGAAAAACGCCATTATCTTTTGTGGACAAACACGCTGGGTCTGATTGAAAACAATGAAATATTTTAAAAAAGACAAAATTTTAAAAATCAGAAAGAGCCTTTCCATCCTGATGCCCTTCTCTCCATTTTCCCAAAACCCTTTTTCTGTGGATCAGGAATTATTCAGGCCTAGAGGCACATTGGGGCGGAGTAGAATCTGTCCATATTACGAACTTTTCATCTCTCAGCATCAGGCTTGATCCATAGTAGGGTAGGCTCTCTGCATTTTCGGTCCGTGATATTAATAATAAATACATTAATTGTTATTTCTTTTGAGTGTTTCCCTGACCTAGATTCTGTTCTAAACACATTCTGTGCATTATCTCTTTTAATCCTCTCCACAACCCAGTATACATGGGGGTTATTAGCTCCACTTTAAATACAAGAAAACCGAGGCTAAGAGATGTTAAGTTACTTGCCTGAAATAACATTTTTCAGAAGTGACAGAGCTGAAATTCTGCCTGACCTCAAAGCCCATTATACTTTTTCTGCTCTGTCACTGGTTCACCAGTGCTAGGGGTACTTGAGGTCCTATGTCTTCTTGAAATGGGATTTGTAAAAAGACATTGAGTAGAATTTAGGTTCTTAATGCTAGTGAGAGTTAAATCTAGTGAAAAGTTGATACTCCTGAAGTTATACCTACCCGTGGAGATGGGTGAAGATCAGGAAGATCAGCGTAGAGCAGCAGCCTCCTTGGTTGCATCATCTGAAGCTTTCAGAGCCTCTGGATTAAAGGTCAGAATCTTTTATAACTGATGACATTCATTGGACGGGTTGTCTCCCCCAGAGCATCTTGCCTTCAAGAGCAGTATGGAAAAGGACACTGTGTATGACACCCTACCCAGGACAGTGCTCACAACTCAACAGGCCAAGAGAGGAAAACGATGATAGAGAGTTGGGTGGTGGGCTAGCCAGAGGTGGTGATCTGCCCAGTCATCCCTCATCACCTTCTCTACATTTTTCAGAGAATTTAAAGTTCTCTAACCTCCATTTCCTTCTTTTCCCTTTCTATCACTCTCTCTCTCTCTCTCTCTCCTTTCCACCGTGCCTTATTTGTCCCTTCCTTTCCCTGTCCATCCTTCTTTCTGTTCTGTTCTCCTTTTCTCTCTCTTCTCCTCTTTATGTTGCTCTGTTCTCTTTCTTCTCTATTTCTGTAATTTCTGTCTCTTTCCCTCCCTCCAGTGGCTATAGTTAAGAGGAGAAAAACTGCTTAAGCTTTGAGGTTAGCTTCACTTGGATTTCATTCCCAAGGCCCTCTTTGCTGAGCTGTGTGTGACTTGGATCTTCAGGCCATGGCATTAGTGAGTAAAGAAGGGATAATATCAGGTGCTAGTTCTGTAAAACTCTTCTCTACATTCGGCTCTGCTAAATACCTGTTTCTTCTCCCTTGCTAGCTTCCTACTATCCCTTTCTTTCCCTCCAAAGCAATATTGTTTATTCCCTGGGCTATTCTCTTGATCCTTAGTACCTGATTACTAAAAGGAAGCAACCCAATCCTTATAAATAGTTGTTGTTCTTGACACTCTGGGTGGGGGTGGGGAGACGAAGAGGTTCCAATCATCCAGAAAACCTGATCTCCCAAACTGCATGGTCAGATGTACCCAGTGAAACCTGTCCAACACTGGAAATTTTATTTCTTTTTTTTTTTTCCATTTTTTTGATGGCAACTATAAACTCTCCCGGTTTCTCTTCCTTGCTGGTGTGCAGTGAGCTTGCAGTACGAGGAGAACTTAACTAGCTTAATTCTGCTCATCGATCTAGATCAGAGTTCCATTGCAGGATGGAAGGAGGAGCAAGTCAATAGAAGAGAGAGAGGAGGAATATCAAAGGGTCCGAGAGAGAATATTTGCCCGAGAGGTAAGTGTAGCTTCTGAGAGTTGTCAGCCCATAGCTTTTAGCTCTTAATCTTTGGAACTGTGATTGGAATGAACCCTCCGTAAATGTTTTGTTGTTGTCTTTTTTTAACCAACATCAGCCAGCTCCAGTTTGGTTCTCAAATGTGGCTTACTGGGAAACTGCAGATTTTTATTTGTATTATTTTTCATACACTTTGCAGTATGGCATACCAAGAGAACAAATGGAATGGCTGAATTTGGTAGATATGATTAGACTGAAAATAGAAATGGTTTTGGCAGGCCTTATGGAAGGGCCCTGACTCTTGCCTGTCCATCCCTTCTCCCACTTCCCCTCTTTCACTCCCACTATCCATTTTAGGCATCTTTGCTTCTAAGTGGAAAACTTAGTATCCACACAGCCTATATACATCCATCTTGTTTGGCCAGCCTCATTTTTAGGATATGTTGGTGGTTGTTAGAGCACAGATCTGGCATCCATTCTCTGAGCTCCACATTCCACATGCACAGAGGGTACCACTTACTATTCCCTCCTGTCTCTATCTGAACAGGAAGTCTCTTTCTTCCTCTATTTCCTACCTTGCTTCTTAGAATAGTATGGACTTTGTGGGCCAGAAGGCAACACGATCACTTTAGGCAACTTTATTCTTAAGAAGTGTGGGCCATATTAAATACACCCGGTACCCCTGTATTTGGTGGCCTTTGCCTACAAGACTGAAGAGAAGTATAGCAGAAATTCAGGAAAGGCTGTAGATAAGCAAGAGAGGAACAGATCTCCAGAAAATGTAGGCTCAAGATAGCAGCACTGTCTTACAGTCAAATTAGCAAACAAAGGAGGAAGAGCCAGCCTACCTTTGTAGTCAAAAGATGGCCAATTCTAATCAATATACTTCGATGAACACTACTCTCCTCTCATTTCCCCACTCTCCCCTCCGTCAGCAAGACAAAAAATACATTTATCTCTCCATCATCACCTAGCTCAGAAAAACATTGTCTCTGACTTCAAGAAAACTGAACTCCTCTATGAACGTGTTCCATTGTCTCAGGAGACCCAAGTGTTCCAAGGATCCTCAGTGGGGACAGATTCACAACAAACCTCCTGACCAAGGAGAAGGAATCATCTTACCTTCTGTTATATAGACTTCCATTCTGAGTCAGAAAAAAATCTGTCCTCCAGATTATCCAACCATAGCCCAAAGAGGGTCCTCTGCCTTTACCTGCAAACCAGTTGGGTGGAATGAGAGGAGAGAGGTCACTTGTACATGTCTGTGGCCGACGATGACCCTAAGTTGTGGACAGAGCAGGTTGGTGGATGATAATAACAAACATTTATATAGTGCTTACTATCTTTGAGACACTGTTCTTAGCACTCTGCATAAATGTATTTAATCCACACTAGGTCTTTGAGGTAGGTTATGTTATTTTCCTCATTATGAATGAGGGACTGAGGCATAGAAGGTTAAGTAATCTTAGATCAGAGCTCTAGTTAGTGACAGGGTTGATATTTGAGCTCAAGCAGTCTGGCTCCTAAAGTAAACCACCTAAACTTAACCCCTAAAGTAAACCACTTCTCAATAGCTTGCTCTGCTCTGGGCTCTTCAGATTAGGAAGTACCAGTGATATCATAGTATAGCTATCTGTGATGTGCTGCTCTGCTTCCCTGACACATGGTAAATGACTGTCCCACCATGCCAGCCATTAGCAAAGCCATAGAGCCTCTGAAAGCACAAGTAGCTTTTAATAAGGTATTGGGGCTAATTAGGAACACCAGAACATAAGTGTGTACAACTGTAACAAAATCACAGTTAGCTCTTCTCTCCTTTTTTCTCCTGATTTCCAGTCTCTCAAGCCTCTACTAATTTATGTATTCTTTGTTAAATCCTTGTGGATTTACCACTTTTCATTTCAGCACTTCCTAACTCTTGTTGTGTTAAAAGCATCAGGAATCTCAGAAGGTCTAGACAAGGAAACATGTCCAAAGCCCACCATACTCAAGATTCCCTTGTGGAGAGGAACCTGGCCAGTCAGAGGGAGCTGATTAAGGGTGGAGTCGTTGGTAGGGGCAAATGGGAGGAAGAGGCAGGCCAACAAGAAAGGGAAGTGGCAAGAAGGGTGTTTGGATGGAAATGCTGCCGCTGCAACCTTCTCTGGAGCCTGAGCTGTGTACTGGGAGAGCTGTCCCACTTAGGCTCTGGTCTGCACGGAGCCCACTCTGCTCAGCAGCTGGACACTCTTGGTACCTTTTTCTAAGGCTTGGGAGTGCATCATAATGCTCACTTCACTCAGCTCAGTGGCTTTGTCAGGAAATGATCCCCAAAAGGAATGTTGCAGGCTTTTAATTCTTTCATTTTTTCTAGGCTCCGAAAAAGTACCTGCTTCCCCAATTTCTTACTCTCCTTGGGTCTCAGGTCAGAATGTCTTTCATTTTGGCCAGTGTGGAGGATAGAAATGGAATAGTCATTGAGGATGACTTCCAAAAAAAAAAACTAAATTTCTTTCTCTTGTCTCCCTTTTCCCTTCCCTTGATCACACTCTTTAGGACCAAGCACACCAATTATTATGCTCAGCTTTACCTCTTAGGGAGAATAAATTTAGAACTAAAAAGGAAATAATAGGTTAATACTTTCCTCTTCCTCCTTTCCATACTCCCACTTTTATCAGCGTCTCTTTTTAAACACTCTGTGGGAAGGCTAAAAACACTGAATGCTCTTTCCCACTAAAGGTGAGAGGTCAGATTGGGTGTGTGGGTGTGGGTCATCCTGTCCCTGCTCCCTCTCTCCCTGTTGGGGGGTGAGCGTGGTTTGAGGACCTTGGGTATTCATAGCATCACGGACACCCTTTTCGGTTATGCCATGCTGTTTTCTTATAAGTTATTTTCCGTTTTCTCCCCTTCACCTAGACTGGCCAGAACGGATATCTAAATGACATCAGGTTAGTACCACTTAGCATGTTCCCTGCTTCTCATTGAGCTTTGTCAGT
Organism: Lynx canadensis; assembly: GCF_007474595.2. Classification (NCBI taxonomy): domain Eukaryota; kingdom Metazoa; phylum Chordata; class Mammalia; order Carnivora; family Felidae; genus Lynx; species Lynx canadensis. The sequence goes on along the minus strand of NC_044309.1, from coordinate 83,128,076 downwards.
GAGGTTAATATAATCCTGTAATGATGCTTTTCTTTGATGTTAACCAACAGACTCTCCAAAGAAGCCTTTTCTTCTAGCTCTCACAAGAGAAGGCAGATTTTTAGGTACCTCTGTGTGATCTATATATCTCTCCTTGTCATTGTTTGTTTGTTTTTTTTCTCTTTTTTTGTTTTGTTTTTGTTTTGCTGTAATCTTTTCAGCGGAGTGAGTTTGCTCCATGCATGGCTGCTTGTGGAATAATTCACTTTGTGGTTTTTGCAACATTGGATATTTTTCCCGATTAAAAAAGAAATGGCTCCTGCTCAATGACTTTATTTTTGTTGTTGCTGATCTCATTTTAAGTCGTGGATAGGTGGTGAAGGGGACCAAATAGGTGTGTCTGGGATAGGAACTGCTCATTTCCAGAAGTTGCTGGAATTGGGCATTTGGGGAGGATTTCAACGTGTATTTATATTAAGGTAAAAGAATGGGTATCTTCTGGCTACGTTTTCTGCTATGAAAGGTGTAAAGAGCTTATCCCTGACCCAGTGTAGGGAATGTTTTATGTCTTTAAGAAAGAATAGAACACACACACATACACACATATAAAAACACATACAAACATCTCTGTCTATGCAGTTTTCTCTTTGGGACAACATAATGTGTAAGATGACCTCAGAAAAGACTTCTCTTCCTTAGAATGGACTTAGAGCATATCTTTTTTATATGACTGCCCATGATTTGCTGTTAACATTGGTGAAAGCTGCTATATTAACTTCTTCAGGCCTAATATTCTCCCATTTTCCACAAAGCAGTCATGAGAATCTCCCTTTCATTTTAGTCTCTCAGTCCTACTCTAGAGGATCACACAATGTGGTGATGAGAGAAGCACTTCATTAGGACCCTATCTGGTACCAACTGATTTTAAGTATATTCTTCCCATTTTACCAACAGGACAACTATAGAGTAGAGAAAACTTGAGTATTCAATACTAGGCTTCAGGTCTAACCCATTCCAAAGGGCTTCTTTCTTTTTGAATCCTAAGCTTGATGGGAACTGAGATTAGTCAGAGCTCTCATTCCCAGCACTTCAATTGTCCCTTCCCCCCTGTCCTTTCTAAAGTTAGTCAGACCACATAGAAATTTGGATCACAAGATTTCTCATTCTTTGAAGGGGGGCGTTATCTCCTTTCCCATATCTCTGAACTCTTTTTCCTAGACCATCCCACCCTGAGGTCCATCGGAAAGCCCTTAGGCAGTAAAGGCTCTGCATTGTTCATGGTGGTCAAAATAGATCCCCCCCCCAAAAAAAATAAATAAATTCCTGTTCCATATTGTATACTTCAAGGTCATGAATCATCCCAGAATATCTGTAATAAACAGGAGTTTTAAGCGAACTTCTTTGCACATGCTAATGCACAGGGCTTTATGGTTGCCAAAGTATACTGTATCTGATTCAGATTTCTCAGTGTCCTGATTTGGTAAGCTGGTTTACACGGAAGAAAGAAAACAAAAGCAGAGAAATTAAGTAGCTAACCTAAGTTTATGTGGCTATTAGTGGCAAAACTGGGACTCTTTGTCCAGTGTTATTTCACCACACCATACCAGCTCTCTACAAATATCACCCCTTCCTCTCTGAGTAGTGTTCCATTTGGAACCCTAATTCAGATTCACTGCTAAGAACGATGCCCTTATCAGTGCTGTGGAGCATTGAACTACATCAGACTGTGCTGATAATAGCTCCAAGGATCTAGTGAGCAGGTATAACCCTGTCCTATCCATATCTCCTTGTAAGCTGCTGCTTTCCATACTATGTGTTGGTTAAAGATCTAGGTCATCTAATATGCAATTCCATGGACTCTGAAGGGGGTATCTTCTATTTGGGTACTAGTCCAGAATTCTAGTGATGAGAAGCTGGTCTTCTCTAACTGCTTTATACCTTTCTTCCCAAGTGTGTGACACAAATACTGATATACCACATTCCATCATCCACTTTGGCAATAACTAGGGCAACTTCCTAGTTCTTTGGAAGATTCTATTCCATTTGATAAATAAGCCATTACTGACATTTACTGTCACCTCTTAACACAGGCCTCCCTACCCACTCTTCAGACCTGATAAACTGAACTTTTCACCATCATAAATCTACTCATGAAAGCTAGGTCAGCTTTGATTTTACAGGAGTATGAAGTGTGAATGCTCTCTGTCCTGTACCCCCATCTCTCCAACACACACACATAGCCCAATCCAGGGCTTAGAACTGAGTCTGGGAGTTTTCCCTAGTTGCCTTATGTTTAGTGAAGTGGAAAGACATGGTTTAGTTGTAGAGAAGAAAAACTGATCTCTTTCCTGGCCAATACACAACTCAGATTCCCTAACTCTTGGGGGTGTAGTGTACGAACCCTGGCTAGACCATCAGACTAGCCACATTTCGAACACTTGGCCATCATCGTCTTGGGGGAACTGGATGAGTACAGAAGTGCTGCCACTTTGGCTCAAGCTTCCCAGGGTGTTTGGTTTAAAGTTGACTCATTCACTGTTTACCTCTAGTAGAAAGAGAAAGTTAATGGGAGAATTGTCCTAAAAGATAGTGCTGTGTTTGATTTAGGTGTAAAAGTCCATTAGGACTTGTCTTGTAAAATTCAAGTTCTAATCTCACCCATTGCCATTGCTGTATTCGCTGCCCCATAAACAGACACATCTTTATTGAGTCCTCTCAGTAGGCTTGCCTTTGTCCATTGAGTCAGAGCTATTGGCTCTCACTTCAGGTCTGGTTTTGTTCCTGGAGAGCCCCTGATTTATGTTTCTTTCTTGTTTCCCATTCTACTTTTGACATTCCCAAGACAAAGGGATAAAGTTTTAGGGAGACAGGGATATTTTCCAGTTCTCTACTCTTACATAGAGAGAAGCACTGAGGTTTTATATATATATATATATATATATATATATATATATATATATATATATATATATACATATATATATATATATATATCCACTTGGGATTCGGAGAAGAATTAGCATGTCCCTAGCCAGCTGTGCCAGTGTGTTTGTTCTTAGCCCACCATGATTGCCTTGACCAAAACTTAAAATAGTGACCCTAGTCTTTATTTTTGCCCATTTTCCCTACAGTACCTTTGGAGCAGGTATTCTAATAAAGAAAGGTATTTTCTTTAATATTACCCTCATAAGAAAACACCTTTTTTTTTAAATGAGAATAACTCTGAGCCTCGTGTCTTTGAAACTAAGGGGATTGGATGGCGTTTGTATTTGCTTTAGGTGGGATGGTAGTGCAAAGGAGGGAACCCAAGCTACTATGATTTTTGCTCACCTGCTCCCCAGTATATATACCAAAACCTTTGTAATTGTTGCCTTTGGTTTCTTTAGTTCAGAACTTACTGGGGGTGGGAGATATGAAAGGAAAATTCCTGGTTCTTGGTTGCTTATTAAGAAGCAGTAAGGGCTCAGTAAGACTTAGGGTTTTTAGGTCAACCCCATCTGTCTTGAGGACAACTGTTTATGATCCTAGGCAGTGATTACAGCATCAGGATAACCCTGATGCTTCCTGAGAAAAATAAGAGAGGAGGAGTCCCTCTTCTCAATAGCCTTGTGTCTTGCCTGGGGCAATAGGGTTATTAATATGGTGGCAGGTGGGCACAGTTAGCCCCCTGCTGCTTGCCATCCTGGGTCCCAAGGGCATATTTACTTGATCTTTACTTGATTTACTTGACTTTAGCCCTTAGAGACCCTGGAACCAGTAGTTTGTAGATACCATCACAGAATTGCCACAAAACAGGTTGGGTCAATTTTAGACTATCAGATTGAGTTTTCCAGAGTGACCCGTTAATGAATATAGTCCTCTTCCCACCCCTGGAAAAGTGGTACCTCTGCTGGCTTTGACACATGTTATGTGGAAGACCTGTTATATTTATCCATGTCATTGGCTACCCCTGCCTTCTAGCAATAGTAGCTTCTAGGAGTCCTTTTGTCTTAAGAACTCCTAGAAGGAGGTGGTACCCCTCTGCTCCCCACTATCTCCTGCATGTGTGGGATCCCTGCGGGGGCAGGGGAAGAGACCGCAGCCAATCTCAGCATCATGTATATGGTTTCCCATCCACCTCTGGTCTCATATTGAATTAGCTGCCAGCGCACTGTCTTCCAGATTTGCCCCTGTGCTCTTTGTTACTGTACTGGATCTTGTTCTGTCTGCTCCCAGCAAGTCTTGGTTGGCCAGCCAACTAACAAGAAATCAGTGTCCATCCTCCTCCCAACCCTCACCCCTTCTTTGTTATCGAAGGAATAGAAATGAACTCTCTCCTAGCCCTTCTGCCGAAGTGGTAGGTGGGGGGTGCTCTGACCACTGTGGTCTCTGCAGGGGGAACCGTGAGGGGCTGAGCCGAACCTCAAGCAGCCGCCAAAGCAGCACAGACAGCGAACTCAAATCCCTGGAGCCACGGCCTTGGAGCAGCACAGACTCTGACGGCTCTGTCCGGAGCATGCGGCCCCCTGTCACCAAAGCCAGCAGCTTCAGTGGAATCTCTATCCTCACCCGAGGGGACAGCATCGGGAGCAGTAAAGGTGGCAGTGCAGGAAGGATCTCCAGGCCAGGTACTACAGCTTCTGTCCTTCAGTGTCATGCTCATCATTTCTTGCTTGTCTCCTCTAAAACATCATTGATGTTTGGAGCACTGGGTGGCTCAGTCAGTTAAGCATCTGACTTCGGCTCAGGTCATGATTTCACGGTTCATGGGTTCAAGCCCCGCATCGGGCTCTGTGCTGACAACTCAGAGCCTGGAGCCTGCTTCGGATTCTGTGTTCCCCTCTCTGTCTCCTCCTACCCCACTCACACTCTGTCTCTCTCTGTCTTTCAAAAATAAATAAATGTTTAAAAAGAAATCACTGAGGGGCGCCTGGGTGGCTCAGTCGGTTAAGCGTCTGACTTCTGCTCAGGTCATGATCTCACGGTTCGTGAGCTCAAGCCCCGTGTCGGGCTCTGTGCTGACAGCTCAGAGCCTGGAGCCTGCTTCCGATTCTGTGTCTCCCTCTCTCTCTGACCCTCCCCCGTTCATGCTCTGTCTCTCTCTGTCTCAAAAATAAATAAACTTAAAAAATTAAAAAAAAAATCACTGATATTTACTTCTAACAAAACATTTCTCACAGTATAGTGTCCTGGAAAGCTAACATAGCCAGATGAGGAGAAATTTGATTTCTTGGATCCCCTGTTTTTTGATTCCTCTCTCCGATTTTCTTTCAAACCTTCTTTCCTAATTGGAAAAATAAATAAATAAAAGGTTGCGATTAGATTATTTTATCTTATTTCTGACCAAGGTTGGACATCCCTGTCAGCCCAAGTTCAAGTTATATGCTAAGATGAGAATGATACTGCTTTCATTCTGTGGCCTCTGAGATTATAAAGAGGGTTGGTTGAGCAGAAGGAACCTTTGGAGTTGAGCTGTTTGTAATTAATTGGTAGCAACCGATAGGCCACAACTGCAAGAGATGCTGTGGCTGCTTCCCTGGAGCCCAGTCACTGAGGAGGAGCATATGTTCCACATGCCAGCCCTGTAACCACCCTTCAGCTCTCCTGATGTGCAATGTAACCTCCTCCATTTATTCCTATTGTACTCTTTCTTAGCAGGGGGTATTTAGCTCTTTATACCCAGTGGGCCTCCATTTCACCCTCCTCCCATCTCTGAAGAATCCTTGCATCTCATCCCAGAAGTTCTGTAGGTTTTGTCCTCAGAAGACATCAGTAGTGGTGAAGATTCTGCCTCTGTTAGGTCTCTGATGGCCTTCTCTGTTACCTCCTCTCTAACCCCACTGCCTCTGCCTTTATCCAGGCCTTTATCTTCTTTTATTTAGGTATGACGCTAGCCCCCAAGCTAGTTTCCCTGCTCCACCCTTAGCCCTTTTAGAACCGGTTTACTAGTCTAAAACACAGATCTAATCGTGTCAGTCGTCTCTTAAAATTAACATTCATGTTTCTGCATTCCTGGCATAATAAAATCCGAATGACTTAATGTAGCGTTGCTTCCTGACCCGTTTGCCATCTCAGTTTTACTCCCAGATATCCTTCCTCCTCTGGCCCTCCAGCCATTTCTTGAATATGATATTAGCTTCATCCCTCCTTGGTCTAACAAGCCTTCTATTCATCCTGCAAATCCATTTCTCCTCCCACTTCCTGTTTAAGTGAGTTACTGCTTTCTCATCTTTGCTTCCGTACAACTTTGTTCATATCACTGATGCATCCCTTATCCTTATCAGATCGTAATTGCTGTGTGAATGTCCATCTCCTTTCGGAAGATCCTGTGCTGCTTAAGGGAAAGGACTGTGTTCTCTTCACCTTTGAGTCCTCAGCTCATTATACAATGCCTAGCACATAGCAGATACTTAGTAGAAGTATTTTGTGTGAATGCGTGCATGACTTGAAGAGCCTGGAAGTGGGAAGAATAGTTGGGTGACGGTTGTGCGTATGTGTGTGTATAGGCAAGTGCTTGGAAAGGCCAGATTGCCTTCTCAGCAACTCCTGTGAAATGCTGCAAGTTGAGGAGAAATCCAAGAGAAGCCAGGTCTCTTACAGGACTGGGAATCTATACCTTCCCAGGAAGCAGATAGTCATGTTCTCAGCTGTCTGGTCATGTTGGACAGGTTCTCGGTACTTCAGCGGAGGCAGCTTGTCAGCCTCACGTTTTGTTCAATTCCAAAATCCAGTATCGACGGGTGCGGTGTTTACTGTTCCCGGGGAACAGACACCTGCTAAGATGAGGACTCCCATCAGCAGGGCAGCTGCTCATTCATATCTGTGCTCATTCACGGATCTTCCCAAGATAGTGGGGGAATGGACAGAAGGGAAGTGAAGAGAAACAGCAGAGCAGGAGTAGCACCCTACATGTCCAAGGGTGGCATGTTCACGGCTGGTGCTTACAACTCTTGGTGGGTCTCCTCTTTGCCTTAGGTTTGGCGCTAGGTGCCCCAGAAGTGTGCAACCAGGTCACCTCATCCCAGTCTGTCCGGGGCCTTCTCCCTTGTACTGCCCAGCAGCAGCCGCCACAGCCACAGCCGCAGCAACTTCCTGCGCTCCCACCCACGCCTCAGCAACAGCCACCCTTGAATAATCACATGATCTCACAGGTGAGTCACCAGCAGAGCCCCTCCGCTCTGATTCAAGCAAGCTCTGGAAGTACAGTCATGTCTGTTGTGCTGTGGGTGGCAGGAAAGATCTGTTGTTGGAGACCTGCCACTCGCTCCCCCGTTTCTTATTTGTTAGTTGTGGGGAGAGAAGAGTAAGGTAAGGGTTTGGCCAAAGTGCTCTTAGAGTCAGCCTGGGAGCTTTTTGCCTTCTGTTTCTTCCTTTTCTTCCTGAGAATTGCCAGTGGGATCTTTTACCCCATTCCACATTTCTGCTGTAGCCCATTTCCCTCTACATCCTGTGTAATTAGCAAGGCGATTTTGTTCACTGCATCCATATATGGAGCTTGAAAAAAATCATGGCTCTCACCATAACCAGCTGGATGTATTCATGTGACTGTTGACCCGCAAACACATATTTATGGATTGGGGTTTGAAAAAAGGAAATCTACTCAAGACCCCTTCCATACATATGCCATAAGGCACAATCCCCCCCAAAGTTGTCTTTGTTTCCCATGCCACGAAAGAGCTCTTTCTCCTTCTGTTGCTGGACTGGTAGATATTAATATCAAGTAGGGTTTGCGTGAAGTTTCCTTTCTGCAGAGATCACACAAGTCTTCAGCATCAGAATCCGAGCCTATTCTAAACTGGGACATCAGTGTTGTAGGTTCAGGTCTCCCTGATACTCTGAGCAGAGCTGCTCATGAGTGGAGTCCATCCCGTATCCTGGGGTATGTCTGGCGGTGGTCTCTGCCAGTCAGAAAGCCCGTATGTCTGCACTCTACTGCTACAGTTCTTCTCATTGCACCTCCCAGGCTCCCTCGCCTCTGGGCTTAGTCAGTTCAGCTTGGCATCAGCTCTATCTCTTCCATAGGTAAAAGAAGCAAATCACAAGCATTAACACCCCAGGAACTGGAAACTATCAGTAGACTGCAAAGAGCCCAGGATGGCCCCGTATTACCCCATTCTGATATTGTAATCATCTAGGAAACCCTGCTTTGTGTCTTAATGTAACCCACATGCAGATCATTCCAGGCCTTTATCTTGGCCCCTAAGTCAGTTTCTCTAGAGTTCTGACTTTTGTTCTTGCTTGATCACCATCTATCTCATTAAGTCTCATTCATGTCAGCTTACCTCACTCTGTACAGAGGTGTGGCACAAGTGTGTGCATTCCGTTTGTGTCTTCATTCAGACCTATAAATGGGTACACCTCTCTCTCTCTGGGTATCTCCTACTGTGTTTCTGTGTGTGCCTCAGTTTTCTAAGGTCCCAGTGTTTGAGTTTTCTAAAATGTGTGTATTTTAATACAGTCTTCCTCCCTTTTCTCCGTCTTAGTCTTCATCTGCCTCCTACTTCCATCCATATCTAGAAACAGACAAGAGTGGGAAAGGAATAAAGAGATCACTAGAATAACCATTTGGGACTGAAAAAATGTTAGAATGTCTAGGTGTCTGGCCCTAAATCCCAAACTTTTACTCAGATTCTGGCCCTGCTTCTGGATCATGAGGTTCTGTGAGTCAGTCATTGATATTGACTGATCTCCTGCAGGAGGTATGGTACTAGGTTAGGCCTTGTAGATTGGAGATCTCTGTTTCCTCAGAAATCCATTCTTAAGGTTAACTGTGATCACAAACTCCAAACTAAAAGATCTTTTCCTGCTTAAGTTTTGGTGTCCCTGAAGCACTTAATGATGGTGACTAATATACTACCACCACCCCACTATTTATTTATTTTTTTAATGTTTATTTACTTTTGAGAGAGAGAGAGTGGGGGAGGGGCAGAGAGAGAGGGAGACACAGAATCCAAAACAGGATACAGGCTCTGAGTTGTCAGCACAGAGCCCGACGCGGGGCTCGAACCCACAAACTGTGAGATCATGACCTGAGCCAAAGTTGGACGCTTAACGGACTGAGCCACCCAGGCACCTCCGCCACCCCACTGTTTATACCTCCTTTTTTTTCCTCTCCACTTTCCCCCCTCTCTCTCTATGCCTTCTTCTTCCTATTGTCTTTTTCTTTCTTTGTTTTTTTCTCTTTTTCCCTCTCAGGACTGGTGGCTCTCCAGTCTCAAGGTGCTGAGCCCCAGCATATTTATTGTTTAGTTTCACAAATGGTTTGCAACAGTGCAGGGATGAAGGAAGGAACCACACACACATACATGCCACCGTGCTGACTCTAAAGGTTTTCCTTTCGGAGAAATAGCAAGAAAAGCTCTGTGTTCCAAGGCCTGGGGACAGTGCTAGAAACTATGTTAAACTTTCCCTTCCTGGCAGGCTGTCCGAGCAGACCTCCCTATGTAAAACCAAGGGGTGAGGTTGAGAATTAAAGGGCCAGTGGCTACCTTTTGCTGTGTTTACCTAAGGTAGAGTGGACCACTTGAAAAGGAGGAGTCCTCTGGGAATCAAGTTAGGCAGCCCAGAGCCAGCGATCTAGCCCAGAATTCACCAGCAGGTGGCAGTCATATCCCTCATGGCCAGTCTTTGGCTTCCTCGTGGTATTTCGGAAGCTCCCTAGCCCTGGTGTTTGAGACTGTCTGAGAACTGTCGCTGAGGGTAGTGGTGGAAGAACCTAAAAATAGCACTGAGACACATACTTTTACCACTACTCTTCTTCAGTCAAAAGAGGCCTATGAGAGGAGCATCATTTCTTCCCTCTTTACTTTTTACTCAAATGTGTAAGAAATGTGAGGAAAACAGGCAGCTGTACCTATGGCTACCCCTTCTCCCCCAAAGGATGTAAGATCTGAAGCATAGTAGACCCTTCCCCAAGAGAAAGGAGAGGATCAGGGTAATAGAACACGTGTTTAAAAGCTACCAGCACAAGGAGCTCATGCTGAGCAGCTTGGCCAGCAGTTACATTTGAAATGCCACTGGCTCACAGAACATGGCATGCCAGGAGAGCTGGGAGTCTATCAAGGCTGCGGTAATGTCTCCCCCAGTCTCACAGGGGATTCTCAGGAGCTTTTTCTTAACCAAGATGACTTACATTTTATTTTCAACAAACTCTAGGTATCAGGAGCTTTCTCTGTTTTGGAGGTCTTCTAATTCCCGGACTCTGCCTCCAGAACTGCTAGTCCCCTCTATGAAAGAGTCTCCCGGAAGTATATGGCAAAAGACGATATTGACACCTTGGTCCCTGATACCTCTTAATACTCTAAATTTGGAAGGAGGGAGGAGAATCATACAAACAAAACAATGTGTAAATCTGTTTAACTTCTTCCTTCACCCGCTCCCTACTGTTGACAGTGGAGTGGGAAGAATATGTCAGGCAGAACTAGGTTCCCATCCCAGCTCTGCCACATTAGATGTGTGATCCTGGACGTGTGACTGAATTTCTCTGAGCCTTACTACCTTAACTGCAAATACAAGCGATCCTGTCTCCCTGTGGATTACTGTGAGTCTGTAATGAGATATGTATGTAAATGAGACAACGTATAAAATGTTATTTCCCCCTCTCTTCGTAGCCTCTCTCCTTTTCTCCCACCTCATCTACCACCAGGGGCTACAGCTAGAGAACCGATTCTCCAGGAGAAGTGATTGAAATGGCTGGAGGGGAAGAAGATAGAAAAAAAATAACTCCCCATTAGTTGGTTTAGAACACATCATGTTCCTGATAAACAAATCCTCCTGCTTGAGGCTAGTGAAGGGACTAAAGGAACAAAATCTAAAGCAAGGCTATTTATATTTTATTCCACATCCCTCCCTGTTTGCTTATGGGGGCATTTTTCATACTGCCCTCACAGCCTGGAGGAGCACAGAACAATCATGGAGCAGGAGGAAGTAGCTGGAACTGGGCATAAACTGGCTCTTACTTCCTTCTGTACCCTTGGGAGGGAGACGATCCTTGTGAATGAGCTCTTCCTCCAGGAGAGCTGTGGTGTGAAATCAGGACTGTGGCCGGGAAAGCTGAGCCAGACCTTGGATGACCCCTCCTACAAAAGCAGGAATCCCTTCTCAAGTGGGCATTCAAGGAGGGTTATGGTCATGCTCCCCAGGGATCGTATGTTCAGAAAAAATGCTTTGGGAAAAGCCGTGTTTGGAATCAGGCAGCAGACACACCGGCTCTGAGAGTCCTAAGATTGCTCTCAACGACTGCAGAGTTCTGAGTAGCTAATGGGTGGAGTGCGCACTGCAGCAGGCCTCTCCTGATAGGAGAGATTGCGTATCTGTCGCCGATGCGGATGCGAAAGCCACAGGCTGTCCTGGGCTTGGTCTCCAGTCTGCTCAGCAGCCTTGCTCTTCATGTGACATTTTTTTATGATTAACCTTGTTGTTCCTCCCCTTTCCCTCCCCACCTCTGCCCTCCCTCCCCCTGCCTCTCCCTGCACTTCCCTTTTCTCTTCCCTGTTCCACATGCCTCTCTGCTGGTCCACAGCCAGTCCCAGCTCTGCAGCCCTCTCCGCAGCCTGTTCAGTTCTCTCCAGGCTCCTGTCCCCAAGTCCTTCTGCCAGTCTCTCCGCCCCAGCAGTACAACATGGTATAAACTCCTTTCCCCTTTTTGTCGTGTCCATGTGTGGTATGTCTGTGGGTCCGTCTGGGACAAAGCAGCTGTACTTTTTGGAGGGCCATGTTAAAAGGCATATCTTCTTGAGCAAAGGGCCAGCATAGGGTGAGCTATGTTCCATTCTGGTGGCCTCATCCCAGCACTTGTGGCATCAAAAGATGCCTAAATGTAAGAGAGGAGCGCTGGTTCCCCTGAGTCTCGGGAGAGGTACAGAATTGGATATTGCTCTAACCTGGGCTCCTTGTCTTTCTACTGTGTGCATCTTTCATCCCTCCTCCTCCCTGGATATGTCTGAAGAACCCAGTTTATCCCATATAGGATGGTTTTCTGTCATTTCCTTTGAAGGTAAAAACACAACTGCAGATTTGTTTGGTATCATCGGTCCAAACTTAAAATGTTCCCCTATGTTACTGTGTTATTTTATATTAAAAAAAAAAAACAACTCCATTTCCGCGGCATAGCACATGCTGTTTAAATTGTTTGTACCCTAGCTACAAATCCTATGAAGACCTGATCCACCTCATAGTTGATAACTTTTTTTTTAACTTAACATCTTTTTTTTTTAATGTTTGTTTATTTTGAGAGAGAAAGAAAGTATGAGCAGGGGAGGGGCAGAGAGAGAGAATCCCAAGCAGGCTCCATGCTCTGCGAGGAGCCTGACTTGGGGCGCAGTCCCATGACCTTGCGATCATGACCTGAGCCGAAATCAAGAGTCCTCTGTGTTTAACCGACTGAACCACCCAGGTGCCCGCCCCATAGTTGATAACTTTTATCATGGTTATCAGAGCCCTGATTATTTTTAATTTTGTGTTAACCACACCTGTCTGGTTTTTGGTTTTTTAAATGTTTATTTATTTATTTTGAGAGAGAGATCAAGAGCGAGTGGGAGAAGGGCCAAGAAAGAGGGAGACAGAGAATCCCAAGCAGGCTGTGCACTGTGTCAGCACAGAGCCTGATGCAGGGCTTGAAATCATGAACTGTGAGATCATGACCTGAGCTGAAACCAAAAGTCAACTGCTCAATCAACTGAGCCTCCCAGGCACCCCACACCCTTCTAATTTTTCACTAGAATCCCCTTTCCTTCCGCCTATATCTCCATTCTGAAAAGTTTTGGAATGTAGACCTCAAAATTATCTGCAATCCAGTCCTCTTATCATCTATTCCTGCTCACTAAGGTAGCAGAACAGCTAACTTGAAGATCAGATTCCTGAAAATTAAGTGAAACCACGGGAAAGCATTGCCTTTTCTTTCTACTAGTTCCTCTTTCAAAAGAAGTCCTGCTCTGCGTGTGTGTGTGCGTGTGTGTGTGTGTCAACTACTGTCCGGGAAGCAGAAGGAACGAGGAAGCTAACAAATTCTAACCTATCATCATACAAGTGAGAGGCAGAACACCATCCCTCTTGCTGCTTAGAGAAGAAGGCTGAGCGAGGAGGCAATTACAGACTAGCCTGTCAGCCTCCTTGCCCTTCACCTTGGCCACTCAGCCTGGCCTCCTTTCAGAGGTGAGAATTGGAAGTAGTTCCTGAAGGGCAGGAGAACTCTAGGCAAGTGTCAGCGAACAGAGGTGGAAATGACCTCAAGAGGAGGGAGTAAGGAGATAAGCAGCAGGAGGGGGAGCCCACCAGTCCTTTCGCTGCATAGGCAAAGCTGGGGAGCCACGAGAACCTAACCATCCCTAATCCATTCGAGGTGTTACTTATCTAGGTCCTTTATTATAAAAACAGGATTTATGGCAATATAGGGCCTTTTGTATGGTTGGAGACTGGAAGACCGGAAAAGAAGGACTTACAATCTTTTTCTTGTTAACCCATTAGTTTGTCCTGTTTTTTTCTATATATATATATATATATATATATATATATATATATATATATAGAAAGTTGTATTGTTGCTCCCATCTCTCTAGGACCAATTCTAATAAAGATCAGAGTCACCGTGGCCATTGTTATGTGGTAAGGAGTCCGGTTCTGGAGTTGGGCTTTACACAGCTGTTCAGTTCATAGCAATTTTTTTTAAGATTTTATTTTTAAGTAATCTCTCCACCCTATGTTGGGCTTGAGCTCACAACCCCAAGATCAAAAGTTGCACGTTTCACCGACTGGGCCAGCCGGGCACCCCCAGTTCATAGCAATTTAAAACACCACATGACAGAAGCTTAGGGCTAAAAAGCGCCTCCTAGGGCATGGAGGCAGGAGTGTCCCAAATTGGTGTAAGGAAGGAAGGCTGTAGAGGGGGTTGCTATAGCTGTCTGTCTGTCTGTTTTTGTGTTGAAGCCAAAGACTTGGGGCTTGATATGACCTCAGTCCTTGAGTCTCCCTTGCTCTCTCAACAGGCAGATGACCTCAGCAACCCCTTTGGACAAATGAGCCTTAGCCGTCAAGGTTCTACTGAAGCAGCTGACCCATCCTCAGCTCTGTTCCAGCCCCAGCTTATCTCCCAGCACCCTCAGCAGACTAGCTTCATCATGGCTTCTACAGGACAGCCCCTCCCCACATCCAACTATTCCCCCTCTAGCCATGCGCCTCCTACTCAGCAAGTCCTGCCGCCCCAGGGCTACATGCAGCCCCCTCAACAGGTGAGCAGCATGGGCTCCCAGCTAAAATCACTAATTGAGTTTGTCCACGATTACGATCCTTCTTTCTTCCTCTAGTTTAGACAGAGCTGAGGACGTACCTATCCCCACTTCCATTACCTCACCTTGCATTTGAGAGTTGTCTTTCTAGTCGGAAGGTCGTCTTTCTCTATAACATAAATCCTTCCAGTTCTGTTTCATACTGGTATATGAATTCTGCAATTGTAGGTCCAAATATCTCTACAGATTTCTGGCTATTTACCCTGATGTATTTCATAGTTGGGATGTTGGGGCTGAATGTAAGGGCCCCTCTCACATATCTGTTTCCTCTCACCATAGATCCAGGTTTCTTACTATCCCCCTGGACAGTATCCTAACTCCAACCAGCAATATCGACCTCTCTCTCACCCGGTGGCCTACAGCCCCCAACGTGGTCAACAGCTGCCTCAGCCATCCCAGCAGCCTGGTAAGAGGAACTGCTGGTGTAAGAAGGCAGTGAATAGGGGAAGGGCAGAGACTGGGAAAGAGAGTAGTACCTTCCTTGTTTTAAAAAAAAAAAAAAAAAAAGAACAGCAGGAATGATTAGTCCCAGAAGGAACCCAGGATCTTCAGAAAAAGAAAAGGTAAAATAGACAGGAGAAGGGAAATTACTGAGAGAATGCGACCTCCTAAACATTGTTGAGACCATGCTAAGCTAATGTCTTCTGTGTCTTGCCCGTCCCTAGGTTTACAGCCCATGATGCCTAACCAGCAGCAGGCGGCTTACCAAGGCATGATTGGGGTCCAGCAGCCACAGAACCAGGGCCTGCTCAGCAACCAGAGGAGCAGCATGGGGGGCCAGATGCAAGGCCTGGTGGTTCAGTACACTCCACTGCCTTCTTACCAAGTGGGTACATTCTGTACTGGCAAAGATCACCCAGTCCTTGGGATGAGGAAAAGGAAGACAGTCTCCCACGTTAGCCAGTGTGACAACCCCAACACTAAAATACTGTTCACTTTCCCCTTAGAATTTGTAGGTGTTTTTCCTCTGAGAGAAAGCCCAAAGATTCTGAGAAGAGTCTTTACTTAAATTGTTTGGTCTTTATACAGCCATGCAGATGAGTATATGGCCCAGAAAAGTAAGATCTAAAGGAAATCAGGCTCCTTTCTCTGCATCAGATGCCTAAAGGGAGATAGCTCTGTATGTATTTTCTTTAGGCAGATGAGGTGAGTAGGAGGAGTCTCGAAAGGTAGGGAAGGAAGTTAGTGTCCTAGTCTAGTGATGACTTATTTGGCCATTGTCTGGATGAACTCATTAGGAGTACAAGTGGTCATTCTCTTCTCATCTCTATCCAGGTCCCAGTGGGTAATGACTCGCAGAATGTGGTCCAGCCGCCTTTCCAGCAGCCCATGCTGGTCCCTGCGAGCCAATCTGTGCAAGGGGCACTCCCAGCAGGGGGCGTACCAGTGTACTACAGCATGATCCCACCGGCTCAGCAGAACGGTACTAGGTGAGGACTCCAAGCGAGTCAGGGCCCATCTGCCATAGACCAGCAGCTATTTCCACGACCTAAGAAAGAAGGGCAAGGGTAGAGATTCCAGTGTGCCCTAAAGCAGGTAGAATATGAGGAAATTCATTCTCCTTGTCTCATTTTTGATTTGACATGTGAATAAGAGCTCATCAGCAGAAAAAAATTCCTGCTTCAAAGACAGAGGCTTCATCATCTCCCCCATTTTTTGTTTTTTCTAATCAGTGGGATTTAGAACTATACGATAGAGATTGCTCATCATTAAAAGAAGCAATTTGGGGGCATCTTGGTGGCTCAGTCGGTTGAGCCCAGCTGACTCTTGATCTCGGCTGAGGTCAGGATTTCATGGTTCGTGAGATCAAGCCTCGAGTGGGGCTGTGCGCTGACAGTGCATAGCCTGCTCTCTCCCCCTGCCCCTCTCTCTCTGCCCCTCCCCTGCATGTGCACATTGTCTCTCTCTCAAAATAAAAAAAAAAAAAAATTAAAAGATGCAAATTGGAGTATATATATGTAAATTTTTCTACATAACTCTATATCCATGGATGAATCTCAGATGGTGTATCTATTTATATATATCTTAGTATAGGTCATACCTGATAGGATTTTAGAGGTAGAAGACACCTTAGAAATATTTAATCCACTCCTCTTGTTTTCCTTTTCTCCCTTCTTTTACAAATGAGGAAATTCCAGCCAGGGAGGTTAAGAAACTTACTCAAAGTCAACCAGCTAGTTAGAAGTAGAGCTGGGACTAGAAGTCAAGTCTGGGCCTATATGTATTTCTGTGTATTTCTCTCAGTGTATATGTTCACTACTTTTTGTATGTATGTCTCCACCTTATCTTGAGTTTGTGAGGGTTTTTCCCCACTTCTCTTTAGGTAACTCTGCTGTTATGTAAACATCCGAAATCACACATCTCCTTAGTTCTTTTTTGCCCATCCCTCTCTAGCACTGTGTGTCTGTTTTTGGTACTTCGTGTTTCTCAGAATGTGTGTGTGTGTGTGTGTGTGTGTGTGTGCGCGCGCGCGTGCGCATGTGTGCACGTGGATATGTCTGGTGTTTCCACACTGTTGGGAAGAGCATGTGTCACTAACATTCCATCTGTAGCACTGATTAGCAGCTTCCTAATTGAAAGATGATCAAGTACAAATATATATAATTAACTTTGAACTGATGAGTGATTTTAGAAATTGCATGGCAAATTGGTCTGGGAATGGCTGGAAGCTGCCTCTGCTTCCCACAGGGGAGGCCTGGGAAGCAGCAGCTGGTTGCCAGGAGCTGTGTTCCTCCCTCCGCCACTTTAACCCTACTCTCTTCATCCCCCAGCCCTTCTGTAGGGTTTCTGCAGCCTCCCGGCTCTGAGCAGTACCAGATGCCTCAGTCTCCCTCTCCCTGCAGTCCACCACAGATGCCACAGCAGTACTCAGGTAAGAGGATAAAGAATTAGAGGGTCTTGGGTATTGGCAAGAGCAAACGCTGCTGAAAGACTTGTGCTCTAGAGCTGGGAAGGGTGGGAGAGTTCCTGGATTGGCTCTGTCCCCAGCTATAACACCATCACAAGAAAAGACCAGAGTCCTGACTGGTGTTTTTCCAGGAGTGCTAAAGTTGACCTCGTGAGAGATGAGGTTGGTTGCCCCATCCTATCCCTGGGAAGCCACATACTTTATTGGGTTCCTTGTGGGGTTTTTTTTTCTTTCTTCTTTTTTTCCTTCCCTCCGAAACCAGCATTACACTCACCACTCACATGCCTTTGAGACACAAAGTGCTTACCTCTGTCTCCTGCACTCACTCTTCCTATAGACAGCTTTACTTTTTGGTTGTGAGTGTGAGGAAGCTGATAAAATGCTTTTTAAGTCCTATCTTAGATTTGTTTAGCTGCTTTTCATTTGTGCTCACATACATTGTGTCATTTTAATTCTCACCAGAACCTTGTGAAGAGGAAATTTAAGACTCAAAGAGGATAAATGACTTGCCTGAGGTCACAGTCGTAGACCTTGAACTAGGGTCTTTTGCCTTCCATGCTGCATCCTCAATATCACACTTTCAACAGGTCTCTGTACTCTATTCCTTTCCCTCCAGTGGGAAATAAATGAATATCATGTTAAATAGCTAAAGGCCTTCTTTGAAGGGACAGCTATCAGGTGAGTAGGCTTATGCCATGCAGGCTGTCTCTTTCTGCCTCTGCCAAGGACTCTCCCAGCAGACCAAGTACAGCTACCCTTGTTTGTTTCCCTTTTACCCAACCCTGACACAGCATTACCCTGCAGTTAAAGCAGCTTCAGGGGTTCTAGTGGGGAGGAGATCTTAATGTAGCCTCCAACCATCCCCATTCTGCTCTGTTGTGGGATATCAGAGTGCCCTCTTCTGGTGAGAGGGAAGCATTTTGACGGTTTTTCCCATTTTAGAAATAAGATTTTCACATAAGAGTTTTCGCACTCTTAGTTAGATGCTGTGGAGTGAATTCCAGAATTAATCTTGCTCATAAGACAGGATCAATTCTTCTTACCTTCAAGGAGCAGTGACTTCTGCCTTCATCCAGACCAAACGTGGCTTTCTCACAGGCTGAGAGGTTTTAAATTCAACAGCCTTTACCCTTTATTACATTCCTGGTCTGTAGCTGTTTCTCCTAAGTGTCCACCGGGGGCACTTGACCTTGAAATTCCCAGCAGGATATGGAAATTGTAGAAATCAGCTCCAAGAACCGCTGTAGCCTCTGGTGGTGCTTACTACTGCAGGGCATTTTCTCTTGTTTGTTAAAACAAGTGTGTGTATGTGCAAATAGTTATACTTGTATGTGCATTTTTATGTGAATCCTTCGTGGTATATCAGTATATGTATTGGGTCTCTGTGGTTGTGTCTCTTCATCTTCAGATACAAGGTCTTGGAATCTGAAACAAACCAAGTGAGAAGAATTTTTCACTACCTGCTCTGGACTTAGTGCTAGGTTAAGCAAACCGGAACAGCTGTTGTTCTGAAAATTGGCAGCACCAGAGGTCTGGGCTGGGATTGGAAGGAGATCATCTGGACTCTTCCCAGATCAATAGAAATGGAGGAAGCCCTCTTCATCATCTAGTTTCCTTACTTTGGAAGTTCCTGTTATATGTCCTTTCTTCCAAACTATCCTGATTAATTGATTTGAGACTTCTCTGATCCTTTGTACTCTTCCTAGATGATGGGACCGCCCCCCTCCTGTTCCATCCATGTCACCTAAGAAACCCATATACACACCACATCATCGATTTTAAAAGTCTTCAGTCTCTACTCATGGAAATATAAGAGGAGGTGGAAGAAAAGAAACAAGTGCTGCTTCTTCCTTCCTTTCCAGTTTACCTCTTACTAGGAAGATAGAAGGCCAGCATAGCCCACAAGGGCTGCTATGTCACCTTCAAAGGACAGTCACCCGCCTTTCTCCCATGTAGCAACATGGTCACTTTTCCAAAAATAAAGGCAGGGATTAAGATTGGCTGTTCTTGGAACAACTGTTCTGGTTTATTAATACATTTTTGTGGTTGCCCAGTTTACCCCCAGGCCTGGACCTTAATTCTTCCACTATGATATTGGATAGCATTATAACCCCAGGAAACACTTTTCTTCCTACTAAAATGATGGTCCGCAGGTCCCTTGAGGTTTCTACAGAGGTGCTTGTCTGCAGGAGATGCACACAGACATGAAATGGCAATGATGTACACACACAGACTCCCAACTCACAGTGACACAGCACCATGGCCAGAGTGAGGTATATACAGAAATAGCCTCTCACATACTTACTGGCTCATTTTGTAGCTGAGGGGTTTCCAAAGCTGGGACTAACTCCTTTCTCTCCCACTCCCTGAAGATATTCCTCCCCTTCACCAAAAGAGGGGGAAAAAACCAAGATATTGTTGGATTCTATCCTGTAATATGGGAAAGATGCCTGTGGATATTATTTCTCTGGACATTCCTTTCCATAGATTTGATTCTTGGTGGCAAAAGAAAGAAGTCTTATGAGTCTTCTACCTCAGTGATTAAAAAAAAACCATAACAACTAAACAAAAACCAATTCTGCCAGACATAAATGTCATCTGTTTGTATTTATGCGGTTTGCTCTGCCCAATCGACCTTTCTGCCCAGGTTTAATGATGCCACTTAAAAAGCCATTCACACGTCCCCTCTCCTTTCAGAGCTTTCAGGCTGAAATTGATTTCCTTATTCAACCCCCTTCTCCCCCTTCCCACTTCAGCCCTCCCCTGATTATCTGGAAGTGTTGTCACTGGGCAATAGGGTGGTTTTCTCTCTTTTTTTCTTTCTTCCTTTCTTTTTCTTTCTCTTTTTTTATTGTCACATCCATTTAAAAAGTAGCGACAGTTCAGCTGTAACGGATGCCACCTGCTTTTGGCTTGAGGAAGAGAAGCATAAAAATCAGCTCATCAGCGTAGTGCTCTGCGTCCCGGCTGAGTGAAGGAACAATGCTTCAGGCCAGCGGGGGAGGACTCAGTGTGGGGAGGACCAAGGCTGCCACCGACCGAGAACCCTGCCTTTGTTTTTGTTGGGATCAGAGAAAATATATGAGGGCTTTGTTCTCTTTCCCCCTCCCCTTGAGCCCTCTAATAGCTCCTTATGGCTACGTGTTGGTATTAGAAAGATCTTCCGCCTTGCCTATGCCCACACCCTGCACACTCACATGTCCCCCACCCTTTCCTGGCCTGAGGCACTAGGCTCAGATTATGAGCCGCCTTCTAGAAAGCTGCAGATGTGATTATTTTTGTGTTGGCCCCCTCAGGTAGCAATGAGGTGTTTGAATAAGGTCAATTGCAATTTTGTTGGTAGAGGATGTTGGAGCAGGTGGGGCTCTTAGGATGGGGAAAAAAATGCCCAGAGCAACTACAGTACGGGGGGAGTTGTTAAATGCATGACACTCCACAGCTATTCGATTTTCTGGTGGCCCTCCTACAAGCCACGCTGATGAATACCCTGTCCCCTGTGGCAGAGGATGGGGAGAGGCGAGCCTGTCGCTCTGAGTATTTGTGCTCTCTGATTAGATGAACCCCAGAGGGTGGGGGGCCACAAATTGACTGGAGAATAGGGTTCAACAGATGCTGCGTCTCCTGAGCTGCTCTCAGGCCTCCCACCGCTTCTTTTCCTTCCCTTTGACCGATGCTACCCGAGAAAAGCACACGTGCTCAGTTCCCAGCATGACTGGTGCCCAGGGCAGAGGCTGCAACATTTCCCGTCACAGGAAGCAACGTGACGGCGGCAGCAGTGGCAGCCTAAGAGCACCGAGGCATGAAAACGGCAGCACTGCAGCAGGTTTTCAAGCTGGCAGCCTCCAGTCCCATTTCTCTACCGCCGCACACACATGAACTCAACCTGTCCCTCAACACACATAGAGCCTGAGAGGTCAAGAGCAAACTCTCAGTCTGCACAATCCCCTGTGGGGAAGCAGAACTCCTGCCCATCCCTCCCAGCAGGGACTGTCATTCAAACTGCTTCTCCCTGATCCCTTACCTTGCTTTTCACCATGAGCAAGATTCAGGACTTCATGTTCTTCCACACTGAGCTCTTTGCTTCTCCAGCAGAGGGTAAGGCTACCCCTGGTTGTCTGTGCTAAAACTTCAGGATCACATCCAGTCAGTCACCTGAACCTGTCAGCAAAAGCTTCGGAGGGTCTGACCCTCCCTCTCTTCCTTGCAGCCACTGGTCTAATTCAGGACCTCCTCGCTATTTTTCAGTAGCTTTCTAACTCTTCGTCCTGCTGCTGGCCCCTCCCTCCCTTAAGCCACTGTACAGCTGGCCACTTGAGTTAGCTCTCTGAAGTTCTGTTCCTAACACCTACATGATAAAGACCCTTACTAGAACGTGCTTCAAACTTGGACGCCAGCTGTTTGCTTACTATCTGACTCCCTGATAGACTGTCCATTCCATTAAGGGCAAGGACCACTTTTGTTTGTTGTACACCCAGTGCCCAGCATAGGACCTGGCACACAGTAAATATTCAATAAATGTTGAGTGAATGCATAAACAATCTCATCTCCCGCTTCTCCTGCATAACCGCTGTGCCTCCGCACCTTGAATTGTTCGTCATTTACTGAATATGACCTACAGCTCCATGCCATTCCTAATTCACTCACCCTTGCCCAAGAAGTGCTTCCTGGCCTGACTTAGTGAAGCTATGTGCACTCATCTTCTCCAGAGCAACCAGAGATCACTGACCTATCTTCAGCCATTACCAGAAAACCTGCACGTGCCTGCAGCCCTGGCCCAGGCCCCAGACTGGGACCTGTACCATGCCCAGACATTTGAGCAACCTGACCTGGACATTTGGTAATACCCAACTTTGACAGAATGGAGTAGTTTTCTGCCAAGCATACCAAAGTACCCCTCACCGGGTGAAGGCCAGGAGAGCATTGGCATCTGGGACTCAGGTCTCTTCTACTCAGACTTCACTGGTTCAGGGAGAAGGGAGTCAGAAACTAAATTAGCAACTATCTCAGATTCCTGGCAAGACACATTTTAAGTGACCCTGAGGCAAAGTGGGTAGATTTGTTTACTGGCTTTCACACTCAGGGTTACTTGGAAGGTCACAATATAGTTTGAATTCACAACTAGCCCCTTTCTTCCTGCCACTCAGGAGTGTCACCTTCTGGACCAGGCGTGGTGGTCATGCAGCTGAACGTCCCTAATGGACCCCAGCCCCCCCAGAACCCATCCATGGTCCAGTGGAGTCACTGTAAATATTACAGCATGGACCAGCGTGGGCAGAAGCCTGGAGACCTGTACAATCCTGACAGCAGCCCCCAGGTGAGTCCTACAAACCAGTGTTGTCTTGGCAAGGAGATGACCGCATTCTTCTCCGGGAATAATCTTTGCCATTGACTGAGCAGCCTCTTGTACATGTCTGTCCCTGGGTGCTCTTCTGGGAGAGTCATAAGAAAGAGAGGAGAGCCTCTTCTTTCAAGGAGCCTAAGAGCTAAGGGAGACATACTTGAAAATGCTAAGACAATGCTTAAAGCACTGTGTCAAAGGTGGATATTAAAATAATAGGTATTAATTAGGGACGAAGGGGGCTGTTGAAAGGAGCAGCCGGGCTTTGGCAGAGTTCTGCAAGAGACGCTTTCTGAGTGAGGTGAATTTTAAGCCATAGGTATATCCAGAGGATGTTTGGTGTGTATATAATGTGTGCTCCTCTCTCCTACAGGCCAACACACAAATGAGCAGCAGCCCTGTCACATCTCCTACCCAGTCTCCAGCACCCTCTCCTGTCACCAGCCTCAGCAATGTCTGCACAGGACTCAGTCCCCTTCCTGTCCTCACACAGTTCCCCCGGCCTGGGGGTCCAGCACAGGGTAAGGGGTGAGACTAGAGCTGGCTGCTGCCAAATTCACCCTTCACAGCCCATTCCCAAGTGAGGACATCCAGATGGTAGCAACAGGCAGGAAAACAGTGCACCTGGTCATCCAACTCTGGGAGCCAACTCTTCCTTTAACATCCCTGTTTAGACCCTGCCCCTCTTTAGTGCTGCCCATAGTCAGCTTACTGCAGACCTCCTTTACATATTTAGTATTTACTACCAAGTAAGGTAGGTGGGTGACTATGAGCTGGGAAAAGAAACTCACAGAACTTTCTAATGAACCAAAGACTTTAAAACATTGGTACTGAGCCTAAGGACTAGGACTGTGGGGCTGTGTCAGAAACAGTATGGTTTTAGAAGAGAGAACACTGGAGTTGGGTTAAAAAGACTTGGGTTTGAGTTCTAGTTCTACTACTAACTAGGTTTGTGATGTTGAGCGTGTTACTTAAACTTGGAACCAGACCTCAATTTCCTAATCTATAAAATGGGGTTAATCACACATAGAATGGAAATAATCTTACCCGTTTCTGCCTTGGCTGTCACAAGCAGTATAAAAATCAGATGGGAGTATGATTTAAAAACTTTAAAGTGCTCTGAAATCTAACATTTATCAACACAAATAGGTAACACTATGGTACTGGATATATATGAAGCATTACTGGAAGTGCTTTGTGTGTCCTATATTCATTTAGCCTACTCAGCAACACTAATGAGATGAAAACATACCCAACCTATCATTTCCAGTAACAGAGCCAGGATTTGAACCTAGACAGTTTGACACCAAGCCTGTAATCTTATCCACTACACTATATTGCCACGCAGTGCGAATCCAAAACTTGAGCCCTGGGTTTGGGTAGGATAATCTGTATAAGAAATTAGGGGTACCTGGCTGGCTGAGACGGTAGAGCGTGCGACTCTTGATCTCAAGGTCGTGAGTTCAAGCCCCATTTGCGGCATAGAAATTACCTAAGAGAAAGAAAGAAAAAGAGAAAGAAAGAAAGGGAGGGAGGGAGGCAGGGAGGGAGAAAGGAAGGGAGGGAGGGAGAAAGGAAGGGAGGGAGAGAGGGAGAGAGGAAGGAAGGAAGGAAGAAAGAAATGAAAGAAACATATTCATAAGGGTCTATAGATTTTCTCCTGGGCCTTTTGTCTGCAGTGGACAGAGCCCTTCTTTAAGAATAAAGGAACCTAAAAGCCCCATTTGCATGAGATACACAGCTGAGGGCCAAGCAGTTTAGGCAGAGAGACAACTCTTCAGTCAGTCACATGGGCACTCTTATCATAGAAGAAGTAAGAATAGCATGCATTGTTGCCATCTATCTCCAAAGCCCTCTAAAGTTTCCTAAAAGTCATACCATGAAGTTCTAACTCCCAGAAAACCATCTGCTCTTCCTCCCTAGGTGATGGGCGCTACTCCCTCTTGGGCCAGCCATTACAGTACAATCTGTCCATCTGCCCTCCCTTGCTCCATGGCCAGTCGACGTACACGGTACATCAGGTGAGGGTGTCCACCGTCAGCCTGAGGACCGTCAGAGCCCTCCCCACCCCACCCCACCCAGGAGGATCCATCCAGGATGGCCCCATCTCTGTGCCATCCACCTCAACCAACGGGGTGGACAGGGGACATAGCACAGTGAGAATGGACAAAGTGGGGATGCCTTACCCCTCTCCCACACTCAGTCTTTCCACCCATCCCCAATGCTAAGGAGGAGGGACTCTTTGTTTCTCAGTGGCCACTCTGGCCAGTCGCCTGCCTGGTGGGGCGAGTTCTCAGGGTTGGGTACTGCTCCTTAATCTCTCAGACAGACATTAGAATGCAAGGCAGTCAGTATTGTTTACCTGGGATGAGAGTTGTCTTTTGAATGTTGAAGGGACAGAGTGGATTGAAGCATGGAAACCGGAGCAAGAGACAAGCACTCAAATCTGCCTCCACTGACCTGGGGACAACAGACGTTGGTGAGTGACAAGACACTGAATCCCCAAGAGAAGGTGCTCACCCCTTCAGCCTGCATCACCAGCCCAGGACCAGTGGGAAAAACCAGCTTAGGGTAGGGGGTAGAAATAGGACTCTTTGGTACTCAAGAGCAGGGAGAAACTGGGGAATTGAAGTATCTCCCTCAGTCTTCCTTACCAAGCCATTTCAGGTGCTTGGAAAGGTGATGGTAAAAACTGAGAATAACAACAATGGTCAACGGTGCTGAGCCTATTAACAGAGAGTCTTGTGGGAGTGGTCCTGACCCTAATCTAGGATATCTACCTTGTAGTCCTAGGCCTTTTTAAGGAGAAGTTTGACAAGAGAATGGGGGAGTAGCCCCCTTGCAGGCCTTCCACACTAGGCATACAAGGTCTCTCAGATTACCCCTATTTTTTTTTTAACGTTTATTTATTTATTTTGAGAGAGCATACACGTGTGTGTGCTCGAGCTGGGGAGGGTCAGAGAGAGAGGAAGAGAGAAAATCCCAAGCAGGCTCCATGCTGTTATTGCAGAGTCTGATACAGGGCTTGATCTCACGAACTGTGAGATCATGACCTGAGCCTAAATCAAGAGTCGGGTGCTTAACTGACTGAGCCACCCAGGCACCCACCCGATTACCCCTATTCAGAGTGGTTTGCTTATTTAGGAAAGGAAGGGAAATGGACTTCCCTAGATGATAAGAAAGAGGGATCTCTTTGGGCCAGCCTCTGTGAGGGGGACTATGCGATATATTTCAGCTTGGGTTACGGACTTTGTGGAAGAACTGAAGTGTAGGTCTCCAGATCTGAAGTCTAGGATTCTGATCCCCAGTTTCTTCTTGCCTACATCTCTGGTCCAAGAGAAGAAAAAGGTTTCTTTGTTTCTCCTAGTTGCCTAGATGGTGGGGTGTTGGCTTGATTTGGGGAAGGAGGAATGGGTTAAGTGGGCAAAGCCAGGCTTTGAGGATGTCATCTATAGACTTGGATCAGCTGCCTGCTTCTCTGCTGGCTGCTCTCCAGTCCTCTGTACTGTCACCTCTCACAACCATGTCCTCTCTCCTCCCCTTCCAGTCCTGGGCCGGGTGCTGGAGGTGACAGATCTCCCTGAGGGCATCACTCGGACTGAGGCGGACAAACTCTTCACTCAGCTTGCCATGTCTGGCGCCAAGATCCAGTGGCTCAAGGATGCTCAGGGGCTGCCTGGCGGGGGCGGGGGGGACAACGGTGGGACTGCTGAGAATGGCCGCCACGCGGACCTCGCTGCCTTGTACACCATCGTGGCTGTGTTTCCCAGCCCCCTGGCTGCCCAGAATGCCTCCCTTCGCCTCAACAACTCCGTGAGTCGCTTCAAACTTCGAGTGGCCAAAAAGAACTATGACCTGAGGATCCTGGAGCGAGCCAGCTCCCAATAAACGGAGGAGGGGAAGGGACCGGCACAGTAGGGGTGGGGGCAGGGCGGAGGGGGTCGAGGGATCCTGACAGACTACGGACAGAGGCAGAAAGAAAGGTGACAGACACTGAACTGGAGCCTAAGACAGTGGGGATGAAGATGGAAACAGACACTCACACTGGCACTGGACTCCTCGCTCCCCTGCCATGGATCCCTTCTTTTTCCCTGGTTGGCCCCCCTTGCTGCCCTCTCCTTCCCATCCTCTTCTGTCATTTTTTATCTCTTCTCCCACCATGAAATTAATTTTTTTCATATTTTTTGGTCAGGTAGAATTGGGAGGGTCCCATGCTCCCCTATTCGATCTCCTCTACCATCCCAAGCTCCCTTTTCATTTCTGGTCTTTATGAATATATTTATATGGACAGAATTAAGAAAAGCAAAATTGATTTCCCCTTTCTCTCACTTCCCCCATCTTGTCTCCCCAAACCCCAAAGAGTTAAAACTTGGGCCTCCCCCACCTCCCAGAACACTTGTATATTGTTTGTTTGAGGTTCGTGCCGCAGTAACAGACAGTATTTAATTGCACATACAGATGTTTGCTGGGTATATTCACTGTAAATTTTATTTAATCTGATTTTTTGTTTGTTTGGGGGGTTATTTGGGGGGAGGTTGATTTTGTTTTTAAATATAAAAAAAAAAATCTGTCACTGGACGTCAGTCCCTGTTTCTCTGTTGCTGACCCGGTGTGGGTGGGGGTCGGAGGTCCTAGGTAGGTACAGCCCCACAGCTTGTCGGAGAAATTTCATGTTTTCTTTAACATATGCACACATACCTTCCTAACACTATTCCCTGCATCCCATCCTCCTCCTTGTACATGGTGATTCTGATAGATGGCTGGATCTCTAATGGGACCTTTGTTCTGGGCTCTCCCAACTCTGCCACTAAGTGTGGTTTCATCAAGCACATCCATTTGCAACTCCTGACCTCTGTCTGACTCTTTATTAGTAAAATAGGAGACTTGAACTAACTTGCTTATCTCTGAGGTTCCTTCCACTATGTTAATTCTGTGATACTCATTTCGGGCCCTCCTGGCTGAGCTGTGGAGGGTGAGTGAGATCCAGAACCAGGTTGAGATGGTGGCCTCAACAATCTGGATATGTATCCAGCATCCGATCTTCTGAAAACTCTTCAGGGATGGAGGACTTGGGCCTTTTATAATATGAAAGCTAGAGGATTGGGTTCTATGACAAACAGAAGCGGATGTTCTTATATAAAAGCTACATCATTTGAACTTGAAGGGTCAAGATACTGTATCACCCAGGCATGCTCAGCAGTCCCTGTCCTATGCAACCGAAGAAAGGTGAAAAACACGTTATCCACCTGCATGGATGGAGCTTCTCCTCTCTCTGAGGCTTCTCAAAGCTAGCCCTGTTGTCGTGCAGCCTGTCAGACCAGGGCCTTTAAGAGCCATCCAGCAGCCCCTTTTCCATCTCACCCACCCCTTAACAAAATAAAAAAGAGCAGTGACAGAAATGACAAAGTACATTACCCTGGAAATCGCTTGGGTCTGGGTAGCAGTATCTCTAGCCAGGCTCCTCTGAGGCTTGTCTGACCCAACCTCCAACATAATCCTTTACTTCTTACAGATACAAGGGATAAAGCAGCACTACATGACCACCTCCAAATGGCCCTCCTTTGAGATCCGAGGAGTAACTCCTCTTTCAGCCATGTCACAACCCAGAGTAGGAGAAGGCCGGAGCCCTGTGAGACAAGAATGTCAGATATCTCATTGACCCATAAGCTCCTATACCAGGGCATCAGATGAGGGAAGTGGAATCAGGGAATCAAAATGATTTAGGAAGTGTGGGGCTTGGCTGTCCTACCTCCAAAAGTTTACAGTCCTCATGGAGAAGCAGAAGCAGACGTTGCTTACAGAGGAGGAAAAAACCGTGTGTGGTAGCTTTTGCCTTCTGTCCAGTGTTAACGAGACCATCTCTACCTGACCATTAGACCCTTACTCTCCCAGAGCCCCTCAGGTGGAAGTCCCATCCTGGCTTTTTTCAGTAGCTCAGAGAAGTCCCTTCACTTCACCCAGGGGATAAGGTTTTAGAATGGGGGAAGGATGTCTCAGGGGGCACTGGAGAGAATAAAGCAGTACTATGCATGGTCTACACTCCCTTTCAGGATGGCAGCAAGGTACCCCTCCAACCATCAATGGATAAAGAATGCAATCTAGTCTGGCTGACAGGAGACCTCTGAGAATTCAAAGTCTCCTTTCTCACCAGTTTCCAGCCTTTGCTTCCTAAAGGTTTGAGGCTAGATCGATGCTTGAGGGTGTAAAAACATGACCACAGGAAGACAGTGGCTGAAAAAAATCAAAAGCTAGTTCCTCAAGTAGGTCTGGGGCAGGTAGACTCGGAGAGGTGTGTGGACCTCGGGGAAGGCTGTTTATAATTTCATCTTTACGTTCAGTCATCCAAAGTCACCTAAGTGAGTATGCAGCCTGAACAGACACTGCCCTTCCTTGAATTTAGCCAGAACTGACCTGTACACGGTAGATGAAAAACCAGGACACAGTGGCTTTGGGGGATGGGAGGAGTCAGGGTCCAGCCCAGCCCAGACCTCCCCGTGTCCAATTTCTCTGTGTCAGCTGTGGCGCTCAGCTGTCCACTTTCCTCCAGCCCTGTCATTTCAGCTCTGACACCAAGGCGAGAGACTAGGAGGTCTACAAATAACGTCTGGGTAGCCGCTGTGAGTACAGAGGGTACTGGGGGGGCTTAGCCCCCAAGGAAGAGGACCAGTCGTCCCCCAGCACCACCATCAAGACCCCAGGGGCTCCCTCTTTCCTCCACAGACTGTGGACTGACTTAGGGAATCCCAAACGTAAGTTGCCTCTTCATCCCCCGTCCATTTCCAGCACTGCTCCCCGCAGCTTCCCCAATCTGTAGTCTATTCAACGTCTTCGTTTCTCTCTTGCCTGTGAGTAGTTAGGGTTTTAGGAGTGAAATTATTACTCTACTCCAGGACAAGAGCTAGGATTGGAGGGTGGGGTGGGGGTGGGGTCAAGGGAATGGAGTAGTAAGGGAAGGAAAGGCTCATATTACTCTGAAAACTTAAAATAGCTGAGGACTGAGGCAGGCTGGGAACTAGGCCCTGGGCCCCAGGGACTCAAAGGGGTAGGGGAGAGCAAATGTCCCCAGCCCATCCCTCCAGGCATGCTTCTGGACCCACCCATTAAGCCTCTTGAAGAAAGGGGGTTCTGGGAAGGTGTGTGTCATATCTCGGTTGCCCACAGATTCCCAGGAGAAACAAACTGTAGGAAAATCCCTGAACCATGCAGCTTTGAGCACCATGTTGGGGCTATAAATTTGGGTTGCGCCTCTGGGTGGAAAGGATGGGTATCTAGCTGTTTGAGGAACTGGCGGGGAAAGTCTTTTGTCTGTTGCACTTTTCTCTGGACCTCCATGGAATCTTCCTGTTCATAAGTCTGTCAAAGGATTTCTGTTTAACCAAAGTCCTCCCAAAGTCTCCCTTTCAAGGACCACCACCCCCCCCACCCCGCTACAGTGAGGGACAGGAATTAGGAAAGGAAGAATGGCAGTCAGAGATCAGATTCCATAGTGGGTCCAACCTCTTGCAGGATGACAGAAAAGGAGGTGCTGGAGTCCCCCAAGCCCTCCTCCCCAGCAGAGACTCGGCAAAGTGGGGTGAGTCTGGGCCTCCGACCACCGGGTGCGGGAAGCTGGGAACCCACTGCAGCCCTTGAAGAATACTTGAATTGATCTCACTTGTTCATGACTCCTTTATTGGCAGAACGCCAGCCAGCACCTACAGCCCCCAACACTCCTAATCCTGGGGTGTGCCCCCTTGCCCAGGCTAGAAAAATGTTTAGCTTCAGCCTTACCTGCTCTAGAGAGCATGACAGTTCTTTTAACTTTGGGTTTCCTCCCCTCCCCACTCCCCTGCCTCCCTCAGCTACAGCGGCTGAAGCAGTTATTCAGGAAGGAGTCTCCTGGGACGAAGGAGATGGAGCTTCCCCCAGAGCCCCAGGCCAATGGGGAGGCAGTGGGAGCTGGGGGTGGGCCCATCTACTACATCTATGAGGAAGAGGAAGAAGAAGAGGAGGAGGAGGAGGAACCACCCCCAGAACCTCCTAAGCTTGTCAATGATAAGCCTCACAAATTCAAAGATCACTTCTTCAAGAAGCCCAAGTTCTGTGATGTCTGTGCCCGGATGATTGTGCGTGAGTCACGAAGGGAAGCGGAGAGAGCGTGATGTGGAAGGCAGGAGGTGGGGGAAAGGGCTCAGGAGAGGAGCATGTAGCTGACAGGCTATGGCAAGAGGTGGCTTGAGGAAAACACATTAGAGACTGAGAGTGTCGGGTCCTAGACAGAAAAGGGACCTGAGAGCTAGAGTAGCAGCGCTGGTACAAAGGGAAGGGGAGATCAGGAACCTCACCCACATGTTCTTCCCTCTCCCAAGTCAACAACAAATTTGGGCTTCGCTGTAAGAACTGCAAAACTAACATCCACGAACACTGTCAGTCCTATGTGGAGATGCAAAGATGCTTCGGCAAGATCGTGAGTAGGCTCGGGGGAGCGAGGAAGCGGAAGGGAGGGGACATGTTGCCAGCTCCCCCCTTCTAGTCCCTCCCAAGTCGTCATATCCATTTCCCTGCTTTTTCTTTCTCAGCCCATCTCTTACTCTAAGAAGAAGTTGCACTCATGGGAGAGATGGGGTTCTGGGCCCTACTTTGCTGTCTCTAATGCTTTCTCCCATCCCATCCTACAGCCCCCTGGTTTTCATCGGGCCTATAGCTCCCCACTCTACAGCAACCAGCAGTACGCTTGTGTCAAAGATCTCTGTAAGTGCTTCAGGGGGACCCAAGGGAAAGGGGAAGCCTAGAGGTGGTCCCAGCACCACCTCTAGATTTGGAAGCCAAATTCTGAAACAGAAAGAGTCTACTTCCCATGGTTCTTTCTCAACCTAATATTTTAGCCATCTTGAATAGAGTCCATATTCCTGTGCTAGAGCCGAGAGAGAGGAGATTAAGCTAGGGCTCCACACAGCTAGCAGGAGACAAAGCCAAGACTGAAACCTTCGTCTGCCTAGCTGCAAAATCGGTGCTCTTCATATGTAAAGCCATTTCTAAGCAAGAACAAGGATTCTGGACCATCCTCATCCTTGTTACAGAATAATACCAGTCTCAGGGCTAGACCAAGAGCTGTGGGCATCCTGGGCAGATTCATAACTTGGCAACTCTTACAAACATATTCGTTGACAATTTACTCAACATTTATTTGGAGGAGAGGCTGAACTGTGTGAGGAGCATGGGTGGAAAAAAGAAGAACCCACTGGTGGCAGCACCCCAGCTTGCACATGCCACTCAGCGGAACAAAAGCCAGCACTTAAAGGACCACTCTCCTTAGAAGGAGAATAGTAATTGTGAGCATTCCCCAGCTCCCAAGCAACTTGTTAGCAAAGTTGTCTTTCCGTCATCATAGAATGCTCTGCCCGGAAGGAGTGCTGGTAAGTATTTTTCTCCGTCACATTACATTTCCAGTGATGTTTTTAGAGTGCTTTATAGATTGATGACCTAGGTATGCCCAGCTGGCCCTTCCCTAATCCTACACGCACGCACACGTGCACACACGTATCTCTATGCTCCATCCCGCCTCTCCCTTACCTAGGAGGTCTCTCTTTCCTCCAAGCCTTTCTCTGCTTCCCCAGTAATGGCTTCATTCTTCCCTTCCTACTAGCTGCTGCCAATCACAATGATCCTGTGTTTGAAACCCTGCGCACTGGGGTGATCATGGCAAACAAGGAACGGAAGAAGGGACAGGCAGATAAGAAAAATGTGAGCACCATACCTTCCTCCTGAGGTCCCCTCAAGAGATTCCATGGAACAGGTCCTGTCTCCTCTCTGGAAAGCCAACAGAAGCTAGGGATTCTCTTCCCCTAAAATTGCAACAAATTTTTTGCATGCAATCTTAGAGGGCCTCTGGTTGAGAACTGCCATAGTGTGTGTGTTCTTCAGAAACTCCCTTCTGAAACTATCAGATTAAGCACCAGAACCAACTGAAGGCTAGGCCCCAGGCTCCTAGCATTGCTGGACAACAGAGGCAAGAGCTATGCTTTTTGGATTTGGGGAAGAAAACTTATCATGCCAAGTAATCAGAATTCTAGAGCCGTGAAGGGTCCATGAAAATCTACGAAGAGTCCATGAACATCCTCTTGCCTGACTCATTTATCTTATAGTTGAGGAAACTGATGCTCAAGACCAGTGGCCAAAAGCAACTTCATTTCCTTCTGTAATAGGATTACTAGACTGGTAATGCCGTAGACTTGCCTTGAGTCTGCCAAAGAATTTGTTAGCATATCCTTGTATCTTTCTGGACAACCAGGATGGACTGATGTGGATAGCAGTTAGATGGGGTCCTAAAACTGGATGAATGACGATGCCCAAAGGATCTACGTCCTTTAGGGAGTGTCTGGCTAGAGGGAGATTTCTGATACCTTATCAGCATGATTTGGTCCTCAGTCCTCACCTGTGGGTATTTTTCTCACTGATGCAAATGGTATTATCCCTTAAGTTTGTGGGAAACCTAGGAGGGAAAACTTATATGCTGAACAGTATATTTTAAAATCTTACTAGAAGGGGCGCCTGGGTGGCGCAGTCGGTTAAGCGTCCGACTTCAGCCAGGTCACGATCTCGCGGTCCGTGAGTTCGAGCCCCGCGTCAGGCTCTGGGCTGATGGCTCAGAGCCTGGAGCCTGTTTCCGATTCTGTGTCTCCCTCTCTCTCTGACCCTCTCCCGTTCATGCTCTGTCTCTCTCTGTCCCAAAAATAAATAAAAACGTGGAAAGAAAAAAAAAATTTTTTTTTAAAAATAAATAAAATAAAATAAAATAAAATAAAATCTTACTAGAAGAAAAGCCCAAAACTAATAATTTGAAATTTTGTCAGGAAAAATGCACATGTCTGTTGTTGGATCAAAAAAAAATCAACTGCACAAAAACAGAACTAGGGATTAGCCTCAGAGTAGTTGATATGGAGGTTGGGTGTAAGTTAGAGATTTCTGTGGAATGAACTATGACTTACAAGGCACTAGCAATATGATTTGACTGCTTCCAGAAAGGCAAGCACACTCAGGTTCTCTTAAGGGAATTAGAAAAACTGTGCTGCCCATTTTTCTCTTACACACTGGAGTATTTTTAGGAGCGGACATTGTAGTAAAAAACCTGGAATCAGGATCATGGGGGAGGGGGTGATTTGAAGGAACTGATTAGAGAAGAAAATGCAGGAAGTACTTACCAGCTACCCTCAGACCTTTAAGGGGACTATGTTTGTTCCATATTGCTCCGGAGGCCAAATCAGTACCAATTTACTAAAAGTTCAGGGAGATTGACATAGCTTTAATTTAGGGAATTGTCCTCAAATTGCATGAACTTACTTTGTAAGGTAGTGAGCTCCTTGTCGTTAGCTACATTCAAGCACAAGGTGGATGGTCCACCTGCCAGAAAGTTTTCAGGAAGCCTGGGCATTAGGCTGGTGGTTGAACCAGGTATTTCCTTCCAAGGCTCCTTCCAAGCCTGAGATGCTGTTATTCTATAGTTCTCTGGCCTGGCTGGAGAGCCAGGGCAAGCATGGGTTCCCAAGAGAGCATCTTCCTAACTCTGGTACCCCCTCCAGCCTCTAGCAGCCATGATGGAAGAGGAGCCAGAGTCTGCCAGACCAGAGGGAGGCAAACCCCAGGATGGTGAGTGTCCCCCACCTCCATCCATAGAGATGGAGTAGGGTCAGGGACTTGGCTGGGTAACAGGGGATGGAGGGCCAAAGGGCATGGCAGATTTGGAGATAAAAGAGGCTCTGCACGGGGCACCTGGATGGCTCAGTTGGCTAAGGGTCCAACTTTGGCTCAGGTCATGATCTCATGGTTCGTGGGTTTGACAGTGTGGAGCCTACTTGGGATTCTCTCTCTCTCTCTCTCTCTCTCTCTGCACCCCCCCACTCAATAAATAAACTTAATTTTTTTTTTAATTAAAAAAAAGAGGTTCTGCAACAGAAGGGTAAAAGAATGAGGGTTACCCTCCAGGAACTAGAGACAATTTTGGTGTTTCCCATCCCAGGAAACCCTGAAGGGGATAAGAAGGCTGAAAAGAAGACACCTGATGACAAAGTGAGAATCCTTTTTCCGTGCAGGAACCCCAGTCCTCTCCCCAACCCAGGTCTGACACCACTCATGGCCTCCACAGAAGTTCACACTTACTCCATGGGTTCCCATCACCCTTAACCTGCCTTCACCATGCACGCGCGTGCGCACGCATGCACACACACACACACACACACACACACACACACACCAGAATCCTCTCAGTTCAAGGAGGTGGAAGAGAGTTGGAATGTAGTGTGTCTGCGCAATGCCCCTGCCTTGGACTCCTGCCCCTCAGTGTGGGACAGAGGAGCCCAGAGACTCATCACCTCCTTTCACCCCCAGCACAAGCAGCCTGGCTTCCAGCAGTCTCATTACTTTGTGGCTCTCTATCGGTTCAAAGCCCTGGAGAAGGACGATCTGGATTTCCCGTGAGAGGCCTTAGACTGGGACAGGGGGTGGGGTGGCGGGGCGGGGATAGGGGTGGGAGTACTGAGAGTGGAGAGGGGAGAGTTCATCTCCTTATGGGAAAGGAAAGGGGGTATCAGGGGCTTAGAGCCTGTTGGGGCTGGACCGGAGCCAGATATATAAGTAAGCTCCCTAACTCTCAGAGGCCTCTCCCTTCCTCTTCCAGGCCTGGAGAGAAGATCACAGTCATTGATGACTCCAATGAGGAATGGTGGCGGGTAAGAGAAATGGCAGAGGCTAGAGTGGGACATGGGTTGAGTTTAGAATCTGAGATTGAGAGACTGATTCTCCCTCCCGTCTCCTCCAGGGGAAAATAGGGGAAAAGGTTGGATTTTTCCCTCCAAACTTCATCATTCGGGTCCGATCTGGAGAGCGTGTGCACCGCGTAACGAGATCCTTCGTGGGAAACCGCGAAATAGGGCAGATCACTCTCAAGAAGGACCAGGTAGCTCTGGTGCCCCATCCAACCTCAGGCCCCAAGATTCCTCGGCAAACCACACTCCTTGCAGATCTTAACCCGTTAACGGGGCTAGGATAGGCCTTCATAAATCCGGGCTCCCCTGCTCTCCTCTTCTACCTTTTCCCTTGATTCCTCTCCTCTCTAAACCTTTAATACTTCAGATAGTGGTGCAGAAAGGAGATGAAGCCGGCGGCTACGTCAAGGTCTACACCGGCCGCAAGGTGGGGCTGTTCCCCACCGACTTCCTGGAGGAGATTTAGGCGTGCAGGCGCCTGCTGACCGAAGATACCCATGCCCCATTCTGGGCAGGCCCAGGGGAGGCTGGGGAGGAAAGGGGCGAAAGCAACTATGCTGGAAGTGGGGAGGGGTGGGAAGGCCCGCCAGAGCGTGACGGGCCTTCTGGGAAGGGACTGGTTCCCGCCCCCCCCTCTCCCCCGGCCTAGGGCCTTGGATACCTGGTACCCAGAACGGCCTCACCTGCAACTCCTCAGGCCCAGCCGTTGAGAGCTGGAAAAAGAATGCGTCTCCACTAGGAGGCGCCCTGGGGGTGTGGGAGGCGAACTGTCGAATGTTGCGAATGTATTAAAGTTTTGAAAAAAGTTAGAAAAGTTTGTTCTTTAACTGGGGGCTGAGGGGAGAGGGAGGAGAGGACCTACGAAGCGTTGGAGAATCCTCCCCAGCTGTCTCACCTCACTATCATCGGGTAACCCGACATCCACCTGGGCTGAGGCTGGTGGGAGGTGGAGAGACAGGTGCGTCCGCCAGGCGAGGCCTCTCTTGTCAGCGAAGAAAGGGGAGCCGGACTAGAGTCACCACCCCCGCGTCCTGGCGGCTAGGAGAAAGATCTGGCTGCAGGGTAGGTCCCCCTACCTCTAGGCGAGTTAGCCGCGGGCAGCCCCCCTCACATTTCGGAACCTGGCTCAGTGCCGAGCTAGGCCGCCAGGGGGCGATGCAAGATCTTGGTTGGAGAGCAAGGGACTGGGCGGGGGAAGGGGGGCGGAAGGAGAGAACCTGAGACACCGTGCCGGAGACCCTGGGCCTGGGAGGGGGTGGGGTGCGTGCCGTCTCCATGACAACACTTCCTCAAGTCCTCTGGGAACCGAGCGAGCGAGGCCGGGGGGCCTAACCCCTCCCGCGCGGCCCCCGCCCCAGCCCTTTGCGACAGGTACCGAGTGAGAGGGCGCGGGGCAGACAGCAAACCGGCTCACGCGGGGACCCCCCCTGCGGCGCGCCGTATGCAAATGTTATTGTTTGCATATGCAAATATGCAAATGTGCCGGCCCCGGTCAGGGTGGCAGGTGGCGGGGAGCGGGAAGGTGTGGGGAAGGGAGCTGAAGGATACGAGGAGTTTGGGGACCTGGGAGCGGACCAGTGAGAGGCAGCCTGAGGTGGTCCCTGGAGTAGGGCAGGCCGAGGGTCTGGAGCTTGATGGCGGGTGGGGGAGGGTCAGCCCCGCCAGTCAGGAGATCCTCTTCTGCCCGTTGTCTGCCAGGCCTGAGGTTGGCACCGCCTAGCAAGGTTGGCAGCGGGAGCCCGGGCACCATCTGCTGCTGGCGGGGGGAGGGCAGAGGCTCAGCTGGGCTGGGGAAGAGAAGGGCCCGGGACGGACTCGCCCCCCTTCCTTCCAGAGTGGGGGTAGGGAAGCACATAGGAAAACTCAATGCAGAACCCGGTTCAGTTTCCTGTTCCCTTTGCCCTTGACTGTCCCGGACGCCCGGGGGCGGCAGCGGGGTCATAAAGAAAGACTCAGGCAGCCCCCCCTGTAACCACGCTCGGGCTGGAATAAAAGCAGATCTCAGGCATCCGCCTCCAACACCACACACAGATCAAGCCTTTTGCCCCCATCCCTCCTCGGGATACGCCTACCAAGAAAGGCGTGGTGGAAGGGGGGGGGGGGCGGGTTAGTCGGAGGTCCCGGTGCTGGGAGGCTAGGTCTCGGGTCGTATCTCTTTATCAAGAGATATGAGCGACTCAAACCCAGATCCCCCGAAATCCTCGAGAGGGCCCCCCCCCCACAATGCTGAAGCAAAACCAATTTACTGGCTCATTGGGCGGCGATGCTGGTGTGGGGGTGCCGAGAAGCAGAGAGAGCTGATGTTCTCCCCCCTCTACACTCGGGGGGCACCCCCTCCCCCGCCTCGTGGAGTCGGCAGCTGTCCCTAATTAGAGCGGCGGTTTAATTGGATTTATCAGCAGTTAATAGGAAATTAAGCAAAGGGCCCGAGAGAGGGAGGGCGGGAGAGGCGGGGAGGCCGGCTGTGCCAAGCTCGAAGGACGGGTTCTTGGGGTGCCAGGGGTGGGGACATAGGCCCAGTATCGCGTTCGAGCCCCATGATCACACCCTCCCCCCAAGTATTTGCCCGCCGTTGAGCCCAGGCCTGCCAGCGGGTAGTAGGACTCATATGAGGGAGGCGGAAGCGACAGCGACCCTCTGTGAGCCCACACACCCCTCACCCGGCAAACGGCCGCCTAGGTGATGGATGATGTTGCCACACGCAGCAAAGGTCATAAGTCTGGGCCAAGGAACGGACTGAATTGAAAACAGACCGGAGGAGGGGCCGGGTTACCAGGGTCCGGGACACAGCCCGCACCC
This sequence comes from Lynx canadensis, assembly GCF_007474595.2. Classification (NCBI taxonomy): domain Eukaryota; kingdom Metazoa; phylum Chordata; class Mammalia; order Carnivora; family Felidae; genus Lynx; species Lynx canadensis. The sequence continues at coordinate 83,090,051 of NC_044309.1, read as the reverse complement.
TACTCCGCCGCAGTGCCCCCTGCTCTCGGCAAAGAAAATGCCCCTTACAGTGGGAAGATTGGGCAGTACCGGGGAATGAGGGGGAATACAGAGTGATCCTCTTTTCCACGCCTGCCTTGCGGCTGTGCGGGGCATCCTGGGAGTCCCTATGTCCTTCTGTTGCTCTCCCTCCTCTCACCAAGTACTGGGGTTGGGACTGGCTGGATTGGCTGTTGTCAGAGTGGCCCAAGGTGTGCACCACCCACCCTAGGGGCCAAGGAAGGAAACTAGCAGTCAGTCAAGCAGGGGAGCAGGGTCCACAGCCCTGGGCACTTCCTGTAACCAACACCTCATTATGTGGCTAGGCTAACAAGGCCTGCTCCTGGGGCTCCAGTGACCTCTCTGCCATACTCTTCCATGGGAGGGCACAGACAGCAGCTCCTGTATATGTGTGGGTGGGAACCTCTGAATGTGTGGGGGTTGGTAGTGGTCTGTGTCCCTGGAGATTATGGGTGTTTATGCCTCTGGTGTGTGTGTGTGTGTGCACGCGCCTGTGACCCGAGCGTGTGAGGTGTGTATATCAGAGCACGAGGTGTAGCGTATGTTGTTGGTATGTGTGCCCCTGGTGTGTGTCCGTGGCCCTAAGTATGCATTTGTCAGTCTTGTCCCTGTTCTGCTCCCACTCAACCTCTATAATTTTTGTCTGGCTTAGCCCCTGGGTGTCTAGGTGTGCATACGTGCTCTGGCATGTCTGTGTGTCTGTGCGATCTTCACGCCTGGGTGTGCCCCGGTGTGGGCATTTCCGCGTGTCTCTGCCTGCAGGACTGTGTATGTGTGAAAATCAGGAAGAGCCACCGGTGAGTGTGTATTGCTCTGGCGTCTCCGCCTGCAGGTGTGTGTATCTCCGTGACAGTGCGTGGGCGTGTGCCTGGGTGTGAGCCGCGCGACAGTGTATTCGAATGACAGTGTGACGCACGCTCGCTCCTGTGTGTGTGTGTGTGTGTGTGTGTGTGTGTGTGCGCGCGCGCGCGCGCGCGCCTGGGTGAGTCTCCCACACCCGCCCCTTCCTCTCCCCATTTCTATTCCTCTCTCCTCTCCGGGCGGGCTTGGCTCCGCCGTCCGCATCATCTCCATCCATTATTGAAGAAACAGCCGCGTCCGCTCCAATCACATCAACACCCCCGCCCCCCTCCGTTCCGCTCTCCCCGCGGCCCCTCTGGGTGCTGGGGAGGGGGGAGCCGCGGCGCGGCGGGGGCGCCGGGCAGGAGCGGGCTCCTGACCCTGTGCCCCGAGCCCGGCCAGGCACCGGGACGCCGGGGTCCCCGGCGGAGAGCGCTTTGCATAAACAGATGGCGCGGGCGTCTTTGTCTCGCTCGTTCGCTCGCCGCGCGGCTCCCGGCTCCGCGGCTGTCTGGCTGATGCAATCATGATCATCTCTCGGAGCCTCGGGACCCGGCGCCCTTAATAGCGGCAGAGGGGGTCAGGGGCTCCGGGGCTCCCGAGCAGATGCTGGGCCCTGTGTCTTCCCTCCCCGGGCGCCCCTTCCACGCCCCACAGCTGCAGAGGGAAGACAGGAGGCCGCGCAGAGGTGACGGGCATGTGGAGGTGACCGGGAAGTGGACCCCGGGCAGTGCCCTGAGGTGTCCCCAGGCTGTCTCGTTGGACTGCTGCAGCCCCCCAGGGGCAGCAAGCCAGAGAATAGTAATAGAACTGGGGGGATGGGAAAGGGGAAAAAGAGAGACAGAGACAGACAGGCATTTGTAAAGAGAGATGCAGAGGGTAGAGAGATGTAGAGGGAAGGAGAGACAAACACAGAGAGACACAGAAACAGATGCAGAAGGACAAAGCCTGGTAGAGAGAGCTGCGAAGGGAGAGACAGACAGACACAGCCAGAATAAGGAACAGACAGACATACACAGAGACAGACACAGAGAGACAGAGTTAGGGCCTGAAGAATAAAGAGGCAGAAAGAAGGGCAGTCAGAGACTGGGGTAGGCAGGGTCAGAAGGCAGAGGGTCTGGAGCGGACCAGCTGCACAAGAGGAACCAGCCTGAACCCGTGGTGCCACCCATAGCTGGCGAGGTGGGAGATGGACCATTCCCTCTCCGCACCTGCCCCTGGCCCCGCCTCACACCAGAAGAGGGGAGACTGCGGGACCCAGTGCCTTGGCGGCTAGAGTAGCAGGAGCCGCAGGCGGGACGTGGACGGACACTCCAGGCACTGACTTAACCTGCCCGAAAGCGGTGGGGCGCAGAGCCTGCGCGACCCGATAGGGGGCGCCCGAGGCACCTCCCCTGAGAGCTTGGGAGCAGCTCAACCTCCAGGGGGCGCCCCGCGCCCTTAGCCCCAGCAGCCAGCTCGCTCCGCCCAGCCTAGCTGCTTTTGACAAGCGGTGCAGCCAGCCGGCGGATTAGTGTCCTGGCGCGATTTCGCGTTCAGAACCTGGTCCCCACGGGACCCCCGCACGCCCCAGGCCACGCCTAATCCGCAGCTAATGACTTCTGCGGTTCCTCACCCGGCTCGATCAGCATGGCCTGAGTCCTTCTGATGGGAAAGTGCGGGAAGGTGGGGAGACAAGGGATCCGGAACTCACGGAGTTCTGAGTCCCAGCTCGGCCGCACAGATCACGATCCAGAAATGGGAGGGGGCTAAGAAGTAGGGTCTCAGACCAGGGGTCAGAGACTGGCACCAGAAACGGGTGCAGGGTCAAAGAGCCCTGGCAGGGCCAGAGCAGAAGCAATAATAAGGTAATAAGGCGCTTGGAAAGTGGGGGTGGAGGCCCACGGCAGGAGGAACAGCGGCGTGTCTAGGAAAGCGGCGGGGCAGAGAGTTCGGAACGCGTTAGACTCTGGTCACCAAAACTCGCAAGAAATGGTGCGGGAGCGTGGGTGAGGCCCCGAGAAGCAAAGGGGCGTGGCGCAGGGGCCGGATGTCCCTGTTGGCGTCCTGGCGCCCCAGCTGTGCCACACAGAGCCAGATGTACAGCCCAGATGTGCTGCCCCTGGAGATCGAGCTCCAGGATTGATTTTTAGTCCCGGAGACTGGAGGGCTGGGGGGCACGAGTGACAGGACACTCCACTCCCTGGCCCGGCCCTGGAGCTGCGGGTGCTCTGGGAGGGCCAGGCTCTGTGCTGCTCCAGGTTCTGACATCCCGTCAGTCCCCCTCCTCCGCGCCCCCCCCAACACACATCGCAGCGAGTCTCTGTCTCTTTGTTCTCGCCGTGTCTCTGACACTTTATCTCATTATCCGCCGGAGGGAGGCGGAGAGCCGGGGACCCCGCAGCCTAATTACAGCCGCGCTTGTCAGAGCAGGGGGCGGGGGAGGTATCAGCGCCGGGAAAGGGAGGGGGCCCCCAGGAAGGGTTGCTTCCTTCCCTGTACCCCACCCCCCCAGAGGTGGGTGCACAACTCGCCCCTGTCCAGAACCCTGGAGGGGAGAAGGGCTCTGGAGGGGAGAAGTCGGGGAGCTCTGCCGGATTTGGCTGAGGGGCGGGAGGGAGGCGGGTGGGAGGATGGAAGTTAGCTTGGCAGTGAGGAGAGGTGGTTAGGACTAGGCGCCTGGGTCCCTACGACCCCAACTCCCCAAAGACGGTGGCAGTGAGCTTTGCCACCCTAACAGCCTAGCGGATAGCTAAGTTGGCTGCAGAAAGGGAGGCTCTGCACTTCCATCTGTGTGTCTTGTTCTCTTTCCTCCTTCACCCATCTTTTCTGTCTCCCCTTGACTATTTCCCTCACCCCATTTTCTTCCTATCACAGCCAGAGCAGAGAGTGGACTCCTTGGGTGGCTCTGACTTGGCCCCTACTGGAGGTAGGCAGAGCAAGTCTATCAACCACCCCCCCACACACACTCCAAACTTTGAAAACTGACTTATTCTATCCTGAGCAAGGTTTAAACACTCTCCTGGCCTCCAAACGCTATTCCAGGCCAACCACAACACAACTAGGAGAACTACCCAGAACTAGAGGAGGTGGGACTGCTTTAGTGCTGTGGGTCTGTCCGTCCCTCTCCTCCTCCCACTACACTGTGGAGGGAGACAGAACTAGGGCCTTCGGGATCTGCTAGATCTAGGGGTGTCAGAGAGGTGCTTCAGATGCCCTCACTGGCCCCTGGCCCCTCCTGCCCCACCCCCACCCCAGGAACACTCCACCCCCTGCCCTCCGCTTGCAAGTCTGCCTGACTCCCTGTCCCATGGTGAGTCCCTCTTCCCTCCTCCGGGTCCTCCCTCAGTCTCTTGGTCAAAGCCTGTGAAGTGTCTCTCTCAGACCAGCCCCAGGCCCCGGGGATGAGGGTGTCCTCTGCGCCAGGGTGCGGGCATCTGGAGGAGTGGAGGAGCAGAAAGCCCTCTGCTCCCCAAGAGTTCTCCCGCTCTGAGCCCGGAACTGTGGGAGGAAGAAGAGATGAGTGGGGGCGGGGTGAGTCTGCCGGAGCGGGCCGTGCCGGGCTGGGCTGACCCCTCCCCAGCCGGGGGCGGGACCCCAAGAGGAGTGAGGGAGCAGAGCCGCTGGGGAACATCTGACACAGGAGAGGCGATATGGCGGGAACGAGTGTCGGGGCCCGCTTCTACCGGCAGATCAAGAGACATCCCGCGGTGAGTTGGGTCCTCGGAGCCACTGTATCTAACTCCTAATTCTCTCGCTTCCCTGGCGGCCCCTAAATCTCCCTCTTGCCCGGTTCCCCCATTGCTCCTAAGCTTTTTCCAGCGTGCCCTCAATCTAGCCCGGCAATATGCCCCGTGTCTCTTGAATCCACCTCGGAGCGGCTCGCCGTGGGGTGAGGGAGACGAAGGCTGGAAATGTGCTGTGGAAGGTTCCAGGTCCCCTCTCCCAGAAGGGAGGGAGCGCCAGACCCGGGTGGGGGTGGGGACGGGTGCTGGCTGAGAAGGTCGTTAAGAGGCGACTGGGACTGCGGGGAGGGGGGCTGACCCTGAAAGCGCCCTCCGTCTTCTCCGCAGCTCATCCCGATGATCGGCTTCATTGGTCTGGGAATGGGCAGCGCTGCGCTGTACTTGCTGAGACTCGCCCTGCGCAGCCCCGACGTCTGGTAAAGGCCGGATTTGGGACGCGAGCAGGGGGCCTGGGTGCGGCAAGGTAGGGTAGGAAGGCAAGGGCCTCTCGGGAACAGTGCGAATGGGCAGTCCCAGCAGGGATTCCCAGGCAGCGCACCTGCGTCCGCACCGCCAGGCAACTCCGGGCTGGAGCCCGCTCCTGGCCTGGGAGGCCCCGGCCTTCCCTCCCACCCACCCGACCACTCACTCCTCGGGGCCCCAGACTCGACCCGCTTTGGGCTACGGAACCCGCACAGCTCCCGGCCCGGTTGCCATGGTGACGCGCTGGCCGGCGGGCGGCCTTTGGGTACCTCCACCTCCCCGCCTGAGTGCTAGGGGTGTGGCCGGGCGAGCTGCTAGGGGCGCCTTCGGGGCTAGGGTGGCACAGAGACTCAAAGCCCCACCAAAGGCGGCGGGGGTGGGGAGTGGGGGGCTCCTCAGAAGCACCTACAGCGTTATCGGTATTTGAGGCACATCACTGAAACCTCAGCCCTCTCAGGATATCTGCCTGATTCCCACCGCTCTGCTCTGGGGCGGGGGGGGGGGGGGTGGTAACCTGGGGTGGCAAGGAGCAGGGGGGAGGCCCTTGGGCTGGGTTGTCAGTCCATCACCTGGCCCCATACTGACAGTGGTGACAGCCTTCTTGTTTCACTCTTCAGCACCTGCTAACTTGCCCCCTCCTCTGTCAGTCTCTGGGACATGGGGCCCCCAGGGGAGGACGGGGGTGCTGAGATGGGGGCAGAGACCCTGTGTGTCACCTTAGGCATCAGAGTCCGAGCTTCCAGAGAGGAAACTCTGACCATCCCCCTCCCTCTCTGTAGCTGGGACAGAAAGAACAACCCGGAGCCCTGGAACCGCCTGAGCCCCAATGACCAATACAAGGTATCTCCCGGTGGCTCTAGGGTTTCCCCTCCACCCATCCTCGGTCCCAGGACCACCCTCCCCACCCCAGGCCACAAAGGGAGGCCTGGGGCACTCACTGCCCCTTTCCCTCCTATAGTTTCTTGCAGTTTCCACCGACTATAAGAAGCTGAAGAAGGACCGGCCGGACTTTTGAGCTCTCTAGGATGCGAGGTAGAAGTAAACCACCGTCAGCCAGTCAGCCAGCCGACTCATTTCTTCCACTCTCTGCCCCCTGCCCCCAGGGCGCCACTCTAGCCACCCTGTCCAGCTGCTGCTTACACAGGCTTCGTTCCCACAGGAGGGGAGGCAGCTCCCCACCCCCTTCCCTAGCTCCCAGCAGCGGAAGCGCCTCTGACCCTCAGCTGGAATCCCACGAGGGGGAGGAGTTACACTGCGGGTTGACCCAAAAGGCTCAAGCCAGCCCCTCTGCCCCCCTACCCAGCCCTTGCAGGGTGTGGCTCAGGCTACGTGTTGAGCGTGGCCAACGTGAGCCAAGAGCAAGCGGAGGCCTCTCGGTGCCAAGTGACGTGGCGGGCCCCACGTTAGCCCAGGCGCCCGGCGCCAGCGCAGGGGCGGCGCTGCTCTGGCTCGATCGGGCTCGTTGCCTGCCGCCCAGCCAGGCCTGCACGAGGCACCTCCTCGCTCCTCCTTGTGCCCAAGCCCGCTGCCTCCCGCGCCAACAGGCATCCCCTCCTGCCGCCTCGCACCTGGGCCTCCCCCTGCCATTCTGCCCCTCCCTTGCTCCCTTCGGTCCCCTGGGATCAAACAGAAGCAGCCGTGGGCAAAATACAATTTCATTTAACAAATTGAATTTGCTGCGCCTGCTAATCACGTCTGGTGTCGGCTCTGATCAGAGACAGAGAAAGGAGGCTGCAGCCGCGGGGGGGGGGGGGGGTCGGGTCCTTGTGGTGGGGATGGTGGTGGTGGTAGGAAAGGGAGGGACACAAGGTGGTAGGAAAGGGAGGGAGACAAGTCACTACCTGGCCCAGGGGACCCCTCCCACAGTGATGGGAGAGCTCAAAGCAGGTTAGCATTTTATTAGATTAAAAACAGAAAGGCGGCGCCTACCCACCCCTTCCTCTGGCTCACAAGGGCAACTCCCCCCTCTCCAAGTAAGAGCAAGGAGTCTAGAACACTGAGATAATGGAAGAGTTCAGGGCGGAAAGCCCCAGGCCTCCTCTTTCTAAGTCTTGTTACAAAAAGAAATCTTCTCAGCTACAAAGTCCAGAATATACCTGGCTCTTCCCCTAAGTGGGAGGCTTTCTCTCCCCTAGCAAAAAATTGAAAGATAGTCGTTCTCCTCCACTGGCCCAGGCAGACCGAAGGAGAATAAATTTCAGTCTATGGGCCTCCTCTCCCATGTGCCCTCAGCGCTCATCAAAACCAGGCATGGGGAAGGCCCTGGCAAACTGTTCCACCCGTTGCCGGAGGTCGGCCAGCCGATGACTGGTTTCTGTGTCCTTGAGCAGGAAGGATTTGAAATCCTGGAGTTTGGCTAGAGGGGGATGAGGAAAAAAGTGGTCAGAACTTCAGGGAAGGTAGTTAGATCAGCCAGGGGGAGGGACAAACAGGGAATGTAAACTGACTAGCTAGGAAGGGTCTTGCCCACTCACCAGTTTTGCTCTTCACCTCCAAGCCGATGTTGACCCCTTCATCTATAAAGTCTACAACTCTCCGGAAGTCATCCTCACGGAACTGTCGAGAGGTCAAGGCTGGGGCCCCTGGGAGAGAGGCAGAGGGGATGAGCACAGCCCAAGCCCACCTGGCAGCCATCCTTCCTCCCTCAAACCTCAGGTCTCACCAAGCCGCAGGCCCCCAGGTGTGATGGCACTTCGGTCTCCGGGACAGGTGTTCTTGTTGGCTGTGATGGATACAAGTTCCAGCACCCGCTCAGCCCGAGCTCCATCCAGGCCCTTGGGCCGCAGGTCCACCAGCACTAGGTGATTGTCGGTGCCACCTAAGGGGAAGGACAGTAGGCAGGGAGGGGTGAGTTCTAGGCCTCTGTCTGAGGCTGCAGAGGCTCTCACCCACCCCCCTGGCTCACCAGACACGAGCGAGTAACCTCGCTCTAGCAGGGCATCAGCCATGGCCCGAGCATTCTTCAGAACCTGCAAGGCGTACTCCCGGAACATGGGGGTGCAGGCCTGGAGACAAGACAGTAGCACCTGTGACCCCAAGCCATACCCCTTCTGCTCCACCTCCACCACAGTTGTGACCCCAACCCTGACTCCATCCGGGCACTTCCCTTCCATCAGCTGCAACTGAGTTAGCATGGAACAGGGTCTAAGCCTCCAGCCCAGGGCCCTCCCCACCCCACAACAGTAGGCTCCCCAACCTGCTTTAAGGCCACAGCCACTGCAGCAATGGCATGGTTGTGGGGCCCCCCCTGCAGGGATGGGAACACAGCAAAGTTGATTCGGTCCTCAAATGTGTAAGGGATCTCCCGGCCGGTCTTGGGGTCCACAGCCTGCATCCCCTTCCGATAGAAGATGAGTCCTGACCTGTGTGGGAGGCAGGTGATCAGAATCTAAGTTAAAAAGAAAGGATAAGGGAGGAGAAAAGCAGAGGAAGCAGCCTGGCCTGGACCCACTGAGTTCTCAGTCTACCTCAGTTGGGCCAGCATGTAGAACTCCAGTAATCAAGGAGAGCAGCCCCTCACTCCCACCCCCGAATCCCCTAGTGGGGAATTGCCACCATGCGCATGAGGAGGAGAGTCATCACAGACTGGGCAAAAATCTTCAGGGTTTCAGATGGGAACGAACTCTTCTCGGATCCAGCCCAACAGTGCCCCTGGAATAGGGCGTGAAGGCAGAGAAGGGCAAGGCCTGACCTCAGGGGAGCCTGACCTGGCCCCTCGAAGGGTCTTGTGAGTGGTGGTGGTGACAACATCCGCGTGCTTGAAAGGTGAGGGGATCACCTTGGCAGCCACCAGGCCACTGATGTGGGCCATGTCTGCCAGGAGGTGTGCCTTGACCTCATCACACACCTGGGCAGGTACAGAGACAGGCCTTAGCCTGGGGAGGGAGCAGACAGGCCTCCCCAAGGCTGCCCCCCCCCAAAATGCCCCCACCCGCCCTGGGAAGTGGCTGGTACTCCAGCCCTACACCAACCTCTCTCATGCGGGCGTAGTCAATGAGGCGAGCGTAGGCACTGGTACCAGCTATAATGAGCCGCGGTCGGAAAAGCCGAGCAGTCAGTGCCAGCTGGTCATAGTCGATGAGGCCAGTTTTGGGCTGGATGGACAAACAAAAAGCTGAAACCCTGAGACAGAAGCAGGGCAGCTCACTCTCCTCCTTGACCCTAAAGGCTGCCCAGGACTCCAGACCCTCACTTTCCCCAGGAGAGGGCCACCAGGGCCCTAGCACTCACATTTAACTTATAGGGCATAGACTCAAAGAAAATGGATGTGGCCGAGATCCGCTTGACATCAGACATGTAGCCGTGAGTAAGACTGGAAAGGGACGACAGTGATAAGACAGCTTCAGAAACGAGTAACTTCCAGACTTAACCACTGCCTTCCTGCCCGGCTCCAAAGGCCTCTGTCCCTGGAACACTGCTCCTAGTATGTGCAACCCTCACTGCTCAGTCCATTCCATGGTGAGCACCGGTTACTGGGATCTTCTCTTCCTCATCCACTGACTTGCAGGGCAGGGAGAAGCCTGCATGTGCCACCTGTGTGGCACACACTGGGTGTTCAATAAAAACTCCTTTCTCATGCCCATCCTGCCCACCACGCCCAGCACCCACTGCATCCATACTCACTGGCCCCCATCAGGCAAGTCCAGCCCCATGATTCGGTCATGAGGCTGCAGAAGGGCTGTATAGGCCGCCAGATTAGCCGGAGAGCCTGAGTATGGCTGGACATTGACTCCCCACTGTGCAGGATCCAGGTCAAAGGCTTCCAAGGCCCGGCGCTGACACAGCAGCTCAATTTCATCCACTACCTCTGCTCCTCCATAATATCTGCCATGAGATGGGGGGTATATCAGGGCACCCAGAAAGGGTTCCACCATCCCCCTCAACCAGCAGCAAAGGGCTGGGAAGGCCACTCCTCTAGACACGCTGGGAAGGTAACTGGGAGCACCGTCCCCGAGGCTGCCCTCCAGCCCTCTGGTACCTAGGCCTCACCTCTTGCCAGGATAACCCTCCGAGTACTTGTTGTTCAGACAGGACCCCAAGGCCTCCAGCGCAGCTCGGCTGCAGAAGTTCTGGGGTGAGGGGGAGTGGGGGGGATTGTCACAGAAGGTATTGAGCCCCTTTCCCTGGAGCCCCCCCACAGCCCCACCCTGTCAGAGCCCTGGGCAGCAGGGAGGAGCCAGGCCCTACGGAAACCTCTATTCATCCAGTGTTCCTTGTCAGACCTGAAGAAAGGCCAGAGGAAGCATCCTGAGAAACCCAGCTGCTGTGGTAGGTGTCCCCAGCAGGGCCACCTGTCCATTCGAACCTGTGCTTCCAGGGTCCTCTTTCCTCTTGGGAAGGGGAAGGGACCAGACTAAAGTACAGGGGCCCCGGAAGGCTTTGGAAGCTCTCTAATGTCCCCATCCCACAATCCAGATTGCTCTGCCTTTTCTTCAGAGCACAGTAAGAAGACAAGGAGGGGCACCTGGGTGGCTCAGTCAATTAAGCATCTGACTCTTGATTTCAGCTCAGGTCATGACCTCACAGTTTGTGGGATCGAGTCCCTCTTCAGGCTCCGAGCTGGGAGATGGGCGTGAAGCCTGCTTGCGATTCTTTCTCCCACCCTCTCTCTGCCCCTCTCCCGCTTGCGCAGGGGCTCGCACTTTCTCTCTCTCAAAATAAATAGACTTAAAAAAAGAAGAAGATGGGGCGCCTGGGTGGCTCAGTCGGTTAAGCATGTGACTCGATTTTGGCTCAGGTCGTGCTCTCACTTTTGTGAGTTTGAACACCACATCAGGCTGTGCACTGACAGCACGGGGCTCACTTGGGATTCTCTGTCTCCCTCTCTGCTCCTCCCCTGCTCTGTGCTCTCTCTCTCTCTAAATAAATAAATAAATAAATATTTTTATTTTTTTTCCTCCCGCCCCCCAATAAACATTTTTAAAATGGAGGAGGAGGAGGAGGATACAAGGAGATAAGGCCCAGCAGGAAGGCCCAGAGTCTGAAAGGTACATCTGTAGAAACAACAGTAAGATGATCTGTTACTTCCTGCACCCATTGTGGCCCATGTCTTGGTCCCTCTCCCCAGACCCCACCTCTGAGGCAATGAGCTCCAGGCCACGACACTGCCTGTCCTTCTCTCTCTGCAGCAGCTCCCACATCTCAGGGTCACTGTCTGACAGACTCTCTTGGCCTGTCCAGCCCCTGGTTGCTTCTCCAGTCTGGGTCTGGGCCACCTCACTGTGTTGGCACCGTATGGCCATCCTGCCCAGATGACCACATCTCTGCAGAGGCTGGGAAAGGAAAAACCAGGATCAAATAAAAAGTATCCACATAGTCTCCCAACAACCCTCAGCCATGCTTATCAGGCTTTCTGGCTCCAAACCTAGCAGCCAGTTGTCCAAACAGCCTTTTCCAATTCTCGTCACCCCCACCTCCTCCTTCCAAAGCCAGTTCTAGAGCCAAGGTTGGGGTCAATGTCCAGGGGGTGGTTCTGAGTCGGTCCATTCACCTCACCTCGGAATTTCCCTCCACCTCGACCCACGAATCACTCTGCAAAGCCACGGGGCAAAGTCTGCCCTCTGTAAGCCTATGGCTTTGGAATTCAGGGGCAGTCCACTGGGGTTCCAGAACCTCCTCAACCCACAAGCACAAAAGGGTGTTCCCCTAGGGCCTCCATGGCACTTGGGGAGAGGAGGCTGAGTTGGAACGGGTTCAGGCATTAGGCTGCAGAGGTGGTTTCCAGAGCAATGGAAGTGGCAGAGTAGACCTTTAGCAGTCTCTGGGAAAAGGGGGACCGGTGGAGAGCCTGCCTGCAGGGAAGCCAAAACCCACATCCTGTCCTGTGCTCCCCACTTTCCCACCTCCTTCCAGCCCATAGAGCTGAGGGACCCCTGATGTAAGCAGTGGGGCCAGGTTGCATCATCTGCATGGCTCAGAGCTGGCAGGAAAGACTCAGCTCGCCGTCCAGGCCAGGAACCCCACTCGTCCGCCAGGGTCCACGGGGCATCTGGTGCGGTTCTCTTCCCCAATGCCACGTGAAATGGGCGGTCGCAGGCCCTGGGGCGTCTGGTTGCGGGAATGAGGAGGGGCCCCAGTTACGCCGCGGGCACTGAGGGTGGGGAGTTCTCAAGGATTCCCTAGTTGCACGTCCGCTCCCCGAGAACTAAAACCACGTGCGTGGAAAAGCCAGGAGAACCCCAGAGTTCGTGAAAGGGAACTAGGGTAGGAAGGAAGCTTGCTTTCTATTGGTCACCCAATCTCCGAAGCCCCATTCTTACCCGAGTCGCCCAGAGCAAAGAGAAGGGCAGCATCGCAACCGGAGGTCGCAGGAGGTCCAGCCACCAACTCTAGCTGGGGGAAGCAAAGGGTAGGAAAACGACTGATTTTAGAGCGCATGCGCGAGAGCGGCCCGGGAAGCCACCGAATTGAGGGGAGAGATCTACGCATGCGTGAGACCTTTACGGTCTCTTGGGAATTGTAGTTTTTACCCACTTCCTCCGCTTCAGTTACCCATGTGTAGCCCTTGGTCAGAGGCTCTCGCCTGAAAGAAAAGAGATCCAGTGCCGCCCCACCTCCTCACTGTCCTGAAGCTTTTTAGTGGGTGTGTGTGTGTGTGTGTGTGTTTTATCCTGTCCTCCGGACAAGAACCATTTATTGGGTGCCTACTGAATACCTACTTAGCGTTATTAGGCTCTTTGGGAATATAAAGACTCCTATTCGAGCTAGAGAGCACTGGGAAGCACCCTGGTTTGGAACGATGAGAGACCTGAGTTCAAGTTCCAGTTCTTGGGCTAACTAGCAAATTAGTCTATCTGGGCCTCAGTTTCCTCACTTGCAATAAAAAAATAACATGTAGTGAGGATTAAATGAGACTTTGTGTGTAAACATGCTCTGGGATGAATCACCCTCCCCTCATCCTCTGACCTGCCTCCTCCATGGTATCTCCTTCTCCTGGGACATTCTGGAACTGTGTGAGGTGCCCCCTCCTGTTGTTGCATTTGTTGAATTTGGTATCTGTTCACCTCTTGTTGCTCCAGCACTCAGTGAGCCCTCTTTATTTCCCTGGGGCTAAAGATCCTTGGAACTGGAAAGGATCTTCCTTTTAGCCTGACTTCATCTGGACTCATCCTTTGGGTGAGGGACTCATTGACTCCTTTACAAGTAGGCTCCCAAACATGGGTATCAGAATTGGCTGGGAAATGTAGTATAAATGTATGAGTGTGAGGCTTCCCTACAGAGGTTCTAATTCAATGAATCTTAAAGAGTGGGCATTTGCCCACTCGTGGTGACAGTGAAACCTCTCTTCAATGATTCTAAATAGCAGTGATTTTGAGAATCATTGCCTTATTTAGCAACATTACACATTCATTCATTTAGTCATTCAACAGACACAGTGAGCTCCTACTCTGTGCCAGACATGCCATAGCTTTGGAGATACAAGAATAGATCACTGACTGCTGGGACATAAGAGGCAAACAGGTGGAAAAAAATGCAACAAGTGCAATTACAGGCAGGGGCAACTCAGCTCCCAGATGTCCAAAGTGTCCAAGGGGGAAGGGGTGGGAGAAGAGAAGAGGATGGCTGTAGAGGAGGCAGTTTGTGAGTCAGAGGAAGTGGAGGAGGACAATCCATCACAAAACATATTCACACGCAAAGTTTTAATCTCCAGGACATGCTATTTTATCATTGCCTTACAAGCGAAGAAACTGAGGCCCAGATGGGCTAACTTGCTAATTCCAAATATTCCCACTTGGCTCTCATACCAGGCCTCAGAAGTCCCCTCTTAGCTTTAACCTCCTTCCCTCCCACTCTAGCCTCAGGTGTTCTCAGTTCTTTCCAGCACTAGGCCTTGGGTTAGGGTTCTTCTCCTTCCTCCAGTCTCTGACCCAGAATCACCTCCCACCGCCCTCTTCCTTTCAGTTGATATTGTGATCCTGCCATCCATCCATCCATCCATCCAAAGATTTATTTTCCCCATCACCAACTTTTCATTCCCAGGCATGTCTGGGTGGGACTCACCTCTGACTCAGTTTCCCGCTGACTAGTGGGCAACTCCTTGGAGAACACTGCCTTCTCCGAGTCGGTACCTTGGCCCAGGACTCCAGGAGAAGGAAGGCAGAAGACGAGGTGTCGATAGGTGTCGTTCTGTGCCTCAGCTTGTCCGTACCCCCTCCCTAGCCCCAGTCAGGGGTCCCCAGGGGAGGGGGGCGGCTGAGCTTGAGAACTGCTAATGAAGCCGCAGCCAATTAACGCCCGGGCCAGGGTTGGGGGCGGATAAAATTAGCAGCGGCGGCGGCGGCAGAAGGGAGCTGGAGGCGGGGGTGGGGAGGGTGGGCAGCTGGCTTAAGGGGGCCTTGTTTGCAGGCGGCGAGCGGCGGCGGCGCGGCCAGGCTCTCTAAACTCGCGCCGCTCGTCCCTTCCCCCACCCCCTCGTCTCTGGCCTCCCTCCCTCAGCCGTCTGCAAACTCAGCGCCCACGAAATTAGGAAGGAAAAGGAAGATCGATGACTCCAGATGCCGCAAACACCGTTCCCCCTCCCCCCCACCTGCCGCCTCCCGCCAGCCCCTCGGAGCTTAGCAGGTTGTCAGCGCTCTGCCTACGCTGTCCCTGCAACTCGATCCCATTTCAAGGCCTTATACCTCCTCCCCCAAGTCGTCGCCAACAGTCCGCTGGTAGTCCCCTCTCAGGTCTCACCCCCATTCTGTCTGCTGCAGCTTCCCCTCTTTTTCGCCCACCTCTGGGAGAAAATCCCCACCTCAGTCAGGGCTCCTACCGCAAGGGTCGCCCTCATCTCCGTCCGACCTGGTCTTGGATGCCCTCCAAGGTGCCAACTCCGTCAATATTTGCCTCAGTTTCCAGAAGCCGCCCAGGGAGGAGGCCCTGGCCAGGTCTCTGCCAGACTTAGACCCACATCACCACCACCCCCTACAAAGGTCTCACACAGACGCGTATTGGATTTCACTTTATTTTGTTCCCTTTCCCGTCTGTTTTGGCGTAGAAAAAATATCACCGAGAGGAAGCAGCCGGAAAGGGGCAGGTGGAGCAGGACTGCAGGGACAGGAGGGAGATGGGCAGAGAGCAGGGGCCGAGTCGATCGCCTAGGCCCAGGAGTTCTGCTTCCGCTACCCTAATTAGGGGTGGCGGGGGAGGCGGACAGGCATACCGCTGGCAGAAGGGGTTGGGGATAGGCCGCAACTTACGAGCCTAACAGTCTTTACGTGGGGGACCGGATGGAACAGGAGGAAAAGCGCCTGGGGGTAAGACAGGGTGCGTGGAGGGTGCCAGGCCAGGCGTCAATACAGATGCGGACAAAGGGAGTGTCCAGCCCAGCGCCGGGGTATAAGGGGGGACCCGATGCAGACGTAAGGGACACTGGGACCGCCTCCAAGCCCCGCCTATTCCAGGCCTGCGCTCCTGCCCCTTCATTTTGGGAGGTGGCGGAAGGGGCTACAGCCACCTCCGCCTCGCTAGCGCTTCCCATAAGGAAAAGGAGGACCCACGCCACCTGATGGCCGATGGTCCCCGGGAAGGCTGTTCCCTTTGCCCTCAGAGTGGAAGGGGTGAATGCGGCCCCAGGAGCTGCGGGGCACGGGGAGGGGTCCCACTTAGGGAGGCCGGGATTTGGCGGGAAGCTTAGGGCCCAGGCGAGTGCGAGGCGCACTACCCAAAGTAAGGGTGCTCACTCTGGAAGTTATAGTCTGGGCACACCTTCTGTACTAGTTTGTAGTCAAAGCTGAGGAAGGAGACGAAGATGCAGATGACTTTGAAGGGCTTGGCGCAGAGCCAGGCGGCCTGGCTCTGCGTGTGCTCGGTAAAGCACACTTGCGATGGGTCGTACAGGCACGGGCGGTGCTTGCGCGCGCGGTTTGTCTTCTCATACTCCACGTGGCAGTTGAAAGCGCGTGACTCTTTGGCCCCGGGCACTCCCAGCGCGCCCCCGAATGGGGCCGCCAGCGCGCCCCCGAGGGTGCCTCCCAGCCCGGGTCCCGCGGCCGCTATCCCCAGCGGGGCCCCCAGCCTAGGCAGCACCCCCTCCAGGGCCAGCGTAGACTGCAGAGGATGGGGGGCGGGCCCCGGCAGCCAGACTCCCCCGAACTCGACACGCTTGGAGGGCGGCACAATACTGACGCTGAGGTTGCCCAGGCTAGACGAGTTGTGGCGGAAGTACACGCTGAAAGTACCGTTCACGTGGTCCACGATCTTGCCTGTCACCAGCAGCGAGAACTTGAGAGTGTGTACCCGGAAGTAGAAGTCCCCCCAGCCGAAGATCTTTTTGGCACGGGCCGCTTTGATAGACGGCTTTCTCTTCGTGCGCGGCGCAGGCAGCGCCCCAGCCCGGGCCAGTGCCCCGGTGTGATTAGCCGGCCAGGCCCAGCTCCAGGCGCCAGTAGTGCCCAGACCGTGGGATGACCTCGGCACCGGGAGCTGTTGGCCAGGGGCGCCCCCTCTGGCCGCGGCGGGGCGCAGCTCCAGGTACTGAGGCCTCCCGGACTCTGGTGTCTGAGCACTGACGACCTGTGGACAAAGAAAGAGCAGGAAAGAAAGACGCTGGGGTTGCGCCAGGCCATCCCATGGCCCTACCCCCACTAGCCCCTTTCCCCAGCCCCTGGGGAAAGCGGGTAGTCCACAGTCAGTGGTTCGGGGAGTGTGCATTGGTGCAGGCCTGCAGCCCTTTCAACCTCTGTGCTCTTGGCCAACTCACGATCCAGTCCTCAGTTTCTACATCTGTGAAATGACACTGAGAATCCTTGTATTCTCAGAAAACCCCGATGCGGGCTGAGAAATCCAAAAAGCAAAAGCTTTTTGAATAGGGAGTGGAGCCGGCTCTCCTGGCCTGGAGCCTGGCTGGTTCTGAATAATGGTGGGCCAGGGAGGAGGTGGACTCAGGCAAGCCAGGCCATGACCAATGTCAACAGTCAGCATCAAGAAAGAAGCGAAGACCTCCCAACACCTCTGCCGAGGCTAAAGCCCCCACCCAGGCCTCAGCCTCTACTCCCTGGCGGGGAGGGGCCCGGAAAACCGACTGAGCTAATAGTGGAGATCTCGGCGCTGTGGATTGAGGCTTGGGGGCTGCGTGGGGACCCCTCTCGGCCTCCAGCGCTCTTACTGTGGGGGAGGCCGCCTAGTGGTCCTTCCCTGGTCTTATAGGGGGCCGGAGGACCGCCCCTGCCCGCCCTCTCCCGACTCCGCGTGTCTCAGGTGGCGGCCGATCTGGGAGACAGCGCGGGCGCGAGTACAAGATGGATCGAGAGGCGGGAGCGGCCGGGCCAGGCCCGGGCCATCAATTATCTGGGGCGGGTGGGGTGGGGTGGGGGGGGTGGCCGGGAGTGAAGGAGACGTGCGAGAGCCAGAGGAAGAAATATGGAGATGCCGCTCCAGCGAGGGGAGCGGGAGGGAGAGGAGCCGTGAGTGTCAGAATGTGTCAGTCAGACTGGTAGCTGTGGCCGGTTACTGTGGCCCGTACTGCGTGTACGTCAGATTGCAGGGAGCGGGTGCTGTGTGTGTCAGCCTGGGGTGGCTGTGTTTCTGTTAGCCCCGGATGGTTATGGGTGTGTGTCTGTCTACCCGGAGTGATGGTGTGTGTGTGAGCATGTGCACGCATGCACACTCACCATGTGTCTCAACCCATGGTGATGAGGGTGTGTGTCTGCTTCAAGTGGCTGTGTGTGGTTGGGGTGTGTGTGTGTGTGTGTGTGTCCACCTGCCTATATCAGTCTGAGGAGTCTGTGTGTGTGTCTGCCTGCCTGTGGGGCTGAATGCCTGTTGTGTCAGTCCACGGTGGTTCTGTATAGATGCCTGGGTTGTAAATGTGCCTGGCTTGGCTGTGTGTGTGTCTTTCCGTGTGTTGACCTGAGTGAGGCCCTGTATCTATCCGTTTGTGGTGGCTGCGTCACTGAGACTGGTGTAGTTGTATGCCTCAGTTGACCGTGTCTGGTTCTCTGGAGGTGTCACTTTCCTACATGAGCTCCTATCATCCTCTGTCCATGTGTCGAGCTCTTTCTCAAGGGTGTGTGTCAGTGTATCCACAGTGATAGAACCGGTGCGGTCTGTTCCCCCCGGGGGGTGCATATGTGTGAGTTATATATGAATGGTCCCTGGGGGGTTCCACACTGGCCTGCCCGCAGAGGTTTGGGTAGGTAAAGAGGCCTGGCAGCATGGGTGCCCCCCTCTGTTTGCACACACCCTTGTGTACACACTATGAGTCCACAAGGGACAGGAATGGCAGAGTCAAGCTGCTGGGCTAGAATCTCCACCGCCTGGTCCCCATTCCCGCAGCACTGCGATCCCGGGTTATTAATGCCGCCGCCACCCGTTCGTCATACATATTTATCGCCCCCCTCATTCCTCCTCCCGTCCATCCCTCCTCCCAGCTCAGGTGAGGGGGGCGGGGGCGGCAGGAGTGATTGACTCAGACAGACAAGCTTGAGCTGGCAGCTAACATCAGGAGGGTGGGTCTGAGAGGGGCTGTGGGAAGGGTCCCAGGCCACTGTGGGGGGAGGGGTGGCAGGCTTCCCAGGAAGTGGGCTTGGAGAGTGCAGGGTGGGGCTCAGAGAGGTCTAGGAGGAGGAAATACATGAACCTTGCCTGGAAAGTCAAAGAAGGGGGGGGAGTCCTTTGAACTCTGACTCCTAATCTGCACACCCTTCTAGACCCAACACTGCCTTTCTAGGGGCATCCATCAATACCCAGTCACCTGCTCTTATGACCCTAAATGCTTCTGAGGAGACACCCACTCCCAGCACACCCCGGCAGCACTCATTGTCCTGCACCCAGCCCAGGACTTATCAAGGGCTGGTTCAGTCCAGCAACTCCATGAAGGCAGGGGCTGGGAGAGGGAAGGAGGTTTGGCCGGGCGGTGAGGGTGCTGGGTATCCCCCTCCCCTGATTCCAGACAAATTGCTGTCTGTGCTTCTCTGATCCTGGCAAATCCCTGGGCTTTGGGCACCCACACCCCCCACCTACTGCAGGAGACTGCCAAGATAAAGGGAAGAGTTGGGGGGTTGGCCAAAGCGACCTTGGGGGGAGCTCTGATAGGGAGGGGTGAGTCTGTGAGGAAACGAGCCGAGAAATGGGAACATGGAATAAAATAAAATAAAATCCTCCCTCTGGCTTCCTCGCTTGCACGCTCACTCTCCCTCTCTCGCTCCCTCTTTCACTGTTTTTCCATCTCTCTCCGTGACTCTTCTCCCAGTCTCTTCCTCACTCTGTCTCGAATTTTCTCCTTCCGTGATTCTGTTTTTCTCCCTGTTTCTGTCTCTTTCGGTTCTTTCCCTCTATCCTTCAGGCTGTCTGTCTCTATCTGTGGGTGGGGGAACGAACAGGGAAAGCAGGGTAAGAAAGGAGCCCCTCTTTCCTGAGATCCATGGTGGTGTCCCCCCCCTCTATAACTGAGAGAGGGAGCAGGGTGTTGTCCGAGGAGGGGTCCCCGTCGCTCCAGAACTGGTTTAATTAAGCTAATTGGGCGCGGTGACATTTGCCGAGGGGAGAGGCTAGTCTGGCTGTCGGCTGCAGGGGGCGGAGGTGCTCAGTGGCAGGCGGGGGTGTGGGTATGGGTGGGGGGTGCGCCTCACCAGGCGCCTCCAGGCCCATGCGGGGCGGGCACCCAGCCAGGAGTGCTTTGCCCCCAAGGCAGTGAGCCCACGCAATGGAGGGGAGTTGAGGCTGCCTCTTGCTGGTGAACAAACTCCACTGTGTGTCTGTGGGGGGGCCTCTTTTGGGATGGGACCGCGGGGGAAAGGGGGGAGGTTCACGCTATCGGCCCCCCAGCCGCATTGCAGGGCGCACCTCCCCCAGGCCTCCAGACCAGTCCCTGGCTTCTCTCCGGCTGTGTAGGTCAGGCGGGGCCGCTCAGGATTCCGGACCGGGGGAAGGGAACGGCACCCTGTGGTTGGGGAAGGAACAGTGCTCCAGGCCAGGGCTGGGGAAGGGGAGGGAATAGCGTATTAAGCCTTTGCACCTAGAAAAGGACAAGAGGAGGGCACCGCAGTCAGGGCGGGGTGGAATTCACAGGGTCTGGCTGGGAACCAGGGATGGAGATGGGGGTAAGCACATTGGTGGGAGGACAGGACAGTCTGGGTTGAGGACTGAGACTGGGGTTGGGGACTCAGCAGGCACAGGTATATGGTGCAGAGATGAGGATGGAACGAGGATAGGCATGGGAACAGGGATGAAGAAGAGATCAGAAATGGTGGATAGGCATTGGGTAGAGACAGGGATGTAGATGGGATAGGAGCTAGGGGAATGAAGAGGGGCAGAGAATGCAATGGGAACCAAAATGGGGATGGGGAGGACAAGGATGGTGGATGAGGGATGGGCACTGGGAAAGAGAAACAGGATTGAGAGTGGGGTAGGACCTGGGAGATGGGGATGGGGAGCAATTGGGGGTGGGAACAGGAATGGGTAATGGTTATTGGGCAGAGAGAGACAGGGATGCTGAGGGATGCAGAGACCCAGGAGATGGGGATGGCAAATTGTAAATGGGGACTGGAATGGGCAATGGGGGACAAGGAAGGAGATGGGAGACAGGGACGGAGCCACGAGCTGAGGACCAGGTATGGGGGACAAGTCAGAGGAAAAGGCAGACGATGGGCAGGATTAGACCATCGGAGGGGGCCAGGCAGGTGGAAGCGAAGATACCTCCTTCCAGACCCTACTATAGCGTGAGGGGGCGGGGACCGCTGGTGGGGCGGGCTCTGCCCTTGGGCTGGGCGCCCCCTCCCCCTCAGCCCCGCCTGCCCGCCTGCTCGAGGCCTGCAGCGCAAGGCTCACCGTTATCTGAATTTTGATTTTATTTTATTTTATTTTATTTCCCTGCTTCCTAGAGCCGGCGCGGTCCCCCCGGGAACGGCCGCCCCCCGCCCCCCGCCCCGCGCCTCACTTTATTATTGCAATAAATGTGCCTATAAAGGCGCGGGCTCCGGGGCGCGATGGGGGGGGGGGTGGGAGCCGCGGAGCGGGGATGTAATTTCCCGAAGCCGGAGCCGGAGGGGGAGTGGGCGGGGTGGAGGTGGAGGAGGGGCAGGAGAGGGAGAGGGGGAGACTCGCCAATTTCTAGCGCTCAAGACAGCACTCCCTGTTCCCCATTTCCACCCCATAGCTGGATTCCACCCTAAGCCCAGCGGCTAACCACTGCACCCAGCAGTGCTTGAGCCCTGCCCCATGACCCTGTCCTCTCTCTAGTATCCTGTCCCCTTCCTGGCCCCCAATCATGTGGAGTTGCAGGGATCTGTTCAAAGTTCCCATCTCCTTGACAATGACTTCATCTCTGAGCCCTGAGATGCCCCCTCCACTTACCTGGTCTCTTTCAAGGTTTATCTTGCCCCTTCCCAATGACCCCACCTCTGACCCCAGTGACCCTTCATTACCATATTTCTGTCCCCCAATTACCTCACCTCTTCCCTAGTCACTCAGTCCTGGATCTCCAACTCCTCCCCCACCCCAATCCCATGACCCTGTAAATTCTCCTTTCCAATGGGTACCTCTCTTATACATGCAGGATCTGGCCCAAGGGAGCTGTCACAGCGCCCTCCTTCTCCTGTGCCCCGGCCCAGCTGCGGCCCGGATTACCCCCAAATCCCCACCAAGGCTCTGGGCCCTAGTCTAGGCGGCACGTGCCTAAGTGGCCCAGCCAGAGATTAGCTGAGGGGCTGGAGAGGGGTACAGAGGCAGGAGGGAGTGGCTAGATGCAGGGCTGGGGCTGGCCGGCTCTGAGAGGCTCGCTGGGGCCTAATCCTTCCCTGAGGCAGGATAGAGCTGGAAGGTCCCAAAGGGTCCCACCCCTGCCCTCCCCCAGCTAATTAGTAATTAGTGATTAGTGATTAGTGACTATTGATCGCCTGCTGCTTCTCCCAGTAGGCAGCCGCTTTGGCAAGGGGTGGGGAAGACGGAGACAGAGAGGGAGAGGAGTCAGAGACCATATCAGAAAGATCTGGAGGAAGGTCTGGCCAAGAGGCCACAGACCCAGGGGCAACGGAAGCCCAGAGTCCTGGGCCCAGGAGGAGGGGCAAGTGACAGGGGTCAGGTGGTGCCAAAGACAGTGGGGTTATCATTGGACAATTAGGGTTTCCCAAAGAGCTACCTTGTAAACTGTCCCCCACCAGCCTCTTGCCGTGTCAACATACTCCCATCTCTGGCACTGAGACAGCCCTGAGTGCACACACACATAAGCCACACTCAGATATATGAACACACCCTGAGGCTCACAATCCCATACCCACACTCAAATGCACTCAGGACCACAAGCATACAGACACTCACAAACCCCAGAGACTTACATATGGGCAACACATGTACCCCGGCACACAGATGCACTGGAGACCCACCTTGGGGTACTCACAAGTGCACACAAGCACACACAGGTACTCAGACACACAAACACTTCTCTGCACACATCCTGCCCCACAATTACATGTATTTACACACCCACAGTCTTCACACACATGTAAACACTGATTCTCACAGCACACAAGCTGGACTAAATGGCAGATACACTCTCCCCCATTGACTCCAACACGGAGGCCCACAGCTGCAGCTCACACACACTCAGACAGATCCCCATCGCTCACATCCTCATGCTTACTCTCCTTCAAGTCTTCACCAGATGTTTCATTCCCCTTCAGGGGGCAAAGGAAATTAAACCAGATCTGTCCAAAGGGGAGTTTATTTGATAGGGAGAGTGGAGAGGAGAATGGGCGCGGAAGTACAAAGGAGGGGCAGGGGAGTAGCATCCTTACCTCCTCTCCCCCAGGCCTTCACCTATACGGGTGGGTTGTGGGGCCCAGGCCCCATCCTGCAGTAGTGGATAAGGGCAGAGCTGGGCAGCAAGTCCAAAAGAAGCTCCTGCCAGTGGAAGCAGGTTTTGTGGAGGGGGCCCCTCTGCCCACCTTCCAGCCCCTCAAGGTCACCAGACGTGTTTGGGAGAGGCAGGGAGCTCGGTCACCAGCTTCACCTGGGCAGCCCCTACCCTGCTGGAGTGGCTGAGTTTGATTTGGCTAAGCAGGTGGGGTCCAAATGTTGGCAGGGGAAGGGGGGGGACTACATCCCTTCCAGAT